>NC_091762.1:73848996-74473996 GCF_029378745.1 Bos indicus
TGACTCATTGTGACCCCATGAACTGTGGACTACCAGGCTCTTCTCTCCATAGGATTCTCCAGGCAGAAGTACTAGAGTGGGTTGCCATGCTCTCCTCCAGGGGATCTTCCTGACCCAGGGATGGATTCTGCAGCTCCTACATTGCAGGCAGATTCTCTACCACTGAACCACCTGGGAACTCCACATATAATGCTACATGTGATATTATATAATATATATAAATAAAATGCTAAAGTTAACCATTTAAATTAAGATACTGTTGCTGCTACTGCTAAGTCGCTTCAGTCGTGTCTGACTCTGTGCGACCCTAGAGATGGCAGCCCACCAGGCTCCCCCATCCCTGGGATTCTCCAGGCAAGAACACTGGAGTGGGTTGCCATTTCCTTCTCCAATGCATGAAAGTGAAAAGTGAAAGTGAAGTTCCTCAGTCGTGTCCGCCTCCTAGCGACCCCATGGACTGCAGCCTACCAGGCTCATCCATCCATGGATTTTCCAGGCAAGAGTACTGGAATGGGGTGCCATTGCATTCTCCAATACTTTGTTCCAAATCATATCTAAAACGCTAAGGAGTATATTAAATTTGATTACATTTAAATTAATATATTTATATATAATATATAATAAATATATCCAATATACATTTATTATTATATATCATTAATATCTATTTCTGTTTTATTGACTATGCCAAAGCCTTTGACTGTGTAGATCACAATAAACTGGAAAATTCTGAAAGAGATGGGAATACCAGACCACCTGACCTGCCTCTTGAGAAACCTATATGCAGGTCAGGAAGCAACAGTTAGAACTGGATACGGAACAACAGTTTGGTTCCAAATAGGAAGAGGAGTACATCGAGGCTGTGTATTGTCACCCTGCTTATTTAACTTATATGCACAGTACATCATGAGAAATGCTGGGCTGGAAGAAGCACAAGCTGGAATCAAGATTGTCAGGAAAAGTATCAATAAGCTCAGATATGCAGATGACACCACCCTTATGGCAGAAAGTGAAGAGGAGCTAAAAAGCCTCTTGATGAAAGTGAAAGAGGAGAGTGAAAAAGTTGACTTAAAGTTCAACATTCAGAAAACAAAGATCATGGCATCTGGTCCCATCACTTCATGGCAAATAGATGGGGAAACAGTGGAAACAGTGTCAGAGTTTAATATTTTGGGCTCCAAAATCACTGCAGATGGTGACTGCAGCCATGAAATTAAAAGATGCTTACTCCTTGGAAGAAAAGCTATGACCAACCTAGATAGCATATTGAAAAGCAGAGACATTACTTTGCCAACAAGGTCCGTCTAGTCAAGGCTATGGTTTTTCCAGTGGTCATGTATGGATGTGAGAGTTGGACTGTGAAGAAGGCTGAGTGCTGAAGAATTGATGCTTTTCAACTGTGGTGTTGGAGAAGACTCTTGAGAGTCCCTTGGACTGCAAGGAGATCCAACCAGTCCATTCTAAAGGAGATCAGTCCTGGATATTCTTTGGAAGGACTGATGCTAAAGCTCAAACTCCAATACTTTGGCCACCTCATGCGAAGAGTTGACTCATTGGAAAAGACGCTGATGCTGGGAGGGATTGGAGGCAGGAGGAGAAGGGTATGACAGAGGATGAGATGGCTGGATGGCATCACTGACTCGATGGATGTGAGTTTGAGTGAACTCTGGGAGTTGGTGATGGACAGGGAGGCCTGGCATGCTACAATTCATGGGGTCGCAAAGAATCAGACACAACTGAGTGACTGAACTGAACTGAACTGATCATAATATAGTATACATTATATACATATAAATATTCATCTAAATAAGTATGAGTGCCTGCATTCTGAGTCACTTCGGTCATGTCCGACTTACTGTGACTCTATGGACTGTAGCCCACCACGCTCCCCATCCATAGAATTTTCCAGGCAAAAAATCAGAGTAGGTTGCCATGCCCTCCTCCAGAGGATCTTCCTAACCCAGGAATCGAACCCATGTCTCTTATGTCTCCTACATTGGCAGGTGGGTTCTTTACCACTAGCACCATGTGGCAAGCCCCTCTAACTAAGTGTAAAGGGGTGAAAAAACATAAGTTATATAGAGAATGGCCTATGGAAGAGCAAGGGCAGAAACAGGGGGCCAGTTGGGATACTTGCAATATATTAGGCAAGAGGTAAATTTAGCTTGTTGGCCTCCCTGGTGGCTCAGCGGTAAAGAATCTGCCTGCCAAACAGGAGACTCAGATTCAATCCCTGAGTTGGGAAGATCCTCTGAAGAAGGAAATGGCAATCCACTCCAGTATTCTTGCCTAGGAAATCTCATGAACAGAGGAGCCTGGTAGGCTGCAATCCACTGGGTCAAAAAGAGTCAGACATGATTCTGGAACAACAACAAACTTGTCTTGTAGTAGCGTGATGTTAGTGATGATATTAACACTTATGGGGTGGAGAAGAGTGATCAGTACAGTCACTCAGTCATGTCTGACTCTGCGACCCTATGGACTACAGCACATTAGGCTTCCCTGTCCATCACCAGTTCCTAGAGCTTGCTCAAACTCATGTCCATCCAGTCCATGATACAGTCCAACCATCTTATCTTCTGTTGTCCCTTTCTCCTCCTCCCTTCAATCTTTCCAAGCATCAGGGTCTTTTCTAATGAGTGAGTTATTCCCATCATGGTCAAAGTATTGGAGCTTCAGCTTCAGCATCAGTCCTTCCAGTAAATATTCAGGGTTAATTTTCTTTAGAAGTGATTAGTTTGACCTCCTTGCAGTCCAAGGGACTCTGGAGTCTTCTCCAACACCACAGTTAAAGGCATCAATTCTTCAGCGCTAAGCTTTCTTTATAGTCCAACTCTCACATCCACATGACTACTGAAAAAACCATAGCTTAACCTATACAGACCTTTGTCTGCAAAGTAATACCTCTGTTTTTTAATATGCTGTCTAGGTTGGTCATAGCTTCTTCCAAGGAGAGCACATCTTTTAATTTCATGGCTGCAGTCACCATCTGCAATTATTTCGGAGCCTGAGAAAATAAAGTCTGTCACTGTTTCCCTTGCTTCCCCATCTATTTGCCATGAAGTGAGGGGACTGGATACCATGGTATTAGTCTTCTGATTGTTGAGTTTTAAGCCAACTTTTTCACTCTCTTTCACTTTCATCAAGAGGCTCTTATTTCCTCTTGGCTTTCTCCCATAAGGGTGGTGCCATCTGCATATCTGAGGTTATTGATATTTCTCCTGGCAGTCTTGATTCCGGCTTGTGCTTCATCCAGCCTGGCATTTTGCATGATGTACTCTGCATATATGTTAAATAAGCAGGGTGACAATATACAGCCTTGACCTACTCCTCTCCCAATTTGGAACCAGTCTGTTGTTCCATGTCCAGTTCTAACTACTGCTTCTTGACCTGAATACAGGTTTATCATGAGGCAGGTAAGGTGATCTGGTATTCCCATCTCTTTAGGAATTTTCCACAGTTTGCTGTGATCCATACAGTCAAAGACTTTAGGTTAGTCAATGAAGCAGATGTTCTTCTGAAATTCTCTTGCTTTTTCAATGATCCAGTGGGTGTTGGCAACTTGTTCTGTGGTTCCTTTGCCTTTTCTAAAACCAGCTTGAACATCTGGGAGTTCTTGGTTCACCTACCGTGGAAGCCTAGCTCAGAGAATTTTGAGCATTAATTTGCTAGTGTGTGAGATGAGTACAGTTGTGTAATAGCTGAACATACTTTGGCTTTGCCTTTCTTTGGGATTGGAATAAAAACTGACTTTTCCAGTCCTGTGGCCACTGCTGAATTTTCCAAATTTGTTGGCATAATTGGGTGCAGCACCTTCATAGCATCGTCTTTTAGAATTTGAAAAAGCTCAGCTGGAATTCCAGCACCTCCACTTGCTTTGTTTGTTATGATGCCCCCTAAGGCCCACTTGACTTCACATTCCAGGATGTCTGGGTCTAGGTGGGTGTTCAAACCATCATGGTTTTCTGAGTCATTAAGATCTTTTTTGTATAGTTCTGTGTATTCTTGCTACCTTTTCTTAATATCTTCTGCTTTTGTTAGGTCCATACTGTTTCTGTCCTTTATTGAGCCAATCTTTGCATGAAATATTCCCTTGGTATCTCTCATTTTCTTGAAGAGATCTCTAGTCTTTTCTCTTCTATTGTTTTCCTCCATTTCTTTGCATTGATCTCTGAGGAAAGCTTTCTTATCTCTCCTTGCTATTCTTTGGAACTCTACATTCAGATGGATATATCTTTCCTTTTCTCCTTTGCCTTTTGCTTCTCTTCTTTTCTCAGCTATTTTTAAGGAATCCTCAGACAACCGTTTTGCCTTTTTGCATTTCCTTTACTTGGGGATGGTTTTAATCACTGCCCCCTGTACAATATTATGAACTTCTGTCCATAGTTCTTCAGTGAGGAGTGATAAAATGCATTTTAAAGGAAGAACCTACAATATTACTGAGTCTCTCAAGACTTGTAAATATTTTGCAATGACATTGATGATCTGGTAGTAGTAACTGTTAATCAAATGCATAGATAAGTTTTGCAAGATGAGAGCAGTAAAGAGCGAGGAATCTAGTGATTTTGACTTAAGAGGCACTAAATAAGATTGAGATTATAAGGAGGATATCGGCTGCACATGTTTATTTTTATTTCTGAGCAGAAGAGGAAAGAGCCTGAAGATTTTGCTAATAATTTATTCATGTTCTGGTGTTGCTGACATGGAATTTATTTGTTAGTCAGACTTCTCCTTTCTTGACAAACCCATCAGTTGTCAATTTCTTTTGCTGTTAAGCAGACTCTTCTCAAACCACATTTTATTTAATCATTTCAGGAAGGATGACTTTTTTTTTCCCCTTTTAAAACATTCTTAGTCCCAAATAAACCTTTGCTATTGTTTCTTAAAATTACAGGTTTTCTACTATCCCTCCTTTCCACATCTTTCAATTTCTTTAAGACACAATATTTGTAGTGAAATGTCTCTCCCACTTTATGTCTTCTTTTCTTTTGGTCTTAGCTACCTACTGTGTTTGCTCTGATTTAGCTTTCATTATCCTTAAATAGAAGTGTCCAAGACTGTGTTTTTCAGATAGGAAGAAAGATTACCTCTCAATTCTAAAACTAGTATCACTTCTTGCTAGATTGTTGTCCTCCGTGTTCAAAGTCCATGGCAAGTCTGGATAAAGCATGTCCATTTCATAGTTATGACTTCTGTTGCTTTGCTCCTTGAACCATGTAGAAATACTATAACAGCTTCCAGGTCTGAGAATACAGGTCTGAGAGTACAGCTTATTGACACCTCAAGGTAAACGGAAAGGGAGAAGCAATTCAGTTTAATGTTCACCTTCTTACTAGAGAATCTGTGCCTATAGTTGTGGAAAATGTCATTAATTTAACATGTTTCCTATAGTTTTGCTAAACCTCTAACCTTCTTCATGCATTTGAGGGCAGTAAGCAGGGGGGAAAAAATGGGTAGTTTACAACTAGATTTCTGTAATGTAAATCTTAGCACTTTTTCTTTAATCCCCTCCCTTTTTTCTAGCTACTCAAAGGCTTTCTTTTCATTCCCTCCAAGACAGTGTGTTTGGAAAGTAATTCCTTAGAATATATTAGCAATATGAATTATTCATTTCTCAGAATTAAACAATTTTAATAACTGAATTTTAATCAACTTTTTAAATGTGCTATTTTAAGATTATTGAAGGCCACAGAAACAAGAAGAAATAATAAACCATTCAGTCAACTAAGGAACTTTCAGAGGAATCTGGCCCTGAGGCCAGAGAGAAATATCAACAGATTAAAAATAACCTAAGGAAAGATTCCATCAATGTTATCACCACCTATTACAGATTATATCTTTATTGTTATCATTTATTTTATATTGATTTATTGCAAAAATCTTAAATTTATATATGTTTACCTTATTCACATTTTGAGAGATCAATATTAATCTTTAAAAGTGTACCATGACTTAAAGCATAAGCATAATTAAAATGTAAACAACTTATTTAAACTGATTAATTAATGCAAATAGAAAACATTTCCCCATCAGAAAAATAATCCCAAGGATATTTTCATATTTTACAGGTAATCTAAAGAAAGCATCTCAATTATTCTAATCTTTATTTGGAGGGATTCACTAAAAAGTAATTTTTATAGCAGTAAACATAATTTTGGGGGGCTCCAAAATCACTCCAGATGGTGACTGCAGCCATGAAATTAAAAGATGCTTACTCCTTGGAAGGAAAGTTATGACCAAAATAGATAGCATATTCAAAAGCAGAGACAGTACTTTGCCAACAAAGGTCCGTCTAGTCAAGGCTATGGTTTTTCCAGTGGTCATGTATGGATATGAGAGTTGGACTGTGAAGAAAGCTGAGTGCCGAAGAATTGATGCTTTTGAACTATGGTGTTGGAGAAGACTCTTGAGAGTCCCTTGGACTGCAAGGAGGTCCAACCAATCTATTCTAAAGGAGCTCAGTCCTGAGTGTTCTTTGGAAGGACTGATGCTAAAGCTGAAACTCATACTTTGGCCACCTCATGCGAAGAGTTGACTCATTGGAAAAGACTCTGATGCTGGAAGGGATTGGGGGCAGGAGGAGAAGGGGACAATAGAGGATGAGATGGCTGGATGGCATCACTGACTCGATGGACGTGAGTTTGAGTGAACTCTGGGAGTTGGTGATGGAAAGGGAGGCCTGGCGTGCTGCAATTCATGGGGTCACAAAGAGTCGGACACAACTGAGCGACTGAACTGAACTGAACTGAACAGAAACTTATAATAGCTTCAATATGTAAAGAACATATTCAAATGTTTAAGAATTTGAACATTTGCACTGATGGGCAACTTTTGTTACAAGATCTTATGTGCTAAGAATCAAGATGTCTTTGGAGAATCCCACTTCACAATTCTTGCAGACTTGTTCAGTGTACTCAAATCAATCACATACAGCTATAATTCACCATTACTGACAACAGAGAAGAGAGCAAATCATGAATAAAATCTAAAGAAAGAAAGTTTGGTGAACAGCTAGGAAAACAGTGAACCATTTAATTCCTATTGATACAGCTGGTGGCCCAATAAATCTCAGACATATTTTACAGTGGATGCATCACTGGAGTGAGCATTGCTGACTACAAGGGGACAGCTACTTCAAGCTGTAATTTCAGTAGTGCTGACCCTTGCCAAAGCATGATATGAATGAATTCTGCCTAATCACAAGCAAACTCATTATATAACCCTTTCTTTCCTGTTCTTTTATTTACTTCTTCATGAGTCACAAATAACATAACTTTCCATCCTCAAATGGCTTCTCACAGATGCACATTCATGATCAACACAATATCAGATCATTCATACCACAATATATGTGACTAATGAAAACTTAAGTATATTTAACTATCTTAAAATGATTAAATGTTATAATAGAGTTAAATCATGAGTTTAGAAAAATAATCCCTTATGTTGTAATTTCAAACAATGCACAGATTTTTTTGAGAGTGTATGGGACCAGTTCTAGGACCTTCACCAATGCCCCTAAAATCTGACTTAATACACACTTATATATCTTAGCTCTGATTTTTTTTATAAAATATTTTTCTTTTTACACATCTGTGTGAACATAAGGGAATTAGAGATCACAGCTTAATACACTGTTATAATGAATATCAAATATTGAAGTTTAGTTTACATGCAAAATTATTATCATTGTCATTCTTTTCAAAGAGACAATGATCTCATCATTTGCTTAACTGAATTAGTATATTGATCTTGTATATGCCCTAACACATGACATACCTCCACAATCGCACATCTTTCTAGAAGGGACACCTATGTGTTCCATGCACTTTTAATGTTCTGTCACATTGTTGAATCAAGCCTCTTACTTCTTGGTCAGTGAGACAGGAAACTAAGTCTACTATAAATATGTTAACAATGAATTTGCCCTTGGTTAATTACAGTAAATAAAAAAAGCAAGATATTGATGGACTTCTGGAGAGTAAACTTGATGTATAAGTTTATCTTTGAATTAATCACATGCTTGCTGTACCAAGACAATGATTAAAAAAAAAAAGAAAGAAAACTCAGTTTCCTTTCTATCCATATCTGATTTATCATTCTATGCTCTTAAAGATGTAAAGTTTTAAAATAAAATAAAATTTAAAAAAAACTCAAAAAAAAACAATAAAATAAAATAAAGAGAATAGAGCTGTGATACCCTATTCATTTTCAATAATTCCTGTTTAATAATAGACAAGTTTTATTGACTTCTAACTCAGCACAGAGCATTATAAGCATGCTCCATGAAGTGTTTTATATTGCCTATACAGCAATCCTATGAAGTAGGCACTATATACTTTTCAGATGCAAAAACTGAAGTTTAGAAGGGTTAACTAAGATGGTGAATTTTAGAACCACTTTTGCTTGACAAAAAGTGGTGTCTTTTATGAAAACAAAATGGGTCTTTTTATTAATACTACAGTATGTTGCCACTGTGTAAATGTTTAAGGTCTTGACAAAGCAGAAAATACCTTACACATTGGATTATTTTCATTCTCTGTGAGAGCTTACCAGAGGTGTAATTCAATGTGAAAGTTCTTTATGCCATGAGTCATGAAGACTATGTCTATATTACAGTATTTTGATTTTTAAGAAGTCCAGTTAGATAAATATTTTAAAAATTTATCTAAGTAATAACATGGAGTTCTTATCTTTCTTTAAAATAAAATTAGTCACTGAAATAAGGACACATGTACTTCATTGATAGGGTTTATTGACCTTGTGATACATTTCTGTGAGATCTATGGAAACCTTAGAAAGATTTTCAGGTTTCCTACCCTGAGTTTCATCTTATCTTCAGGAAAGAAAGTTTTCAACTATCATCATCCCCATTTGTAGCAGTAGTATATTGAGCAAGCACATCTTTTACATCGTGTGTTCTCTGTTAGATGATAAAACCTTATTTTATTTTTTTCAGAAACTGTCCATTTGACCAAGTGTGCCATAGTGTAGTTCACAAAGTTCAGAATCTAGACCAAGGTCAACATGCTTATTTACCACAGTGTTTTCCTATGTAGCTTCTCTAGGATGAATTTCTTCATGATTTACTTCTTATTACTACCCCTCACTCTTCTTTATTGTTTTAATTATTCATCATGGTACCTTTATCATTGTCCATCATTTGAGGAGGCAGGGTGGTGATCAAACACCTTTGAAATTATAAAGTTTCACTGCAGCTAACTCACTTCACTAAGGCTATTAAAGTAACTCTCTGATTCACTCACTTTTTGTAATAAGACTTTGTACAAAACCAAACTTCCCAATCAGGATGGTAAGAGAGGAAGGTCTTTGTGGCTATTGTCATGTAACTAAGAAAGCTTGAATCTTGATTAGGCTTGTTGGGTGCCAAGTGCAGAGGTTCTGTTGCTTGCACCTGCAGAGCCTGGAGTTTTGGGTAAAGAACCTTTAATTATCTTCATCCTGAAATGACTGGCTAAACAATGACAGGAAATATCCCACTGAGTAAATGAAAAGGGAAGACTCCTTTTCTATGAACATCTAATCACACAGGTGTTAAATATCCCTTCTTGACCCTTTCACTGCTGGTCTTCCTCATCATCTGTTCTTTGCTGTTTCCTGCATTTGTCTAATAACATTCATCTGAAACTGAATTTTTTGTTCACTATACAATTGCTTCAATTTATAGCCATATACAATTTGATACAAGGGTAGGATGCCTAATTTCAGCATTGCAAAGGAATCAGTCTATTCCCGAGGATGCCACTGTACTCATGAATTCGAGGAATCCAAGTAATCACCTTCTTTGCCACGTTGGTGTAATTTAAAAAGTTACGTTTGACTAGAACAGCAACAACAAAAAATATATTTCCATAGAAAGAAAAAAAGAAAACAGTTCCAGAAATAAAAATGCTTGTGTATGCACATGTTTACACTCCTACTCCCACTTCTATTCCAGGACCGAAATTCACATAACAACACAGTATGATGGGGAAAGAAATAAGCTCTGGGAGCAACTACTCAGATTTTATCATTTGATTGTCTTTTCTAGGAAGAGCCCCAAGATGATTTCCTAAAACATGGAACATTTCAGGGGAAACAGTGCTTTGTACAACTTTACTGATCACACATAAAATGCATTGTTATAGCTCCAGTTAGAGATGTAATTAGCCATAATTGTTGTGAGGTATATATTTCTGGCCAAAAAAGTGGCCATATCCTTCTGATGCAAATAATTACATCACATAAAACTCGTTAGTACCTTATAGCTCATGAGCACACAGAAGTTAGTTAAAGCAGTGATGAAAAGTCATGTATCACATAACAGAGGATGTGCAATAGACCTTAGACATCTACTTCTCCAACTGTCCAAAATACCCAGAATATGCCCCACAAAATATTTGGCCCTCAAGAACTCAGTATAAAATGCTCTGTAATTCTGTGGTCTCATAAATTTGGAAAAGCTCCATACTGTGAGATTCACAAGGAATACATGAGCGTCACAGTCTCTGAGATATGCTCTAGAAAAGAAAACTATTGGGTTTGATTAGACATTTCAGTGACCACAGAACTCTTATTTATACAAAGTAATAGGATTCAGAATGGTGTAAACTTGGAATTTTACTAAACATGTCTTCTCACTGCCAGTTAACTAAAATGAGTTGACTCAAGTCCAATGTGACCAATGATCTATTTAATTAAATTTTCTCTCAATTCTTGCCTTTTCTATGGATTGGCCAATGATTTTCTCATCATCCTAAAGATTACTACAACAGGCTTCTAGCCGTTCTGCCAGTTTCCTCTCCTGCCTCTATGCAGACCATGTTCCACACAGTGGCCAAAAATCTGTATAAAATGTTAATCAACTCATATCATACATCTGCTCAAAATCTCCACAACCTCATCTTAGAATAAAATTCAAAGGCTTTACCATCAGCTCCAAGACCCTCTGAATCTGAGTTCCAGCTGCCTATCCAACCTTCTCTTCTGGATTCTTCTGTTCACTTAATCTGCTCAAGTCACATTTACTGTTTTGCTGCTTCTCAAACCTGTTAAGCATGTTTCTACCTCAGTGATTTCCCCTCAGGGTCTTTGAGTTTTCTTTTTTTCTTTTATTTTAATAATTTTCTATAGAAAACCACATGATTTCTTTCCTCATATCGTTTACTTCTCTGATCAAATTCTCTTCTTTATCAATAAATAGCTCTGTAACTTCACCACATAAAAGAACCCACCTTGCATTCCTTTTTCTTTCATCTTGCTCAATTTCCATCTTAGTTTGTATCACTCCCTTACTGTTTATTTACTGTTTGCACATTCATGTACATGTATGCATACATACAAACTCAAGAATCTTAGTCTTATGAGGCCAGGGATGTTATATTTTTTATTAATGTAGTCTTCAATAAAAAGTACCTGTTGAGTTGATGAAGGAATGAAGAATAAATAAAGGGGTGGATCTACTTCCTCTTGTACAGTCATTTTCAAAAAAGGCAGAATAATATGCATAAGGGTTCATTCATGTCCCAAAGAAAAATCAATACAGTTTTCAAGTTCAAGTTTATAATTTTAGCCTCAGAATGAAATGTATTTGAGACTTCCCTCTCTATATTGATTACTTACACCCCATGGCCCTTTAATTCTCTAACACATAAAACACTCTCAGGACCTTTTCTTACTCACAGTGTTAATTCCTATTTCATTTTTTATCTAGGCTTCCATATGCTGTTTTAGTATCTTTCTGTTTTTCAGTGTCCATTTCAGCAGCCCGTGAACCCTCTAGACAACATGATCATGTCCCTTTAACTTGTATGTTTACCAAGTGTTGAGCCATATGCACACTGTACTGCATAAAAGGCTTTTAATGACAAATTAGATTTTTATTTAGGTTCATTATGCCTGGGTTTTCAGGCCATGTTCCGGATTTCATGGTTTTGGTTGTAATGAGTCATGGCCCCCTTGACAGACAAGGGAGTAATTGAACTAGCTAGGTTTTCAATAGAAACTTGTGATGGATCTCCTGTTGCATATGTTATTTCATCTTCAATAATAGTTGGATATCATAAAAGATTATGGCCTCATAGTGTGACAGAGAGAGAAATACATGAAAGTCTGTGAAAACAGAGTGAAAATACAATCTTACCTATATTTCTTACAAGCAAAACAGTGTCATAATAATTGACATAAGGGGTTGTTATTTATAGATATCTTTTGTATTGTTATTGCCTTATAAGGGGGGATGTGCATCTTTACCTAACAAAGTTAAAACTTATTAAATGGTTCTTCATGTTGAATTAGAGAGTATGTATGTGTTTGTATTTGTGTATATATAAATCTGCTTATGTATATTCTTTCATTTTCTTATTCAAACTTCTCAAAATTATTTTTGCCAAGTTATCCACAAAACATTTATAAAAATATTTCTTTGCAAATATCTTTCTAATTGAGCCTAGTATTAAAAATAAAAATACCACAGAGAAATAGAGGTGCTAGAAATTCAAAGTAAAATATTACCCTTAACAGAAAATGATTAATCTGCTCAGGCATTTTCAAAAGGAAAGGCAATGTTCTATTGGAAGAGTGTGTACGGTTTTTATATTCACTACATATTGAAAAATCATTAAACTCTGTACCTTTTTATTGCTTTCTAAAGAAACTTAAAATATATCCAAGGTGCACACTTAGTCAAGTCTTTTGTCTGAATGAATTAGTATTTGCGTATTCCAGGTTCCTGTTATACTGAACTCTTTTTCATAGTGCTATTGAAATATGTACTATGCTAAACGTAGACTGGTAGAAAAGAAAATATTTATGGCAAAATAGAAGCATACAACACTGGAAAAATAAAATAGGAAAAATCTAGATGACTTTGCAATTGGTGATGACCTTTTAGAAACCAAAGGCATAATTCATGGAAAAAAAAAAGTTGATAAATTGATTAGAATTTTTGGCTCTGTGAATCACACTATCAAGATAATGCAAAGACAATCCACAAACTGAGAAAAATATTTGCAAAAGATGCATCTGACAAGAGACTGTTATCCACAATATATAAAGAATACTTAAAACTCAATAAAAATAGTATAAACAATTCAATTTAAAAATGGATCAAAGAAGATATATAGATGACAAATAAGCACATAAAAAGACACTTCACATCATGTCATTCAGTTCAGTTCAGTTCAGTTGCTCAGTTGTGTCCGACTCTGCGACCCCATGAATCGCAGCACACCAGGCCTCCCTGTCCATCACCAACTCCTGGAGTTCACTCAGACTCATGTCCATCGAGTCAGTGATGCCATCCAGTCATCTCATCCTCTGTCATCCCCTTCTCCTCCTGTCCCCGATCCCTCCCAGCATCAGAGTCTTTTCCAATGAGTCAACTCTTCGCATGAGGTGGCCAAAGTACTGGAGTTTCAGCTTCAGCATCAGTCCCTCCAATGAACACCCAGGACTGATCTCCTTGAGGATGGACTGGTTGGATCTCCTTGCAGTCCAAGGGACTCTCAAGAGTCTTCTCCAACACCACAGTTCAAAAGCATCAATTCTTCGGTGCTCAGCTTTCTTCACAGTCCAACTCTCACATCCATACATGACCACTGGAAAAACCATAGCCTTGACTAGATGGACCTTTGTTGGCAAAGTAATATCTTTGCTTTTCAATATGCTATCTAGGTTGGTCATAACTTTCCCTCCAAGGAGTAAGTCATTAGTGAAATGCAAATTAAAATAGAGATACCACTACAAACCTCTTAGAATGAACAAAATGTGAAACACTAACTCCAAATGCTGATGAGAACATGGAACAACAGGAATTCTCATACATAGTTGGTAGCTATGCAAACTTTGGAAGGCAGTTTGTAAGTTTCTTACAAAACTAAACATATTCTTATCCTATAATCTAGCAATTGTACTTCTTGGTATTTACCCAAAAGAGTCGAAAATTTACATTCACACAGAAAAATGGATTTTTATAGTGGCTTTCCATGCGATTGCCAATGCTTAAAGCAACCAAGAAATTCTTTAGCAGGTGGATGGATAAATAAACTGTGGTACATACAGACAGTGAAATAGTATTCAGTGCTAAAATGAAAAGACATGGAGGAAACTTAAATAAACTTAAATAAAGCATATTACTAAGTGAAAGAAGCCAATATCAAGCCAATATGAAACATATGAAACATGTTATATGACCCCAACTACATAACATTCTGGAAAAGGCAAAACTATTAATAAAATTTAAAAAATCAGTGATTTCCGTAGAGGGGGAGTAAAAATGAGTAAGCAGATTTAGGAGGATTTAAAAATAGGAGAATTTTAAAGGCAGTGAAAATATTTTAAATAAAATGGCTTATACGTACAACTCCTAAACTCATCTACTTAACTGTTGAACCCATCTCAGTCAATGGGTATTTCTAACCTTCTGCTGCTGCTGCTGCTAAGTTACTTCAGCCGTGTCTGACTCCGTGTGACCCCATAGACGGCAGCCCACCAGGCTCCCCCGTCTCTGGGATTCTCCAGGCAAGAACACTGGAGTGGGTTGCCATTTCCTTCTCCAATGCATGAAAGTGAAAAGTGAAAGTGAAGTTGCTCAGTCATGTCTGACTCTAAGCCAAATAAAATCACCCTCAATTTTTTTTTTTTACATCTGTCAAAAAATCCTATTGGCTCCAACTTCACAACGTACCTCAAAGCCAGTAACTTTCCACTACTCAGGTGCTACCACCATAATCTGAGCTGCCCACATCACTTGCCTTACTTACTGTAGCAGCTTTCATCCTGTCTTCATGATAATCTTTTCTCAACACAGCAGCCTGTGATGTGATACTTTTAAAACAAAAGCCAGATTATGCTCCCCGCCCCCCCGCCTCTGTAGTGGTTCACCATCTCATTCAGAGTAGAAACCAAGTCCTTAAAATTGCCCTCAAGGTCCCATCTAATTTTCCATCCTTTGGCTCCATATATTATTCAGGGTTCTCACAGAAAAATAAAACCAATATATATGTGTGTATCTACATATACATACAAACATATATGCTGCTGCTAAGTCGCTTCAGTTGTGTCCGACTCTGTGCAACCCCAGAGATGGCAGCCCACCAGGTTCCTCTGTCCCTGGGATTCTCCAGGCAAGAAAACTGGAGTGGGTTGCCTTTTCCTTCTCCAGCAAATCCCTCAGTCATGTCTGTCTCTTTGTGACCCCATGGACTGTAAGCCTGCCAGTCTCCTCTGTCCATGGAATTCTCCAGGCAAGAATACTGGAGTGAGTAGCCATTCCCTTCTCCTATGCTATGATGAATATTTTTAAGCATCATTTTGTGCCAGGCACTGTGCTTTGACCTCTGAATAAGCAGAGATAAATCAGATATTTATCCTGCCTTTAGGCAGCTGACAAGGAAGCCTGGTGTATCCATCATTACAAGACAAAAAGTGTATGTTATGAGAGATTTAGAGAAACTATTCTGAAAAAAAGAGAGCTATTTCCTGCCAGAGCAAGGAAGAGTAAGGAGATGGTGACCCCAAAATTTGGGCCTTGAATCTGTGGAAATGAGAAAGGATAGCATTCCAGGTAGAAGGAAATACATTTTAAAAAATCACTAACATGATAGGGAGTAAGGAAAAACACAGAATAGGAAGACTTCAGACTTTGGGTCAACATGCCTGACATGAAATCCAAAATCTGCAGCTAAGTAGCTGTGTGACCTCAGACAAATTATTTAACCTCTCTGAGTTTCAGTTCTCACATTTGTAAAATTGAGATAATACCATCTAGCTTAGAGCATTACTGTGAGGAAATCATGAACATAAAGCACGGAGCCACCATGACTGGCTCCCAGCCGTCACTCAGTGAATGAGAGCTATTATTGAAGTGTAGTTTGACTGGAGTACAGATGAAGTGTTCCCCTCAACAATGCCATTTTTCCAATAGGAAGCAAGGCCAAAATGTATTGCATTTACTCTGCACTCCCTAGGAACATTTGTCTATTGTCCAACTTGAAAAATGAAGCTGAAAATGACTGGTCTCATATGAGGAGCATAAAACACTGAAAATGTGATGCATTGGTCTATCAGGCATAAGATTGCTTTGAATGTAGAAGGAATAAAAATATGTGTGCTATATTTCTGTTGAAGATTATTTTAAATAACCCACCAGTTTCTTTCTTTCTTTGTTTCTTTTTCAGTTGCTCCTACAATTCAGGAAATTAAATCTGGTACCGTGGCCCCCGGACGCAGTGGATTGATAAGATGCGAAGGTGCAGGTGTGCCGCCTCCGGCCTTTGAATGGTACAAAGGGGAGAAGAAGTAAGGACTTTGTGATTATTACTCTGTTTCAAGCACTTTGAGCTAATGTGTTTGTGTTTCAGATATTTACTTTAAGCAGTTTCTTTAACTGGCTTGAATGATTCTTAGCAGCCTTCTCTGGGGCACGAAGAGGCCCACGTGGGAGGGATGAGTAGCTAATAGCATCCAGAAGAAATGTCCACTTTGGTTTATATGATCTCAGAAATGCCAGCAAATC
This sequence comes from Bos indicus, assembly GCF_029378745.1. Lineage (NCBI taxonomy): Eukaryota > Metazoa > Chordata > Mammalia > Artiodactyla > Bovidae > Bos > Bos indicus. The sequence goes on from NC_091762.1 coordinate 73,865,513, forward strand.
CCCCATCACTGATGCCTTTCATTTCTACCCCTCCTTTCGGAGCCAGCACACCATTGCTCTTTCTGGAAACCATGTTTACTTGGGAAATAAACCAGCTCTTAAAGGACTTGGGCCCAGCTTCCATAAGAGCACTCCAAAAGCAATCAGAGCCGCTGACTCTGCCTGGCTTCCTTGATCAGCCTAACCCTTTTACCTGCCTCTCTCTCCCTTAAGACATTTTAACATTTTGTTTTTATAGAATATGGCATTTCAGGTATTCTATCACTAAAGGGACTGTAGAGGGATAAACTGCATGGTTGAAGGACTAATGAAGGGGATTTTAGGGCTACTCTAACATCAGCTCTATATGATTGTCCCCTTGAGGCACTTCTGAAAGTCTTAGCAAGAGCTGTTGAACAAGACAAGACAAGACTTAAGGACTTTCTCTTTACTTTCAACCAGTGGGCTCATTCAGACCTCTTCACCTGTTCTTATCAAGCCAACAAAGAAGAATGGGACCCCTGTGGATTAAATGGAAGATATAATACAGAGGAGAGGATATCATCTAAATGGCTTCAAAATTAAGGAGGGAATGTATGCTAGAAAATGTTAGTTTGGACCATATGAAATTTAAATTTTTTTTCAGTCAAAAAGGCTAAATATTGGCAATACCATACTGTTCAACATAAACATATGAGGTTTATTAAGTGTCATGTCTCATAACTAATTACAGCTAAGTGTCTGAACAGAAAACAGGTGAAATCACATAAGAACTTAGATGTTGCCACAATGGATGAAAATGGATGTGACATGAGTAGGTACTTTGTTTCTTAAACTGTAATCAAAAGAGGATTTATGGGAAATATTCTCCTTTAACATCAGCCTTAACAATAAAACAATAAAAGATATCCCCATAACTATCTTATTTGTTTTGGATAACTGATAGTGGATTCACCTAGAATTTTTTTGCAGTTATTTTATATGCAACCTCTTCTACAATTTGGGCTACTTAATTTCTAATTTTTTTGCTAATTAATTATTGCTTTTATTAATTTGGAATCTTGGTGGCTTTTGGAAGCTCCCCTATATTTTTATAAACCTAAAATTAGATAAACTCATCTGTGGTCACCCTTATCCCAACCCTACAAGATTATATATCTGGCAATATAACCTTCCTCAGATTCTGATAATCCAGGTTAAGAAGTTTTCAGTTTGTGATGATGAATAGAGGTAAACATCTAGAAGCATGGTTCTCAATCCTTTGAAAATTATGAAACCCTTTGTTCAAATATAATCCTATTTGAAGACCCACTAAATAATATCTGTGAAAGTAGGGGTGAATGGAGTCTCAGTTCTATCTACTCAGAGCCCCCCTTCCGTTAGGATGTCCTTGTAACTCCTTCCCCCATCCCTGGTTCTCCACAAAGCACACTTTTTAAAAAGTGGTTTAAATTATTTTACATATCTTTCAAATTCACTTTTGAAACTGTGTCATGCCTTTCTGAAAGGTTAATGAGCAGGATTATTCTTAGTAGCACAAGTGAGAACTCCTTTGTTAAAGTCCATTTTATTTCTACTATTTTTTTTTTTTTTGCTATATCTCTCTCTTCCACTTTCCTAAATTCAGTGACCATTGTCAAAAAGACTACAACAACCCTCACCCCACTTGCTTGGCCTATACCAAAGACAGAAGAGAGCCAAGTTGTGTCTGCAGTTGTAGCTTCATTGTTTTGTTTTGTTTTGTTTTTTTCCCCAAGTTGGGAAATGGACTATAACTTTTCAGAGGAGTTTAGAACTGCTACAAAAATATGTTGATTAATTCTCCCCAATCAGAGCCCTTCCCTGATACACTCATTCACAGAAAAAAATCTAGTAGCTGTGAAAATCAAATGCACTTTCAAAGGCAAATATATATTTTATTTAAGAATGAAGCATACATTTATCATTTGTTAGAGTTGTATTTGAAGAAATATCCAAATACCACTAGAATATATAAATCTATCTTCTCAAAACTACAAAAAAAAAAAAAAAATTTGAATATGTGTAGGGAGTGAGAGAAAGAAAACTTCTGCTTGTCAAATGATTGTTGTTACACTCACTAGTGCATCTACCATGCTACCTTCAGGGCCCAGGACATTTAAAAGATTTATTTTATCAAAATGAAAAGCTATCTATGTGATAAGCACTTCGTATTTAACATTAACCCATTTTATTTTCACAACAAACCTATAGAAAGATAATATTTTTATCCTTACCTCTTGCTGAAGAGAAATCTAGCACAGTGTATTTACAATAAGTACTTTGCACAAGTCTATAGTTAATGACAGAGCTGGAAATTGAACCCAAGAAGTCTTGCAAATATTCAGATGGAGTTCATGGATTTAACGTCTATACTGTGACACCTAGTATGGTCATGGGACCTCGGGATCTATCAAAAATAATTTGAAAAGTCAATGTTAAATGCCAGGATAAAGGCATTTCAGGTAACTTATCAGTTAGCAAAATAAGACCGAACATAGAAACATTCGCTTATACTTTCTCCGTTGGTTTAGTCAAAGACACAGAAATAATGGAGTCAAGGTAACTATACAGAAAAGAAACAGATACAGCATGTTTTTGGGTTGTTTTCTTGACTTCAAGGTTGTTAACAGAAGCATGAGGCTGTCAGAGACTCTCTTGGAACAGAGCAGAGTTTTTACAAGATCTGGAGAAGTTTTGTTTTCTTAGTTTTATTTCCTTTTATACTTGAGGCTTGAAAAATATTCAGAAATAACTTACTCTGTTCATATACTTTTGTACATACATGCTCAGTTGTGCCCAACTCTCTGCTACCTCATAGCCCACCAGGCTCCTCTGTCCATGGAATTTTCCAGGCAAGAATACTAGAGTGGGTTGCATTTCCTACTCTAGGGGATCTTCCTGACCCAGGAATCAAACTCATGTCTCTGGCAGCTCCTGCATAGGCAGGTGGATTCTTTACCCCTGGCACCACCTGGGAAGCCCATGTACTTTAAGAGATGTTTATAAAAATTCATCTTGCTTAAGTCAAGATTTTCAAAGCCAGATTTTCATTCAGATAAATATAAGCAAATAAACACAAACAAATAGGAGGAAATACCTGATCATCTCTAATCTTATCTTTGCCTATAGTTGTATCATATCCTGTAAAATCCTCTTCTGTGCACTGAGAATAATCTGCTTGAAAACTTAAAAAAAAAAAAAAAAAAAGATCCTGCAAAATTAAGCACAATTTAAAGACAAGGAAGAAACATTACCAGGGATAAATTACTTCCCAGGACCTTTACATTCTGTCTCATTTATTCTTCAGACCTCTCTGAGGTATGATTTATTATCTTCAATTTACTGATGACAAAACTAAAACATAAGAAACTTAACTTGTCTAAGAGCACTCATATAAAAGATGCTATCAGGACACATTTTACCTTTGTCAGCCTCTCAACCTATGTTCTGTCCTTTGTTTACATTGCCATTATTGGTTTTCTGTTGCTAAGTAACAACCCCAAATTTAGCAACTTCAAACAGTAAGCTTTTGTTATCTCAGTATGTCTGGGTCAGGAATCCAGGAGCATTCCTGGTGGAATTCCTAGTGGGGTATGGCTCAGGGTCTCCCACCTGGTTCCCATCAAATGTCACCTGCTGCTAATCCTCTGAAGGCTTGACTAGGACTGGAGGATCAGCTGCTAAGACAGCTCAGTCCCATGCCCCACAAACTGGTGCCTGTTATTGACAGGTTGTTGTTTAGTCATTGTCTTGTCTAACTCTCTCGCGACCTCATGGACTGCAGCCCACAAGATTCCTCTGTTCATGGGATTTCCCAAGCAAGAAAACTGGAATAGGTTGTCATTTCCTTCTCCAGGGAATCTTCCCAACCCAGGGATCAAACCCAAGTCTCCTGCCTTGGCAAGTGAATTATTTACCACTGAGCCACCAGGGAAGCAACCATTACTGACAGAAGGTGTCTGTTAATCACTATATAGATCTCTAAATAGGGCTGCTTGACATCTTTATAATAAGACAGTTGGTTTTCCCCAGAGCTAGTGATTCAAGAGAACACCATAGAAGCTGTTCATGACCTAGTCTGAGAAGTCTCTGTCATTTCTGCAATATATTATTGGTTATAAAAGGTGACCCTATTCAAAGAGGGAGAGATTACAGGGGAACATAAACATTAAGAGTTGAGAACCATCGGATGCCATCTTCAAAGATGTCTGTCACACTGTTTCCCTTATGAATGATGTAATTGTTTATACATTAGAAATATTAGCCATTTGACCTTTAGTTTATTGTACTGTTTGGGTAAGCATCATAGCAATGACTAAAGTTATATATTAGTTATGAAGATATTATTTCTTTGTATAATATAGTCTGGGCTTCCCAAGTGGCGCTAGTGGTAAAAAACCTACCTGCTAATGCACGAGACATAAAAGATGTGGATTTGATCCCTGAGTTGCTAAGATCCACTGGAGGAGGGCCCAGCAACTCACTCCAGTATTCTTGCCTAGAGAATCCCATGGACAGAGGAGCCTGGAAGCTTATAGTGCATGGGGTCACAAAGAGTTAGACACGACTGAAGTGACTTAGCACACATAAAATGGTCATTTTTTTTAACACTATAGTGACTTTCAGCATACCTGGCAGGGACAATTCTAGTATGCTAAATTTTACTCTAGGTATAAATACAGTAAGTGTTGGGAGAACTAGAGTTCAGACTTTGATTACACATAAAACTAAAAATTTTAACTTTTTTGTCTTTTAAACAAAATTTTTATAATTGGATGCTAATTACTTTGCAATATTGTGATGGTTTTTGCAGACAAGGCTGATAAGAAGAAATATACTCCTTATATGTAGTGAAAGGACACTTTAAGTAAATAATGTTTTTTTTTCTTAATTTTATTTTTGAACTTTACATAATTGTATTAGTTTTGCCAAATATCAAAATGAATCCGCCACAGGTATACATGTGTTCCCATCCTGAACCCTCCTCCCTCCTCCCTCCCCATACTATCCCTCTGGGTCGTCCCAGTGCACTAGCCCCAAGCATCCAGTATCGTGCATCGAACCTGGACTGGCATCTCATTTCATACATGATATTTTACATGTTTCAATGCCATTCTCCCAAATCTTCCCACCCTCTCCCTCTCCCACAGAGTCCATAAGACTGTTCTATACATCAGTGTCTCTTTTGCTGTCTCATATACAGGGTTATTGTTACCATCTTTCTAAATTCCATATATATGCATTAGTATACTGTATTGGTGGTTTTCCTTCTGGCTTACTTCACTCTGTATAATAGGCTCCAGTTTCATCCACCTCATTAGAACTGATTCAAATGTATTCTTTTTAATGGCTGAGTAATACTCCATTGTGTATATGTACCACTACTTTCTTATCCACTCATCTGCTGATGGACATCTAGGTTGCTTCCATGTCCTGGCTATTATAAACAGTGCTGCGATGAACATTGGGGTACACGTGTCTCTTTCCCTTCTGGTTTCCTCAGTGTGTATGCCCAGAAGTGGGATTGCTGGATCATAAGGCAGTTCTATTTCCAGTTTTTTAAGGAATCTCCACACTGTTCTCCATAGTGGCTGTACTAGTTTGCATTCCCACCAACAGTGTAAGAGGGTTCCCTTTTCTCCACACCCTCTCCAGCATTTATTATTTGTAGACTTTTGGATTGCAGCCATTCTGACTGGTGTGAAATGGTACCTCATAGTGGTTTTGATTTGCATTTCTCTGATAATGAGTGATGTTGAGCATCTTTTCATGTGTTTGTTAGCCATCTGTATGTCTTCCTTGGAGAAATGTCTATTTAGTTCTTTGGCCCATTTTTTGATTGGGTCGTTTATTTTTCTGGAGTTGAGCTGTAGGAGTTGCTTGTATATTTTTGAGATTAGTTGTTTGTCCATTGCTTCATTTGCTAATATTTTCTCCCATTCTGAAGGCTGTCTTTTTACCTTGCTAATAGTTTCCTTTGATGTGCAGAAGCTTTTAAGGTTAATTAGGTCCCATTTGTTTATTTTTGCTTTTATTTCCAATATTCTGGGAGGTGGGTCATAGAGGATCCTGCTGTGATGTATGTCAGAGAGTGTTTTGCCTATGTTCTCCTCTAGGAGTTTTATAGTTTCTGGTCTTACATTTAGATCTTTAATCCATTTTGAGTTTATTTTTGTGTATGGTGTTAGAAAGTGTTCTAGTTTCATTCTTTTACAAGTGGTTGACCAGATTTCCCAGCACCACTTGTTAAAGAGAATGTCTTTAATCCATTGTATATTCTTGCCTCCTTTGTCAAAGATAAGGTGTCCATATGTGTGTGGATTTATCTCTGGGCTTTCTATTTTGTTCCATTGATCTATATTTCTGTCTTTGTGCCAGTACCATACTGTCTTCATAACTGTGGCTTTGTAGTAGAGCCTGAAGTCAGGTAGGTTGATTCCTCCAGTTCCATTCTTCTTTCTCAAGATCGCTTTGGCTATTCAAGGTTTTTTGTATTTCCATACAAATTGTGAAATTATTTGTTCTAGCTCTGTGAAGAATACTGTTGGTAGCTTGATAGGGATTGCATTGAATCTACAAATTGCTTTGGGTAGTATACTCATTTTCACTATATTGATTCTTCCAATCCATGAACATGGTATATTTCTCCATCTATTAGTGTCCTCTTTGATTTCTTTCACCAGTATTTTATAGTTTTCTATATATGGGTCTTTAGTTTCTTTAGGTAGATATATTCCTAAGTATTTTATTCTTTCCATTGCAATGGTGAATGGAATTATTTCCTTAATTTCTCTTTCTGTTTTCTCATTATTAGTGTATAGGAATGCAAGGGATTTCTGTGTGTTGATTTTGTATCCTGTAACTTTACTATAGTCATTGATTAGTTCTAGTAATTTTCTGGTGGAGTCTTTAGGGTTTTCTATGTAGAGGATCATGTCATCTGCAAATAGTGAGAGTTTTACTTCTTCTTTTCCAATTTGGATTCCTTTTATTTCTTTTTCTGCTCTGATTGCTGTGGCCAAAACTTCCAAAACTATGTTGAATAGTAATGGTGAAAGTGTAATCCAAAATCTTCCAGCAAACAAAAGCCCCGGTCCAGACGGCTTCACAGCTGAATTCTACCAAAAATTTAGAGAAGAGCTAACACCTATCTTTCTCAAACTCTTCCAGAAAATTGCAGAGGAAGGTAAACTTCCAAACTCATTCTATGAGGCCACCATCACCCTAATACCAAAACCTGACAGAGATCCCACAAAAAAAGAAAACTACAGGCCAATATCACTAATGAACATAGATGCAAAAATCCTTAATAAAATTCTAGTAAATAATGTTTTGATGACATGAAATTAAGTTGATCTATGACTTGAGAATAGTACATTCACTTAGGATTAAGACTAAAAACATAAAGTAAATTTTAATAGACTAAAATTTAAATAAGTATTACAAAAATAGATTTTATATCACTTTATGGAGATGATAATACCATCTTGACTTAAATAAGAATTTTGTTATTTGTCTACTTATTTGGATTACCTCCTATTGATTTTTAGCTGTCCTCAAATCCAGGCCTGCAATTTAGAAAGACTTGCCTTCTTATTTTTTATGATGAGTTTAACTGCTTCAGTGTTTTAGAATGATGCATGTTTTATTCACTGCCTATTTTAAGCAAATGTTCCATTGTGGCTATGCTTTTTAGAATTCTTTATTATCAACAAGGCATTTTCCGTAATAATTTATCATAATTTAAGATAAGGATACAAAAATTACAAATAAGGTAAATAAAAATTACATCCATGAATGGAAAACAAATATGTAGTAAAAAATTAAAATTATCAATATATCTGTTAATAGCAAATGTATAACTACAATTGAATATATTTGATGATGAGAACTTATAATATTTTGACTTTTTAAGCAATAGATATCAAATTTAGTCTATGAATTTTTGCCATTCTTTACTACAAATATCCATGTCATCATACCTCTCACTTCAGAATCCTGTAATTTGTTCAGCTTAAACCAGTGCTTCAAAGGGAATATGATGAGCAGTATCTTATTGCCTGTTTTAAAGGATTTATTATCTATGTGCATAAAACATGCATGCACATGTTACACAATATATTCAGTTACCACTTAATGGATAGGGAAATGCCTAAAATCAGCCAGGTGGAGTATGCCAGGTTCACATTACACAGAAGTATGATGACCTTTTTCAATCAGGTTAGGTTTTCACTTTAGGGAATGATGATTTTTTTTTACTGTTAGCTTTACAGAGGTGAGGTAAACTTGGAAAATCATAATGAAGTGGAGTGACCTTTCCTTTCCGTTTTCCTATTCTAGATTATTTACTACTGGATCGTCTAGACAGGCCATAAATTTTATCTGAGTTACTCATTTTGATGAAGGAATATAAGAGGGAGGGTCTTCTTCCTTTCTTTTATTTTCAAGGGAACCAGAAAAATGTGTTAAAATATTTCTCTGTGTCTTCATTGATCCCTTTTTCTCTGCTGTTTTTCATGTAATTTGTGTGTGTTAAGTTATGAATACATACATCACATTTGTATAACACTATGATTTTCAAAGCATTTTTATATATGGTAATTTAGCAAAAGAAGGACATTTTTGCATTTCACTTATGATAGAATCAACTCTTTAAGCTTTGGGTGCTGCTTGAGAGAGGCAGAAAAAGTAAAAGAAAGAGATAAATATAAATAGTAACAATTTAAATGGCATGAACTCACTACTCCACTCAATATATGTTTCAGAAAGACATGCAGTGGGAGACATATTCCTGCTACTCCTTTGATCAGTCTTCATTCCTATTTTTTTCTGATAGTGTGAGTATATCTCCATTCTCAGTGAGATTTTCAGGTGGAAAATGTGTGTCTAATATAACATGGTTCTAAAACAAAAATCAACTATTTCATCCAGTGCTCAACCATGGAGAATGATGTAAAACAGTATTTCTATTTCACAACTATTTTAGAATACATATCCCTATGAGTGAAATTTAAACCTTAGCAAACTACCAAAATATGCATACTTATCTGTAAATTATGTACATGCATTTCTGAATTAGTATATTGCATGCATTAAGTAAGCTAAAACAGATAAAATTTAGAAGATGAGATATAAATGAAACTTAAATGGACATTTTATTATCTTTTTCTTATACTCTAACAGGTCATTTCACTGTACTCACCCTGAAGGGCTTGCCTTCCACTTTGGAGACTTTTGTGAAGTGTGTTAGTTTAAAGTAAGGAAGTCTAGGGAATTGTCAATGGCAACCCATTCTTGCCTTAGAATTCCATAGACAGAGGAACTTGGAGGACTACAGTCCATGGGGTCACAAAGAGTTGGACATAGCTGAGCGACTGAACACACACGCAAGGGCAGTTTTAACGGCTTGTGACTTTTATCCTATATGCTGACTTTGAAGTCTTACATCACATATTATATAATCACTGCATATTATCTTATTCATTCCTTGCATAATTCTAACTAGATTATGCCTAAGAAAAATACAATCTCATAAAGGTAAAATGACTTGCTGAAGGGAATTAAAGAATGGGCAGTAAAAATCTAATTTCAAGGAAAACTTGGGAGGTTGATGAATATGTTTATAGCCTTTATATTGATGGTTTCACTTTCTATTGAGGTTATCCAAACTCACTGAGTAGCATGTATAAAATACATAGAATTTTATATATATCGATTATACCTCAATAAAGTGACCTTAAAATCAAAACAACCACTCCCCTAATTTCCTGACTCTCATGTCAAGATATCCCTCTTCTAGATTTTATACCACAGTTTGATTATTCAGAGGGTCTAGAATTATAATTTTACACACACACACACACACACACATACACACACACACACACACACACACACACACACACACCCTGCCCATCACCCCTCTTGTCCTCTCATATGCAAGGCTGTTACTATGAGTAAGTCATTACATATTTTGATTTAGAAGGGTACTGGATCATCTAGACAGGCCATAAATTTCATTACCACCCCACATTAAAAATGATCTTCTCTGCTGACCTGAGACTTTCTTTCTTTCCATCAGGCACTTATCTGTGAGGTAATTTGTGAAATTTGAAAAAGAAATAAGTTCCCACATTGAAAGAACTTGAATTTATAACATTATCTCATTATAATGTATTTGCTTATTTTTATTAGTATATAAATTTCATTCTGATGATATTTCATGCCTTTTTACAACCAAAGTCTTATCAATACAACTTCATCGCCCCTGTAATGATTTAGTCATTCAAGGCCAAGTTGATAAAGGGTAAATATCTGAAACAAATATTGCGATCTGGAGAGCACATGTCCGAGTAAGACATAAGGACATATTATTTTATTGTAAACTTTGGGCCAGTCAAACAAGGTTGAAAGTGGACTAACTCTAGTTTGCATCTCCTGACTTACAATTTGTGACCTGTCATAAAAATCACCAAAATGAAGTAAGTACCAAGAAAATCCGAAGAGAATCCTAAGTCACTTCCTTAAAAGTGCACAGCAACAGTCAGTTCAACTCCAATCAGAGTATTAACAAATGCTTCCAGAGGGTGGGGAAGGTAGTTTTTGTGCTGGAAAACAAAGAATGAATAGAATTTCCAAATATTGCAAGGAGTCGAAAATAATCATAAGCAAGGAAAGAACACAGTCAATTCATATAAGCATTGTGTGGAGAGTTTGTCATGTCTCAGGATACAGGACGTGAAATCTGGTGTATGTAATAGGAGGTAGGTTTAGAAAGGACCCTTAGGGCAAGACTTGAGGGATCTTAAATATCATAAGACATTTGGTCTTGATTCCATAGGCCCTAGGAAGCCATTTGGGGCCTTTTCAAGAGTAGTGAAATGATCTACTTCTCATCTTCACAAAACATTTCTGGAAGCATTTGGGAAGAATGGATGGGAAAGATATAAAATATGGTTTAAACTGGGGTATTGGTTGTTCAGTTTAAAAGCAAGACAGAAAATGTATTATTTGTATATTTCAGTGTCTGATTAGATACAAGAAAAGGGCAATTTGAAGGTAATTCCAAGTTTTATGTCTCAATAACAAGGTTGAATGGTGAAGTTATTAGCTGAGATTAGGAACACAGGAAAAGAGATTTGGAAGAATTCTGAGTGCCGAGTTTGCTTGGGAAGCATAGTGAAATCAGGTGTTGATACTGGATACACAGTCCACGAGCAAGCAGGGTTTTGGTTGTGTTCTTAAAATGCATAGTGATATTTCCAAAGTAAATACTTGGCCTTATCACTTTGTCCTGGAATCCTTCAGTGATTCCTGACTATCCCTAGAATAAAGTCCTAACAGTACAGCATGCATGGGAGACCTTCATGTTCTAGCCCCTGTTGACCTCTCTGGCTATAAATCTTGCCATTCTGCTGTCTCAAAATAGGGGTTTATCCATCCTGAAATATTCAATTACCAAACTGTGATATGATCTCTGTCTTTCAAGCCTCTTCATATGTTGGGTGTTTTGCTTATAAGCCCGTTACACACACACACACACACACACGCACGCACACACACACACACACCCTGGCTACCATTGACAGGTACCTCTGCCTTCCATTAGTCCTTTTGTCTCAATTCAGAGGTCACCTTCTCTCAGAAAACTACCCTGAGACTTTCATGCTAAAAGAGGAAGCTCTCCAGATGTACTCCCATTTGCTCACCTCTATCTAAGTACTTTTACAAAACTCTTGCAGAATTCATTATTTATTCATTTATTTATTTTTGGCTGTTCTGTGTCTTTTTTGTTGCCTGGGCTTTCTCTAGTTGAGGTGAGTCAGGACTACTCTGTAGTTGTGGTGCACAGGTTTCTCATTGCAATGGCTTATTTTGTTGCAGAACACAGGCTTTAGGATGTGCAGCCTTCAGTAGCTGCAGCATGTGGGCTCAGTAATTGCAGTTCTGGGCTCTAGAACACAGGATCAAGAGTCATGGTACACAGACTTTGTTGCTCTGTGGCATGCGGGATCTTCCTGGATCAGAGTTTGAACCTGTGTCTCCTGCACTGGCAGGTGGATTCTATACCAGTGAGTCACCCAGGAAGCCTCCTTGAAATACTCTTTTAAACCATACTCAACTTTTTTACTTGCCCATCTCTCCTCCTAATATAATCTACCAGGGAGTAAGAGTTCTGCTGTGTTAACCATCATGCTTTCAACATCTAACATGGTGTTTGGAACAAACTCTGTTGCGAGAATGAATTGTGGCCTTTTCATAATGATAAAGTAGAGTCATTCTAGTTTTGATATATCTTCAAATTGATGAGACTATTTATAGAAATGTATCATCACCTTAGATTGTGGAACACTGTAAACCCAATATGTGATTCCAGAAAGGAGCTAGTTTCTGTTGCTCAACTCTGATTTCCCAGGATTTCTTCTTGTCAACTCAGTCTGTGCAAAGTGGTTGTGTTGGTACATTGTAGGATAAAATTTGACATTAAAATCATAAGCACATTGATATTAGAAAAGCAGTTGAAGCAGAGAAGAGAAATCTAGACACAGGCCAGGCTGCCAGGGATACAAGACTCACTGCAGTCAGGGAAATATTGACATCTGCACTGTAGCCTTCATTTATTTGATATAGGGTTAAAAGGCAATATCATTCCTGTGCAAATCAAACTGTCACAAGTAAGGCAGCCCAAAGGTCTCTGATCTAAAATTATTAATTTCATTAAAATTGATGAAATAAACAAAACATACATTTTAAATAGCCTAATAAAGTCTAAAATCATTAAAATGTCCTAATATATTATAATAATATTAATTTATTCAAATATGCAACTAAAGATAGATACCCCTTGGGGCTAAGACAGTGATGCATGATATCCTCCAGTCTGTTCCTCGGAATAAATGATACATTGTTTTGGGGCCTTGAGTGCCAAGCAATACAGTAAACCAATAGGTTGCTATAGTAGCATGTTCACATAAATTTTCATGTCTCTATGGTTTCTAGCAGTACCTCTCCTCCCTCTTTTTACTTTTTTTTATCTACCCTGCACTTCTGTGAAAAGCCTAGATGAGGTTGTTAATGTGCATGTAATTGATACTGAGTTTGGTATATCTTGAAATCATGATGCCATGACCCTTTCAGTCACTCTCCTAGATCTTTTCTTTAAAAATAATTTCCTGTATGCTCAATATTTAATATTTTTCTGCCATCTGAGAGGAAATGTATCTGTTCTAAGAAACAGACTCTATCACTGAACAATAATGACACCTATCATATATCCAGTGCTTACTGTGTTTGATATATATGTGTATATATACATATAATATTACATTTTATATGCTTAAAAATATTCTATTAACTTTGAAATTGGCTTCATTTTTCCCATTTTATAGATGAAAACCTAAGCATTAAAAAATGTAAAAACATAATTCACTCAGTCAAGCACACACTTACTCTATAATTATTAAATGCCCAGCACTCTGTTACATACTTAGAATATGATGAATAACAAAACCAGCCAGGATCCTTGCCTGAATGTAATTACACTCTAATGGGGAATGTGGAACACAATCAAAAGCCACACAAATATATGAGAACTTACAAAGAGATGTATTTAATGTTATGATGATGATTTGACCAAGTCAGAGAGAACACAGTAACTTCAGAGCATCACTAAAATTCAGACTTTAGAGACAATTCTGGGCTTAAATTATATTGCTTTCTTGTTAATCTTCTAGGTTCTGTTTTTTTTTTTTTTTTCCTGTCAATCTTGGTACATACAGCATGCATGTACACTATGGGGATTTACTACCACCCAAATATGTAGTGAAGCTAGGGGGAAAAAAATAAGCAATAATTGAAACTGAAAAGGTATGTGTGTGTGAAGGAAGGTGAACTGAGGAGAGAGGTGAAACCGATTTCATGCTTCTCATCTTGGGACCTTGAGTAGCCTGAAAGGCTAACTCCACTGGAGGCTAATGACACCTGATGTAAGGGGTGGCATTGCTGTGCATAATTAAGCCCCTAATAGATAGTTAAGAGGCCTCTAGCTTATCTGAACTGCCAGAGAAATCACCAGGCAGCTATTTGAACCAAACCCTACATTTTTGTTTGAGTATCTACCCCACTAGTTTCACCTCATGAGTTGAACCTGGCTTTCTTGGCATAAATGCCACATGAAAATTTGGTTATTTAGCACCATTAGTTTTATTCCTTGATTTAACTTGACTTCCTTCAACAACCCATGATTTCTGACTTGTCTCTCCAAATTCAAATGCAATATCCTGATTTCTCTTGGTGGTTTCAAAATATCAGTTGCTACTTTTGGAGGATACCAATATTCAGAAGACCCAGATTTTAATTTTGGTTCTACAACTTATCAAATGGGCTTCCCTGATAGTTCAGTTGGTAAAGAATCTGCCTGCAATGCAGGAGACCCAGGTTCAATTCCTGGGTCAGGAAGATCTACTGGAGAAGGTGTAGGCTACTCACTCCAGTATTCTTGGGCTTCCTTTATGGCTCAGCTGGTAAAGAATCTGCCTGCAATTAGGTAGACCTGGGTTCGATCCCTGGGTTGGGAAGATCCCCTGGAGAAGGGAAAGGCTACCCACTCCAGGATTCTAGCTTAGAGAATTCCATGGGCTGTATAGTTCATGGGGTCACAAAGAGTCAGACGTGACTGAGCAACTTTCACTTTCACTTATCAAACAGTGGAAAATAAAAATATTTATTTTTTTCTAAATTGTTCTTTTTTCTCATCTGCAAAATAGGACCAATAATGCTTACCTTATAGGATGGCTATGAAGATTAGTTGATCATACCTTTGAAAATGCCTAAATGTCAGTTTCCCACACTCTTAACACTAAAAGTTTCTGTATAACGTTGAAATTTCTTAGATTAACTTCTGTCATAAATGTGTTGAGAGCAGCTAGTATTTTCCACATTCATAAACCATTCCTGCTCACACTGAAAAGACAGAAATAGTCATGAATTCAGAGCCAGATATATGTATTTAACCTGAAACTTTAACATTGAAAGAGCCATTAAAAGATGTGTTGTACAAGGACCTATATGCCGTCTCAGTGTCATTT
Source organism: Bos indicus (assembly GCF_029378745.1). Taxonomy (NCBI): domain Eukaryota; kingdom Metazoa; phylum Chordata; class Mammalia; order Artiodactyla; family Bovidae; genus Bos; species Bos indicus. Next base: position 73,880,599 of record NC_091762.1, read on the forward strand.
TCAGATTTTCAGATGTAGCTAAAACCCTTTAGATACTAATAGTGTTCTATTTGTCTATTTCTCTTTGGTTCCTAAATCAGTGCCTCAAGCATAGGAGATATTTAATAATAATTTGATGACAAAATTAATCTTTATTTCCATTAATACCATATCAGAGTGTTTACCATCACCCATGACTTTCTCTAAAGCTCTTTTTTTGAACTGTATCTGTAGTTCATACCATGACTTGGAACTCCACAAGCCTGAAATCAATTTCTGGCTTACAATTTACAAATTTACAAATTTACAAATTACAATTTCTTTGTAAATATAACTTGTATGATTCCAGAGCTGCTTATTTTCCCCTACCACCTTCCATATTTCCTATGCTACCACCCAAATATCAGTTAGTAAGCCTGTATTCATCTTATCCAGTTGTATAACATGATATATTATTATCAGGTGTGTGTGTGTGTGTATATAGTCACTCAGTCGTGTCTGACTCTTTGTGACTCCATGGACTATAGCAAGCCAGGATCCTATGTCCATGGAATTCTCCAGGCAAGAATACTGGAGGGGGTATCCATGCCCTTCTCCAAGGGATCTTCCCAACCCAGGGATCGAACCCAGGTCCCCTGCATTGCAGGAAGATTCTTTACCATCTGAGCCACCAAGGAAGCCCATATTATTATCATATTCTTTTGTAATTCTAGTCTGATAAAAGATCTATTACCATTTAATAACACCTTTCCCATTCCTATTGAAAGTTGTTTTTTAATTTATTTTTTTGCAAATTATTTTAATAATTTAATTGTTGTTATCTGACACACTTATATATGGTTCCTATATTAGCAATGGAGTTTTCTTGTGACTATTTGCACCTGAAAGCTTCAGTTCAGTTCAGTTCAGTCGCTCAGTCATGTCCAACTCTTCGCGACCCCATGGACTACAACATACCAGGTCTCCCTGTCCATCACCAACTTCCGGAGTTTACTCAAACTCATGTCCATTGAGTCAGTGATGCCATCCAACCATCTCATCCTCTGTCATCCCCTTCTCCTCCTGCCTTCAATCTTTCCCAACAAATGCTTGCTTCTCTAGAAATAGCTATTGTTACTCCTGACCTGGAAAGGCAAATAAAAATTATAGTCCCAAAATTTGTACTGAGGCTGGATTTATATTTTAAATGAATGAGGTCAGGTTTAGTTGTTCCATTTATTTTTGCAACTTTGACAATCAGTGCTAATGGCTAAATGGCCAGTTTTGCTGTTGTGATGTTGCTCTGGGTTTTTCTGGCTATCCTAGATAAATACTGTTTAAGAGAGGTTATTATTGTAAAGTTTGTTAACATTTCATGTACCAGAAAGAGAAGTACCATAGCTATTAATATGCTTTCCATGTGCTGCTTCTGACACTGAAAATATGAAGAACTGTTCTAATTCAGAACTAGTTAATTGGTCAGGCTGTGTCAGTTATGAGTTGGCAGAAGTGAAGTGAAGTGAAATGAAAGTTTCTCAGTTGTGTCTGAACCCATGGACTATACAGTCCATGGAATTCTCCAGGCTAGCATGCTGGAGTGGGTAGCCTTTCCCTTCTCCAGGGGATCTTCCCAACCCAGGAATCGAACTGGAGTCTCCTGCATTGCAAGCTGCTGCTGCTGCTGCTAAGTTGCTTCAGTCGTGTCCGACTCTGTGTGACCCCATAGATGGCAGCCCACCAGGCTCTGCTGTCCCTGGGAATCTCCAGGCAAGAACACTGGAATGGGTTGCCATTTCTTTCTCCAATGCATGAAAGTGAAAACTGAAAGTGAAGTCGCTCAGTCGTGTCCGACTCTTAGAGACCCCATGGACTGCAGCCTACCAGGCTCCACAGACTCTTTACTAACTGAGCTCTGAGGGAAGCCCAGAATCTGCTGGCAAAGCAAATAGCCTTCAGTTCACAGATATATGAGATATTAACAAAAGACAGAAGAAAGAAGAAGGAGGGCAGTGGTCCTTGGTATGTGTCTTAGTCCATCTGAGCTGCTACAACAAAATACCACAGACTGGGTAGCTTATAAACCAAAGAAATTTATCTCACAGTGCTGGAGGCTGAGAGTCCAAGATCAAGGTGCCAGCATGATTGGGTGAGGATACCCTTCTGGGTGTCAGACTTCTCATTGCATCTTCACATGGCAGAAACAGGTAGGAATATCTCTGAAGTCTCTTTTATGAAGTACTGATCTCAACCATGAAGGTTTTACCTTCATCACTTTTAAGTTCCTCCCAAAGACCCACCTACTAATACCATTGTCTCTGAGACTTAGGATTTCAATATATGGATTTGGCGGTGGGGGTGATGCAGATCATAGTGATTTGGAACAAACTCCTAGAGGTAACAGAGGGTAGAGGACCTCAGAGCCCACAGTAGTAGAAGAATCTTATATCCACGGGGTCCAGTGAATAGTAAAAATGCAAAAAAAAAAAAAAAAGTGACCAGACATTTCTAAGCAGGCACCACATGCTAAGGAATATCATATTTAATTCCTAACATAATAGAGTTTGTTTTTTTCTTTTTGAGTGGAGGGATTATAATGAAACATCTCTCATTCTATAAGCTAAGTACAAGAACCATTCTCTTAGAACTTGAAAGGGTTAAGTGTCTAGGAAAAGAGAATGAACTCCTGAAAAGGCAATATTCCAATTTTTTTGTTCTCCAGTTTCACTACAAGTTGTGTTGTGAACTATTTCTTGAGTTGCCACTTTCAGATTTCACATCACTGATGCAAATAAAGAAGTCTGGATTCAAACAAATCTAGAATAAATGTGAAAAATCCAGTGGATCCAGGATCATCCCGTGAATAGGCTCATGGCACACACTTGAAACCTACTAAGGATTTTCTTTAACACAGAACAGCAATTCAATTTGTCAAATGTATGTTTGATATAAAAAGAATGACTCTCTTTCTGGAAAATATAATTATATTTAAACATATTAGAAGAAGCCTGCTTCATTAAAAAACTCATCATAAAGATCTCTTTCCTTATTTATTTTCAGTGAAGCAGTGAAATTACATTAGGGTCACTCATGATGGGATTTCTAGGCATAGTTCATTTTTTTTGTATCTATTAATAATAAGTATTAATAATAATAACTAAGATGTATTCATATATATATATGAATATATATGATTCTTCTTGGAAAAGCTTCAGTAATAATGTGTTGTTCAGCTTAGCCCCTAATCACCCAGCATAGAACTCATTTCTATAGTAATTTTTAGAATTGATTTAAATAGCTGAGAAAACTTTCACTAACACTATCTCCAGATAACTGTAGGAAAATCATAGAAATATACCCTCCAGAGATATATCCCATCTCAGAAGTCACTCTCCTTCCAGGTCAGCTTTGGAAAGAGTTCCCCAGTCATCTACCAGGCAAAGGCAGGTTCTTCAATGATGCGTGAGCAGTCAGTACTTCTAAAACTCCCCAGGATAGAAGAAAGTAAGCTTTGGACTTTTCCAGTTATCTCAGAGATAGCTTTCTCTCAGGGAAGAAAATCCCCCCAGGGAAGATGCTTATCCCCCCAGGGAAGATGCTTTTCTCTTTTATTGGCCATAATCACCTGCCAGGCTGATCAGAGCAGAAGGAGCTGCTACTGCTAAAATGCCACTAATGTGCCACTCTGGTAAGAATATACATAACACTGCTGGCTAGGGGCCAAAAATGGGCCTGCACATACAGAGGATGGATTCACTGCATGGTTTAGCAACATCTGCGGCTTTGCCTTCAGATACATTAAAGGGCAGAAAGTTGGAACCCAGCTCAGAAGAACAGCCATAAGGAACATAAGCAAACAGTGCCATGAAGTAACAGAGTATACTCCCTTGGGATTTTCTCTCCAGAGTCTAGCCAAATGAAGACTCTAACAAATATCTCCTCAATTCTTTGGTAGAAAAATGAGTCTTGGTTTTGGTAGATGGGACACAAAAGCGAGTTAGTAGTCTAAGGAGTTGCTGAGTCCTCTGGAAGATACAACCTTAGCATTTTGTTATCGTTTAGTCTCTAAGTCATGTCTGACCCTTTTGTTATCCCAAGGACTATAGCCTTCCAGGCTCTTCTGTCCACGGGATTTCTCAGGCAAGAATACTGGAGTGGGTTGCCATTTCTTCCAGGGGATCTTCCTTGGTCCAGGGATCAAACCTGTATCTCCTGCATTGACAGGCAGATTCTTTATTGCTGAGCCACCAGGGAGACTATCAGACATGGGCTTACCTAATCCTGGGTGGTTCAGTTGTGAAAGAATCCACTTGCCAGTGCAGGAGATATGGGAAAGGTGGGTTCAGTCACGAAGAGCCCCTCGAGGAGGAAATGGCAACCCACTCCAGTATTCTTGCCTGGTGAATCCTATAGACAGAGGAGCCTGGTAGGCTACAGTTCATAGGGTTGCAAATTGTTGAACATGACTGAGCATGCACACACAATTTGATTTAAGCCATCATGTTAAAGCTTGAAATCTGCTATAATGAAGGACAATGAAACTGGATTTTTATTCATATCATATACTATTGTTTAAAAGTAAATTTACTGATGTGATGCAGAAAAATATGTAAGAATCACTGTGGGATTTTAGCATAAATATTGATAGATTTGCAATATGATACTATATTGAGAAGTATCAGTCTCAGTAAAGTTGCTCAGTTGTGTCCAACTCTTTGTGACCCCATGTACTATACAAACCATGGAATTCTCCAGCCAGAATACTTGAGTGGGTAGCCTTTCCCCTCTCCAGGGGATCTTCCCAACCCAGGGATTGAACCCAAGTCTCCCACATTGCAGGCAGATTCTTTACCAGCTGAGCCACCAGGGAAGCCCAAGAATACTGGAGTGGGTAGCCTATCCCTTCTCCAGCAGATCTTTGCAACCCAGAAATCGAACTGGGGTCACCTGCATTGCAGGTGGATTCTTTACCAACTGAGCTACTAGGGAAGCCCCATGATACAGATGTTTAAAATTTCCATGTCCTAGATATTTTATGCCATATTTTCTTGTGTCAGAATTGGAGGTCATTAGGTTTATAGGTCAAGTGAAATTTTTTCAATACTTATTAAACTAAAATTTTTATTTATCTGATTAAAATTTGAGTTTTGGATAAGCCAAATTTAGCTATGACATGAAATATAAGTAATTCCCAGAGTAATCAAGCATGGTTGCTTATTTTAATCTGCATTTAACTCCAGTATATTTTATCTAAATTCAGATGCAAGTCACATAACATAATGCAAAGGAGTTCAACCTAAACTCTCAGGGGAATGTCAATTATTAGCATCTTTGTGATTAAAGAAATGCTTAATACTAAGACTTGAACACATTAAAGAAGAAAAATTAACAAGCCGTTTGAGCTAAGAGCTTCTGTAGCCCATATTATGATTAGCACATTCTTTCACAATAAATTTTGGGGTTTGTTAGGGAGAAGTTATTATTTGGTTGGCTTCTCATTATAGCAGATTTCATATTTAGAAAGAAGCATTCTTAAAGGGGCCACTGAAGGGGACTTAGTGATCCCTGTGTTATGGGGATGTCATTCAAACTTCATTGACATACATAAGAGTGTTAGTCACTCAGTCATGTCCAACTCTTTGCAACCTCATGGTCTAATAGAGCCCACCAGGCTCCTCTGTCTGTGGAGTTCTCCTGGCAAGAAGACTGGAGTGGTTTGCCATTCCCTTCTTCAGGGTATCTTACCAACCCAGGGATCAAACCCAGGTCTCCTGCATTGCAGGCAGATGCTTTACCATCTTAACCACCAGGGAAGCCCTATTGACTTATGAAATATGTATTATTCACCTAAGATACAACTATTACATGCTATGTAGAATTCAAATATAAAGTATGTCCATATGGCCTTGCCTTTTGAGAAATTTAAAGCAATTCAGTTTATTTGGGTAGACTTGTATGTATAGAAACTGCTAGAGAGAACAATGCAATATTGTGGTTTTGATATTATAAATTCTACAACAATTTGGAGAGTGATATGCAGAGTAAGAGAAAGAGACACAGAGAGAGGAAAGTCATTTAGGGAGCAGCAGAGTAGGAGAGATCAGAGAAGGCAATGGCAACCCACTCCAGTACTCTTGCCTGGAAAATCCCATGGGTGGAGGAGCATAGTAGGCTGCAGTCCATGGGATCGCTAAGAGTTGGACACGACTGAGCAACTTCACTTTCACTTTTCACTTTCATGCACTGGAGAAGGAAATGGCAACCCACTCCAGTGTTCTTTTTTTTTTTTTTTTAAGTTTAAAATATTGTATTGGTTTTGCCATATATCAAAATGAATCCGCCACAGGTATACATGTGTTCCCCATCCTGAACCATCCTCCCTCCTACTTCCCCATACCATCCCTCTGGGTCATCCCAGTGCACCAGCCCCAAGCATCCAGTAGCGTGCATCGAACCTGGACTGGCGACTTGTTTCATATATGATATTGTACATATTTCAATGCCATTCTCCCAAATCATCCCACCCTCTCCCTCTCCCACAGAGTCCAAAAGACTGTTCTATACATCAGTGTCTCTTTTGCTGTCTCATATACAGGGTTATTGTTACCATCTTTCTAAATTCCGTATATATGCATTAGTATACTATATTGGTGTTTTTCTTTCTGGCTTACTTCACTCTGTATAATAGGCTCCAGTTTCATCCACCTCATTAGAACTTATTTAAATGTATTCTTTTTAATGGCTGAGTAATACTCCATTGTGTATATGTACCACAGCTTTCTTATCCATTCATCTGCTGATGGACATCTAGGTTGCTTCCATGTCCTCGCCTGGAGAATCCCAGGGATGGGGGAGCCTGGTGGGCTGCCATCTATGGGGTCACACAGAGTCGGACACAACTGAAGCGACTTAGCAGCAGCAGTAGCAGCAGCAGAGTAGGAGACATAGGACATAGATCAGACTTACATGAGGATGAAAAGGTCTGGCTGTCAGAGATAAAAAGAGATGTTGACCATTGGGGTAAGATTCAGGAAAAGAGTGAAGCAGAAGCAATCATGTGAAGCATTGAAAATGGGAGAACTATGTCAGCCTATCTGAGAGTAAGGGCCTCTACTGGTAAGTGTGGAGAAGGAAAGTTGAGTATTCAGGATGGAATCAGGTAAAATTGAATCCTATATTGAGTCTAGAAAGGTTAAAGGACTTTATTAGGCACATTACTAAAATGTGGCACAGATAGGCTGCTGCTGCTGCTGCCTAGTCACGAAGTCATGTCTGACTCTGTGCAACCCCCCACAGGATTGTCTAGGCAAGAATACTGGAGTGGGTTGTTTTTTCCTTCTCCAGGAGATCTTCCTGACCCGGGGTTTGAACCAGCCTCTTCTGCTTGGAAAGCAGATTGTTTACCACTGAGCCTCCTGGGAAACCAACCGAAGATAGGACTCAACTTAGATACTACCCTCAATATTATATTTAACTTTTTTTTTTTCTTTTTGTAGATTTAACAAGTCATCTATTTGGGTTGTACCTACAGTAAAGTAGCAGTAAAGTGTTGAGTCTGGACTCAGAACCATCCTACCACAGCTATAGGATTAACTTTCATGATGAAAGTTATCTAAAACTATCATTTGAAATAGCCTAGGCCTCACCAGGTGGCGCTAGTGTTAAAGAACCCGCCCCTGCCGATGCAGGAAACATGAGAGACTTGGGTTCGATTCCTCAGTCAGGAAGATTCCCTGGCGGAGGGCATGGCAGTCCACTCCAGTATTCTTGTCTGGAGAATCCTATGGACAGAGGAGCTTGGTGGGCTACAGTCCATAGGATGGCAAAGAGTCAGACACAACTAAAGCAACTTAGTACACAGACATATTCTGGTCAACTTTTTAGAAATCAGGAGTTTGTGTTTTTAATGGAATCATTATATTTAATCCCTTTTACTTTTCCTTGGCTTTAACAGTTGAGATGCCATTGCTGTAATGTGTTTAATTTTCTAAAATACAAATCAATGTATGGACAGGACATGTGGTTATCTAAGTCCGGTTTGTTATATAGCACAGATAATCCCATAGGAACAGTCTGCCACTGTCATACAGTTTCCCTTCCCTGGTATCTACTACTGTAAGGAAAATATAATTACATTGTTATCATGTTATATGCTAACAGCAGCATGGTCAAAACTGTCTATGGGTTACCATGACAACCCCATCTAGATAAAAATGAAAATGGTATTCACAATACATATTTACCTAGAGTTTATTTTGTCTTTTAGGCTCTTCAATGGCCAACAAGGAATTATCATTCAAAATTTTAGCACAAGATCTATTCTCACTGTTACCAATGTGACACAGGAGCACTTCGGCAACTATACTTGTGTGGCTGTCAACAAGCTAGGCACAACCAACGCGAGCCTGCCTCTCAGCCGTAAGTAACACAGAATTACCAAAATGCTCCCAGGGCCTTTTGGTTCCTGTCTATGAGCTCAGCCTGATGTGTCATGTTCCTTACACAGAGGAAATTTGGCCCCCAAATAATCTGGATGTTGGAGAATTTGATAATCCCTATAGAATTACATATGTGCTTAGAAAAATATTTTAGATCTGAGAAAAGGAGAATGTTACATAAATAATAGGATCCACTAAAGATGTCTTCTGACTGATGATGGTTGGTTGGTAGAATTTAGTTTTGTTTTGTTTTCAAAAATTCATTATATTTAAGCATAAATTAATCTGGATTGAATTTACTCTTGGTTGACTTTCTCTAGATATTTTGAAATAGTGAGAATTTCACCATGACCAAGGTATAATAGTGAGTAAATGATATAATAGTGAGTAAATGATGATGGACAAAATATTTTATCCATATAGGTAATGTTTTTACTCAAAACTGTATTTTGAAAAAGAACATAAGGTTTTACTTAAATAGGTACTTTAGTTCTAATGTATCTTAGTTCCTAAGGACAAGAAATGAAAAAAAAGAAGACCAAACACAAGGATTAGGGGAAAGTAGAGAATTATATTTTAACGTTTTCAATTAGTTTTAGTACTTTTTAGAAGCTGTTGTTCAAGAGTTGTTATAACCATAAAATATTCCTGATTTTGAAGTGGAATGTTACTCAAAATGTTCAAAGAAGACTCCAGAGAATATGCTGTCTTTTTAGTTGTACAGTTATCTAAACCATTCTTATCTTTGATAGTTTATGTTTTTATGGTAACCTGACATATGTATATTTATGCTGTCATCCTTTGATAGTAAGCGCTCTCTGAAAAAGGCAAATATTATGAGTTCATCACAGACATGATTGTTTCTATTTTGCAGAAATGAGGAACGGGATATATAATACTCCTACTACTTAAAAATATTAAATAAGTTTCATGATTTATGAACTCTGAATTACCAAGATTTAAGAATCTCTATTGTTAAATAAAATATATCAGTTGGTTGTTAATAGAAAATAATAATTTAAGATGATTTGTCCTATATACACTTTTAAAAAATCACATCATGTATTATTTCAGTTCAATATTATAAAGTATTTCTTAGTACCCCCTACTCTGAAAGAAACGCATTGCTTGCCACAAAATAGTCAAAGTATAATATACTTGCTTAAGTTTCTTCCATGAAGATTATTTACTTAGTGTAATTATGAATAATAACATTGCAAATATTATACAGCAGTGTGAATTCCAAGTTAATGTAAATATTGATACTTCTTTTGTAATGTTATTAATATTTTAAATTGTTTAAATATTCAAGAACCTGAAAAGGTAAATGAATTAAACCAAGTAAAGAAAAATTTAAGGCTTAATAACACATTAATTTTTGCTACTTAAATTTCTAAATCACACTCTGATTTTCAAAACTGAAGCATTAATGAATGTAACAAATTAGAAACAAATGTCATTTATTTGTTTGTTTTACTCTGGCAACCTTAGCACAGTCATCTGGATATAATGCACTGCTGAAAAGGCTTCTAAACATGGTATCTTCAGAATGGACTCTGATGATCTTCCTTTGTTGCTGACTTTCTGTGTATAGAAGTGCTAAGGATAACTAGAACAATTTGATTGAAATTCATTAAGAAAGACATAATATGCAAATTTTGAACTTAACCCTGGAAGTTTGAAGAAATGTCTGTATATTCAAAACTCTTGTGTGACCTCACCTGAAACTCTTATTGCACTAAGAGTTTCTATTTTTTACAATAATTATTTTTGCATAGTTTGTATCTCTCTACCAAATTATGTTTGTTGAGAAGACAGAATCAATGTCTGATTAATTCTCCCATATCACTAAGCACGGTGTCTAATATTTCATAGACAATATTAAACTATGTCTGATATTCACATAGACAACTTATTTAGTGAATAAGTGAATTAAACAGTGTTTGAATAGACAATTAATTAATGAATGAATAGACTGAGATTTAGCTGTGCAAAGTATATTTTAATCTCCAGTTATATAAAGGAATATTACAGTGATGGTAATACTTATTTGTGAACTTACTGTAAACCAGATAATATCTTTAAATGAATCTGTTCCAATATCTTTATATGAATTTGTTCTTTTAATTCTCACACTACCATAAAAGGTAAATTCTAAAATTCTCTTCTTACAGATGAGGAAACTAAAATGAAGGGAAATTAAAAGCTTGGTCAAAGTCAAATGGCTAATAAGTGACAAAGCACAAACCTGATCAACAGTCTAATTTCAGAGTCCCAGGTTTTAACTTCTATGTTTCACTGTTTCTCACTGTGCTAAACATAAAACCAGTATCATTTGCAACATATTATTGAAAGATAAACCTCTACATGTAACATGTTTGCCTTTCTTAGCTTTTTTTTAAATATAAATTTTAGTAATTTAAGGTGCTATTGCTGAATGTATAAAAACTGTTTTTAATAAATGGTTAGAAATGGGCAACATACACCAGATATAAAATTTTAAGTTTATGAAAGATGAATGAGGTTAATGTTTGGCTGAAATATTTTTAAAAGTGAGACTCAGAGACATTTGAACATACATTTTTACGGGATTTTAAAACTCTTTGGAATGGTACCATTCTCCAACACAGGCACTATGAATCTTCAAACTATGTAGAGAAAGACAGCTTTTTTAAAAGTTCATGTGAAGCTGGTTTCCCCTCGATAAGAATTCCTTTCATATCTTCACAAGGTCTGTAGATGGGAGAGCCTTCAAGCTCTAAACTGATCCAAAAGAAGTGGTCGGTCCTAAGCTGATCTAATGTTGGCCCATGACCTGCTAATTTTTTTTAACCTGTTATTGAATATTAGCCCTTCTTATAGTCAGGGGAGTGTAAAACCAAAGTGCTCATCTTCCAATCCAGGAGAAAGGAATTAGACTCCAAAGAGTCTGCCATTTGTGTAAATAATGATATATGAAACAAGCCATGAATAGAGAAATTCATATTATTATGATTTGTATCCATGCATATTAATATGCTCAGAGAGTTAATCAAAAATGTGAGTTTCCCTTCATAGTGCTTATGCATAGCAAACACTACATTGAGTTTCAGTCACTGAGAATCAGGTCCCTATCCAAAACTATTTAGAATAAATCCCGATTCTATTAAACTCTACTTCTTATGTGTAATAACCTACATGTTCCAGATCATCAAGAAGGAAAAAGTCAAGAAGTTATAGTTTAGAGTCTTGCCATAACTAAGACCACGAAAAAGGAATGTAGCACTTTTTTATGTATAAATGTTTGTGTGTCTATGTTTCACACATAATGGAAGTCAAGCAGGTCATAATTTGAACCACAGTTTCATCATATATAGTTATATGATCTTGAGTAAATGCCAAAGCTTCAGTTAATTCATTTGTAAAGTAAGGGCAATAATAGCTCCCACTCCATTGTTGTTCAGTCACCGTCATGTCCACTCTTTATGACTCCATGGACTGCAGCATGCCAGGCCCCTCTGTTCCTCACCATCTCCCAGAGTTGGCCCAAGTTCATGTCCATTGAATCAGTGATGCCATCCAATCATCTCATCCTCTGTTGCCCTCTTCTCCTTCTGCCTTCAGTCTTTCCCAGCATCAGGGTCTTTTCCAATGAGTCAGCTCTTTGCATCAGGTGGCCAAAGTACTGGAACTTCAGCTTCAGCATCAGTCCTTCCAATGAGTATTCAGGGTTGATTTCCTTTAGGATTGAATGGTTTGATTTCCTTGTTCTCCAAGGAATCTCAAGAATCTTCTCCAGCACCACAGTTCAAAAGCATCAATTCTTTGGCACTCAGCCTTCTTTATGGTCCACCTCTCACATCCGTACATGACTCCTGGATAACTCCCACTTTAGGATAAAAATTAAGTGGGATGATGTATGTAATATATGTTACCCATTGTTATTATATCACACCTCCCAAGAATACTCAGTTCAGTTGCTTTCAAAAACTATATATACAGATGGCTGAGCTTATTTGATGACTGATTGACCAGTACTTTACTGAGGGTTTAGGTAGTAAGTTGTCATTGGTAATCAAGGGAGAAGGCACGTAAATTTGATATAATGTCTCAACTCTGGCTATAACTTAGCTTCATCCCTTGCTCTGTATGTGAACCATACTTTGTAGGACTAATTCCAGATTAAATATGATGTTTGCAGCATAGAAGTTCAGACATCTAGATTTAAAGCATAAAGACAGAAGTAAAGCAATTGTTCTATTATAAGGCTCCAACATTTTATCAGTAGCAATAGTTATCCATCAAATATATAGACTGCCCACAATATATGAAGCACTGTGCTAGATGTTGGAAAGAAAATTATTCATAGAATGGGAACTTCATTCTCAAAGAGTCCTCAGATGAATAAGAAGAGGAGTACAGAAGCAGATAACTCTAGTGCAGTATAGTCAACAGTAGAGTACAAGGGCAGAGAAGAGGCTCTTAATCTATTTTGAGGACCATGAAAGGACTGTCATCTAGAGTAGGTAATATCGCTGTATGAATTATAACTAAGTTACAACTTCAAAATATTATTTTATTCACTGTTGTCATATTTTCAAAGGCAGAACTTTGTAGAGTTCATTCAACAATAATCATGAGAACAATGTACAGTGTCACAAATGAAAGAATGAGACACTCAGTCTTAATGATTCAGGGCAATTTATAGAGAAAACCCTTGAGACAAGGATGTGATTGGGTTGAGCCTGGGTGTGGGAATGGGAGGGAGAAAAATACTCCTGTATGGAACAGCTCATGTAAAGGCATAGCAGAATGAAACAATCTGATACATTTGAAGACCTAGTAGTAGTTTAATATGGTTAGAGAAAAAGGAAGAAGAGAGTGTTGAGAGATGAGGCTGGACAAGGTGGTAGACTTAGGACAGAAAGGGCCTGAAGGTGAGTTTGGACTTTATCCTTCTAGTTTTGGAGAGGCATTGAATCCTTGTAATAAAGGATGGATATAAACAGATTTAATTTCTGAAATACTTTCCTAGGCAATGTGGAGGGCTACACCCAAGTATTAGACTTACAAGAAGATAATTGCACAAAAAGAATTATAGGGATGACAGAGATAATTAGGACAGAGGAGCTAATGACCAAATCTGAAGGCAATAGGAATGGAATTGTGAAAATCTAGATAACTACTTCAGTTTACTTTGGATATCATTAACCAGGCTAGAATGTAAGAAGAGGATTAACCCCTTTTTTACTGGGGGAGAAGGTGAATATTGAAAGAGAGAAATGTGTTTAATTTTAGACATAGTCAGTTGGAGGCAATGTCCAGTGGGTAGCTGTACTTAAGTCCAGAATGGAGATATGATTCGGAAGTACCAGCATGGATGTGGTAGTTTCCAGTATGAGAGTAAATAAAATTTCACATAAAGGCCATGTAGAGTGAAAAGATGAGCAAAAACATGTGCAATAAACTACTCTTTCTATAGGCTAGGATCTGAAAGGAAGAACACAGATTTTCAGATATTCTCTGCCTAGTGTAGCTGATGATCCCTCTGCCTTGATGCCTCAGCAGCTGGCCTGTTGTGAGCTTCTTTTCTGATCAGTAGGCCCAGTAGTCCGCTGTATATCAACAACTTCCTGACCCACAAAGATGCAGCACCCCAGTCTTTGGTGAATGATACTCAACAGGCTTCTTGCTTTTTTTCAAGCTTCCCTCATTCTAGTTTCTTGGCCTCTTTTCTCACATCTTTCTTTGGTCCCCAAGAAGCAATAAACAGCTTTGATTTAATATGAAGTCAATTTAAATTCTTTAGCTTACCATGGCCCATAGGCTCTAGACTGTAATTGTAAGAGGAGCTGTAATTTTAAGCTGAGATTTCAGTAATTTCATCAATAGAATTACTTCAGGTAGAGAGTAAATACTTCCTCAAGTAAGAGGAAAGTAAAATTTACAGTGAAAAAACTATGGGAGAGCTAGTATACAATGAATCCCTCATTCTCTAGATTACCTGTCCAGATATTTCTGAAATGTGTCTGCATTCTAAAAAGTCTTTGTGAGAGAGAGGTAGAGAAGGAGACAGAAAGAGTGTGAGAGCAAAAAAGAATATTCTGCAGATCACTGTAGATCAGCCTCCGGGAACAGTGCTTTAACAAACTTAATGATGGATGACAGCATGTCAACTATTCATAGCAAAATTCCTTATTAAGTAAAAACTTGAGGATTCAGAATTATGGGGAGTTTATTATTATTTTTAAGTGTGTGTGTGTGTGTGTGTGTGTGTGTTTTGCTCCCTGAACATGAGCAACTAAAGGAGATGATTCCTCTAGGTCTGCTCCTTAAAGAATATGAATAAGATGGTCCCATCCTGCCATCTATAGGTCTAATTTATCAAATGTACATCATCATTGGATTAGTAATCTCATAACCAATAAAAGTCATTTTCATAAGTAGAACACGTATATACTTTGTTTTCTGCTTTGATTATAGGACATGTATTAAAAGACTCACAATCTAATGGGAGATAAGGAAAGATAGTTAAGAAGGAAGAAATCTATATAAACAATGTACTTAACATTTACATCAGTTGAAGTCACTCAGTCGTGTCTGACTCTTTGCAACCCATGAACCACAGCACGCCAGGCCTCTCTATCCATCACCAACTCCCGGAGTCCACGCAAACCCATGTCCATTGAGTCAGTGATGCCATCCAACCATCTCATCCTCTGTCATCCCTTTCTCCTCCTGCCCTCAATCTTTCCCAGCATCAGGGTCTTTTCAAATGAGTCAGCTCTTTGCATCAGGTGGCCAAAGTATTGGAGTTTCAGCTTTAGCATCAGTCCTTCCAGTGAATATTCAGGATTGATTTCCTTTAGGATGGACTGGTTGGATCTCCTTGCAGTCCAAGGGACTCTCAAGATTTTTCTCCAACACCACAGTTCAAAAGCATCAATTCTTTGGTGCTCAGCTTTCTTTATAGTCCAACATTTACATAGCTTTGGTTTAAAAATCTTCACATGAGACCTAATCTGTGAAAATGTTTGGAACAACTCAAGCTTTACTATTAACAAAATCTTCTCTTACAGTCTCAGATAACAATACATTTTGTTACAACATATAATTGCCAAGTCACTTTTTACTATGTTTCTTAAAGTGTGGTGTCAAATATTTTGCTAGAATATAGGCCCTAATGATGCTGTAGGGACCTCTGTCCTTCCTTTCTTGTATGTGTGTGCTGGGGGGCGGGGCACAGGTGCACACATATACATGTACATTCATTTATTCAGCTAACAAAGTTATTGCTTCTGAAATATTACACATCAGATATTCAAAGGACTCACCAAAACTGTCTTTCCCTCCATTAGCAACACTGTGGAGACAATAACAAAGTCCAATTTTAAATGCTTTTATAATCAAGTGCTATTTAACTTTCTGAAAAATCTCTCATTTTAGAGACTATTTCTTCCAAGTCTATTTAATTTGATGATACCTCCTCTTTGAAATTATAAAAAAAGAAAAGTCAGTAACTGTTATCCAAAGGGAAAATGGGAGAGACTTTTGGAGAAAGTAAGAATGTGTGTACATAAAAGTTTTTCCCTGTTTAGATCTGACTGATGCAGGCAAACTTTATTTTTTGACTGATTTGTTGAATATGGAACCAGCTGTGCCCTTGTAAGTAATATTTAAGCTCTCTGCTTGCTTCAAATGTCCCCACATGCCACTAAGCAACTGTATGAGCTGTTACTTTTGCCTGTTATAATGAACCTTGGTTCCATGTGAAAGGTAAAACCACAAATCTGAATGATTCATATTTTATATTGAAATTGATCTCCCCTCCTGCAACTTAAAAGAGATAGGGTTTTCATTTTGGTTGAAAGAGGCAGTAATAAATTTAGACTTGGTGGTTATTAAAGATAGCATGCTATGTGAGTCAACTTGCTTTATCCTCACAGCTTTATGATGTTAATGGAAACCCTTTCCTGGATGCTCTAGTAATAAGTATTTGACAAAAATTAGGCTTGAGGATATAGGTAGATTTTGATATAGCTAAATTGGCCTATTAGATGACACTCAACCAAACTGAAATATACATGCACAGTCATAATCATCATACAAGTAATGGATATATACAAATCCAACAAAACAGAGTATGAGTGAAGCAGAGGAATTTATGCTCCCTGACCTTGTACGCTCAGTTGTGTCTGACTCTTTGTGACCCCATGGACTGCAGCACACCAAGCTTCCCTGTCCATCACCAACTCCCAGAGCTTACTCAAATGTATGTCCATCGAGTTGGTGATGCCATTCAACCATCTCATCCTCTGTCATCCCCTTCTCCTCCCGCCTTCAATCTTTCCCAGCATTACGGTCTTTTCAAATGAGTCAGTTCTTTGCATCAGGTGGCCAAAGTATTGGAGTTTCACCTTTAGCATCAGTCCTTCCAAAATATATTCCTTTAGGATTGACATATTGGATCTCCTTGCAGTCCAAGGGACTCTCAAGATTTTTCTCCAACACCACAGTTCAAAAGCATCAATCTTCAGCACTCAGTGTTCTTTATAGTCCAACTCTCACATCCATACACGACTACTGGAAAAACCATAGCTTTGACTAGATGGACCTTTGTTGGCAAAGTAATATCTCTGCTTTTTAATATGCTGTCTAGGTTGGTCATAGCTTTTTCCAAGGAGCAAGCGTCTTTTAATTTCATGGCTGCAGTCACCATCTGCAGTGATTTTGGAGCCCAAAAAAATAAAGTCTGACACTGTTTCCACTGTTTCCCCATCTCTTTGCCATGAAGTGATGGGACCGGATGCCATGATCTTTGTATTCTGAATGTTGAGTTTTAAGCCAACTTTTTCACTCTCCTCTTTCACTTTCATCAAGAGGCTCTTTAGTTCTTTTTCACTTTATGCCATAAGGGTGGTGTCATCTGCATATCTGAGGTTATTGATATTTCTCCCAGCAGTCTTGATTCCAGCTTGTACTTCATCCAGCCTGGCGTTTCACATGATGTACCCTGCATATAAGTTAAATAAGCAGTATGACAATATACAGCCTTTATTTACACCTTTCCCAGTTTGGAACCAGTCTGTTCCATGTCCAGTTCTAACTCTTGCTTCTTGACCTGCATACAGATTTCTCAGGAGTCAGGTCGGGTGGTCTGGTTATTCCCAACTCTTTCAGAATTTTCCAGTTTGTTGTGATCCATACAGTCAAAGGCTTTGGCATAGACAATAAAGCAGACATAGAGGTTTTTCTGGAACTCTTTTTCTTATTTGATGATCCAACAGACTGGTAATTTGATGTCTGGTTCCTCTGCCTTTTCTAAAACCAGCTTGAACATCTGGAAGTTCCCAGTTCACATAGTGCTGAAGCCTGGTTGGAGAATTTTGAGCATTACTTTGCTAACATGTGAGATGAGTGCGATTATGTTGTAGTTTGAGCATTATTTGGCATTGCTTTTCTTTGGGATTAGAATGAAAACTAACCTTTTCCAGTTTTGTGGCCACTGGTGAATTTTCCAAATTTGCTGGCATATTGAATTCACCACTTTCACAGTATCATCTTTTAGGATTTGAAATAGCTCAACTGGAATTCCATCACCTCCACTAGCTTTGTTCATAGCGATGCTTCATAAGGCCCACTTGACTTCACATTCTAGGATGTCTGGCTCTAGGTGAGTGATCACACCATGGTGATTTTCTGGGTCGTGAAGATGTTTTGCATAGTTCTTCTGTGTATCCTTGCCACCTCTTCTTAATGTCTTCTGCTTCTGTTAGGTCCATACCATTTCTGTTTTTTATTGTGCCTATCTTTGAATGATATGTACCCTTGGTATCTCTCATTTTCTTGAAGAGATCTCTAGCCTTTCCCATTCTATTGTGTTCCTCTTATTTCTTTGCACTGATTACTGAGGAAGGCTTTCTTAACTTATACCTGTATCCTGTGTGTATTCTCAAGAAGCTTACACACAAAATGGACACCATACTTGAACGATGATATCCAACACTGTGAAGGCTTATAGGCCATTTGATTCTGTACAGAACATCCACAAAACCATTGATCCACAGTAAAATTTCCTTGACATTTGGCCCTGTTCAAAATATCCTTGAGCATATTTGAGAATGCCAAATGATTTTGAAGAGGACTAAATATCAAAGACCTTTGGGCATGCATCAATGTATTATGGACAGTTTGGACAAAGCCAAATGTATATTAACTAGCTGAAGTAGAACAACCATTGAAAGCTGTGGCGATCCAGTTTATCAAATTGCTTGTGCTGTGCTGTGCTTAGTCACTCGGTCATGTCTAACTCTTTATGACCCCATAGACTGTAGCCTGCCAGGCTCCTCTGTCCATGGGGATTCTCCAGGTAAGAATATTGGAGTGGGCTGCCATGCCCTCCTCCAGGGGATCTTCGCTACCCAAGGATCGAACCCTGCTGGGGTCCAGCCCCGGTTGGATCCAGGGATTCCCTTGGGAGGACGGCGTTGGCGAAAAGGATAACACAACAGAGAAATCAGAGGCTTGACCTGACTAGTTTACATGGGAAACTAATAAAGTTCGTGACACCGAACTTGCTCTGACCACGGAGACCTCAGGCGCTCTCTCGAATCACGGAAGATACCCCACCCTGGGCACCTTCTCAAGTGGGTCTTAGAAGCCCAGGCAAGTAAGTGGTCTCAGACAGCCCCCACGCTCCCACCATTCATCCTTAAGGAAGAACAGAGAAGAAAAGGAGAGAAAAGGAAGCAAGAATGACACGGGGAGACCAAGCCTGATGAGCATGGCCCACAACTTTATTTTCTAAAGTAGCTTTTATACCTTAAGTTGTGCATAGAGGATAATAGGGAGTGTAGAGTCATGCAAGGTCAGCAGTCCTTGACTCTATATCAAAGCCGGGCTTTCTTTCTGCAAACTTATCATAAGCAAAGGCTTTAGGTGATTTACATCATCTTCTGGCCAGGAGGCCTGTTAACATTTTATGACCCTTTCTTATGAATAATAATTAGTCAATCAGAAAACATATTTTCTCTAAAGGTGATTATTCTAAAGTCAGGCGCCGCCCTCTGAAAGCATTAGATAAAGTTGCATTCCTATAGGGCAAAAGTGTGGTGGGCTATAACAACAAAAGAATTAACTCAAGGGTCCAAGGTTACAAACATTAAAGCTACTACTTACATTTCTATATACCAACTATATTAATCAATACACTCCCAGGGACACAGTAGGTAAGGGATATGGAAACTTGGCAGCATGCATTAACTCAACAAAGAAATCCTCTACTAGTTCTATTCTAACAATTTTAACTCTCTGAGAAGCTCTGCATTGTTAGAATATCTTAAGCTTCCCATGCCTCTCGTGCCTCTCGTGGTTGGGAGGCTGTGAACAATCACATGCGTAGCTGCAAGAGTCTGAACAAACCTGTCAGGCAAGCTAGAAAGTCATCAGAGGGGTTTGAATTGAAACACTCCTATTATGCCCAGGAGACTTATTAACTAGAGCTCTAAGTTGATTTTCTTCAGAGAAAGGTGGTAGGGGATAGCCCCCTGTTAATGTCAGAAGAGTTGGTGAAAGTCGTGAAATAGTAAAACAGACAGATTTTGGTTTGGGGGTAGATGCTCGGGCAGGTCCAGAGGGCCTCTCAAGTTCTGATTCACCTTTGCATGTCAGATCCTCTCCGCATGACCTTTGTCATGGGTGGGAACTCCCGTGCTGGCTCCCTACAGAAACCAGGTCTCCCACATCGCAGCAGATTCTTTACAATTTGAGCCTTGAGGGAAGCCTAAGAATACTGGAGTGGGTAGCCTATCCCTTCTCCAGGGTATCTTCCAAACACAGGAATCGAACCAGGGACTCCTGCATTACAGACGGATTCTTTACCAGCTGAGCTACCAGGGAAACCCCAAACTGCTGCTGCTGCTGCTGCTGCTAAGTCACTTCAGTCGTGTCCAACTCTGTGCAACCCCATAGACGGCAGCCCACCAGGCTCCACCATCCCTGGGATTCTCCAGGCAAGAATACTGGAGTGGGTTGCCATTTCCTTCTCCAATGCATGAAAGTGAAAAGTCAAAGTGAAGTCGCTCAGTCGTGTCCAACTCTTAGCTACCTCATGGACTGCGGCCTACCAGACTCCTCTGTCCATGGGATTTTCCAGATGTTTTGCATAGTTCTTCTGTGTATCCTTGCCACCTCTTCTTAATGTCTTCTGCTTCTGTTAGGTCCATACCATTTCTGTTTTTTATTGTGCCTATCTTTGAATGATATGTACCCTTGGTATCTCTCATTTTCTTGAAGAGATCTCTAGCCTTTCCCATTCTATTGTGTTCCTCTTATTTCTTTGCACTGATTACTGAGGAAGGCTTTCTTAACTTATACCTGTATCCTGTGTGTATTCTCAAGAAGCTTACACACAAAATGGACACCATACTTGAACGATGATATCCAACACTGTGAAGGCTTATAGGCCATTTGATTCTGTACAGAACATCCACAAAACCATTGATCCACAGTAAAATTTCCTTGACATTTGGCCCTGTTCAAAATATCCTTGAGCATATTTGAGAATGCCAAATGATTTTGAAGAGGACTAAATATCAAAGACCTTTGGGCATGCATCAATGTATTATGGACAGTTTGGACAAAGCCAAATGTATATTAACTAGCTGAAGTAGAACAACCATTGAAAGCTGTGGCGATCCAGTTTATCAAATTGCTTGTGCTGTGCTGTGCTTAGTCACTCGGTCATGTCTAACTCTTTATGACCCCATAGACTGTAGCCTGCCAGGCTCCTCTGTCCATGGGGATTCTCCAGGTAAGAATATTGGAGTGGGCTGCCATGCCCTCCTCCAGGGGATCTTCGCTACCCAAGGATCGAACCCTGCTGGGGTCCAGCCCCGGTTGGATCCAGGGATTCCCTTGGGAGGACGGCGTTGGCGAAAAGGATAACACAACAGAGAAATCAGAGGCTTGACCTGACTAGTTTACATGGGAAACTAATAAAGTTCGTGACACCGAACTTGCTCTGACCACGGAGACCTCAGGCGCTCTCTCGAATCACGGAAGATACCCCACCCTGGGCACCTTCTCAAGTGGGTCTTAGAAGCCCAGGCAAGTAAGTGGTCTCAGACAGCCCCCACGCTCCCACCATTCATCCTTAAGGAAGAACAGAGAAGAAAAGGAGAGAAAAGGAAGCAAGAATGACACGGGGAGACCAAGCCTGATGAGCATGGCCCACAACTTTATTTTCTAAAGTAGCTTTTATACCTTAAGTTGTGCATAGAGGATAATAGGGAGTGTAGAGTCATGCAAGGTCAGCAGTCCTTGACTCTATATCAAAGCCGGGCTTTCTTTCTGCAAACTTATCATAAGCAAAGGCTTTAGGTGATTTACATCATCTTCTGGCCAGGAGGCCTGTTAACATTTTATGACCCTTTCTTATGAATAATAATTAGTCAATCAGAAAACATATTTTCTCTAAAGGTGATTATTCTAAAGTCAGGCGCCGCCCTCTGAAAGCATTAGATAAAGTTGCATTCCTATAGGGCAAAAGTGTGGTGGGCTATAACAACAAAAGAATTAACTCAAGGGTCCAAGGTTACAAACATTAAAGCTACTACTTACATTTCTATATACCAACTATATTAATCAATACACTCCCAGGGACACAGTAGGTAAGGGATATGGAAACTTGGCAGCATGCATTAACTCAACAAAGAAATCCTCTACTAGTTCTATTCTAACAATTTTAACTCTCTGAGAAGCTCTGCATTGTTAGAATATCTTAAGCTTCCCATGCCTCTCGTGCCTCTCGTGGTTGGGAGGCTGTGAACAATCACATGCGTAGCTGCAAGAGTCTGAACAAACCTGTCAGGCAAGCTAGAAAGTCATCAGAGGGGTTTGAATTGAAACACTCCTATTATGCCCAGGAGACTTATTAACTAGAGCTCTAAGTTGATTTTCTTCAGAGAAAGGTGGTAGGGGATAGCCCCCTGTTAATGTCAGAAGAGTTGGTGAAAGTCGTGAAATAGTAAAACAGACAGATTTTGGTTTGGGGGTAGATGCTCGGGCAGGTCCAGAGGGCCTCTCAAGTTCTGATTCACCTTTGCATGTCAGATCCTCTCCGCATGACCTTTGTCATGGGTGGGAACTCCCGTGCTGGCTCCCTACAGAAACCAGGTCTCCCACATCGCAGCAGATTCTTTACAATTTGAGCCTTGAGGGAAGCCTAAGAATACTGGAGTGGGTAGCCTATCCCTTCTCCAGGGTATCTTCCAAACACAGGAATCGAACCAGGGACTCCTGCATTACAGACGGATTCTTTACCAGCTGAGCTACCAGGGAAACCCCAAACTGCTGCTGCTGCTGCTGCTGCTAAGTCACTTCAGTCGTGTCCAACTCTGTGCAACCCCATAGACGGCAGCCCACCAGGCTCCACCATCCCTGGGATTCTCCAGGCAAGAATACTGGAGTGGGTTGCCATTTCCTTCTCCAATGCATGAAAGTGAAAAGTCAAAGTGAAGTCGCTCAGTCGTGTCCAACTCTTAGCTACCTCATGGACTGCGGCCTACCAGACTCCTCTGTCCATGGGATTTTCCAGGCAAGAAAATCTGGAGTGAGGCAAACTGCTGCTAATGAGAACCAAATACAGATGCTAACAGAGCTGAAGTTATTAGCTAGTCAACTTTTTCAAACTTTTTAAAGCAATGGATTCTTTCCTTTCCCAAACTAAAACCTTATGCAAACGATTAATATATGTGTGTGCTTAACTGCTCAGTCATGTCTGACTCTTTGTGACCCCTTCAACTGCAGCCTGCCAGGCTCCTCTGTCCACAGGGATTCTTCAGGCAAGAATGCTGGAGTGTAGTATATAACAAAGACAAAATTGGAATTCATTTAGTTGATTTGGAGATAAATCTGAAAAATGTTTCCAAAATCTTATTTTTTTCTTTCATATTACACTGCACAGTGACCCAGAGGCCTGTCAGAAAGGTATAGAATTTAAGAAAATTAGGTTTGAAAACTTTCAGCCTACTTAGTCCTTTTACTCTGTATGTGAGTGGACTAGGTCCGAAAGAAGGTGACTGAGAACCCAAAATTGTATGTTGTTACAGGAGATCTAGAACTTACTTTTTTCTACTCTTGTGCCCATGTTCTTTCCAATCTCTAGGCCATCCACCAAAAACTTTGGAATCAAACAGATCTGAGTTGAAACCAGAATCCTCCATGCAGGATGCTGGACAGTTCTCTCAAACTCAGTCTTTAAACCTCAGTTGTCTCACCCATAAAATAGGGAAAATGACTCATTCTTATAGGGTTGTTGGGATGATTTATTGAGATAAGATATGTAAAATGGTATATACAGCATCTAATCCAGAGCCAGTGGTCATTAAATGCTAATTTGCTTTTCTTTCCTCTTGGTTATATATAATCCAAACATTGAAAAGTAAACCTATAGAAGTTTGGATCTATATAACCTCAATAACTCTGTAACTTGATCTCACTGGATATCCAAGAACTTCACTAGTTTTTTAGATTAATTTATTAATGTGCCTATGTATATTGCTATGATATCATCTTTTTATTAGAATTATTAATTAAATCAGCCATGCATATAAGTGTTCACTTGTAATGATATATAAAAAAAAAAGATCAGGTTTATAGAGAGGGTTGTACAAAATTAATTACTCTACTGATATGTTCCTCTCAGGTTAAGAGGCAGTTGACAGCTGCCTCCTCAAGCTACTGAAACAGCATATACTTCTTATAGCTGACAAAGGGTCAGTAAACGCCCAAAGTGAAAAGGGAGCTTTGGTGTTTGCTGTTGTCAGTGATCAGCCTTGAAATGTAGCAGGCTTGTGGAAATTAGGTACTGAAAAGATCAAAAAGTGTTTCAAATTTAACCACAAATTTTTATTAGGAGCTCTAGCCTAAGAGGCAGAGAATTTAGGGTCTGGCCCTTACTTGGACGGGTTCTTGGGCAAAACACTTAATACTCTGGCCTCAGCTTCATTATTTAAAGATGGGGAAATAGAATATCTAATCTCTAAATTCTCTTTCATCTGTAATGCTTTAAGATTCTAAGAAATCTATATGTTTTTAAAAAGAAGTATTTATGGATTGTTGTTAAAAACAGTTGTGCTTACTTCTTGAAGTAGAAATACAATATTTTTCCCTTCTCTACAATTTTTTGTCATTGAATTTGAAATTATTTTTTATTGACAGAAAAAAATTGTACTTTAATGTGTTTTTCTCTTTGGTGAGTTTCCATAAAGTTTAGCTAATGGCACTGCTGGTCTAATTATTTTGTCATCTGTACAAAGAATTTCACTCTCCAGGGAAATTTCCTTTATGTTCACAGTTTCAATTCTGTTGGCCAATAACCTGTGAAAAAGCATGAGACTAGACCTCCTTGCTTGCTATTTTATTTCACAAAGCTCTAACCCTATAACAACTTAGGTCAAAATGTGACCCTCTGTATATATGGGAGTTGTCCCTATTAAGACTTTGTAAAAATGGGAACACGCCAACATTTCCAGCCTAAAGAAAATATATTAGCAGCCCCACCTTCAGTAAAGCCTTTGCTAGTCTTTTCTCTGACAGAGGTGAGAGATTTCCCCTCCTATTATTTCTAAGTGTCTTAGAGAATATTTTCCCAGCATGCCTTGTTTTCCCTGAAGCTGTGACTAGATTTGAAGGCTGATCTAATGGTTTGAGCACATGAGGTGGTACCTGTCTGAGCTGCTCTCCCACCTCCACTTCTGCCCTGTGATTTCTCTATCTGAAAAATGTAAATGGTGCCCCAAATATAAGATCCAGGGATAGGTGTGAAAAAAATGGTAATTATGAGGTGCCTAGTGCTATTAGTATTAAATTTACCATTTCTCCTCAGGCAATGTGAAGCATAATTAATAGAGTCATCAAAAAGAAAAGGAAAGTGAAATTAGCATTTTTTTTTTTCTGTTTTTGATGCTCCAGATAAAGGAAAAAGGAGAAAGAATTAATTGTGCAAGCAATGATATTTCAATGGGCCACCCTTTCTCTAAAGAACTGTAAATTCTGTTTTAGTAGCCATAAAACTGCTAAAGACGGGACTGGAAATCACATGTCCTCATTGAATGTGTCTGTTCAGCATAGGCTAGATTTCCTTCCTTATAAATATTATTCAGTTGGGATTTCTCTCCCAAGACACAAATTAGGTATCTGCCCAGTATATATTTAAGTAAGATTTGAATAAATCAAGCAAGACTGCCTGGTATGCAAATGTTATTTCATCTCTGGCATGGCCGGATATTTTCAATAGGTATAATTTTTTTTAAAAAAATCAATCCAGTTAGTGCATATATGGAACAGCATAATTAGTGAGGCAAATCATAATTCTTGTCAAAGAACCATTAGAATCACCACTCAGTCCACTTAGGAGAAATTACAAGTTTTCTAAAATACTTCATAAAACAAGATGTAGCAACATATTTTCCTAAAACTGGCAGGATAATAGCCTATGTTTTAAGAGTGAGTGGTCATTCCTGTGGGGAAATTTATATTTTCTAAAAAAAAAGAAATCATAACTTCTTGGAGCACTATAGTTTATGGTCTAATAGCGTGCTTACCCCAATGTTGATAAGATATATAATCAAACTATTTAATTGACTAAACATGTTTTTAGGAAGAGTTACATAAGCTATGGTTGCACAACAACTCTGCAGGCATGACTCTGCTGGAAAATGATAAATTGAAAGGGTTCGTGTCTCTTAAGCTAGCACATTGACTGTTGGAATCCATATTTGACATCTTTTCTTACACCCATTTAGCTACATACTTCAAACCACCTGTATTTTCCCAACATCCCTCCTGCCAGCAGCACCTGAAAGAAAAAGGCTTATAAGGCAAAATATTCTTAGACTGTCGTGTATCATTATCATAATAATCTTCCATATATAATTATTTTTCCTGTTGGCTAGCTCCCTGAGTCTTTCTCCCTCTTAGTCTTATATAAGTTTTTAAACAAATAAAATAAACCACTACTGATTCATATATTATTAGTGATAGGCTTTCATCTGCTGTTTTTGGTTTGTCTCTGAATCATTCCCTCTTTTTTTCCTCTTTTTCTCTCATTGTTCCTCAGCTTTGGAACTTAATCATCTCCAAAGCAGATAGCTAGATAGATGCTTCTCTAATCAGAAATATAGGTTCAAGATAAAACCAAACAGCCTCTGAATAGGCAAGCTCAAAATTGCTTTTGAAAGCTTCATCACTGAAAATGTAATCAAACTTAGCTTACCCCAAATTGATTTAAGTTGCAGCCTAAGGGCCAACCTTTGACCAGGCCAGCATTCACACTCGCATCGATTCTGCCTGCAATCGAATTACTCAGGCAATTCTGTGCACTTTCAGCTCTAGCCCTGGAGTGCAAATGGCCAATTTGGGAAGGAACTTGGTTGTGCTTGAAATTTACAGGAAGATTTTCTCATACATTCCTGGGAAAAGACAGGCATACTTTTAAAAATATTCTTAGTCACAAAATGAACTACCCAAAAGATATTTTATTTGTTTTTATGTTTGTTTTGATTTGGAGAAACTTTGCTTTTCCCAAGGAATTTCTACTGACTTTGAAACGATGACATTTTGTACTAAACTCACCAGTATGTGTGCTAAAATTTAGAGTAAGTGAAAATTAATGAAAAAATAAGGCGATACAATAATCTGCTATTGGAGAAAGGGAAATATTACATTGAGTTTTGTAATTCTAGGGGCAGAAATTTAAAAACAAACTTGTTTACTGTGGTGGTAGCAAAGGAACCTTCTTTGTAATACTGTATTCTGTGACATCACCTCCTACCCTTCCTTTCTAAAATATTTCATGATTGGTATTAAGAAACATTACAGATATTCTTCTAGGGAATAACAGACTTTTGTTATGTATTTCTGTTTCTCATATTTACCTCCTTGTACTGTATACAAGTTGTATATCATCTCCCCTACTCACAAAACTCCTTTTAGTTCCATATAAACCTTCCTATCTTTATGTATTTATTTTACATATTTATACAATAGATTCCATTTGTTACCTTGCAAAAACTTCCCCATGTTTCTATTCAGGCTTGTTACATAATACTTTGGTGGCTTCATTATTTATATATTTAGTGCTATGTTGGTAGCTGAAATGAATTTTTATCACAAAATTTACAAATAGTAATAAATTATAGAATATATTTTATTGTAAACTCCATATAATCAATTTCTCCTCATAGAATGCTTTCAGTTTTTTTGCCAAAGTCTCGTATATGTAGCCAGCCTATGGCTGCAATTCAATCATGATTTAACAAATGGAGCTGTATTATTATAATATTCTAAGTATTATTCTGACATAAAAATGGGTTGATATTTTTATTTATTATAATACAGTAAAAGTAACTCTTTTGTTGAAATAGGTAATAATTTTGGAATCCTGAAAGAAAATTCTGTTAATTTTTTTGGCACTATTTACAATTTAATGACTACAGACATGACATATATTTTATTTTTTAATTTTTTAATATAAGTTTTAATGTTTAATATCCTTTTCCATTTATCCATCATTTTTCTTAAGTCTAGATCATCAACAACAACAAAAAAATAGCTCAACCCCTAATTTGGATCACTTGACAAATCTCATTGTGTCATTGGTGTCATGGTGTCATTGGTCTCATTATGGCAGATGTTAAGGTACCAAGGGATGTTACTGAATACAGGGTTGGAAAAATATCTACAGAATGACACCATGATGTAATATTTTTATAATAGAGACATAATGTAAAAACCTTAAAATCATAGCTAATAGTAAAACTGTAGTAAAATACTTTTGAAATTATCTTTTCAGTAGTTATTACATCTGTTTTTGATATAATAACAATGTCCATGTTTAGCAAACTGCTGGCAAAAGTCTTTCAAAAATAACAATTGACTCTCATGACCTGGTAGAAGGCAGTTTCAGTGTGCCACTATCTACCTCAGTGGACATAAAGGAAAACTTGGCTTCTCCACGTGCAAATAGTGTAATTCTAGGCAAATTATATAAGCTCTCCGATCTTCAGTTTAGCTCTGTAAAATGAAGTTAGTTACACCTTGCTTAGACTTCCCTGGTGGCTCAGACGGTAAAGTGTCTGTCTACAATGTGGGAGACCTGGGTTCGATCCCTGGGTTGGGAAGATTCCCTGGAGAAGGAAATGGCAATCCACTCCAGTACTCTTGCCTAGAAAATCCCATGGACAGGGGAGCTTGGTGCAGGCTACTGTCCATGGGGTCGCAAAGAGTCGGGCACGACTGAGCGACTTCACTTCACTATACCTTGCTTATATGGAGGAGGAAGTTCTATCATCCATCCATATCTATCGGCTTTATATCCATGGATTCAACCAACCATGAATTGAAAATTTGTTTTTTTTTTTTTTTAAATTCCAGAAAGTTCCAAAAAGGCAGAACTTGAATTTGTCATGCTACCAGCAACTACATAATATTTACATTGTGTTAGGCATTGCAAGTAATTCAGAGATGATTTAAAGTATACAGGAAGTTGTATGTAGATTATATCCAAGTACTTATTTAGTTGTTAAGTTGTGTCAGACTCTTTGTGACCCCATGGACTGTAGCCTGCCAGGCTCCTCTGTCCATGGGATTTCCCAGGCAAGAATACTGGAGTGGGTTGCCATTTCCTTCTCCAGGTGATCTTCCCTACCCAAGGATCAAACAGGTGTATTCTTTACCACTGAGCAACCAGGGAAGCCCATATACAAGTACTATAGTATTTTTTATAAGGGACTTGAGCATCTGTGGCTTTTGGTATCTGTGGGG
Organism: Bos indicus; assembly: GCF_029378745.1. NCBI lineage: Eukaryota > Metazoa > Chordata > Mammalia > Artiodactyla > Bovidae > Bos > Bos indicus. The sequence continues at coordinate 73,909,797 of NC_091762.1, forward strand.
AGTCCTGGAACCAATAGTCAACAGATATCGATAAGATATATGTAAAGCACTTGGTCCATGGTAGGGATTCTTACATTAATTGCCCTCCTTTTCCTCCAATATTACTTCAGTCCCCCTCATTGTATCTATAACTTCCTTAACTTTACTGTGAAGCAGCAATTATTTGATTCAGAATCTCCAAATCCATAGAGTGACCCTGATACAATGGGATTCTGTCTATGACAAGCTCATCCATGTATGTCGATATCCACACATGCAGCATTTCTTGTTTACATTTGCCACAATGTAGTAATGCATTTCCTCTTAAAATGGACTGTCACTATGCATTTTCTTATCCCACACTAGTATTTAAGCAATGTTTTAATCCAAAGTTGTGAGTCCTCAGGAAATGCTTAACTTATAATGTTTTAATCCTGTGAAGCCAGAAATAAAAAAATATATTACCCTGTCATAAAAAGTTTCAGTGTCTTGTGTTAACATCACAATAGGTTGCAGATCCAATGTTACCTCTCCTCCAATCTGGCCAGAGGCAGGGGAGGAGGAGTACATATTTTAAGTTGCTTTGAAGTAGGTGGAATCAATTCCCTTCCATATCAGCACTCCTACTAAAAAAAAAAGAAAAAAAACCTTAATTTTGTTTGTTTGTTTCCTCATTGATACCTATTTAAATCAAGATCCTTGGTATGGGAAGATCCCCTGGAGAAGAAAATGACAACCCACTCCAGTATTCTTGTCTGGAAAATCCCATGAATGGACGAATCTGGAGGGCTACAGTCCATAGTGTTGCAAAGAATCAGACATGACCGAGCAACTAACACACACACACACTATAGTGTGGGATATACTTTGGGATAGAAGATTAACCAGTAAAGCCATAATTTTAAAACTTGAGTGTTTATTCATTTACTAATCTGTTGACCAGCTAAATGCCTAATCTTCCTGTGCTGGTTGGAAATACAAAGGTGAGCTAACAAGACTCCTAATGATTCTTAACCTTTTGAAAACTGCTCTTTTTGAAGGGGAGTTAGGGACACAAGCAATTACCACACAGTATGGTCAGTTTTGGCAACGCACTCCAGTGTTCTTGCCTGGAGAATCCCAGGGACGGGGGAGCCTGGTGGGCTGCCGTCTTTGGGGTCGCACAGAGTTGGACACGACTGAGCGACTTAGCAGCAGCAGCAGCATGGTCAATTTCTAGAGCTAAGAGAGAGAATTATGAATATGAATGAATAAAAGAAATCCCATATGACTGAAGCACAGAGGACAATTAGAGGTAAAGTACACAGACATGAGGATAGAAAGACAGATGGATGCGAACTTGTGAATGGCCTTGTAAGCAAAAGCTACCTGCTTTTGCTAGTCTCTCATAAAAGCGTCACCATCCAAAAACATTTTTTTTCATATTCTTCTGATAGCTTTTAAAATGTGAGTAATATAAATACTAAATAATAATAATAATATAAATACTAAATAATATTTATGTATTATTTTATTTATAATAAATTTTAATTTTATTTATAATAATTTACTTATTTAAATTATTTAATATTTATTAACTGGAATATAGTGATACTTTGATATCTTACTTCTTAAGATATCTCACAATGCCTGTGAAACCACCTCAGTTGCTAGGGTAAAGGCAATGTTTGGTATGACTATCAATCCCTCTGCCACTTTTGATACTCCTCAGACATGTATGCTACTCGTTTATCACTTCCTCATATGTTTCTAGAAAACCATTATATAAAATGTGCCAATTTTACTTAAAGGAAGAGCAATTACTTCACTCCATTGATCTATTATGCTGATCAAATAGTAAAATAGTTAGTACTGAACCATTTAATGAGATGTTTAACCTTTTTCTAATATATACTTCTCTAACCTTTCTTTTTTTCTAGTACACTGTTAATCTATTCAATAATGCATACTATAATTGTTCAGTCTAATCTCTTTTTCATTCCAATTATACAGAATGTTGCAAAAAAACTCTCCAAAATATGTTGGTGCAAAATCTTTATCATTGAATGCTGTGATAACTTTAAATACTCTCGCCCCTGAAGTAACCCATAGAGAACTTTCCTATATAACACCTTGTTTTCTGAGTACAGAATCACTTGACTAGTAATGTCATGGTAACAGCTAACAGCTAAACACTAAAAAGATTTCCAAGTCCTGAAAAACAGGTCATAAAGATAGTTTTATGAATTTAGTGATAGTCTGTTCCATTCAGTGAAATATTTGGCATAGTTTGTACTTTCTCCAGTCCCACACAAAAGGAGAGTTAAGCCCTCTAGGATAACTTGCATGTGTTTCTCCTTACATGCTTAGTTTTGTTTTGCTTCAGTTTTTAATAACCTATATCTCTAGTCCCAGTCTACCATCTTGTAATTCATTAGGGTAGGAATCTGATATAGTTCAGCACAAATCCAGCCCCACTATTAATCAGTAAGTAAATATAAATGCCTGTGTATACCACACTCTCCTAATAGCTAGAGGGTAAAGGTATGGCGAAACGCTAGACTGGAAGAAGCACAAGCTGGAATCAAGATTGCCAGGAGAAATATCAATAACCTCAGATATGCAGATGACACCACCCTTATGGCAGAAAGTGAAGAGGAACTAAAAAGCCTCTTGATGAAAGTGAAAGTGGAGAGTAAAAAAGTTGACTTAAAGCTCAACGTTCAGAAAACGAAGATCATGGCATCTGGTCCCATCACTTCATGGGAAATAGATGGGGAAACAGTGGAAACAGTGTCAGACTTTATTTTTCTGGGCTCCAAAATCACTGCAGATGGTGACTGCAGCCATGAAATTAAAAGACGCTTACTCCTTGGAAGGAAAGTTATGACCAACCTAGACAGCATATTCAAAAGCAGAGACATTACTTTACCAACAAAAGTCCATCTAGTCAAGGCTATGGTTTTTCCTGTAGTCATGTATGGATGTGAGAGTTGGACTGTGAAGAAAGCTGAGTGCCGAAGAATTGATGCTTTTGAACTGTGGTGTTGGAGAAGACTCTTGAGAGTCCCTTGGACTGCAAGGAGATCCAACCAGTCCATTCTGAAGGAGATCAGCCCTGGGATTTCTTTGGAAGGAATGATGCTAAAGCTGAAACTCCAGTACTTTGGCCACCTCATGCGAAGAGTTGACTCATTGGAAAAGACTCTGATGCTGGGAGGGATTGGGGGCAGGAGGAGAAGGGGACGACAGGGGACGAGATGGCTGGATGGCATCACTGACTTGATGGACGTGAGTCTCAGTGAACTCTGGGAGTTGGTAATGGACAGGGAGGCCTGGCATGCTGCGATTCATGGGGTCACAAAGAGTCAGACACGACTGATCGACTGAACTGAACTGAACTGAAAGGTATGGAGAAAGAAGCATGTTAGGACAGAGTATAACATCTTCTGTTCAGTATGGCTGGTATGAGATCAGATTTAGTATCTAGGCTCGATTAGAGAATGAGGAAAGGCAAAAAGTAATGCAGAGCTACGTCTAGATAAGATAATCATGGCTTTTAGAGAGTGAGTATCAAGCCACTGGAAAAAGTAAAATAGCTTCAAGCATATATTCAGCTGATGGTGATTCAGAATCATTATCTTCAAATACATAGGTCAACTTTACTATCTTTCATGATTTACAGTAGTTGAATTTAGTGTGAGATGCTGCTGCTGCTGCTAAGTTGCTTCAGTCGTGTCTGACCCTGTGTGACCCCATAGATGGCAGCCCACCAGGCTCCCCCGTCCCTGGGATTCTCCAGGCAAGAACACTGGAGTGGGTTGCCATTTCCTTCTCCAATGCATGAAAGTAAAAAGTGAAAGTGAAGTCGTTCAGTCGTGTCCAACTCTTAGCGACCCCATGGACTGAAGCCTACCAAGCTCCTCTGTCCATGGGATTTTCCAGGCAAGAGTACTGGAGTGGGTTGCCATTGCTCTCTCCGCAATGTGAGATGAGTCGAACTTTTAAGTTTTAAAACACGCTACATTATATTTTTTTTTGTTACTGCTGCTCTTGATAGAGGAAAGTGCAGGAAAGTGACAATTTTAGATGGAGAATACTTTCAGGCTGGAAACTGGGCTAGTTACCACCTAGATGAAAAACAAACAAAAAATTGGAACCTATTATAATGTATGAAAATAACTCTTATAGCAATACATGTGTGTTTGTATGTGTGTATAATAGAGCTAGACTAAAAATCACCTATGGAGGAGGCGATGGCATCCCACTCCAGTACTCTTGCCTGGAAAATCCCATGGATGGGGAAGCCTGATAGGCTGCAGTCCATGGGGTCACTAAGAGTCAGACACGACTGAGCGACTTCCCTTTCACTTTTCACTTTCATACATTGGAGAAGGAAATGGCAATCCACTCCAGTGTTCTTGCCTGGAGAATCCCAGGGACGGAGGAGCCTGATGGGCTGCCATTTATGGGGTCACACAGAGTCGGACACAACTGAAGTGACTTAGCAACAGCGACAGTAAAAATCACCTAATATTGATTTCATTATGACTGTCATTGTGTGTATTGCTTATAACTTACCCATTCTAAAAGACTATCATACAGGCAATCAGTTATGTCTTGTTTATGTTTGTTACTTTAAAGGAGCTTAGTTGTTTCTCCAGCATTGTTGATAGCTTGTTGATGGTTGGAGCCATGCCATAGGCTGCAGAGCCATGCCAAAAGTCACAGGTGATCGTTTACAGCAGTAAAATCCTGACACTTGTTATTTAAAATGACCTTTGAAAATGAAGTGCCTAAAACAAAGGTCTAGAAACAAAAGCCAATTGTTTTACCTGCCCTATACTTCACCCTAAAATTATGTTGAACCCTTCCATCAGAAGGGCAATATTCTAAAATCTAACATCATTTTTGGTCCATTAGTATTAAAATCCTATGAAACTTGTAAAGAACTAACACAAAATTTTTAAATCTGTAAATAACTTGGTAGATAATTTTTTCTAAAGCATCTGTGCTGGTTAGAATTAGAAACAGTTGTGAGTGACAAAACCTAAAATAATGACTTAAAATACTATTTTATTTCTCTCTCACATGGAAGCCTGCAATAGACAGTCCAGGACTAGAATAGCATCATAATATCCAGGACATAGACTCCTTGCTTGTTCTGCTTCATAGCATCCATTCCCAAGTTACTTGGTGGTGTGAGGTATCCCCTCCAATTCACAGCATCACATTGGTACTTCAGGGTGTAGGAAGAATAGAGGAAAGGAGAAGAACTCCCTCTTTTCATTTATAAATGCTTCCCCAAGTCTGTGCACATGCTTACATGTTTTTGGATGTAAAAGTGGTGGGGTTTTTTTTTACATTTTTAATAAAAAAAATATAAGATATATAAAATGATGATTTATATATATATAGTGAAATGATTACTACAATATAAATTATTAGATCTTTATCTCACATAATGACCATTTTTTTGCGTGAGGAGAGAATCTGAAATCTACTCTCATAGCAAGTTTCCAGTGTTTGACACAGGATTATTAACCACAGTCATCATGCTGTGCAGTAGATCTCTAGACATTCACCTTACATAACTATGACTTTGTACCCTTTGGCCAGCATCTTCCTATATCCCCCACCTCCCTGCCCTCAGTAACCACCATTCTACTCTCTGCCTCTGTTTTTGATTTTTTTCAATCCCACATATACGTAGGTTTATATCATTTTTTTTGTTTGTTTCTGTCTGGCTCATTTCATTTAGTATAGTATTCCTTATTAGTAACAACTGAATGTTCTGTCCCCTCCCCCCCCCAAAAAAATGTTTTTCTTTTCTTATAGGAAAAGGATACAATGGATAATGAAGGACAACTAGCAGTTTTTACCAGCATCAATCTCTTTGTGACCCAAATATCCAATCATGCCCTTCTTCCTACAGTTACTAATATCAAAGGTAGAAGAACAGTCTTCCATCGTATGCTGACTCCAGCTGAGGTCTAGGGTCTCTGAATGATACCTGGTCCCCTCTGTCAGCCTGAATGTGACATGACATGGTCAGACAACCTTGAGATTAAAACAAATGTTTTCTGACACACACAAGTCCTATATGGCATGTAAACTAGCACACTGTAGTAATACTCTTTCTGAGAAGAGGATGAAGGGAAAGCCACAGCAGCCACTTATCTGCAGCAATGATCCGATACTGCTAGTTAGAAGAAACCAGACTCCCTTTTCTGGTGATATTGTGTGTTCCTCAGATAGATCACTGGGCAACTATTATTTCTTGTTCTAGGAAGAACTCCCTTGTTCTCCATGGCCCTTGTCTTTTTCCTCTTGGAAATTCTTTCTCAGACAGTAGGCTCCATGACTACACCTGAAGGAAGCATATCACAGGCTACTAGCTGAGGCAGATTGACGATAGAGAACTCACTTTAAGAGTTAAAAACTATAGTAGTAGACCAGGTTTGTGGCTTCTTTGGCAAAACAATTAGCTCAAAAATTTAGTAGGCTTCCAGCCTAGTGAATTTTGTTAGCTACCTTAAAAAAATGTTTTTGGTAAAAAGAGTTTTGAATACTGATGGCATCAATCTTTTATTTACTGTCATCTTTGTTCTCTCTGTCAAACAGCACTTACATCAAGGAGATCTGAAATGGTGGGTTTAGTTGGAAAGACAATACCATTGTGGGGTTATCTGTCTCGTCAGAGTTCACAGATTTCCCATGATAGAGCACTGTCGTCTTTCCTGTTGAGGCTGATGCCTTGCAACTCCTTATTTACAGTTTTAATTGGAGACAGAAGTGATTGGCTTTTCAATGTTGGAGGATATGTTACCAGCCTCTCTATCAGTTTAAATTGTAGGATACAATCCGCTCCTCCCTTAGCATAAAGGTATCTCCTCCATCTCTGTAGACCAATTAGCACTATGCTGAGTACAGGTCTCTGAAGTTAGGGGTAGTGCAGACAATATATGTTAGCTTTCTAAATTCTCCTATTGTTGTCTATTCCTTGGAGATCACCATATTTATGGGTTTAGACTCAGAAGGATTTCATATTATATGTTGAACAAATGGTTGTTCTCCAAAAGAGGTCATCATTTCAAAAGAAGTCATCAACCCAAATGAATAGGGACCTGAAAATCATCAACATTAAGCTGAACCAGATATCATCTAAACAATTCATGTATTTTCAGTCCAGTAAAAAATCAATTATCTTTGCCAAGTTAGGCACCATGTGTGCACAGAACATGGACACAACCCTTAATGTAGAATTAGAGTGGGTAAGGAAAATACACTGAACTTACAATGAATACACTGAAAATACAATAAAGTAAACTTAATGAAGTTAAGAGAGAAAACCGTTTCTCAAGTCCTTGTGGCCAAAATAGAGCATATATTTATCAATATCATCAATAATCAAAAATGTGCTTGGGGCTGGTGCACTGGGATGACCCAGAGGGATGGTAAGGGGAGGGAGGTGGGAGGGGGGTTCAGGATTGGGAACACATGTACACTCATGGCAGATGCATGTTGATGTATGGCAAAACCAATACAATATTGTAAAGTAATTAGCCTCCAATTAAAAAAGAAAAAGTTGGCTTAAACCTCAACATTCAGAAAACGAAAAAAAAAACATGTGCTGATTCTTAATGTGGATATTGATAACAAAAAGATTATGATGTAGACCCTGTCCCAAGGAACTAATGATCTACAAACTATCAACTACTTTATCCACCCCTCCTTTATTTTATTCATGAAGAAATCATTCTAGAGAGGAGAGGTAATAACTATTCTTTGGCATAACTAGTAACCATACCTAGTTAATAGTAGAACTTGGATAAGAATTCAGTTCTCTTAGCACTTCACTTTTTTGCAACAATGCTAAAAAAACGGGGGGAGGGGAGGGTGGTCAGAGAAATCTGTGTCATCAACTATGAAGTGTCTGCAATTTTATTCTACTTATAAGCTAATGTTAACTTGCCACAGTATCATGGACACTGGCAGAAGACACAAGACTCCTGGGTCAGAGATGTAAGACTTTATTCCTTGCAGCAAAAGCAGTAACCAGAGAGTCAGCATGTTTGCATTCATTCTCTGAGCCACAAATTCCCAGAGGAGCAACATGGATGACCTACATGGATGCTAGTACATGCTGTGGCCTCCATTTAAAGACAAGAACACTGAGCTTCAGGAACCGAGTGTTTTATAGTTGCTAGTAAACAAGCCCGCTCAGAATGAGACATTACCTCATCCTACAAGAAGTGGCCTGAATAAAGAGTGTTTACTCTTCATTCTTTACTATGGCCTTATATCCTTGCCATTCTCAAAAAATCATGTGGTAATGGGAAATACCCCTGAGGGAATGTCTCCCAGTAACCTCTAGAAATAGATAAAAATGGTGGATATATCCTTGAAAGTAGCACTTGTTAAATTGTATTGTGTACACAGATATACTGATGACTCTGGTAAAACGCAGACTGATTCAGTGATTCTAGAGAAGAGGCTGAGGTTCTGAGTTTCTTCAAGTTTCCAGAGATGTTAATGCTACTAGTCCATGGACCACATATCATTAAGTCACAAGCTCCAGAGGATGTCTGGTTAGATCTGAGAATGGCTTATTTAGTTCACTGTAATCTAAATCCTGCACTTCTATTCGGAAGGTGTAGAGAGTCTTTCTAGTTCACTGCCTAGGATTTAGTAGACTGTGAAGGACTCACTAAAAATGTATAGGAGACCACAATACATATTCTGAGTAGACCCCTGAACACTGGTTCATAAATTTACAAAAGAGATTGACTGGGATTGCAATGTTCATATCATCATGATCAACTCACTTTGCTCCTAAAATGAAGCTACCTTAGAAGTCATATCATGTCCATCAACAGATGAATGGATAAAGAAGATATGACATGTATATACATTGGAATATTACTCAGCCATAGAAAAGAATGAATTTGAGTCAGTTGTAATGAGGTAGATGACACTCAGACCTATTTTATGCAGAGTGAAGTCAGAAATAGAAAAACAAATATCATATGTTAACGCATATATATGGAATCTAGAAAAATAGTACCAATGAACCTATTTTCAGGGACGGAAAGAAAATACAGATGTAGGAAACAGACTTGTGGGCACAGTGGAGGAAGGAGAGGATAGGATGAACTGAGAAAGTAGCTTTGACATATACACATTATCAATGTGTAAAATAGATAAGTAGTGGGAAGCTGCTATATAACACAGGTAGCCCAACCTGGTGCTCTGTTGACCTAGAGGGGTGGGATGGGAAGGGGGAGGGAGGCTCAGGATGGAGGAGATTAGGGCTGATTCACTTTGTTGTATGGCAGAAACCAACACAACATAGTAAAGCAATTACCCTCTATTTAAAAAAAATTAAAAATCACATCATAATCGAAGTTATTCTATTAATTCTTCATGAGGAATCACTGTCTAAGAACACAAGATGCTTAAAGTCTGTAATATCAACCATTCTCTCCCTGTAGCCAGACCTACACAGGACAGTAAATCACCATCAGTAGGTTGTTTGCTGAGCACAGAATCAGAACAAAGGGAGATAAATAAATCAAACAGTAAATGGCATTAGTCTAAAATCAACATTGCTTCATTCATCTCACAAAAAATTGCAATTTTACCAATGGGAGAAAATATGCATGAAGTTCAACAATTCTGCTCCCTTTCTCTGAGCAGTACAGACATCCCATCCATCTCCAAACCCTTCCCCTAACCCCCAATCTCAGTTGACCTCTGTGACTTTCCTTTGTGTACGCAGGCAACTGAGCAAATGCTAGATCTCTACTTCCTTCCCTTTAGAGTAATACATTTTTTGTTTAGATGTGTTAATATATTCAATCAGGTTTTTGTCAAGTTCTATTTACTGCATAATCTTTTTGTCTTCAAAAGGTAATTTTGCATATACCTGTTCTAATCTGTTCCTTTCATAGTTTAACTCTCAGAGGGCAACCTGATTTCCCTTATTTTCAGTTCTGCACGTGAGATGGAGGCATAGCCCAGGCAATTCAGTCCAAGTCCAGACAATTATCTTATGGCTTATTTCTGCATCAGATTATTTAGGGACCTTATAAGAATAAACAAATACTCTCAAATACAAAAAAATTTAAATGAGCTTTTGCTACTCATTTTCTTTTAGGAAAGTTGCCATTGTTTTGCTTATGTGACTGAAAGTCTAGAGTTAAGTAAACTAGCCCATGATGTGGGCACTACAGTGTAAACAGGGACCAAACTATGATCCTTCTACCTCTCCCTGGTATATTCTTGTTATCTCATTTGCCAAGAAGGCAGATGTCACTCCAGCAGCACAACTATGTTTCAAATAAGAAGGGAAGGGAATAGGATGGCTGAATCTGCTATCTTTTGAAGAACTTTTCAGGAAGTTCTACATGTGCTTCTTTGCATAACCACACTACTTGTAAGGAAACCTGGAAAATACACTTTGTTTTTTAGTTCAACCCATTGCTGCCCCAACAGAATCAGATCTTAAAGTCTAAATCAGAAATACAGCCTGGGATTTAGAAGAGGTTGCTTCTTTTCCTGGGTTAGCTACTTCCTTGATTTGTGACTTTGAGCAAGTTACCCCATGTCTGTGAAATTCATTCTCCTCATTCATGACATGGAGTGGAATTAAATGAATATATTTAGTTTTGAAAGTTTCAATAAACTAAGTAGTTTCCTCTGATTATTGTAGCTGACCTTTTTTCCCAGAAGTCCATCACAAAGAAACCTAAAGTAAAAGTAGGCTCAGGCCTGTGTGTGGAGATTTTGCTCTCTGCTGTAACTCTTACACCTTTACCCAGGAGAGACAGTGAGGCATAGGGCAGATACAAACAAGGCGGATAAAAACAGATTGGGCTGGCAAGTTTTCTGGTTTAACAGTGCATCTCACACCTCTGGATGTATTTGACTGCAGAAGCCTCGACTAAATCTTTTAACATTGCAGATTGCCCTCAGGAGATGTGGAACATGAGTACCCAGATGTCTGAGCTCTGTCCAGTCATGTAATCACAATCTACTTGGGTCTCACTTTCATAGAGATAGTTGTTTATTTCTAGATAGCACTCTCTTTATTGCCCTCTGAGGTGACATACAAAGATAAACTCATATTTTATTCCTTATACATCTTTTTGCTAGTTTAGCAAACTTCCTAATTTCAACCTCACACTACTTCTATTCTTAACACACAATACCCCATACCCATTTAAGCAAACCCACAAATTTCCTAAACAAGAGGTAGAGCCACTATGTGACTTTCTATGTGGGAAAGAGATGCTTCCAGCAAATGAGGATTGTCTATAAGACTTCTGCTATGAGAACTTAGTCTCTGGAAGTTTCCTTTAGTTCTAGTTTCCTCCAGGGCCACTTTCTTTGCTAGTCATCCAGGAACTAAAAATTGCTTTTAAGGTAATCTTATCAAACCAATCTAAATGGTCATCCTTTTTCAAGTTTTCACTGACTACCCTTCTAGGGGTCCCTTTGAAGATGTAACAAACCAAAAGCAAGGTGCCATATCTATTCATGTATTCGGATCTAGCACAATGAGAGGTGCAGTCAGGCATTTATTCACAGATGCCGTTTCCATAGCAATGGTTCCCAGTAGGTTAATAATATACTTACACATTTGTGAAACAAACTTGAACACATAGATGTATTTAAATGAACATGTATGTCTGCTATAGAGAACCTCTGGACCTCAAGTGTACATGTCTGGCACCTATGCTGGAAATCAATGCTTAAGCAAGAGTTTGCAGTGGTATAAAATGCCCAGCAATTAGCAGCACCAGATGCTTTGCTTTTCTTGATAGTGAGAAAGGAATTAATGTGCAGGGTACTGGTATTTAGCATATTATCTCCTGTTTAGAATCCTGAAGATAATTGTGTGTTATGAGCTTGTGCTCTCCTCAGACAAAGAAGCCCTTTGAAACAGCAATGATGGTGAAGTGGTCTTGGTCTGAACAGAGCCTTGTATTACTGTTGTGTACTTATTCTCTTCCCTAGGAGCAATTAAAATTTCCCAGAACCTCAACAGCCTGCTTTCTGCCTTTGTTTAGACTTGCTGTAAGTCACAAGCCTAATGGGCACTTTTAGTATTTGTGATTAAGAATAAGGAATGAGATCAGAGAGGTCACAAATGCTTAGATGGCTTGTTAGAGTTGTAAATTCTAAAGAACAAATCTCAACAGCTAAATAACGCCTATATGAACCCGGAAATCATCAGTGTTCTAATATAGGGACAAAAGCTGATGCCCAGCATTAATTTGAAAAATTAAAAAGCTCCAAAATGTGGACTCAATATGATACTAATTTGCATTACAAACATTGTCTCTCACCCCTGCCCCACTCCAGGTTTGTACTGGAGATCAAATGAAAATTAGCTATGATGTAGGCAAGGCATGGGCTTCGAAGGTGGCTCAGTGGTAAAGAATCTGCCTGCCAAGCAGGAGACTTGGGTTCGATCCTGGGTCTCAAAGATCCCGTGGAGAAGGAAATGGCAACCCATTCCAGTATTCCCTATTAGGAAATCCTGGGAAATCCCATGGACAGAGGAGCCTGGTGGGCTATGATACATGCCACGCCATGCTCAGTCACTCTGTCCATGGGGTCACAAAGGAGTCAGACACGACTTAGTGACTGAACAGCAATAAGAGGCAAGGCATATTAGTTTGTAGTAGTTTCATACCCTTGACTTTTGAAAAATGAATTTTCTGAGAAGTGTACTTTGAAAGTATCAGCTTCGTGTATCATCTCAAATTTCAGATTTTGAAATAATTTTATTGTTTTGGTTGCTATTAGTCTTGCATGTTTTGGTCAATTATTGTGTTTGACCTAAATCATAACAAAATCAATTTGGTCAATCATACAGAAAACATATTTATTTTTTTAATGGTAAATTCATGATGCTGACTCAGATTAACAATAGATGTATTTGTGGTCCAGGGAATTATGAGAATAGTCATATTGATTAAATAATCTGATGGCATCTTTCCTAAATATGCTTTGTGAAGTAACTAAACACATGGCAGTTCATCCATCTTGACTTTCAGAAAACTCTAGATAAGTCTGTCCCAAAATATATTCATGACTAAAAAGGAACTAATAGTAAAATGCTATTTTAGGCTAAAACATATCCCACTTCTAATAGGAATTTTCACATGGTATATGAACTCATCAGCCATTAATAGTTTGTTTAATTCAAGGTTCAAAATGAAAACTTCTTTTATTTCTTGACACATCATCAGTTTAATCTGGCAATTAGCTAACATACTAAGAATCAAATAGACATCAGGAAACTGTCTTTTTCTGTGAATCTGAAACAGTAAACAAAAACCACACAAGCACAACAACTATTACAACAATTACAAAAACTTTGGACTAAGCCATTAGCTATAAAGGAAATGCTTTATTAACTCTAGTCTTTCAATTTGTTAAATCTTATGAACAGGTTAGCTAGTTTTCCCTTGGGACCACAATGATTTGTTCTATAAAATTTAATCATTATGCCTTTATGCATTAAAAAGAAAGAGATATATGAAACACAGTCATATTCAGAACTTTTTTTAAGTAGTAATAATAAGTACCCAGCATAAACAAAGTTTATATGTCCTATTAAAGAAAAATTTTACTGTGCAGCATAAAATAATTTGACAACTGAGCATATGCATTTACAAGTAAGAAAAGTATTTACAATACAAAGATTTCATACGGTATCTGTTACCTGAAAGATAACTACTGAGTAGTAGTTACATGTCACTTTCCAATTTGTCAATGTAGGTAATTTTATTACTTGTAAAACCATACCGACCCATACATTACTCAGATTAATGTATAAAAGCTAGTAGGAAAAAAAGGTATATTGAAACCCCCAATGAGTTATGCATAGTCTTATGCAGGGAGGATAAATATCCAGTTCTGTGAGAGTATCAGTAGCATTGAGATACAAATGTGCCACTTGTCAAAGAAAAGATCTTGCATAAAAAATCCAACCCAAAAGATTTCCCAGAGAGACAAGTGATTAAGACTCTGCGCTTCCCACTGCAGGAGGCACAGGTTCCATCCCTTGTCAGGGAAGCACAGTCCTGTATGCCACACAGCACAGCCAAAAAAAAAAAAAAATGTTTAATCTAAAACTATAATAATAACAAATTAGAAGCAGCTTCTTGTTTTAAAAGATAGAAAAACTACTAAACTGTTCTCTTCCAGAATCTCTGTAAAACATGTCTGCCCTTGGAAAGCTCCTATGTGTGACAACAGATTAATGAAAACAACAGAACATAGCATTGTCCAAATGATAGTAAATGCTTAAAACCACTTTATCTGATCCTTAAAACTTTCTTGCATAGGAACTTTTTCTTTCCCAGTTTTTCAGAAAACTAAGGCATGAAGAGATTGAGTAAATAGTCCAGAGTCACAGAAATAATTAGTGGCAGTTATGAAGCTGGAACCTTGCTTTGTAAAAATTAGTACTTGCTACACCATAACCACCACCACTGGAGAAGAAACAGCCTGTGCTTAAGCAAGAACAGGGAGGATGGAATGACCACATTGGTGAGAAACAGGTGTGTCTGAACTGTTTGAGGGTCACATGAAACAGGTTCAAGTCACCAGTTTATAGGTCATCTGGGAAGAAAATTCCTCAATGGCTTCACATGGAATGATGCTTTCTGTCTACTTTGGCCAAGGTTCTCTCTCACAAGGCTCACTGCAGTTCTCTCTCAAAGCAACCCAAATAAAATCTGAACACCAGATATTTGTTATCTCCACTCTGCACTCAGGGAGGGCAAGAACCATGGGTATCCTCAGTAAAACTGGGTTATCTTGTTTTGAATTTAAATAGATAAATAAGTGTGACTTTAAAAACCTTGAAATGATCATCTAGATCATTGTTGAAATTTGTCTTAAGAATGTGAGAAAGTTATCAAATTATTTATTCTAACTAAAACAATAATAAATCTCTTTATTTCTCTCCGAAATGCACTAAACCACATACTAATGACTCAAATATATATTTTTTCCTTCCTTCTTCCAAGCTATACTGGCTCACATTCTCTCTTCCTCCTTTCCTTTTTTTCTTTCAGCCTCTCCTTTCACCATCAGACAATTAATTTTTCTTTCTTAGTTCCTTTCTTCTGTTAAGTGATTTAGTTATTTATCTAAAATCCTAAAATGTACACAATATCTTTGACAAGAGATAACAAACTCCTCTTGCCTCTAAGAAACATTATGTGTGTGCATATATATAAAATGTACATGCTGATGCTGCTAAGTCACTTCAGTCATGTCTGACTCTGTGCAACCCCATAGATGGCAACCCACCAGGCTCCCCTGTCCCTGGGATTCTCCAGGCAAGAACACTGGAGTGGGTTGCCATTTCCTTCTCCAATGTATGAAGGAAAAGTGAAAGTGAAGTCGCTCAAAATGTACATATATCTGCACAAACACATACATATACACATATGAATTATATATAATTCTAAAATATAGTGCATGTACACATATATCAGATCAGATCAGATCAGTCGCTCAGTCATGTCCGACTCTTTGCGACCCCATGAATCGCAGCACGCCAGGCCTCCCTGTCCATGTGCATATATATAGATATGTAATACATGCAATATATATATATCTAACATACTATGTATATGTGTATACACACACATATATAAAAACACATTTTTATACTTTTATTTTGGAGTGTTCATTCACATTCCTACTTATATGTTTTTAATTTACCATTGGAAAGCTTATTTCCAGCCCTGGATTCATCACTCAGTAACCTCAATAAGTATTTGACTAACAGTGAACAAATTACTTATTTTCTGAATTTGCTCCTCTGGAATATGTGAATGACTCTAAGCTCCTCAGGAACTCCTGAAAGCCTAGCCTTGTTCCTGCTCTCCCAGATTTTCTCCTTGGGTTCTAGACAATCATTTATGGGTAAAAGAATAGAATCAGTGGTATAAAGGCTAAACATTTAGCAGAAATGATTCTCTAGTAGAGCTCAGCATACTGAGCGGTTTGGAGTCTCAGCTGTAGAATGCATATTCCCTGTCAAGGAAGCTTGAAGAGGCTTCTAATATGCTCATTTCATAAACAGGTTAATAAGATGATTTCTCTAAAGCAATCAAAGAAATCAGTAATCTAACTGACAATAAACAAGAATGCCTGGTCGATTCATGTTGATGTATGGCAGAAGCCATCACAATATTGTAAAGTAATTATCTTCTAATTAAAAATAATTTTTTAAAGTGCCTTTTCATTTAATACACAGTGTGGTTGAATGGGTGGGATGGAAATTCTATCATTTGATGAATCTTTGAGTTAATATACTCTGCATATGCTGATATACTTTATTGTCAGTGAACAGTGACAGATATCAATTATAATATGAAATCTAGAATTAATAGCACAGAAAACTGTGAATTCCTATATCTCTCCATTATGTGAAAATCAAATGGTGATGGAGCAGTTGCAGTTCACCTGAACTATATTCTGAGCATCAAGAAAGCAGAAAAGCAGCTACATATAAACAATCACTACTGGAAAATATAAGTGACTATTAAAAAAAAAATCACAGATGATTGGGTTAAAGTATGGGTAATAGCAAATGCTTATCAATTCCTGTATCATTTCTATCTTTTCTGGGAAATATATTTTTAGAACAATCTTACCTCCAGTCATTTCTCTAATACTTAGCTACTACATTCATAGCAGAATCTAAATAAGAAATACATTTTGAAATTGCACAGAACTCTGCAATACCTGATAAATTTTATCTCAAGTTGTTAGTTTGGGAATATAACAGAAGTAGGGACAAAAGGGTGAAGAAAACACAACAAAAAGCAAAGAAAATAATGTTGATTGGTTGGCACTTCTCTAAACAAAAATGAGACATTTTCCTTTCTTTAGTTTAGTCTCATATTGTCCGCAAGGAATCAGAAAGCTTTTTCTAGACCCCTAATGCTCAATCCTTTGTTTGTGTACTTTACTGTATGTTCTACTTCTGTGTCAGTATCAGTTAAAAAGGTTTTATGTAATAGTAGATTGATTATTTTACATTTATAATTGCAAATCTTATTTAAAAGAGAAAGTTGTGGGCTAAACCACAGTTTTAGGATATTAACAACAAGGCATCACTAAACATTTCCTTATCCCAGGGAGATCATGACTGTGCATTCCACCTCCCATAACATCAAATATAGGAGGTCGAGTCCATGGCTACTATGATCTTTCCAGATGCCCTGCAATATGGTGATGTGGTACCTACATGGGGTAAAAAGAGTCAAGAAGGGATATAGACATCTCTTGCTCCAACTGGGATCAGTCTTGTTGTGCGGTAGACTGATGAGTCTTAGGAAAGAAAAAGTGGGGTTCCCTTCTGCAGGCAGGACTGGAGATTACCTGGCTTCTGACTGGGTTGCAGGTATTTTGAAGGCAGGTCTTCACTGGCAAGAAGGCAGGTGCAGGTGTTTTCCTGGTCTCTCTAAACTTGCCCTTTATTTTTTTTAATATAAATTTATTTATTTTAATTGGAGACTAATTACTTTACAATATTGTATTGGTTTTGCCATACATCAACATGAATCCACCATGGTATACACGTGTTCCCCATCCTGAACCCCCCTCCCTCCCCGTACCATCCCTCTGGGTGGTCTCAGTGCACTTTACTGTTGTCTCCAGAGTCCACTCTCCTGACATTTCCTAAACCACTTTCTATCCATCCCCCATAACCATTCTTTGACAACACCCAAAGTGTTGCCAAGAACCCCTCTTCTCCAGCTAATCTGCCCCCTCATGGCCCCTAGTAGTATTCTGTCTTTTTCAGTAACTTCAACTTCTACTTCATCCATCATATTCATTTTCCATCATAAGCTTCCCTCAAGCTTATGTGCTGTTTCTTTTTTCTGTCTCTCTGTGTACCTGGTGATGAAACTGAATAGTCAGCTGGCACTCTCGGCATGTTCCTTGTCTGAATGCCAAAACTTGTTGCTCTGTCCTATTTAGAGGACCTGAGTTCTTGATGAGGAAATATTCTCTGCACAGAGACCAATACCGTGTCAGCAATCATAGGGAGAAATACTTACTTTCCTTGCTAAGCAAATAGCTTATTACTGAAAACCACTAAGAGCTGAGAGAAGTCTGTATATAAGAAATAGCTTGAATCATTAAAGTCTTAGTTAGGCTTAACCTATAATATGCATACATAAAGCATGCACAAGCACACAAACTCCAGCTGTTTATTTTTTATTTTTTTCCTTTTCTTTTGAATATGCCTTTTCTGGCAACTCCAAGCCAAGGATTAAATCAAGTAGTATCTCAGTGGGAATCTGATCCAGCCCTGTTTCCAGCTGGAATTCACACAAAGGCTCAAAGCAGTGGGAGCATGGCTTCCTTCCTTCCAGGAATCATCAGGGACTGTTTTCTTTACTAGTATTTTATTCTACCTGATTCATTCATTTCATTTCATTTCATTTCAGTAACTCAGTCATGTCCGACTCTTTGCGACCCATGAATCACAGCACGCCAGGCCTCCCTGTCCATCACCAACTCCCGGAGTTCACTCAAACTCATGTCCATCAAGTCAGTGATGCCATCCAGCCATCTCATCCTCTGTCGTCCCCTTCTCCTCCTGCCCCCAATCCCTCCCAGCATCAGAGTGTTTTCCAATGAGTCAACTCTTCGCGTGAGGTGGCCAAAGTACTGGAGTTTCAGCGTTAGCATCATTCCTTCTCAATAAATGGACTGTTGACTGGTACAAGGAGAGAATCTCAGTATTGGTTCTTCACCTGAAAATACTATGCAAGATTTATTTGATTCTCTAATGATTTCTAATTGACAGGTACTCTTAGCATATCCTTAGAGGTAATGTGATATGTAGTAGAAATGGATGAATCCCACAGTGAGAATCAAAAGACCTAGATTTTAACCAGAACCCTGCAGTAGGAGAGCTTGGAAAGTCACCTTTTCAGGTTGTGGGATAAGATTATCTCTAAATCCCTTTCTAGCTATCAGTCAATGATTATATGATCTGCGAGTTCCAGTTTTATCCTTGTGGAACATAGTTATAAATAGTCTAACATATAGACACATTATTTGTTGCCTTGGCAGTTTTATGAAAATTATTGGTTCCAGAATAAAAAAAAAAAAAAACATAGTTATTCATAAAATTTTACTGCAAAAGAGACATTTGATTTAATTTTTCAGGTTTTTTTTTCCCAGTGTCTAGAGTACATCTTTTTACTTGTGAGCACTA
The DNA here is from genome assembly GCF_029378745.1 of Bos indicus. NCBI lineage: Eukaryota > Metazoa > Chordata > Mammalia > Artiodactyla > Bovidae > Bos > Bos indicus. The sequence continues at coordinate 73,929,028 of NC_091762.1, forward strand.
AGGGAGGAGAGGAATATAGATAGAGGGGGCACTGGGTTTTGAATTGAGAAAACTGAAGTGTTAAAGAAACAGAACTTTTCATTTTCTCTGTTTTCAGAGGGAAAAAATAAAAGCAAATGAAGATGACGGAGGGAGAAATAAAAACTGGTGGATTCATTAGTTATTGTGTATATGGCTTTGTTATTGTTATTGTTTAGTCACTAAGTCCTGTCTGGCTTTTTTTCAGCCCCATGAGCTGTAGCCTGCCAGGGTTCTCAGTCCATGGAAATTCCCAGGCAAGAATATAGGAGTGGGTTGTCATTTCCTTCTCCAAATGATCTTCCCTATCCAGGGATCAAACCTGCATCTCCTGCATTGGCAGGTGGATTCTTTGCCACTGAGCCACCTGGGAAGCCCCAGGAGATGCACAAGATGCAGGTTCAATCCTTGGGTTGGGAAGATCACCTGGAGAAGGAAATGGCAACCCACTCCAGTATTCTTGACTGGAGAATTCCATGGAAAGAGGAGCCTGGTGGGTTACAGCCTATGGGGTCAAAAAGTGTCAGATACAACTGAGCTACTGAGTATACACATATGATTTTGTAGAATTTATGAGGCCTGGTACCAAGTTCACTAATTCTTAGATTTTGGAAACAAAAGTTACGGCTGTTTGATGATTGTGTTGGATGATGTACATACAGGCTCTAGCAAGGAGCCAGTCATCCTAGAGCAGTTCTTCTTGAACTTTCAAGTTCATGCAGATCACCTGGGAATCTTGATAAAATGTAGATTCCAACTCAGTGGGTCTAACTTTAAGCTGGGACCTAAAACTCTACATTTCTAAAAGCTCCCAGATAATACCAAAACTTTGAGTAACAAGGGTACAGGTTTTTAATAACTACAGAGTGCCTTTGCCCTTCATCTTTCCCCTGCAAGAGTAAGTACTTATTTACTTTGAAATGATAGATTGGAAGGTTGGTTTTGGTTGTTTTGAGTTTTGTTTTTTTCTGATCAGTATGCCTGTTTTGTATCAAAGTCATCTGTCACCTATAGTCAGGACAAAGGACACCAGCAGTGTATCATTTTCAAGTCATCTCATGTCAACCTGCTGGGACAAGTTCCCCAAACTTTCACTCAGCTCTGTGATCCTTTCCATCTTTCAGCTACTGCTTCCAGCTCTCAAATGCTAAAAATTATTGATTAAAGTCGTTTCTTTCCTTTACACTAGAAAGACAAGTGTTCTCAGTAAAATTCTTTGCCTCTGCTTGTTTCAAACTTCCCCCTGTTAAGAAAATGTAACGACAAAAAACTCTCATGCTCTTCCAGGCTTGTGGTTTTGCATTTTTTTTTTTTCTGTTTCTCCAAGTGATAGCAAAAGGCCTAGCAACCATTTACTTGACTTTCTAGCTCTTTCAGTAAATAATAGAAGATAATTTACTCTCCTTCTGTGTGATTGGAGCATATTTTAAATTATCCATTTAAGCTGGGTCTGTAATTAAAATTACGTGGGCATTTAGGACATTATTCTGCAAAAAATGCTCTGTGGGCTTTCTTTGATCTAGCTCATAGAGTCCAGATGCAAAGCAGCATAAAAACATTGAGGGAAAAATCAACCATATCTTGGGTTCATATACTGATCAAGTTATTTGCCAGCTCTTAGGCAAAAGCCATAGATATGTCTTTCCAGGAGATTAAGTTTCTCCCAGAGTCAGCAAGAAACTTGGAATCTTCTCTTACTGCACTTAAATTGAAGGCAGTCCCATTTCTTCCTGTCCTAGTATGTTGAAGAGCCATAGCTCTTTAAAAATAAACAGCAAACAAAGAAATATATGCCTGTGAGAGATTCTATGATTTTTTTTTACAAATATTCTCTTCCCACCTGACAGTAGGATTACACATCTCTACCATTTCTAAATGATGTGCAAGTTTCCCTCCCATTGGTATCAAGTGGTTATGTGACTTGCTTTGGCCAATGAAATAGCAGAATTTGTGTACCCCCTATATGCATAGAAGCCCCAAGTACTATTAATAGTTCTGTCTCAGGCCCTCTGCCATGAGAAGGTCATGAGCCAAATGAGAGCTATTCCTTGAAGCTGGCCCTAAAATGAAGAAGACACATGGAGAAGGATTAGAGTTGCCATTGACTTACAATCAACAAATCACAGGGGGGAAGAAATAAATCTTCTTGTCAGAGTCACTGAGATTTTAAGATTGTTAGCACCGCATAAGATGAAAAAGAAAAAGATGACCAGATCAGTGCCATGAAACCTATACAAGTAATTTAAAGGGAAGAAGAATGAAACCCCTCAACTACAGAACAAAAAGTGAACAAAATAATCATATTAATTGTCTACAGAAATTTTGAAAGGTAAGAACTTGAAGGTCACATTCTGCCTTGTGCCTCAGGAAATCTATACTAGGAAAGATTTCCCTAGTATATATACTAGGGAAGGTGTTTGTATTTCACATGGATTCTTTTGCTGCTTATTTAGGAGTGCCTGTCTTGAACACTTGAGAGGAACATGACTGTGAGGTGTGTATCGGAAAATAAAAATACATTACTATTCTCATGTATGTAATGGGTATAATTGTAATTGCTGTAATATATTTACTATCCTTTATCTAGAACCAAGAAAAATAAGGTAAACCTGAAGATTTATATGCAATATTTTAAAAGAAGGGAATAAGATTTCTCTGTATTCTAGGGAAAATTCATTCTTTCTAATGGATGTCAGCATAACAACAGAAAAGATAGCAAAGCAGACTAAGATCTATGAGAAAGTTTGTTATGATGATTACTTATAATTATTTAAAAATTATTATATTTTATTAATATTATTTTGCCAGATAATCTATGTGATTTAATCATGATAATCTGAATCAAACCTTTGGTACCTACATTGTAACTAGAAAGCTTTTTAGTCACAAGGGAATAAAAAGAGCTTTAATAATTCATCATTAATGTATCTTTATGCCTTCATTTCACTTCAGCCCACAAGCCAGTAGTGAAACAGATTCAAAAAAATGACCTCTAAATAAGGAAGTGTAATTACTCAGAGTCAAAAGTATGGTTAATCATATGTTTTTTTAAACTCTAGCAAAAATGCAATTTAACAGTCTCCTACGTCTCAGTGATTCATGAATGCTATATTTATTCATATTCATGAAAGAAAGACATAAAAAGAATACTTTGTCACTTTTTCCCCTCATTTTGATGTAGGCAGAACAGATACTAAAATGACACCTAAGCCATCTGTTCATCTGAAAACTCTAGAACTCCACGTGATTGGCCACACAGTACCCTGATGATCTGGGCTTTCAGGATTCATGGTTGCCTTTAGCTGTTTGAACACAAAAGTTGGAGAAAAAACAATATCAAAATTTGGGACCCTAAACATTTTATCAAATGACTATTTATTTTTAATAGCTATTTTCATTACTCTAAATGTTTACAGTAATCACTCGAATTTGACTTAAGGTTGGTATTTTATAAATTCAATTGAGCACATAATTTTATCCAGAAAGACTTTTATTAAGAAAGGCTCTTCTGTTTATCCCCAGAGAGTAAAAGACATTTGAACTAGTGAGTATAGAATTAAAAAAAAAAAAAAAAACAAGATAAGACAAAACAAAAACGCCCTTTTAAGTAATGTAACCATATGGTTTATCATCTAATTTGGAAAACTTTTTAGAGTAAATATGTTCCTACTAAACATTGTCTAAGGATTGTCCCAGGCAAACCAGGATGTATAGTCATACTGGCTGTAGGAAGAACTGGAATATAAATGCTGAATCAAAATTAATACAACCATTGACCTGTGTCAGAAGTTTGTTTTAATTGGGTTCATGGGAAACTTCTTACATTCATTCAACCACTTACTGACTACGAAGAAAGGGGGGCTGTCAAGAAAGGGCTTAGTGAAATTGAGTTGCCTGCTCTAACAGCTGACGGCTTTGACGGTGGACAGAATGTGTTAGGAACTTTAAGGATGGTGTGTTATTTATTCCTTACTACAGCATAATGATATAGTTTCTCTATCTTACAAACCATAAAATTGAGTTTTAGAGATATTCAATAACTTGTCCAACTCCATTCATATAGTGTAAAGTGGAGCCTGACTCAAACTCAGTTCTATCCAGTTAGCAAAAACTACACTCTTTTTTAAAGCTACTGAGAATTTCCCCCTTACATCCAGGCTTTATCAGACTAGAAGGCAAAAGTCAGGAGAATCTTTCCTACTTCAGAGAAGAGAAAAAATATCTAAGCTCACTGTTTTATATAGCATCAAATCCATCCTCAGATTAACAGCTATTAGAGTCTTAGCTTGTCCTATGTGAGACACAAAATGTTGGGTCTGAGAGCTAAAGATAACTCTAATCACCTCAACAGAAATCCAATGTAGTCTAGAGGACAAAAGGTGGAATTTGTGCCCAAATAACTTGGGATTGATAACTGTTGGGTGACTTTGGGAAAACTGTTCTGCCTTTCAAAGTTCTAGTGTTCCCATCTGGTAGTATTTACCTTACAGAATTGAAAGAACCACAGTAAATTAGATTAGCTCTATGGTGGAAAACTATACAATGCCTGGAACATATTAAAATCATGTATACGGAATGTTAATTTTATTACTTCTCCTTACTGATAGTAGTGAAGGGCTTCAACATAGATAATGGGAAAGGAAAGACATTTGAAAAAAGATGATCTGTGATTAAGTCCTAGTTCTGCTGTTTGTCAGCTATTTAACCTGGAGATAGGGCTTCCCTGGTGGCTCAGATGGTAAAGCGTCTGCCTGCAATGCTGGAGACCCGAGTTCGATTCCTGGGTTGGGAAGATCCCCTGGAGAAGGAAATGGCAGTCCACTCCAGCACTCTTGCCTGGAAAATCCCATGGACGGAAGAGCCTGATAGGCCACAGTCCATGGGGTCGCAAAGAGTTGGACACGACTGAGTGACTTCACTTCACTTTAACCTGGAGATAATCTCTGAGACTCAATTGCCTTACCTTTAAGTGAATATTATAAAAATAGGTTCCCTTAATATCTCTCAGGATCACTGTAAATTACATATGAAAGGTCTTTATAAAAGATGTAAAAGTTCTTTTGCAAATATGCACACGAAAGTTCTTTATAAATAATGATTCCAAATATAGTTATTATCACTGTCCTCTTCATCATCACCGCATCTTCTTTGTGACTAGGACAATAGCTTTCTACAATAACTGTAGTTGTTAACCATGAACACTGGACTTCAAGTGAAAGTGATACATTGGTCTTCAGAAAACACTTTAAGAACCACTTAGTAGAATACCACTGAGTGGCAACCCACTCCAGTATTCTTGCCTGGTTAATCCCATGGACAGAGGAGTCTGGAAGGCTACAATCCATGAGGTTGCAAAGAGTTGGCAAAGAGGGAGTGGTAGAATCTAAGGTTCAAAATGCAGGTTTAAACAGAATTTGGGAGTCTTTAAAGGCCTGAAAGACATTTGGAATCCCTGAAGTTTTTTTGCCAGAGTGGTGACATGTACTGTGTTGGGATAGGAGATAGTAGCATGAAAATGTGTACACATTTGGTGTTGTTTCCTGAGTAATAAATCCACTGCCAACAGTGGGGTCATCCAGAGCCAATAACAGTTCAACCTGGTAAGAACTTCAAATACATATCCTAGGAATTTGATTAAAAAAAAAAACTTGATGTATTATTTTGTTGGTGGTTTCAGAATACTTCTCTGGGAACTTTTGTGATGATGGAGCTATTCTGCATGGTATTGGGATAGTAGACATATGACTATGTTTTTGTCAAAGCCCATAAAAGTATATACCATAAAAAATGAACTTATTGCATGCAAATTTAGAAAATCAAACAGGATGTTGAGAAAACCCAAGATAGAACACAGACTATGACAAATGAATCTAACTGTGTAACAAATGAATCATATAACCACACTGAAACACGTGAGGAGGAAAGGAGCTGATCTGAGGAACTTCATAAAATTATCTTTTGATTTGATACTGTCAGGCTAAAGATAAAAATGAACTGTACTCAAGCTGGTAAATTTATTTCTCATGAGATTATGGTTAGCAATTCTAAAACTAATATTACATATATACTAGGGTTGAACAAGTAAGTAAATATATTAGACTAGAGTCAGCTTTCACATTATCTAAGAAAGGAATTACAAATAAGCAAAAACAAAATGCTAGAATTAACTATGTGGTAGTTATATGGAGAAGGCAATGGCACCCCACTCCAGTACTCTTGCCTGGAAACTCCCATGGACGGAGGAGCCTGGTAGGCTGTAGTCCATGGGGTCGCTAAGAGTCGGACACAACTGAGCAACTTCACTTTCACTTTTCACTTTCAGGCATTGGAGAAGGAAATGGCAACCCACTCCAGTGTTCTTGCCTGGAGAATCCCAGGGATGGGGGAGCCTGGTAGGCTGCTGTCTATGGGGTCACACAGAGTCGAACATGACTGAAGCAACTTAGCAGCAACAGTTTATTGGAGTTGGAGATACTACTATGAACTTATTTTTATTTTAATACACAGAAATAGATACAGAAAGAAATATAGATATATATTCCCTACTACTGCCTTCTGATATGCCAAGAGCAGTGATACCACATTAGTGGCAAGCACATGTGTTGATAGCACCCAGATCTAGGTTCCTAATACCATTCTCCAATAAAAGAGAGCAGGCATCCTTGGATAAATGGCTGATTCTAGGACTGGGCAGGTAAAATGCAAGGTGAGCCTGGAACATTTTGTGACACCAAGATATAAGGAAGTGAATTAAAAAAAAGGATGAGTGATGCTGAAAAACATGACAAAAACTGGGACAATTTTGAGCTACAAAATAAATGTTGATAGTACTGAGCTATAACTGAGTTGGGTGATGGACAGGGAGGCCTGGCGTGCTGCAATTCATGGGGTTGCAAAGAGTCGGACATGACTGAGCGACTAAACTAACTAACTAACTAATTCATACTGATAAAATAAATGATTTAATACATAAATGAAGGGGAAGGAGTAATCATCCCTTACAGAAGAATTCCAATTAATAAATTTAAGAATGAGAGAAATACAAAACCACTGTCAGAGCACCATAGTAGTAATTGTTGCAGTATGGTCTATGGATGTTAAGATAAGGGGAAATTTTAAAAAAGAAAGAAGATATCTGCATATCCTCAAAATATTTCCCACCAATTACTGTGGTGATTTTAACATATGTCCACAAATTATTTGATATTCCCCCCTCTAGAAGTGGAGCTTAATTCTTCTCCCCTTTGGTACAAGGGAATCCCTGGTAATTCAGATGGAAAAGAATCTGCCTATTATGAGGAAGACCTGGGTTCCATCCTTGGAGTGACCTACAGCAAAAGAATGGAGTATAAAAAGGAAAAATAGTAACTTTACATTGGAGAAACATCATAGAAACTGTCATATCAAACAACTATAGTTAACCAATAAGAAGATATATTGATAAAATACTCCCCCAATATGATAGGAAAAGAAGGGCATATCAGCTCTGTGGGTTTCTTCCCCCAAATATATAAATCTAAATTGATTAACATCCTGCAAAACATATCAATCAGTAAGCCTGAGTGTAAAGATAAAAAAAAAAAAAAAAAGAACCAAATGCATATCGAAGACTGGAGGAGGCTAAAGAGACAAGAGAAGAAAATGCAATAGGGTACCCTGGATTGGATCTTGTAATACAAAAGGATATTAGTAGAAAAACTGGGAAAATCTGAATACAATCTATAGTTTACTTAATGATATTATACCACTGTTAATATCCAAGTATTGATAATTTTGTTCATAGCATCACTATGAACAAAGCTAGTGCAGGTGATGGAATTCCAGTTTAGCTATTTCAAATCTTAAAAGATGATGTTGTCAAAGTGCTGCACTCAACATGCCAGCTAATTTGGAAAACTCAGCAATGGCCACAGGACTGGAAAAGGTCAGATTTCATTCCAATCCCAAAGAAAGGCAATGCCAAAGAATGTCCAAATACCATACAGTTGCACTCATCTCACACTCTAGCAAGTTCAGTTCAGTTCAGTTCAGTCGCTCAGTCAAATCTGACTAATAGCAACCCCACAGACTGCAGCATGCCAGGCTTACCTGTAAATCACCAACTCCTGGAGCTTACTCAAACTCATATCCATTATGTTGGTGATGCCATCCAACCATCTAATCCTCTGTCATCACCTTCTCCTCTCACCTTCAATCTTGCCCAGCATCAGTGTCTTTGCAAATGAGTCAGTTCTTCGCATCAGGTGGCCATGGTATTGGAGTTTCACCTTTAGCAGCATTCCTTCCAAAGAATATTCAGGACTGATTTCCTTTAGGATGGACTAGTTGGATCTCCTTGCTGTCCAAGGGACTGTCAAGAGTCTTCTCCCAACACCACAGTTCAAAAGCATCAATTCTTTGGCGCTCGGCTTTCTTTATATTCCAACTCTCACATCCATACATGACTACTGGAAAAACCATAGCTTTGACTAGACAGAGTGTTATTGACAAAGTAATGTCCCTGCTTTCTCATATGCTGTCTAGGTTAATCATAACTTTTCTTCCAAGGAGCAAGTGTCTTTTAATTTCATGGCTGCAGTCACCATCTGCAGTGATTTTGGAGCCCAGGAAAATAAAGTCTCTCACTGTTTCCATTGTTTCCCCATCTATTTGCTATGAAGTGATGGGACCAGATGCCATGATCTTCGTTTTCTGAATGCTGAGTTTTAAGCCAACTTTTGCACTTTCCTCTTTCATTTTCATCAAGAGGCTTTTTAGTTCTTCTTCGCTTTCTGCCATAAGTTAAATAAGCAGGGTGACAAAATACAGCATTGACATACTCCTTTCCCGATTTGGAACCAGTCTGTTGTTTCATGTCCTGTTCTAACTGCTGCTTCTTGACCTGCATACAGACTCTCAGGAGGCAGATCAGGTGATCTGGTATTCCCATCTCTTTAAGAAGTTTCCACAGTTTGTTGTGATCCACACAGTCAAAGGCTTTGGTGTAGGCAATAAAGCAGAAGTAGATGTTTTTCTGAACTCTCTCAATTTTTGATGATCGAGCAGATGTTGGCAATTTGATCTCTGGTTCCTCTGCCTTTTCTAAAACCAGCTTAAACATCTGGAATTTCATGGTTCATGTACTGTTGAAGCATGGCTTAGAGAATTTTGAACATCACTTTGCTAGCATGTGCTGCTGCTGCTGCTGCTGCTAACTCGCTTCAGTCGTGTCCGACTCTGTGTGACCCCATAGACGGCAGCCCACCAGGCTCCCCCGTCCCTGGGATTCTCTAGGCAAGAACACTGGAGTGGGTTGCCATTTCGTGAGATGAGCGCAACTGTGCAGTAGTTTGAGCGTTCTTTGGCATTCCTTTTCTTTGGGATTGGAATGAAAACTGACATTTTCCAGTCCTGTGGCCACTACTGAGCTTTCCAAATTTGTTGGCATATTGAATACAGCACTTTCACAGCATCATCTTTTAGGATTTGAAATAGCTCAACTGGAATTCCATCTCCTCCACTAGCTTTGTTTGAAGTGATGCTTCCTAAGGCCCACTTGACTATACATTCCAGAATATCTATCTCTAGGTGAGTGATCACACCATTGTGGTTATCTGGGTCATGAAGTCTTTTTTGTATAGTTCTGAGTATTCTTGACATCTCTTAATACTTTCAGCTTCTGTTGAGTCGATACCATTTAAGTCCTATATTGGGCCCAACTTTGCATGAAATGTTCCCTTGGTATCTCTAATATCTTGAAGAGATTTCTAGTCTTTCCCATTCTATTGTTTTCCTCTATTTCTTTGCATTGATCACTGAGGAAGGCTTTCTTATCTCTCCTTGCTATTCTTTGGAACTCTGCATTCAAATGGGTATATCTTTCCTTTTCTCCTTTGCCTTTTGCTTCTCTTCTTTTCACAACTATTTGTAAGCCCTCCTCAGACAACCATTTTGCCTTTTTGCATTTCTTTTTCTTGGGGATGGTCTTGATCACTGTTTCCTGTGCATTGTCACAAACCTCAGTCCATAGTTCTTCAGGCACTCTATCAGATCTAATCCCCTAAATCTGATTGTCACTTCCACTCTATAATTGTAAGAGATTTGATTTAGGTCATACCTTTTATTTTGGGGGGCTCTAAAATCACTGTAGATGGTGATTGCAGCCATGAAATTAAAAGACGCTTACTCCTTGGAAGGGACCAACCTAGATAGCATATTGAAAAGCAGTGACATTACTTTGCCAACAAAGGTCCATCTAGTCAAGGCTATGGTTTCTCCAGTGGTCGTGTATGGATGTGAGAGTTGGACTGTGAAGAAAGCTGAGTGCCAAAGAATTGATGCTTTTGAACTGTGGTGTTGGAGAAGACTCTTGAGAGTACCTTGGTCTGCAAGGAGATCCAACTAGTCCATTCTGAAGGAGATCAGCCCTGGGTGTTCTTTGGAAGGAATGATACTGAAGCTGAAACTCCAGTACTTTTGCCAACTCATGCGAAGAGTTGACTCATTGGAAAACACTCTGATGCTGGGAGGGATTGGAGGCAGGAGGAAAAGGGGACGACAGGGGATGAGATGGCTGGATGGCATCACCGACTCAATGGATGTGAGTCTGAGTGAACTCTGGGAGTTGGTGATGGACAGGGAAGCCTGGCATGCTGCGATTCATGGGGTAGCAAAGAGTCGGACATGACTGAGCGACTGAACTGAACTGAATGGTCTAGTGATTTTCCCTACTTTCTGCAATTTAAATCTGAATTTGGCAATAAGGAGTTCATGATCTGAACCACAGTCAGCTCCCAGTCTTTTTTTTTTTTTTCTTTTTGCTGATTATATAGAGCTTCTCCATCTTTGGCTGCAAAGAATATAATAAATCTGATTTCGGTGTTGACCATCTGGTGATGTCCATGTGTAGAGTCTTCTCTTGTGTTGTTGGAAGAGTGTGTTTGCTATAATCAGTGCATTCTCTTGGCAAAACTCTATTAGTCTTTATTAGTGCAGCATGCTGCACAAGGACATTCTGTACTCCAAGGCCAAATTTGCCTCTTACTCCAGGTATTTCTTGACTTCCTACTTCCTACAAAATTTCCAAGTCAGGCTTCAACAGTACATGAACCATGAACTTCAAATGTTCAAGCTGGATTTAGAAAAGGCAGAGGAGCCAGAGATCAAATTGCCAACATCCATTGGATCATTGAAAAAGCAAGGGAGTCCCAGAAAAACATCTACTTTTGCTTTATTGACTATGCCAAAGCCTTTGACTATGTGGATCACAAAAACCTGTGGAAACTTCTTAAAGATATGGGAATGCCAGACCACCTGACATGCCTCCTGAGAAATCTATATGCAGGTCAGGAAGCAACAGTTAGAACTGGACATGGAACAACAGACTGGTTCCAAATCTGGAAAGGTGTACATCAAGGCTGTATATTGTCACCCTGCTTATTTAACTTATATGCAGAGTACATCATTTTCAGTGCTGGGCTGGATGAAGCCCAAGCTGGAATCAAGATTTCTGGGAGAAATATCAATAACCTCAGATATGCAGATGACACCACCCTTATGGCAGAAAGAGAAGAAGACCTAAGGAGTCTCTTGATGAAAGTGAAAGAGGAGAGTGAAAAAGTTGGCTTAAAGCTCAACATTCAGAAAACGAAGATCACGGCATCCGGTCCCATCACTTCATGGCAAATAGTTGGGGAAACAGTAGAAACAGTGAGAGACTTTATTTTCCTGGGTTCCAAAGTCACTGTAGATGGTGACTGCAGCCATAAAATTAAAAGATGCTTGCTTCTTGGAAGAAAAGTTATGATCAACCTAGACAGCATGTTAGAAAGCAGGGACATTACTTTGCCAGCAAAGGTCCATCTAGTCAAAGCTATGGTTTTTCCAGTGGTCATGTATAGATGTGAGTGTTGGACTATAAAGAAAGCTGAGCGCTGAAGAATTGATGCTTTTGAACTGTGGTGTCAGAGAAGACTCTCAAGAATCTCTTGGACTTCAAGGAGATCAAACCAGGCAATCCTAAAGGAAATCAGTCCTGAATATTCATTGGAGGGACTGATGCTGAAGCTGAAACTGCAGTTCCTTGAACACCTGATGCAAAGAACTGACTCATTTGAAAAGACCCTGATGCTGGGAAAGATTGAAGGTGGGAGGAGAAGGGGATGACAGAGGATTAGATGGTTGGATGGCATCCCCAACTTAATGGACATAATTTTGAGCAGGCTCCTAGAGTTGGTGATGGACAGGGAAGCCTGGCATGCTGCAGTCCATTAGGTCGCAGAGAGTCAGACATGACTGAGAAACTGAACTGAACTGATTGATAATTTTATTATTTATAATTGATATTTAATAACTGATAATTGCATAAGATTTTCATTTTAGAGGAAGATAGGTGAAAAGTATATGGGGACTCTGTTCTATGATCCCTCTATACATCTAAAATTAAAAGTTAAAAAATTATGTCAAAATAAAGACTTTGCTTTATTAAAAATGATGAACAAATTAATTTATCCAATGGAATTAAGCAATTGGAAACACTAGAAATATTTTTTTAATACTTGCTTTCTTCCTCACATTGATTTATTTTCTCCAAGTGTCTGATGTAATTTTCAGAGCATTTTGAACCTGCCATTCCCTCTCTCCCATACCACCTCCAGCCAGCATTTATCTGGAATAGAATCAACTTTCCCGAGCTTTACCATACTCAAAAATCAGCAATTCCAAGCTCTCACGAATACCAACTCAGGATTTACTCTCCTGCTTTCATATCTCACCCAGTTATTTTGTGCAATTCTCTAGGTGGTTGTTTCTCAGATAAGCCTTCCCAAAGGCATTTGAATTTTCCATAAAGATATGTGAAAGATTAACTATACCTTCCTTAAGGGACTAATTTTTTAACTGCAAGCTATTAGGCTTTATAGTATGTGGGTGCCTGTAGTGGAGGAAAGTCTGAATTCTTCAAATCAAACTATAGAATATTTATAAAGCCATTCCAACTCACAGCCTTCCTAATTTAAGGGTTTCTCATCCTTTGCCAGAGAAGGCAATGGCACCCCACTCCAGTACTCTTGCCTGGAAAATCTCATGAACAGAGGAGCCTGGTAGGCTGCAGTCCATGGGGTCGCTAAGAGTCAGACACGACTAAGTGACCTCATTTTCACTTTTCATTTTCATGGATTGGAGAAGGAAATGGCAACCCACTCCAGTGTTCTTGCCTGGAGAATCCCAGGGACAGGGGAGCCTGGTGGGCTGCTGTCTATGGGATCGCACAGAGTTGGACACGACTGAAGCGAGTTAGCAGCAGCAGCAGCAGCATCCTTTGCCAAATGTGCTTTCCACATTCCTAATCATTTCATGCAAAATAAAAATTAGACATCTGTTGAGATATTTTCAGTTCTCTATTTTACACATCTGTTGTTCTGTGACCCTTCTTATTAGGAAGATTTGTCACCATATGTAGTCATAAAAAAGACAGGAGAAATAGGTTAATTGAATATTTATGTGTAACTTCAAAACAGAATATATACTCCTCCCCTCCATGGTTTGCACTTTGGGAATATAATTTTCCCTCTCTTTTCCTTTGGGTTTCATCTTCCCTGAATGGAGTTGTGTGAGTATGTGTTTATTAACTTGTGTGTGTAAGTAGAAAATATATAAAATTCATATCAAAACATTGTCACTGAGAGGATAGAATAGTAACTTGTTGTACATAGATTCTTTTTCTTAGAATTGTATATATATCCAAGACAATATGTGCAACGAGATTCATACATTATCATGATAAATGCTTCTGAAATTGCCGAGTAAGCCAGGAAATTTAATTTGACATAATGGTCATATTGTTTCAATTTTTCAAATAGTAAAGACATTTGTTTCCATTCACTGATAGAGCTATGTGCAACTCTCTCTTCAGCACATGCTTCCCATTTTCTGTCTAGCCAATCTTTTGACTAGGTAATAAGTACATTGTCTCAGACATATAAGAATTTCAGGCATATTACATGGAAATATGAGTTCTATGCTTCAAATGCTAAAATCTATCAGGGAAACCCCTGTTTCAGTGCCATGTAGAGACTGCTATTGTGCATTAAGTTTTGATGAACCTGGCTCTCAGAATTCATCTAGAAACTATTTTATTTTCATTTAAAGAGAAGAGGTTTAGCAACTGATATCTTATAGTACATTAAATAATATTCTCTAGAGAACAAATGTATAGACACCAAGAGGGGAGGAGGGGGTGAGGTGAAATGGGATTGACAAATATATATACTACTCTGTGTAAAATGGATAACTAATGAGAACTTACTGTATAACACAGGGAACTCTATTCAATGTTCTGTGGTAACTTAAATGAGAAGGAAATCAAAAAAATAGGGGAAATATGTATATATATATATAGCTTATTTGCTTTGTTTTTCTGTTTTCGGCAGAAAATAAAACAACATTGTAAAGCAACTATACTCCAATAATTTTTTAAAAATATTATCTAAATAGGTATGTCAAGTTCAGGACTTTGTACCAGCTTTTATAATCTAGCTATATCAAATATAAGATGATCTATATTCATTATATAACACTGTAGAAAATACCATTTACTAAATACGCAGGCTAATATTTAAGAACATTATCAGATAGAAACCTAAACAGAAACTTGGAAGAATTTCTCAAGGATCTTTTCCTCAAACCTATGTATTATTAATACCCCATTGAGGTGAAGGACACTTGAAGATATTTCCAATCCATAGGGTTACAAAGAGCAACAAAGGAACACTAGAAGAGATTTTTATCTGTTCAAAGATAGAGTGCAGTCTTACCAAAGAATATTTATCTTCTTTCAATAAATCTTTGCTAACTTCATTTTCTTAAATAACCTATGAAAGGAATAGAATTTGACAAAATATTAAACTTTGAACATTAACTGGCTGTTTCTATGTTCTGTGTATACTTAGCTGGAGTCATCAAATTTTCACTCTTGGTCACTATTTAGAGTAGCAGGTTAATTCTCTCTTCCTTTAGGCAGTGAACATATATATGGTACCTTTAGCTATATATCTTTTGCAAATAGTAAACTTTCTAAAGGGCTTTCCAGGTGCGTCAGTGGTGAAGAATCTGCCTGCCAATGCAAAGGTCGCAGGAGACGTGGGTTGGATCCTTGGGTTGGGAAGATCCCCTGGAGAAGGAAATGGCAACTCACTCCAGGATTCTTGTCTGTATAATCCTATGGACAGGAGCCTGGGGGCTATAATCCAGGGGATGGCAAAGGGTGGGGAATTACTACACATACACACAGACATTCTAAAAATACTATGCTTATGTTTCAGATAACATTATGAACCAAGACTCAGAAAGAAAATTCTCTTTCTCTAAGGCAGGGAGGGTGACTTGACACACAGACTTATTTCCTCTTCTCTCCCCTTGGCAGACATTGCTAATCAGCCTTGATCTTTTTTGCTACTTAGCTAATTACAGCCTCCAAATACCCACTACCAATCAGTTATGATTGACATGTAAGAAGTACCTATTTTCTTAGAGACATCTGAGAATGACTAGCTATTTAAACTGGGATATGATGTAAAATATATGTGATCTGTAATTTGGGACTAAGCAGGGATCAGAGCAGCCATAACTACAGCTTCTCAATTCATTACTTCCAAGGTTGGTAATGCTTTCTCAAATTCAGTTCCAAGTGGCTGCTTCCCCTCTATCAGAGGAAAAGGAATCCTTTGAAAGAGTTGCCCTTACAGGAGGGATGGAGAAAATCAAAACTGTTGAGTACTTTGGGGTACTTGTTTTTCACTGGCGATACTGAGAAGATCTTGAGCTTAGAGATCTTGATTTCCTGGATTTGTTGTGCTGAAGCTTCCTCTTTAAATATCCGAACTGCTCTCATTTCAGCCTTCTAGCAGGCTCTACATGCAGGGCATCTTTGGTTCTGTAACCTGGCAAATGAAATCCATAGGAGAAAAAATTCAGGAGCTTGATGCTCAAAGTGATTCTCTAATGAAGAGAATTAACAAATTCAGCCTCAAGGTTTTCTTGTAGGTTATCTAAATCTTTTTACCAGGAAAAAGAAGACAGTAGGGCTCTGTGAAGAAGTACTGTCCCAGAATAGAGATTTAATACCCTATGCTGAATTTCTTGGAACTTGGGGGCAATAATAGGATGCAGAGAGTGAAAACCCCAATATAATAGATGATTTTCTGGCTGCAAACTCTTCACCTTTTGAACAATTAAGTGACTCATTCTTCCTTAAAACAGAAACTCTCTATCTTGGAAGCTGAAGAACGCCCCCTGATAATTAAATGGCCCCTGCTAGCTGACATATACTGAGAGAATAATAAGGTTGTTTGATTTTTATATTAGTATTTCATTTTTTAAAAATATTGCCTCTAATTAGCAGCTTAATACTGTCTAATTAGCAAAATAATATGACCCACAAGTAGCTCTTGATTGACGTCCGTCTCATTTATACTTCATTAAGGCCCAGTTTTTTAGTAATAGAAAAACCAACATTAAAAAAAAATATTTTTAGGGTTAAAAAGTTATTTAAACCATTTTATTTGCCTACTCTAGCATCTAATATGTCTGAAAAGCTTAAAGATGAAAGTCAAACAGCAAAATTATTTTTATTCACAAAAGTATTAATTAAAGCAATGAATCTTCATTTAGGATGCTGGTTTGATTGTTGCAATGTAAGTCCTTTTTTTGCAAGCCAAATTTACAATTAAATATTACTTTTAAATCTTTTAAATGTTCTATGATGAAGATATTTGATACTAACCAAAGGAAATATAATATAAAGGATAGGAATTCTGTACTTAATTAAATGTAAATATTAGAAATATGTTAATAATATATCTACACACTCAATTTTGATTTTAATAATATAACAACATAAGTTATTTTGAAAGCTATCAGCTATTAACTTTTTTTTTTTTTTTTTTTGCATGTTGGCTTTGTGTACAACCACAGTCTCAGGTAAAATTTTTAAAAACTATGCACAAACAGATGTGAATCCTTGTCTGTATTCCTAGAAAAGGATTGAAACTGTTATAGCAATATATTTCAGATGACTTATGTCTCAGCTATGACTTAAAAATATCTCCATTGTACCATTCCTTTTAAACCTTTTCATCTGAAAGGCTTATCTATGAGTCAGATTTCTGCTCTTATGACACATTCTGATAGTGTCTGGCCTACTTCTATGGCTTAAAGTGGGTTCATTAAAATGAAGTACATTAACATATAAGCCACTGACTTAAGATGAAATTGCCTTAAATAACTACCAAGGAAGTAGGTGTAAATGAAAACAGTTATAAGTTGAAAATTAATTCAGGCATTAATACTTTGATATCAGATGGATTCCAGGCTAGGCAATTAATTACTCATTCTGAAATGCTGGAAATAGCCTCATTATTTAAGGACATAGGAAAATGTACAGATGAGACTGGTCACTCAAAAAGAGGATAAGTATAAAACATAAGATGCAGTGATATACATTGTTAGGAAAGGTGTTCTATGGGAGGAATGTAGTTCAAATGTAATATCGTTTCTGGATGGTGCATACTCAGTGAAAATTTAATAATATAGAAAAAAGAAAAAAGTAGGAAATTGCATAAGTCTATGTATATTTCACAAGCTAACTTTATTCTTTTGTGGAAAATACAGAATGTAAATAAATGAAATCTGTGTTATAAAATGTTAAGAATAGAAATATAGTGTATGTCTCTCTATTTAGGTCAAGTACAAAGAAACATCTTTTCCTGACAGTGCCAATTTTCTATGTTGTAAAGGAATTGGAAAGTTTCAGTTGTGAAATTTTCTGGAGAATATAAATAAAATCTATTTTTGCCTATTTATAATCAATGTAATTTAAGAAGAAGGAGGAGGAACGGGGAGGAGGAGGAAGGGAGAGGAGAAGAAGGAAGGGAATGGAGAAGAAGAAGAAAGGATAAAAAGGAGAAGAGGAAGAGGAAAAGAATGTATATATATCTGTGATTAAAGGTACAGAAGTTTTCATACTTTTTGCACTTATTTTGCTAGTATACACGTGAATGTAAATGAGTTCTTTTCAGGTTGCAAATCCTTTTGGAATGAAAGAAAATGTACTTTTAAAAATTAGCTACAAAAGGAAGCTTTAAGGTCATTTGACCAGATGACCAATGAACTTTGTATTTGCTGTAAATTCAAGTCAGTTGAAGGAACTGCCTAGAGCCTAGTACAAAAAAGGATTTTGAGACTGCCATTCTGGCCAGCAGAAATGAATGCCCTGATAGCTAAGTGGTGACTAGCGTGTGTGGGAGCATAGAAACTCACATACTTGTTCTTTGCCCTGATTTAAATTTTTAATTCTATAGTCCATTAAAAAATGGATTTGTCTAGAATTTTAAACATGAGTAAGCACAGGAAAGGATAAGACCTCAGATCTCTTGATTTCTAGTCCTTTTTTCTTATAGTACACAATAATATATCTGAATATTCTTTGTGTACATATTTATATACTGTGAACTTCTGTTTGTGTTTATATGTGTACGGCAGTCTGAATATGCCTTTGAAATACTCAACTATACAAGTAGTCTCTCATGCAATGTATAAGTTCTTGTTCTAATTTATTTGGAAATAGAGCACATGATCAAAATTCCCTCAAATAAAATTACAACTGATTTTTCCTTCATTATTGTCTATAATGAAATTTGGTTTATTTTCAGAAATTTCAATGTTTACATTTTTTGAAGAAAATTACTGTGAAAGAATGCATGCTAAATTGTGTCCAACTCTTTGAGACCCTATGCCCATTGCCTGCCAGGCTCCTCTGTCCATAGGATTCTCCAGGCAAGTATATTGGAGTGGGTTACCATGATCTTCTCTAGGGGATCTTCTTGACTATGAAAGAATAAAGCTTGCATATTATAAAAGAGTAATGCTTACAAGTTTGTTTTAAGGTAGGAGAAATTCCATTGGCAATCCATATGGAGTTTGCAATGTTATTTCATTAAGTACTTATAAATAATATCTATAAAAATTCTCCTTCAGGATGTAAAATGTAGAGCCCCATGCTATAGTATAGTAAATTTCTTTTATAATGCTAGTGTCTGCGACAGCATAATGTCCGTGATGTAGGTGTTCTAAGTTACATTCAGGGAGATGTATTATACACTTAAAATGGTGATTATGTAGGTAGGGCTGACTTCATAGCTTGCCCAGGTATTATATTTCAAGATGCTAGAAAGGGAACAATTTCCCTAAATCCTTGCCCACAAGCTAATTGTTACTCTCATACTACAAGTAGCTTTTCTAAACCATGGAAAAGTATGGTCCAGTCTCTCCTACTAAGTGATTTGGATAAGGAACTGAAAGTGGATGTCAGAAGATATCCTGTGAACACTAGTCTAGGCTGTATTCTCAGGAGCTAGAGGAGTAGTTGACCATGAATATGCAATGTTTTGCAAAGGAAGTAAGAATTTGGGAGCCATGTATCTCCCATGAGAATTTGGGATACATCTCATGTGGATGTTTTATACCTGTGGTCACAGTGTTTCTGCAGGAAGGGCTGGATTCAAGAAAAGTCAAGTCCACAACAGTAGACAGGGAAAAATTGGATTAGAGACAAAAATAAGTTCACCTTCAGGATCCTGTGGAGCAGGTGTGAGTTAGAAACTGGAGAGGTCTCTTGAGGTAATGATGTTTCTAGGAAATGAAAACTCCAGGACCCAGGAGAGGAAGAAAGTCTTAAGGACGTAACACAACAAGAGCCAGAGAGTTTCAACTTTAAAATGTTATACCATTTATAGAGTAGCATGAGTGATGAAAAAAAAAATCTGTGAAAGACTCAAAAGGTAATATGGCAATGAAGAGAATGAAAATGATCATAAATGGAGAAGTGAATATATGCTGAACTTGAGAGCTCCGGATAACACATGGTGGGTGATAAAAGATGGAGAAGACAAAAAAAAAAACCTCAAAGACTAACTGACCACTCTACCATTTGGCCTTTGACAGTAGAAGTGATTATCCTACAATGCTGCTAAATATATGGAGGAGTGGGCAATTTATAATATACTTTAAGCTTCAGTTCAGTTCAGTCGCTCAGTCACGTCCGACTCTTTGTGACCCCGTGAATCGCAGCACGCCAGGCCTCCCTGTCCATCACCAACTCCCGGAGTTCATTCAGACTCACGTCCATCGAGTCAGTGATGCCATCCAGCCATCTCATCCTCTGCCGGCCCCTTCTCCTCCTGCCCCCAATTCCTCCCAGCACCAGAGTCTTTTCTAATGAGTAAACTCTTTGCATGAGGTGGCCAAATTACTGGAGTTTCAGCTTCAGCATCATTCCCTCCAAAGAAATCCCAGGGCTGATCTCTATGTTACTATATAAATAAGGAAGGAAATGTAGATCATTAGAAACTTCCTTATCATTCCTAAAGCATAATCAAGTGTCCTTTCTGGATTCTGGTTTATATGGTACTATGTAATTCATGTCACAAATAAGGCATCTGTTTGATAGATTTCAACCAAAATTTACTGAACACTTGCTATGTGCCTGGCGCTACACTAGGAACTTGAGCTTTCAGTGGTGGTCAAATGCTGAGATGGTCCCTGTTGTCATTCACTTAGGGGATGCAGAATAAATATCTGAAAGAATCCATGAAAGAATATTATGCAGACAGAATAGATACATTATGACCATCCACCTCCCTTCAATTAGTGTTGTTGTAAGCCAGGAATTCTCTCCTCCATATATAGTACTCAAGAGCATGAACCTTTAGTTTTAATAGGCCCAAACCACTTGTTAGGTAAATGGCCATGAAATATCACTTTGCCTCTGTGTCCTGGTTTCTGCACATATGCAATGTCTGTTAAAAGAAATATTTTAGCAGGAATATTCTAGCAGAAAAACCTAGATCTGATTCTGTTCTACTTCCAGGCATAGGGGATATTTAGGCCAGGTTATGTGATTTATTTCAACCAATGAGATTTTGAGCAGCCATATGTGGGGCTTATATATCAAAACATAGAAGAACCAAAACTATATTCTCTTTCCCTCTCAAGCTGACCAAGGAGAACATTTGTTCTTTCCAAGCAGTAAAATAACATGACAGTTATCCTGATCTCTCAGGGAAATATAGATATGCATGTAGCAAGGCAATAAATATTATTCTAATTCCTTGAGATTTTAAAATTACTTATTACTTCAGCACTGCCTAATTTATTTTAGGTTAGATGAAGCATTTGTTGTGTTTAGCACAATGTCTCAGATTCAGCAAACACTCAGTAAATGCTAGCCTTCACTCATGACATAGACGGTTTCTCTGAAAATGCTTAGTTTATTTTCCTGGTGTTTAGGAGGCTGATGTTCTAGACATTTGTCTTGTATAAAAACTCTCTTATTCTTTGTATGGGGAAGCTATCAACTTCTCTCCACACAGACTCATGTGAAATGACTAACTCCTTCTTTTATTTAAATCACTGTACGTTGACAATATTTGCTCTACCAAAGGGGCTCATGTTATTCAGCTCCACAAAGTCGCAAATAATATATATTTGAAAACAAGTGGTAGCTGATGTAAGCACCAGATGGCTCAAACATAAAATCAAGGGAGCTGCTTTTAGCTCTACCCCAGGGCTCTTAAAGCCGCCTTCTCAGTCCTCCTTTATATGTTGTAGTTTATTTCTGAAGTGACAATAAAATTGGGAGCAGCAGAATGGAAAGGAGCACCACAGCCTCGGCATGTTTTAACAATCTGCTATGCATATGAGATGAAACTTTGCCATCACCAGAATCAACAACATCTTGACACATGATTCAAACGTCAAGAATATCCAAGAATGTAAGATGTCTTTGAAACAGTGACAAGAAGCTGAAGTCAAATCCAGATTGGAGTCCAATGCCTGACAGAATTTTGTCTTCTCTTTTCTGAAAGCTGATAAATATAGACGGCAGTTTTGACCTTGGGGGCTGGACCCCTAGGAAATCCATTTTTACAAACCCTTGCATTGGATAGCTGCATAGAGTGAATTTAGTGTGAAAGTGTCTCAGAAAAGTGTTATGCCCTAAGAAGCAGGAATGTGCCTACTCAGATATGCACCAGCTATGGAAAGGCTCATGAGGCAGCAGAACAGGCCCCATGTCAAGAGGAGAGCTGGTGGGACTATTCTAGTACTGTTTTGCTACATGATAAATTATCTCTAACTTATTGGCTTAAAACAACAAACTGTTGTTATCTCAGTGTCTGTGGATCAGAATTCCAGAAGTGGTTTAGCTAGGTGGTTCTAGCTTAGGTCTCTCATGAGGGAGTAGTCCAGGTAATAACTGAGGCTGTAGTCATCTGAGGTTTGATGAGTCTGGAGGACTTTTTTTCAAGAGCATTCAGAGTGTTGTTGGTAGGATACCTCAGTCACTTCCACATGGCCTTTTTTAGCTGCTTGTAGCAGGCCTTTTCCCAAGCTATTAATTAAGGTGGGCAGTGGGTGAAGCACTCAAGACAGAAGTTGTGTTGGCTTTTTTAATCTAGAGCAAAGTGACGTACTATCACTTCTGCCTCAGGCTATTGGTCAAACACACCAGCTCTGGTACAGATATGTGAGTATCAAGGTCAGGGTCATTGGAAGTCATCTTGAAGGTTGGCCATCACAGGTGCCATGGCTGTAGCAGGACTAGCAAAGCAGTTCTCTTCATCACTCTCCTCCTTTTTTCTGCTGGACTAGCAGGCTAAAATGTGCATGCAGTCCACGCTTCTGTTTGGATCACACTGATGCAGAAGAATATCCTATTCATTAATCTTTTGTGTTTACTTTAAAATTTTTTGTACATCTCTAAATATCTTTCACTTTATCTTCTCTTTCTGTGGTGGACCATTCTTGCTTTGATTCTTCTGCAGGAGATATTAAAGCTGTAGAGCTAATAATCCAGTTTTGGGAATGCCTTTTCTCAAATAGGAAAGACACAAGAATAGACTGTGAGTGGCAGAAACAGTCCATCCTCTTTGCACTCCAGTGATTTTGCTAAATTGCAAAATATTGTGCTCTCATTTCCAATTAATTATCCACAAACAAATACTTTCCGATCTATTGTCTCTGTCTCTTGACAAATGAATAAATTAGACGGACAGTATCAGACAACAAGGAAAAGGACTGTTGCATTGAATTGGCAGTAAGAGAACAATTCAAACAAAGAAACTTAAATTAGAAGAATAGGAGCTATTCATAAAGGATTTTCCACCTCTTACTTTAGCTGTATAAAAATATCCAAAATATCAAAATATTCCAGAAGAAAAGGAAGCCGTAGACACAGTTATTGGCCAAAATAGAAATTAAAAAAATAAAATACAAACAATTTTAACAGTGATTGTGTGTTAAACCAATTTGCCAACTTCCCTGTAGTTTTTCACTTTATTCTGATCCATCTAAATTTGTAGTCCTATTAGCCCTTAGCTTGAAATGATTTACAGAGGCACCAAAAAATAGGGCATTTCTTTATATAGAAAACTGATAGTTGGTGATGTAGATCTTAACTCATATTACACGTGTTAACTCGAGAGCTACGCTTTAACCAACAGCATCTGTGAACTGTAATATCTTGTGAGGCTTAACTGCTAAGTGCACAGGCTCTAGTGAGTCCAGACACTCTGGTTTTTAATTCTGGCCAGGCCACTTACTTTCTGTGTCACCTTAGACAGGTGACTTAATTTATCTAGGCATAATTTCCTTCTCTTTAGTAATGGGGATTATAATGGTATCCACTTCTCTGGATTATTGGGATGAATAAAAGGATTTACATGTTTAAAGCATTTAGAATATTGCCTGGCATGTAATCAATACATATATGCTTCTAAAATCACAACCTTTGAAAACACATTTGACCTCTTTATTTGGTGACAATTTATATTTTATGTTTATGTTATATCAATTTTAATTATTTCGCCCCAATTGAAAGTGTGTGCTGTCTTAAATATCTTTGTATCCTCAATGCATAATATAATATACCACACATAGTAAGTACTTAGCTTTTGAATAAATAGATGAATTAATTAACAAATATATCAAGTGATTTGATTCTTCATGGTCAAAATTTTATTTTATCCTCTATTTAATGAATGAGAATTGTTCATCATTATACCATTGACAACTAAACCAGGTTAAATAATTTGGCAGGGACTCGTGACTTAGAGCTGCTGTGTTAAAATTTTTTGAAATCGTAAATAAAAGATTACATTTCCTTTTGATAGTGTACCTCTTATATGCTTATCAGACCAGATTCCTCTTAACAGATATAGCCATTTAATCCTTAAAATCATAATATCATTGAGTTGTATTCTATCATGGATACAGTATACAATAAGTTCCCTACATGTGAACCTTCAAGTTGCAAACTTTCAAAGATGCAAACGTGCCTTCCATCAACGTCAGATGTGAGTGAAACTGCAGCTTTAACCTCCATCTCCTATTACTGATGATGCTTCATCTCTACCATCTCCCACCTCCTCTCCGTCCTCCAGTCAGTAACTCTTCTTGCCTCTTCAATCGATGCCAGCTTCTCAATGCCAGCTATTGTACTGTACTACTGTACTTTTCAAGGTATTATACTATAAGATGTAAAGTGTTTATATTTTGTGTTTGTTTTTGTCTATCGTTTTTGTGAAAAGTATTATAAACCTATTACAGGAAAGAACTACATAGCCATTTGTGTTAGTTAGGACACAGGCTAACTTTGCTGGATTTAGGAACAAATTGTACTTACGAACATGCTCTCAGAACAGAACTCGTTCTTATGTAAGGACTTATTGTAGTCAGATTGCTAATTTACAGGGAAGAATGAAGCAAGTGATGCCAAAATCACATAGTTAATTAGGATCCAAAATGCAGAAGTATATTCAAGGGAGGAGCTGTAGACAGAGTCCATCCTTGGCAACTGTTGAATTATGCTTCACTTCTTTTAAGTGTTCTGAGTTTCTCTCAACAAGGTTGATTCTTCCTATAAAGGCAGCTGTCAGGGCTTCCTGCTTCATGTAGCTCATCAAATCTATAGGAAATGGAAATTTGGGGAGATTTATCACCAGATGAATCATTTCTACAAAAGTGTCACAGCCCACACACAGTTAAAAGACAAAAGCAAAAAAGTTAAGGCAAGAATATGGTGAGAGAGGGACTTCCAGTGGTTAAGACTCCAAGCTCAGAATGCAATGGGTACAGGTTCAATCTCTGGCCAGAGATCCCACATGCCACACAGCATGGTTAAAAAAAATTTTTTTAATTAAAAAAAAAATATGGTGAGATATATAGCAACAGAGAGAAAGAGATACAGAAGGCAGTGGACTATCCAAAAAAATTGAGATTTAAAGGGATATGAAACCTTGAAATCAGCAAAAAGCATTGACTTTCAAAGCTGTCTAATCACTTCTAACCTGGGACAGTTCAGGAGAGATTATTTTCCCACAAAATCTTTTTGGCATTTGCCAAGGAAGCCAGCAAAACTCAAAGTGAAACTCCTATTAATAAAAAAATAGAGGGATATATGTTGTATGCCTCTTCCTGATAAGAACAAAATATCCCTTGTTCCTTCTATGGACTGGTCAGAGGCAGACAAACAGATCCTCATCCATGGTTTTATGCTCAGCCCAGGTTCTGTAAATTCAGAAACTCCACAAACCATTCCTCCCTCTTATAATAGACTAGGTTTTATCAAGGCAGAGATACTGTCTCTCTCTGAACACTGTTGTGTCTCTGACATCTAGCATACCATTTGGCTATGCTGTGTTATGGAGAAGGCAATGGCACCCCACTCCAGTACTCTTGCCTGGAAAATCCCATGGACGGAGGGGCCTGATGGGCTGCAGTCCATGGGGTCGCTAGGAGTCAGACACGACTGAGTGACTTCACTTTCACTTTTCACTTTCATGCATTGGAGAAGGAAATGGCAACCCACTCCAGTATTCTTGCCTGGAGAATCCCAGGGATGGGGGAGCTTGGTGGGCTGCCGTCTATGGGGTCACACAGAGTCAGACATGACTGAAGCGACTTAGCAGCAGCAGCATGCTCTGTTAATAATTAATAATCTTTGATCATGAACCAGTGAGTGAAATGCTTCAGATAGAGTCAGCAGCCAATCAGTTGGTAAAGCAGGAGAGCTTACCCGGCAGTCAGGAACCCTGAATTTTCATCTTGGTTCTGATCCCAACTAGCATTGTGGTAACTGACATGTTTTCTCTCTCTCTCTCTCTTTCTCGGCTCTATGCTAAACATTGTGATTAAGGAAATAGTCCTACAGAGGTTAAATAAGTTGCCCAGGGCTTCAGAGTTCATCACAGAGCCAGGACAGATTTCTAACTCCACCTTCTTTTCACTGTACTTTGGTATATTCCTATAAAGTAAATTGAATCTCAACAGAATTATAAACTACTTGCTACTACCAAGCAAAGCTACTCAGACTGCTTCCTACCCACCTCTCCAACAATCTTCTATTCTGGTCTGTCGTTAAATAGACAAGAATAATAATTATAATACATAAAAAGAATGTGTATGTAGCCTATTTACATTATGTTAATAATAATAACTAGCTTTTTTATGTCTATTACATACCAGGCATTATGGTAAAATCCTTACAGAAACTGCTTAATTTTCACTATAGTCTTATAAGGCAAGTGTTGTTTTTCCCCATTCTACAGCTGGATAGTTCAGTTCAGTCACTCAGTTGTGTCCAACTCTGCAACCCCATGGACTGCAGCACGCCATGCCCCCCTCCATCACCAACTCCCGGAGTTTACTCAAACTCATGTCCATTGACTTGGTGATGCCATCCAACCATCTCATTCTCTGTCATCCCCCTCTCCTCCCACCTTCAATATTTCACAGCATCAGGGTCTTTTCAAATGAGTCAGTTCTTCGCATCAGGTGGCCAAAGTATTGGAGTTTCAGCTTCAACATCAGTCCTTCCAATGAATATTCAGGACTGATCTCCTTTAGGATGGACTGGTTAGATCTCCTTGCAGTCCAAGGGACTCTCAAGAGTTCTCCAACACCACAGTTCAAAAGGATCAATTCTTTGGTGCTCAGCTTTCTTCACAGTCCAACTCTTACATCCAGACATTACTACTGGAAAAACCATTGCTTTGACTAGATGGGCCTTTGTTGACAAAGTAATGTCTCTGCTTTTTAATATGCTGTCTAGATTGGTCATAACTTTTCTTCCAAGGAGCAAGTGTCTTTTAATTTCACGGCTGGTAAACTGAAGCCTAAAAAAGGTAATTTACTCAATGTTACCACTATGAGATACTTTCCTAATTTTTCTAAGTGATGAAGTGAAACTCAAAGAAATTATGACTTTTCCAAAATTACCGCACTAGGAAATGACACTACCTGAACTCAGGTTTCCCAACTTCCAGAACAGATTTTCTTTTTTTCTTATTGATTGCCTGTAGGCACTTTTGATGCAAAAGTATGTTAATTTGGCAAAAATACACTATTCAAATAGTTTATACAAATGAACATGAAATAGCCACTTAAAACATATACTATTTCAGCAAGTGGTAGGAACATTTAGTGAACAGAAAAGGAAAGGAGAGCCTACAAGTTTGAGGAAAGATGAGAGGTTATTTAATTTGACCAGGCAACATATAGAAAATGTTGTTTTCTGGCAATTCCCTTTATAACTCTCTTTCTCACATACAGCTATGGTGAGCAAAAATAATGCTGAAACAACTGCTTTGACTCCATATAAGGCCAAAAGCCTAATAAAATTTTAATAGCTAAACATTCTGTCCAGCTTAACGTGTGTGCATACATATGTATGTACTTTATATGTGTGTGTATATTTATATATATATACATGCACATGTATATACTCACCATATATTCTATTGTATATACACATACAGACAGTCCCAAACTTCTAATGATTTGTCCTAATTTTTTGATTTTACAAAGGTGCAAAATTAAAACATGTTCAGTAGAAACTGTGCTGCTGCTGCTGCTAAGTCACTTCAGGCGTGTCCAACTCTGTTCGACCCCATAGACGGCAGCCCAGCAGGCTCCCCTGTCCCTGGGATTCTCCAGGCAAGAACACTGGAGTGGGTTGCCATTTCCTTCTCCAATGCATGAAAGTGAAAAGTGAAAGTGAAGTCGTTCAGTCATGTCTGACTCTTCTCGACCCCGTGGACTGAGGCCCACCAGGCCCCTCCGTCCATGGGATTTTCCAGGCAAGAGTACTGGAGTGGGGTGCCATTGCCTTCTCTGAGTAAAAACTGTACTTTAAATTTTAAATTTTGATCTTTTCCAGGACCAGCAATTTGTGGTATATAGTGTAGTATGATGTTGGGCAGTGACAACAAATCAAAGCAAATTCCGTGCTTAGGTGACCATTCTGCTTTTCACTTCAGTACAGTATTTACTAAATTACATAAGATATTCAACACTTTATTATAAAATATGCTCTGCGTTATATGATTTTCCTCAACTGTAAGCTATTTTAAGTGTTCTGAGCGTATTTAAGGTAGGCAATGCTAAGCTTTGATGTTTTCAATAGATGAAGTGTAGTTAAGAATACGTTGTCTTATTTATGATATTTTTCATCATTTTATTTATGATGGTTTATTGGGACAAACCTCATTGTGAATCAGAGGAAATCTGCTGTATGCATTTGCACTTTTTCAAGTCAATTTAAGACAGAAAGGAAAATTTTTCCGAAGTTAAATGTGCTCCAGAATTTGTTGGGTCAGACTTTAACAAAAAGTAAAATTGTTATGGGGTCCTTGATCTTCAGTTGCTCGTTCTCCTTGCCACATGGAATGGTCAGGACCAAATTTTAATGACAGAAGTGAAATTATGATACCACCTACCCTAGCACATTACTAAAGAGACTTGACTCCTTTAGATTTTTCATTTTTAGACTAATGTTGCTGAGTAGAGCCCTGTGAAGGTTTCTGGGTTCCTCATTATCACTGGATTAGGAGTAAAAGACTGAGCCTCTAATTCCATCACTGTTATATATTTGCTGTTTCTCTCTGGGTCTTGTTTCCCCCCTCTGTTAGATGAACAGGAGGGATCAGAACAGCCTCTAAGGTGTCTTCAGGCTGTAACGTCCTTTGCTTCTAAGTGGGATCATTTACTTGGTACCTTGCTACTCAAAGGCACAGCATGTCATGTCCTCTCAGCATCGCATATTCTCAATAGCACTGCCCAACGCAGACTGTGCTGTAGCTAAAATTGATGGTAGCAGACTCACACCAGCAATGAACCCATGTGACATCTCCTTCTGTTGTCTGTCACCCACCTGAACAAGTACATCATTCACATACAGACACTAAAGTTTAGTGTATTGGATCTCAGGGAGGTTTTCCCTAAACGGATATCATAATTACAAGATAGATTCTCCTACTACATGCTCCTGAAGTACCCTGTATTTATTTTCCAGGGTTTTTAGCACACTGTAAATTATGTAACTATTTTATTGTTTTTATTTATTGCCAGTCTTGCTTGCAATATAGTTTCCAGAGAAGGGACTTTGTCTTATTCACCACTGTATCAACACACATAGCAAAATGTCTGGAAAACAGAATATACTCAAAATTTGCGTTGAAAAGATATGAATAACTGCATAATAACCTGACTTGTCAGTGTAGCAATATCAGGTAGCTCTTCTCTAAAAAGCCTCTGTTGTCACCTCTTGAAGCTCTACCCTTGACCTTTTGTACTTTTCTGAAGCTGAGCCAGTAGCATAGCTGCTCCTTGGCAGGCATGGCTTTCTGCTAGCATTGGTATCCCCAAAAGCAGTATTGTTGCCACATGATAAAAACAGAGTGTTGGGAGGGCCATAGTAACTTATATTCCGCCAACCTATTCTGTTCCTCCTGTTTCATGTTGAACCTGTCCTTCAACTCACCTGGCTCATAGAAGCTGGATGCAAGTGTAACTCACTTTACTGCCTGTGAGAGATATCCCATCGCATCCTTCTTTGTCAAGGAGTTTGCAATTGTAGGCCATTTCACACTGGCCAACAGGTGGACTCATTTAACATGTCTTCAGTGGAGCCAACACTTGAAGGACATTTACCAGCATTCTCAAGCTGCCTTTTAATTACTACTTTTCAATTTTTCTTTATGACTTGGTTGTTCATCAGTATATTGTTTAAATAGAATCTAAGAATAACTAGAGATTAAGATCTTATTTCTATGATATCAGAAATTTTTGCCCTCAATCAGAAAGGAAGGATACAAAGCTCAGTATTGCCATGAAATTAAAAGATGCTTACTCCTTGGAAGGAAAGTTATGACCAACTTAGATAGCATATTCAAAAGCAGAGACATTACTTTGCCAACAAAGGTCCGTCTAGTCAAGGCTATGGTTTTTCCTGTGGTCATGTATGGATGTGAGAGTTGGACTGTGAAGAAAGCTGAGCGCTGAAGAATTGATGCTTTTAAACTGTGGTGTTGGAGAAGACTCTTGAGAGTCCCTTGGACTGCAAGGAGATCCAACCAGTCCATTCTGAAGGAGATCAGCCCTGGGATTTCTTTGGAAGGAATGATGCTAAAGCTGAAACTCCAGTACTTTGGCCACCTCATGCGAAGAGTTGACTCATTGGAAAAGACTCTGATATTGGGAGGGATTGGGGGCAGGAGGAAAAGGGGATGACAGAGGATGAGATGGCTGGATGGCATCACCTACTCGATGGATGTGAGTCTGAGTGAACTCTGGGAGTTGGTGATGGACAGGGAGGCCTGGCATGCTGCAATTCATGGGGTTGCGAAGAGTCGGACATGACTGAGCGACTGAACTGAACTGAACTGAATTGCCTACTATGTTAAGTGTCTTATCTTAGTATTCAACATGAAAAACCCATCTTACCTGTGATCGTTAACTTGTAAAAGATCTTGTAGCTAGTATGTGGCAGAGATTTGAGTTCATTTCTCCATGACTCCAATCATATGAAAGGCATGCTTTACATGGCTATTTGAGTAATAGTGCTGATTTCAATTCTTCAAGCTACCATTTAGATACAATGTGTCACACTGGCTAGTGATGTGCTAATGCAATGAGATGGGTATGACAAAGCATCTGGGAATTCACCAACTCCTTGGGGAGCCCTGTGCCAACAAAAATCTAAAGGCAGTCACCAAAAGCCATTCCTCTGCCCAGTCATATATGAGGGAGAATAGGGAAAAGCACACAGTTTGCAATTCAGTTCTTGAAAGTAATTAGGATTTTGTAGGATGGAGGAGCCTGGTAGGCTGCAGTCCATGGGGTCGCTAAGAGTTGGATATGACTGAGCAACTTCACTTTCACTTTTCACTTTCATGCATTGGAGAAGGAAATGGCAACCCACTCTAGTGTTCTTGCCTGGAGAATCCCAGGGACAGGGGAGCCTGGTGGGCTGCCATCTATGGGGTTGAACAGAGTCAGACACGACTGAAGCGACTTGGCAGCAGCATCAGGTTTAAGACAATGAATAGTCTAAGTATTAATTACCAGGTGTCTAGGCCCTGCTTTTCCTTGTGTAATATTAATATAGTGGATTTTTATAAATATATCAGTGGTTAATACTCCTCTTTTGGATCCTTGTTGCATCCTTCACTATATTTCCTTTTCATTCTGATTTTTATTCTGATTTGAATGAGAGAGAAAACCAAGTGTGTTTGCTGAAAGATGAGACATTTATTCTTCTGTGATATTGAGAGGTATGCTTCAGGAATAACACCATGCTCTCATCAGATCCTTTGTAAAGATTATCTACATAATAATGAAAGTTACGCAGTCTTCAGCATCAGAGTACCGTATGAAATATTCACTAAGTTTTTCAATGGCCTTTGGAGTCAACGTTACAATTACTAAAATCTGGTGGTTTATTCGAAGAATTCTGGAACAACCATGTCGATCCATAGTCATCCAAAGCTTGGGCCAAAATTTTTCCAAAATTCTCCTTTCACAACTTCATCCACTAGAGAAATATGTTGGAGCAACTGTATTTCTAGAAAGTGATTGTATTAATATTTTTAAGCACGGGAACGCACCATTTGTTGCTAATGCCCCTTTGTTACTACAGAAAACATTTTCCCCACTCATATCAGAACTGGCTTTAGGTCGACTGAGAGGATATTGTTATATTCAAAGAGGTAGTTTTAACCAAAGTTAAGTATAGCAACATTTCTACTGCCTCAGGACATTTGCCAGAATGATTAACAGACATGGGTTTGTTTTTGTTTGTTTGCTTTCATTTTGAACATAGGACTTTGTTTTCAAATGGATTGCAGAGGTATACACACATGCAGAGATACTTAACGCAACCCTCTAATTTTTACACCTCTGTAAATTCCTTTCCTTCGACACACACACATACACACTCAAATGTCTGCAAACAATAGCTGCTTGTAGCAAATTCCTTCCACTAGGCACAAGCTTCCTCTCAGAAAAAAAAAATGCTGAATAATCTTGTGCCTTTGTAAAGTTACAAAGAATTCTTGGTAGTTGAGTGCAGCTAGTGTTAACACGTAGGCTTTCCCTTGTAAGCACTTGAAAATACTTTAATTTTTTTTAATTAAAAGATGTGATTTTCTTGAGGGAAAAAATATTTACTTTTAAGGTTAAATTATATGATAGTCACTTATAATAATATGAAGTGTTGACAGTGCACTAATGGTTTTAAAGGTCATTTACCATCAGATCAGATCAGTTGCTCAGTCATGTCCGACTCTTTGCGACCCCATGAATCACAGCACGCCAGGCCTCCCTGGCTCTCATCAACTCCCGGAGTTCACTGAGACTCACGTCCATCGAGTCAGTGATGCCATCCAGCCATGTCATCCTCTGTCGTCCCCTTCTCCTCTTGCCCCCAATCCCTCCCAGCATCAGAGTCTTTTCCAACGAGTCAACTCTTCGCATGAGGTGGCCAAAGTACCGGAGTTTCAGCTTTAGCATCATTCCTTCCAAAGAAATCCCAGAGCTGATCTCCTTCAGAATGGACTGGTTGGATCTCCTTGCAGTCCAAGGGACTCTCAAGAGTCTTCTCCAACACCACAGTTCTAAAGCATCAATTCTTTGGCACTCAGCCTTCTTCACAGTCCAACTCTCACATCCATACGTGACCACAGGAAAAACCATAGCCTTGACTAGACAAACCTTTGTTGACAAAGTAATGTCTCTGCTTTTGAATATGCTATCTAGGTGGGTCATAACTTTCCTTCCAAGGAGTAAGCGTCTTTTAATTTCATGGCTGCAGTCACCATCTGCAGTGATTTTGGAGCCCAGAAAAACAATGTCTGACACTGTTTCCACTGTTTCCCCATCTATTTCCCATGAAGTGATGGGACCAGATGCCATGATCTTCGTTTTCTGAATGTTGAGCTTTAAGCCAACTTTTTTACTCTCCACTTTCACTTTCATCCAGAGGCTTTTCAGTTCCTCAGTTTCATTTAAAAAATAGATTAACTGTTAGAGATCCACAATTACTTGTTTTCCCAGCAGTCCCTATGTTAAGTGATTTGTATGCATTATCTCTAAGATTTACCCTCATTACAGTATTAAATGGTAGACACTATTGTTATCTCCATTTTATTAAATATGCAAACGTACTGAGGGGGAGTAACATTTTAAGTATTGGATTGAAGATTTGGTCCTAGGTAGGCTTCCTCCAGAACCTCTGTTATCAGCCACTGTACTAAAACACCTTTTAAATAACCACCATATAATGGGAACCAAAATAACTCAGGAAAGTATATGAACCAACATTATAACTTGTTAATTATATATCAAAAAAGTAAAAAGCCAGATCTTGGGTTAGAATCACACACCTAAGGTTGGCAGATGGGATGGAACCTAAGTCTTCAGACAACCAGAACAGTTGTTGTCATGCATTCTTTCCCTGAGGCAAAAGTGTAATATCTAAATTGACCTCTTTTCACAGTCTCTGGTATTCCAGTGCTTAAGAGGCCTGACATACTTTTTATGGGCCTTTCCATAAAGGTAAAAGAGAAGGGTTGCCTTTCCTGTCTTCAATGTCCAACTAGCTCACAGTCTGTTTTCTGTGGCTCCCATCAGCATTAACTCTGGTTCAGGGCAACATCTTCTTCATTTCTACTGTGGAAATGACATTACTTCCACTCCACAATGATTGGGAGTCAGAGCTTTCAAATGAAACCATGACAACCAAAAGGATTAATTTCTGCCTTGTCTCAACACACAAGCATGTTATCACTCAACAGTCTGAAACATAACTCATACACATCAGGGCTGTATAATAACAAAAAGATAAAATAACAACCCAAAAACCAAATATGACCTTCTAAAATACATATGAATGAAGGGGTTTGATATTGGATAATTCTATTATATTGTACATGCAGAGTTGTAAAACAGTAATTAATGGGATCTGTAGAAAGGGTCATTACAAATGGCCCCTTCTTATAACACTACTCTATGTCCTCAGTACTTTGTTTTAATATAACAGCATTTTCTCCTGTCATGGCCAAAATCACATTTACTAACGAAGTAAAATCTTGTTTTACATGACACCTCATTTTTCCACATAACTGTTGAAAATGTCTGTCTTGTGAACTTCTCTTCACCTCTGTTTTATGTACAATTAAAATCATCTCTTTGCTGAGACCATTCCCTACAGGAAATGCAATTGCCCAGGATGATATATTCTGTCATTAACCCTGGAGCGCTCACTCTGATTCTCCACATAATGAGACACATAAGAAAGTCGCACTGAAAACCTTACTGTTGTTCATCAGGAGAGCCCACTCGGCGCCTCCTGAAGAATATTTCATGGCTTACAAGTTGATTACTAAGATGACAGAACAGCAGCTCAAATTTGATCCTTATAAAAATAACCAAAGTTCTTGAAAGCTAAGCAGTCTCTGGCCAAACTACTATGCTGGCAGAGTGGGAGTTTACAAGTTCAAGATTCTTATTTGATTGTGTAATCTAGTTATGATAACCTCCTCTAAGCTATTTGGAGAATTGTCCTTCTATGGCATCAAGGTTTATACAGAAGCAAACAACTATATTTGGTGTGGGCTTGGAATATGAGAACAAGATTGGAAAATCATGCGTTATAAACCCTTTTCTCTATGCAAAGTCCTCTATTATAGAAGCCTCCAGAAATTAACATTAAATTTGTCTGTCTTTCATTTTTGGTTGCAGAAATCACTCATTTATTGGGTATCTAAAATAGAAAGACTATATTGTTGGAAAGCTAGTATTAGTGTAGAGTTGTAAGACTACCCAGTTGCATAGAATATTCCATTTATGTAATTATAGATATAATAAAACTGAGAAGTTTACTTATTCTGGAAGGTAAGAAATGCTAAGATATTTTAGCACTGCATCTCTTCCATCACTACTCCTTATTGGCTGTGACTACCAGCAAGATAGTTAACTTCTCTGTGCTCTGTTATCTTATTTACAGAAAGGGAATTAATAATAGTATGTAACTCACAGCATTGTTATGAGAAGGAAATGAGTTCATATAGGTGACTCATATGTCATCAAGTGTAACTAATATAATAATTTTTGTTGTTGCTCAGTCACTAAGTCATGTCTGACTCTTTGTGACCCCATGGACTGCAGCACACCAGACTCCTCTGTCCTCCACTATCTCCTTCAGTTAGCTCAAATTCACATCCATTGAGACAGTGATGTTATCTAATCATCTTATCTTCTGGCACCCTCTTCTCCTTTTCCTCAATCTTTCCCAGCACCAGGGTCTTTTCTAATGAGTCAGCTCTTCGTATCAGGTAGCCAAAGTATTGCAATAATGTTAATAATATAACTATTATATTATTATAATTATAATAATATAACTATTCTTATATAATAATTATTAATAATAATTACATTGTTATACAAGCTGTTAAAAAAGTAGGTTATAAAAAATTGAATTGATATTTAATGGCTGATTCATGTGAATGTATGGCAAAACCTACAATATTGTAATTAGCCTCCAATTAAAATAAATAAATTTAAAAATAAATTGGATTGATATTTAAAGAATATAAGAAAATTTATAGCAGATTTGGAACTAGTCAGCTTCAACTATTACCCAGACTATATTTTCTAAGAGAACTTCCCTGCTGGCTCAGATGGTAAAGAACTGGCCTGCAACATAGGAGACTCAGGTTCAATCCCTGGGTCTGGTAATAAAATATGATTCTAATTTGTTTGGAGTTATAAGGGGGGAATTTTAAATTTTTTGTTAATAATATATGCCTACAATTTGGGACAAAAGTCCCATTTAAAAATTAAAGTGCATTTTCACAAAAATTATAAGATCTTGATCTGTAAATTTCTATTCTTACCTAAGTGAGAACTGTTAAAAATGCTTTATATTCTGTAATTATGTTCCAGAAATGAGTGTGACTCCTAAATAATTACCCTGCAGCATAGTATATTAACCTTTAAATTGGAAAAAATTTATGCCCATGTTCTGGTGGAATTTTGTTATCTACACAGTTTCAGTTATTCATGATGTTCTGCCATCTTTGCTTCTACTTGGTAAAGTTAAATTCTCCCCAAATCCCAACACTCTTTAATTTTTTCTTCATTGATTTAAATACTA
This sequence comes from Bos indicus, assembly GCF_029378745.1. Taxonomy (NCBI): domain Eukaryota; kingdom Metazoa; phylum Chordata; class Mammalia; order Artiodactyla; family Bovidae; genus Bos; species Bos indicus. Next base: position 73,965,569 of record NC_091762.1, read on the forward strand.
ATTTTTCCTTTCACTTCTATAATTAATAACAAAAACTACTGCTGCTACTCACTCTCACTTGGTTGTTTGTATAAAATATCTTTAATCCTACCAATATACCTACAAAGTAGGAGCTATTATATAAATTCAATAAATGAGTACACTGGGGGATTGGAGAGGTTCATTAACTTGCTCACCATCATGCAGCTGAATAATAACAGGTTTGAGATCCGATCCCAGTTTTACCTGATCCTTTTTAACTCACCCAACTGTATCAAGGTCAAGGATTCTAGCTGAGATTCATTCATTGCCCACAACCCTCAGCAACAGCTTTTCCCTGTCTGGGTGATTTGACTTTACTCACCATGGTTTCTCCCTTCATGCCCTTGTATGACCTTTGGTTTTTAAAATCTGAATCTCCAACTAACCAACTCCTCTAGTCCCAATTCTTATTTTACATAAAATTACCTCAGGAGGGATTTTACTACATCCTTGCCTATGTGGGAAAAAAAATAGCTTGTTTTGACTATGAAACTAAAATTATGAAGTGGACCCTGTGTGCAACATAATTTTTCATGCGCTAAATTCCTGTATTCTTTTAAAAGCCCTCTCTATGAGACAATGTGGCTTTACATAAGCAATTTTGCTTTACATAAGCAAGCACAATAAAGAGCTTGGTTCAATGGAGTAGCTATTTGTTTCTACCATTCTTTCACTGAGATGAAGTTGTAGTTGCATGCCACGCCATCTTTTTCAATGAACTCTCAAATCAGCATTAGAAATTCAAAACAACAGAAGCCAAACAGTTGAAGAAATTGAAGTTCAAATGTCCAAATTACTGAATGTAGAAAACTCTGTTCACTAATTCAGTAGAAAACTCTGTTCACTGTCCTACTGCATTTAGTTTTCCCATGAATAAATATTCTGATTAAGCTTTTACCTTTCAAGTCATTTTTTGCTTTCATTTCTTTTGATTATAAAATCCTTTTATTTTCATACACGGTCCTAGCATATATTAATGAGATTTAATATATATCATTAAACTAAGTTTAACATAAGTTTTCATTACTTTTGAAAGAACTTTTTTCAAATTTAAAAGTAAAAGAGCATAAAAATATTTGAGGGTTTATGCCAGCCTAACAAAAGAATAGTTTCTAAAAGACAGCAGTATTTCTCTATGATTTTGTATTTCAGATTTTAGTTTTCTGTAATTAATTGAATTTTGACATAAGGATTGAATACTTTAATATTTCAAAGCCCTACATTATACAACCCATAGGCTCTATGAGATCAGGCACTTTTAACTGTTTAATTAGCCACTGTAATCCCAGCTCCTAGAATATTGCTTAACACATGGAAAGAATTGAAATATTAATTGCTGTCCTTGAAAAAGGAAAATAGAAAAACTTCTACATTTTTAAGTACGGTTATACAGAGCTACCTTAGTAAGTTTCCGCTTCTCAGCAGTACCAAATCACATGGCCAGATGGATGGCTAGATTATTGAATTTTTAATTGTAACTTGTTATCTGGCTAATTATGGCACTGGAGAAGACTCGAGAGTCCCTTGGATAGCAAGGTGATCAACCCAGTCAATCCTAACAGAAATTAACTCTGAATACTCATTGGAAGGACTGATGCTGAAGCTGAAGCTCCAATACTTTGGCCACCTGATGTGAACCAAAGATCCAACTTATTGGAAAAGACCCTGATACTGAGAAAGATTGAAGGCAAAAAGAGAAAAGGGCATCAGAGGATGAGATGGTTGGGTAGCATCACTGACTCAACAGACATGAACTTGGGCAAACTCTGAGAGATAGTGCGGAACAGGGTGGCCTGGAGTACTGCCATCCACGGGGTTGCAAAGAGTAGGATGTGACTTAGGCACATAACAATAACAACAACATCTGGCTAATTACTTGGCTGCTTGAGAATGTCTCTTTTCAGAGAATCAACTTCGTAGACTAGGACACGGACTTTGCCTCCAAAATAATTGACGCTCGGAAATGTTTTTTAGAAGCTTCATTTCATAATGTTTGCTAAACTGAAGTTTTGTTACTCAAACCAGTAGCTGAACTATACTAACAGATAACAGTGTGAGTTCACAACTTAATGAAATTTGTTGTTGCCATAGAATTATCAGTAGAAGAATTGGTGAAAGACAGCAAAGAGCTCCAAAGAGGTTGACAAAAAAATATATATATATTTTTTTTCTTTTACTCCACAGCATTTCCTATACTCAGAGACAAGGTTTTGCACTGTCTGCCTTTAAGGTGTCTGCCTTTACCTCTTATAGTCGTACTATATTTGTTTCTAAGACTCCAGGTTAGTTTTTCCCTATCATAGGGCTTGCCAATTAACTAGGTTAAAGAGGAATAGATTACTTAAGTGAAATTAATACTGAAATAATTCTCTCAGGATGTTGCATTATTAGAGTTCCTCAAAAATGTTTTCCTAATATTTTCATTCTCTCTCATGAAAAATTGTTCATATTCTTTAGGATGGTCAGTGATGCTATTTGAATGACTACTGTTATTTTTATATAGGCTCAGTCACTCAGTCGTGTATGAATTTTTTCAACTCTATGGACTGTAGCCCATCAGGTTCCTCTGTCCATGGAATTTTTCAGGGACTATCATTTAACACTTGAAAAATAAGCAATCCTATTAAAAGATAAGTTAAAATGTAAATCTTAAATAAAATTACATACCTGATTTAGGAAATTCCCTAGATGTCCAGTGGTTAGGACTCTGCATTCTCACTGCCAAGGGGCTGGATTCAATCCCTGGTCAGGGAACTAAGACCCTACTAGCAGCATGGAATAGCCAAAAAAAAAAAAACAACAAAAACATGATTTAAATATATGCCATAAATATATATGCCATGGTGTTTATTATTTGTTAGATAGTTACTGGAAAATTATATTTATACACCAAAGACAAAGTTGCTCTTTAATTATGCATAAACTACAGCCAGCAATGTCTTTTAGACATGAGAATATATTTTAGGTCATTCAAAACATGTACATGTTTGTGTATATGTATGTGGTATGTGTGTATGTGTGTTTTTTTTTTTAACACAGACAGACATAGCGAGTTCTCCAAGTAGCCAAATTCTATAGATATGCTTGTAAAATATGAGCTTTACTTCAAAAAGGCATTTCGAGAATATCTGAGATTTACCTATGATTTAATTTTAGTACATATTAAGAAGAAACACATGATTGAATGATTATAGGAGCTGGCATCAGCTCTCTCCGAAGAAGGCATTCTCCATGTAAGTTTTGCTATTTTTCCAGAAGGAAGCCTTGAAAACTGTTGCTTGAGAACTCTGAGCACAGGCTCTTAAGCTTATAACAGTAAAACTAGATGCTATAGATTAGAATGTGAAAATGACTCCTAAATGTTGGCTCAGAATGAAAGATTAAAGACAGTGATGAGCTGCTGTGTATCCCTCAGAGACTGGATTTTGTTTAATGGTTTCCATGGTCAGGGAAGTCTTCAAATAAAAGACCACCTGTGTATATGTTGCATGACTGTTGATTGTCTCATGAGTGTTTGTCTTCTTTGTAAATAACACACAAAATGTTTTTCTTTTCTTTCCTTTTCCCTTTTTGTAGAAATTATTGAGCCTACTACCTCTAGTCCTGTCACAAGTCCAGGTCAGTATCCACATACATTCACAAAGTATGTCTGGGTACTTTCTCCATTAAACAAGACCTCTGCATTGTCATAGAAATAAACTGAGTTGAATATGGGCCGCACGCTTGCAGCGCTGCTCTAATGTCTGTTACTTGTCCTCGTCTATATGTGGTTTGTCCTCCCTTTGGATTTGTGATCTGACCCTGATTTGAGGCTAACATCTTTTACTTTATTCTTTAGGGCTTGTGCAGTAAATCTGTGTCACATTGTGGAATAGTTACAAGGTGATTAGCTTCTGTGATATCTTTGCAAACAGAGCTGTAGAGAGTTTACAAGGCTTTCCAACTAAGAAATAGCTATTAAAAAACTATTTACTTTGGTCTGGAATTTCATTATTATAAAATCATTATTAAACAGAACATTGTTTAGTGCCTCTGAAGGAAACAATAGCTGGGGAAAAGTTATACTTTCACTCTTGGAAGATTTGGTCTCTTGAAACTGTCAAGACCAAGGACTTATTTCAGTTGTTGTCTTTAATTTTCAAATAGTTCCCAATTCAACCACAAATACTCAGTCTGAAAAGACAGACCATTGTTATAAATGTGTTTTTAAGCATTGTTTTCAGCTGAGAGCATTTCTGGGTAACATGAAATCAAGATAAAATCTATTGATATGAGAAACAAACTTTATCTTGTTATATAGGAATTTAGCAGTTCATTTTGAATGCTGGTTGCTGGCTATTTAAAGAAAAAAGTGGAGTTGCTAACGTTATTTAACTTTGAAAAGTTCATAGGGATTTCTTGTAACTGCTGAGTTAAAGGATTTGTTGATGCTGCTGATCCATAAAGAGGTATAAGTTGGTTAAATAGTTGTTTCTCCTCTCATTCCAGAAATGGCTCTAAATTTTAGTCTAAAACAGGATTTGCTGATCTGAGAAACTGAGTGTTTTAGAAATTAAAAAAAAAAAAAAAATTCTTTCTCAAATTGTAATCAATCAAAAAATGCTTAAAATTACTTTAGATGATTATGAATTACCCCCACCCCCCAAATGAAACAATTTCAAGCAAGTCTATGATTATGTATTTAAAGAATCTCATAATATAACACTCTCTGGTCAAATTATAAAATAGATTTTTAATACCTCTCAAACTGAACCTCATTTGAGTAGTCTGCTTTAAATTATTTTATAGTTGATCCATACAAGGTTTAAATTATGTGATTGATAACATTTTTTCATTTTACAGATAGAGTTAATAGCCTCCTCCTAAGTTTGAGGGTCATGATAATATAATTAGAACTCTCAGTCATTTGAATATGATTTTTCTCTTAACATAAAAAACTCACTAAGTCTGATTGCTATCAATACTTACGGCCTTCACAGAGTTACCTAATCTCAGGTTCATATGAGAACTTAGAGTTATTAATCTTGTTAGTAAACTTTTGATCTCTTTTTCTCAATAAGTTTTAAAGAGGATATTAAATTATTTCTGTATTGCTGTATCACCTAGATGACTGAAGTGGAGATTAGATAAGTACTTATTTTCCTTCCTAGGCATTGCCTGAATTATTGAATAAAGTCTTCATACAGTAAAAGGATATATTACCTTTCTTATCTATTCAAATAAAAAAGAGTAGAATGCAAAGTAGTTTAAGAAGTGGTATCTAGTGGCATTCATTTCATAGTATTCACTAACTTTGTGGTTTTAGAGAAAGTTTTATTGAAGATAAGTATAAAAATACTCTTTTTCAGTGGGCCATCTGTATCAAGAAATCATTGAAAGAAAGTACCTTTAAATAGTAGGAAATCTTACAAAAACTTCACATCCTAAAGCAAACAAAAAAATTACTCTTACCTCTATGAAGATTCATATTTCTTCAAACAATGAGTAGCATAACAGTTAAGAACAAGACTTTGGAACCAACTGCCTAGGTTTGAATCCTAGCTCTGCTACCTTTTAGCTATATAAATGTAATCAGGTTACTTAACCTCCCTCTGCCTCAGATTTTTCATTTGTAAATGGATGGGTTAGGATAATAACATCACCCACCGCATAGAGCTATTATGAAAATTGAGTAAATTTTGAGGAAAAATGTTTATATATATATATATATATATATATAGCATATATGTGTATAAAATATACATATTATAACATAAATACACATTGATAGATTGTATAGTCTCAAATACTCTGAGACCTTATACTTATTTCCACTGCTTATATAATGCCTGAGGCAACAGTTAAATGGTTAAATGGCCATTGACCCCAAATTGGTCTATTCATTGCTAGGATTCAATGTTCCAAAATCTTTAATACATGAAAAATAGTTTAAAATTGAATTCCTTAGCACTGCAACCTTTGAAGAAGATAACATAAGCTTTTTAAAAGAATATTATGAATATTATTGTAGTAAGAATATTAAATACACATTGAATTGAATTGAAGGATAGAAAAGTAAGCACAACTTTCAAAGAAACTCATCCTTCATTAATTGTGAATTTGTTAAAGACCTCCAAAGAATAGTTTAATTAGTCAGGGATTTGAACATGTGGTTATAGCAAGATTTAAAGAGTGGTATACATGATAAACAAAACCTTTTAAAAGTATGTGCAGTCTGTTCTGAAAGATACAAAAAAGAAAAGAAGAATTTGACAATATATAACTCTAAGCAAAAGATCATTAAATGTAGATGGGAAAATAATTTACCCTGTGAATATCACCAAACTGTTAAAAGTCCCAGTCATTTAAAACAAAGCTTTAAAAACACATTATCCAAATAAAAATAGTAAGTGAAATCTCACAAAATTATTCCAGGGATAAGAAATAGTAGATTTTTTTCAAACTAGTCCATTTATTGCTTCTACATAAATGGAAAAAGAGAATGTTAAATAAGCCCAGACAGATTTCATATTTTGTAATATTACTGACAGAGTTAAAGGAAAGATAAAGTAGATATAGTTATGAAAATACTAGACACATTGAAAATTATTGGAGAAAGTGTATTTATATCATTTATACCCATAAGTTCTAAAGAAATGAAGGTCTTGAAATCATAATTTATATTTTTATATATTCTTGACAAGTCAGAATCTGTTTCAATTGAAAGGAATGAAAATTGAATTATTAACATCATTATTCAAGAAAAGGCCATGAAATATAGTAAGTAATAAGAACAAAAGAAAACTCTTCTTTGATCACTCTCAGGGTCTCTAAGTTTGAAAGGTAAGGGACGTTTTGTGATGAATGAAATAAGCAGTGAATTTGAAAACTTATACTATTTTTATTGAAATTGTGCTGGATCCTATATTATTCTAAGTAATGTCTATCAAGTTTAAAAATGCCTACCTTTGGGCAAACTCTAAGAGATAGTGAGGGACAGGGAGGTCTGATGTGCTGCAGTCCATGGGTTTGCAAAGAGTCGGACACGACTTAGCAACTGAACAACAAGCATTAGGCCAATAACTACTGTGCCCTATCAAAGCAATTTAACCATTTCTATGCAGTTTTTTTTTTTCCTAAGTTACATTTTGTGATCACTTTTGAAGTGTATTTTAATATTGCTATTTGACTTTTTTTTCTTAAAGAATGGAAATGGGATTAAGGCTGAAGTCTGTCTACCTTGAATAAGACAAATAATATACTTAAAATTTTCTATTTGTTTGCTAGTTAAGTCTGTCTGAGAACATTACACAAGTGAGCTCTATTGTAACCTTGAGCCCAACAAATCAAGGCTGAAATTCCTTTCCTAGAATCCAATTCACAAAATCTAGGTTTTAAACTCCTAGGTTTTAACTGCCTATATAACATAGGGAAGATCCCCTGGAGGTCAGCATGGCAACCACTCCAGTAATCTTGCTTGCAGAATCCCATGGACAGGGGAGCCTGGTGGGCTGTAGTACACAGGGTCATAGAGAGTTGGACATGACTGAAGCGACTTAGTACACAAGCACATAACATCAAAGTGATTATTCCAAAGTGAAAAGTCCAACAAAAACCAACATTTATTTGGCTTCACTTAGACACACACACAAAGTTAATTCTGCCAACATGTTTTAGTCTATAGACAGAATTTGAGGTTTGTTAATGCATTGCACGATGTCCCAACTAACATTTATCCTTTGTCCCTAGAAATACTCTTTGGTGCTGCTGCTGCTGCTACGTCACTTTACTCGTGTCCGACTCTGTGCGACCCCATAGACAGCAGCCCACCAGGCTTCCCGTCCCTGGGATTCTCCAGGCTAGAACACTGGAGTGGGTTGCCATTTCCTTCTCCAATGCATGAAAGTGAAAAGTGAAAGCGAAGTCGCTCAGTTGTGTCCGACTCTAGCGACCCCATGGACTGCTGCCTACCAGGCTCCTCTGTCCATGGGATTTTCTAGGCAAATACTCTTTAGAAGTTATCAATTAAAATTGTTTTGTAAATTAATTTTAAGTCCATGCCATTGTTATTCATAGTAAATGGCTTTATTTATAAATCTTTAGACAAATGAAAGTGTCTTTTAAAAACATGATTTTTCCATATCTAGAAACCAGCAAAGAGCCAATTCTGACCCTTCAGTTCCACTTGATTAAAACTTCACTGTTTAAAATTGGCTATTGTATTTGTCAGCATTTTAAGATCATTTTTAAGTCCATGCAAGTCTATTTCCATTTCTGAAACAAGATGATTGTTTTACTCAAGATCGCTCAGCAAGTACATGACAAAATGAAAATTAAAATACCGAATATTTGATGATCAACTGTGTGTGTCTCACTTTAAACAACAGAATTTTTTTTTTGAAAAACAGAATGTAGACTTTGTAAATAGAATCAATTAAATTCACCAGAAGATAACGCATTATCTAAAGAAATTCTACTTTAAGTTGAATAATTCCTAATTCATCTACTTTGCAAATAATTTTTCACTTTGTTGACATCCTGGGTGTTATAAAATAAAAATGCTTTTTATTTAGTTTATTCCAGGAAGCCTATTTCCTGTCTCCCTCCAAAGGAAATTATTGATCATTGAACAAATATTTGTTGAGCAACAACTGTATCATACACTGAGTGCTGGGAGCATAAGGTTATTCTCTTAAAGGGGCTTGTAAACATCTATTTCTGCTTTGTTGACTATGCCAAAGCCTTTGACTGTGTGGATCACAATAAACTGTGGAAAATTCTGGAAGAGATGGGAATGCCAGAGCACCTGACCTGCCTCTTGAGAAACCTGTATGCAAGGTCAGGAAGCAACAGTTACAACTGGACATGGAACAACAGACTGGTTCCAAATAGGAAAAGGAGTACATCAAGGCTGTATATTGTCACCCTGCTTATTTAACTTACATGCAGAGTACATCATGAGAAACGCTGGGCTGGATGAAGCACAAGCTGGAATCAAGATTGCCAGGAGAAATATCAGTAACCTCAGATATGCAGATGACACCACCCTTATGGCAGAAAGTGAAGAGGAACTAAAAAGCCTCTTGATGAAAGTGAAAGTGGAGAGTGAAAAAGTTGGCTTAAAGCTCAACATTCAGAAAACGAAGATCATGGCATCCAGTCCCATCACTTCATGAGAAATAGATGGGGAAACAGTGGAAACTGTATCAGACTTTATTTGTTTAGGCTCCAAAATCACTGCAGATGGTGATTGTAGCCATGAAATTAAAAGACGCTTACTCCTTGGAAGGAAAGTTATGACCAACCTAGATAGCATATTCAAAAGCAGAGACATTATTTAGTCAGCAAAGGTCTGTCTAGTCAAGGTTATGGTTTTTTCAGTGGTCATGTATGGATGTGAGAGTTGGACTGTGAAGAAAGCTGAGCGCCGAAGAATTGATGCTTTTGAACTGTGGTGTTGGAGAAGACTCTTGAGAGTCCCTTGGACTGAAAAGAGATCCAACCAGTCCATTCTAAAGGAGATCAGTCCTGGGTGTTCATTGGAAGGACTGATGCTAAAGCTGAAACTCCAGATGCTAAAGCTGAAACTCCAGTACTTTGGCCACCTCATGTGAAGAGTTGACTCATTGGAAAAGACTCTGAAGCTGGGAGGAATTGGAGGCAGGAGGAGAAGGGGATGACAGAGGATGAGATGGCTTGATGGCATCACCGACTCCATGGACAAGAGTTTGAGTAAACTCCGGGAGTTGGTAATGGACAGGGAGGCCTGGCGTGCTGTGATTCATGGGGTCTCAAAGAGTCGGACACTACTGAGCAACTGAACTGAATCTATTAAGGAGGCAGGCACATGTGTAACTAATCATTATCTAAGATAATATATTCCATAATCTCTGTCTGTAAAAGCAAGCAGACAATTTTACCTGGAGGAAATCATTATATATATGAACAGGATCTTCATAGATTAGGCATGGCTGGTAAAGAATGGGGGTAGAAAAGTGTAGAAAAGAAAAAGTAGAATAGTGAGGGTAAAATCTCATTTGATTTCTGTATCTTTATAATCTCCTACTGTGCCTTGTACTTAGCAGGTTTTCATGTATGCCAAATTGTTTCAATGAAAACATTGAACCAAAACACTCAACAAAACATTTGAACCAAAAATTACATACAAAAGTTAGGAGATTTTTTTCATCGCTAGCTTCATAACACCTTTTCGTTTACATTAGGTCATAAGTAACTTTTACATTTTTTAACTTATCTAAAGAGTAGATAGTAAAATTAAAACTAAAATTTTAATGTCATCTGTAATTTACTACCCAAACTCACTCTCTTGTATCAGTCTACAGATATTAAAGGTTCCTAAAAATACTTTTTATGGTAGTGCTTCCTATGGTAATTGAGAAATGATATTAAACCAGTTTTAAATTGCATCATCCAGTTATATGATAGAAAATAAAAATGTCCACTTCTCTGGGCTTATCTTCCCTCATGAAATGGATGAAAGAGTGAATGTTTAGAAATCTATATGTATCCCAACTGGTTATAGAGTATCATAAGTATAATAATAGTAATGTGCTTCAGTAAAATACATTCAGGAATAGAGACGGGTGAAAATACTCAAAAATCAAGTAATTATATGATATAAAAGGGTGGGTAATTTATCCATTTATTTACTAAGTAGAAAACTTTAAAAATGTCAATGCCTAAAAAATAGCATATATCTGACTACCCATGCATGGATGGATGGATAACAAAATTACACGTGATCCATAGGGCTAAGATAAGAGAGGATACTGGCAGAAATTGGAAAAGTAAACCAGCTTGTGAAGTTTCTGCCAATTCCCCCAAACAACAAAATGCTTATAGAGCACCTGAATGTGTCAGATACCTTACTATGTATTAGAGATACAAAATGGATGGTCCCACTGCTTGTCTGTCAAGAATCTCACATTCAAAATAATGAGAAAGACATGGAAGAAGAAATTAACATTACAGTATGTACTGTAACAGATATATGTGCAAAGGACTATAGAAACTCTGCTCCCGCCTGAAGAAGAAAAGGCTTTCTGGTAGTTTTAACATAGAGGTAAAGTTGAAAGCTATTCTAGACAGAGCACTCAGCTTGGGCAAAGAAACAGAGGCATGCATAAAATAGCACAGTGTCATCGAGAGAGATTCCCGGTAATTTCTAGTGTGCAAATTGAGCAGCAGAGAGTATAATGGGACTTGGGATGTAGACAGGAAGTATGGTCTATTTGACCTAAGACGTGGGGCAGTTAGCTAGACTCTAGTAACTCCGAGGGATGGGGGAAGGATGAATTGGTATGAGCAAAACTAGCATCAGGAAATGTTATTGTATAGCATCAGGTGAGAGATGATGAGAGCCTGGTAGAGGACAACTGTGATAATAAGGAAAGAATGCAATCTAGTCAAAAGTTGCTTAGAAGGAAAATTTATCAAGGTTTGGTTACTGCTTAGACTTGGAGGGCAAGGAGATGGTCAAGCAAAGATACACAGATATCTTATACAGATGGTGGGGACATCAGCCAAGATAGTGAAAATAACCCAAATATCATACCGAATGGTTTGGACTCTATCTTGTTTGGGAAAGGATTCAGTGTTTTAAGTGGGAACGATGTCACTGGGTATTTTGCAAATATAATTCTGTGAAAGTAGGAAAGTAAGAATGGAGGTGCGGACGCATCAAGCAAGGTGCATGAAAGCACAGTCCCCAGTTACAAATTTGGGGCCATCTCTTAGGAAAATTGCTGGGCACAAACACCTCTCTACAAGCAGAGGATGAGTTCCTGCAAGATAACTCTCAAACTTGTGCTATTATTTGAAAATTTATTTTAAGGTTTATGAGTTTTTTTTCCTAATTTGAAACAATCAAGCTTTCATTATTCTCTGATTGTTAGCGTGTAAGGAATTTAAGATAGCTCAGAATAAATTTCAAATTCTAATTAATATGCCTGAATGTAATGAATTCAGATATTAATTATAATTATACATAATTAGTTGATTAATTTCCAGATAAAGCTATAGCAGAAAATCTATGATGCAATTTAGAATATGATGCTCTTCTTTTTAAAGATGAAGAGCCTAGGGTGTTCTCTACTCTCTGCTCTATTTATTCAACCTTTTCTTCCTTGATATATATTCAGTTCTGTCTCAAAATGTCATTTTAGGTTATTGGTCCTTTGACTTACTCTGGGTTCAAATTAAAGCACCGCTAAGCATACAAATCAATACCACAAAGTCAAACACCTCATGTACTAATAACAAGTCTTTAAATCAAATAATGGATACATAGCCAAAGTATTAAGATTACTGATAATAACCACTTCTACTTTATATACATAAAAGAATGTAGACTTATGAATATGAGTTCCTGTTTAGTATTTACAAAGTACGTATTAGTACATTGTACTTATAAAAACTTATGGGGTTTTATCATAATCATAATAGCACTTAATGCTATGCATTATATTTGGAGATACGTGTCTCTCATACTTATGGGTCATAAGAACCTTTACAGAAGGAGACCAGCTTTTGTTTGTTTGTTTAATCTTTTTATCTACAGTATCTGAGTAACTGGAGCAGTAAAATTTATTGCATGAATGTGTACATGAATTGGTGAGTTTATGCAAGAAAGATTATAGCAAGATGGATGCTTAGAAGAATTGAAAGTCATATTTATATTTTAAATCTCAGAAGGAATAAGCATGAATTATTCCCAGTCTAGTGTAGAGCCCAGATTTATATTAGGAGAGTTCCCGTAATATATACTAAAAAATGGAGAAAACCAAACACTGATGGAAAGTAGAATTTCCTCACAATATTCCTGTAAAAAGGGAAAAATCTATTCTTCATTTAGTCATTCCTGTTTACCAGTGGAAAGAAAGAAAACAGAAGCCCGCAAATGCAACACTACTGGCCAAACCCTGGTTACATGAACATGGCAGTGTCTTACAATTAGGAGCCTTATGATTGTTGGATGAATAAATGAATAATTTCCAAAGCATAATAGTTTCCTGCTGGTGCTTTAACAAAGAATCACAAACATAAGAGCTTAAAACAACACAAATATATTATAGTTCTGGAGGTCAGAACTTTGAAATGAAGCTTCGCAGGTGGCAAGGTGGTAAATAGCCCATTTGCCAATGCAGGAGACACAGGAGACTCGAGATGAAGGTTCGATCCCTGGGTTGGGAAGATCTCCTGGAGAAGGAAATGAAAACCCACTCCAGTATTCTTGCCTGGAGAATACCATGGACAGAGGAGCACGGAGGGATACAATCCATGGAGTTGCAAAGAGTCGGACATGACTGAGCAAACACACAGCTAAAATCAAAATATCAGCAGGACTGTAGTCTGAACACTTTATGGGAGAATTGTTTTCTTGCCTTTTCCAGCTTCTAGAGACCATTACTTATGTTCCTCTTCCATCTTCAAAGACAGCAATGGCCATTCAAGTTTCTCATATTACATCACTGTAACATTTACTCTTCTGCCTCACTCTTTCACATATAAGAACTCCTGCAATTACGTTGAACCTGCTCAGAAAGTCCAGAATAATCTCCCTATTTTAAAGTCAGTTGATTAGCAACCATAATCCCATCTGCCATCTTAATTCTCCTTTTCCATGTAATGTAATAACTTCATAGGTTCTAGAAATTAGAATGTAGTCATCATTGTTGCTGTTGTTGTTTAGTCCCTAATTGTGTCCAACTCTTTGTGACCTCATGGACTATAACCTGGCCAGGCTCCTCTGTCCATGGGATTTCCCAGACAAGAATACTGGAGTGGGTTGCCATTTCCTTCTCCAAGGGATGTTCCTGACCCAGGGATCGAACTCATGTCTCCTGCATTGGCAGATGGATTCTTTACCATTCTTTACTGCTGAGCCACTAGAGAAGTCCGTAGTCATCAGTGGGAGGTCATTATTCTACCTACCACATCAGGTGATCAAATAACTCCTTTTTTCTGCATGTAATATTTTCCCTCTGAAACTGCCAACCTCCTTGGATTTTTCCAATATTCAGGTAATGAGTTTTTGAAATTTTTTTTGAATATTGAATTTTTGAAAATTATTTGAACATTTATTTTTATATTAAAAGTTTATAATAAACTATTTCTTCATAGAAGAGATAAAAGTATCTATTAAGATTATATTTGTCAGACCACATTATTGTCAGCATAATTGCAATAAAACTAATGAACTGATATTGTACATATACATACACACTCATACAAAGAAGACTGAAAGATTTTAACGTCAGAGATAAATCCCAACTGACTCTCTGGTCAATTAGAGAAAGAATCTATACAGGAAAGAATCGAAAATACTAGTAAATCTTGAAACAATTGGAGTTAATGACTTTTGGTGCAATAAGTGATTAGTCTCTCAATAATACATGTAGGAAACAATTCCTTTGTTCTTGGACGCAAAATTCTATAAGCGCCAACAAACAAATGTTTGTCCGTAGGTCTTCCAAAGTATGAATGCATATATTTTAAGATGACTTTAATTCTGAAATACTAAAAGGAAACTGAAAAGGAAAATAAAAAAACTGTTTTAACGGAGACTTTGCATTTAGCAGAATAGGGTAAAATTGTTTGCAAGGTAAACTCTCTAATTTCTGATTTTCTCTATCACCTTTGGACAAACAACACTTACTTTACTGCCTGTTTGACTCCTGTTGTTGTTTGTCACTAAATTGTGCCCAACTCATTTGTGACCCCATGGACTGTAGCCTACCAGGCTCCTCTGACCATGGGATTCTCTAAGGCAAGAACACTGGAGTGGGTAGCGATTCCCTTCTCCAGGGGATCTTCATGACCCAGGGTTCGAACTCACATCCCCTACATTGACAGGAGGGTTCTTTACTTCTGAGCCACCAGGGAAGCCCTTAGCTCCTGTAGAACACCTGTATCCTCAATTGGGCCTCCTAGCCCAGAGCATCTCACCCTACTAAGAATCCAGGACAATGCCTGTGGCCTGCAATGAACAAATTTAGTATGTCTGTTAAACCAGTGCATGCTGGTATGACAGTCTTAATGACAATCTTAATATGCACCTTCCTATTTGTGTTTTAAAAGGAGCTGCCTGTTTAATCCTAAATAATTTATGTGTAATGGTGCAAATTTCAAAATTAGCTATGCACATTGAACAAATATGATTAGGCAAAAGAGTGTTTCTATTGGCACATAAGTCAGTAATCTAGGGATCCAGATGCCAGGCCTCTGCCTAATCACCAAATCAGCTATAGTATTTGATTTTGGATCTTTTCTCTATTATTTACCTTAATTAACCTAAAAAAAGACTTTGCAAATAGACAACACTGTCTTGTGCTTGTTTGAAGATGTGATAAACATAACTCATATTTCAAAGTTAATTACAACTTTAAAATGTATTTTCAACAAGCATCTACTTCTCAGAATAATCTTGTGATATAGGGATTGTTTGTATTAACATTTTACAGGTAAGGAGTTTGAAATTTAGGGAAGTTAAATAATTTACCCAAAGACATAAAAATTCAGTAAATATTTTTGTAAGGCATTTTCCTACATAATATTCAGATTTTTACTTATATCCCCATCCCATTGTCACAACCATCTAACAACCCCGATTATCTGCTGATTGGCTCCTTGATAACGATCACAAATCTGAGCCATTATAGATTGTGAAGCCCCTGTTTGGGCCTTTTTTTTAAGTAATACATCAATTAGTTTTCTTCATGAAATATTCTGTCTTTTGCTCATCTAAGCAAACAGACAAACAAAATAAATGCCATTCTTTAATATTACATCTTATGTCTTACAGATTTGGAAGAGAGATAATGTTAGTGTTTTTCAAAATACTATTAACTGGTTCATGGATGTAATAGGACTCTCTACCTCTGATCATATAATTCGGCAATCAAAATCTTTCCAATTCTGAAATTTCATTGCATTTACTTATTGCTTTTAATTTTATCAGAGTGTTGTTGTTGCATTGTTCAGTTGCCCAGTCGTGTCTAACTTTTTGCAACCCCATGGACTGAAGCATGCCAGGCCTCTTTGTCCTTCCCATCTCCCGAAGTTTGCCCAAGTTCATGTTCATTGCATCAGTGATGTCATCCATCCATCTCATCCTCTGATGCCCTCTTCTCCTTCTTCCCTCAATCTTTCCCAGAATCAGGAACTTTTCCAATGAGTCAGCTGTTCTCATCAGATGACCAAAATACAAGAGTTTCAGCTTCAGCATCAGTCCTTCCAACAAGTATTCAGGGTTGATTTCCCTTAAGATTGACTGGTTTGATCTCCTTCCTGTGCAAGGGACTCTCAGGAGCCTTCTCCAGCACCACAGTTCAAAGGCATCAATTCTTCAGCACTCTGCCTTCTTTATGGTCCAGATCTCAGAGTTTTACCAGAGTAGCACCAATCAGTTCAGCAGGACATTACAATTGTTAGGCAACCATACATGTGAACATAAGAGCCTGTGCTTTTACTAATGGCATGACTTTAAAAAAGCATCTGTGTGTGTGTGTGTGTGTGTGTGTGAAAGAGAGGGAGAGAGAAGAGGTAGAGAGAGGAAGGGAGACAGGAGCATCTTACATAGCCACTTTACAATTCATAACAGTCTCGACTAATTCTTATTCAACTAGATCCAAATCTTGAATAAGAATATTTTATTAGAAATTATTTCTGCTGCCAAGTAGAAAGAAATCAGGGTACATCTTAGCCATCCTCATATTTCATTTATTGCCCTTTTTATGTCCTGTTTCTGGTTTTACTTCTTCTGCCACTCTCCTCAACTTGAATCACCAGAGATCTTTGGTTTGCTGATTTTTATCATATTTCAAAATAAGACTATACCCTATCCAGATAGGTATATGTCTTACTCCTGGTCATCTAGATAGGATAATCTTTCCTGGACAATTTTCCAAGGTAATGTCTCTCTTGAAATTCCTTATTTAAGACTCAGGTAGTTATCCATTCATTAATTCATTCACTGATTCAGAGCCTTTTATCAAGTATCTGTCACGAGCTGCACAATGTGATGGGTTTCCCCTGTGGCTCAGCTGGTAAAGAATCCTCCTGCAACATGGGAGACTTGGGTTTGATACCTGGGTTGGGAAGATCTCCTGGAGAAGGGAAATGCCATCCACTCCAGTATTCTGGCCTAGAGAATTCCATGGACTACAGTTCATGGAGTCACAAAGAGTTGGACACAACTGAGCAACTTTCGCACAGTGTGATAAATTAAAAACAATAATAATCTTAGGCAATAATACTAAAATATAATAGTGAAGACAGGAATGTCAACTATCCTTTATATCATGTTATGTGTTAATAATTCTGTGTATGGGGTTTATTTATTTATGAGGATATATGCATGCATGAGGAGGAAAAAACTTGTATAAACATCTTACACATTTTTTTTTTTTTG
Source organism: Bos indicus (assembly GCF_029378745.1). Classification (NCBI taxonomy): domain Eukaryota; kingdom Metazoa; phylum Chordata; class Mammalia; order Artiodactyla; family Bovidae; genus Bos; species Bos indicus. The sequence continues at coordinate 73,983,000 of NC_091762.1, forward strand.
GTTTTGTGGCTTTTAAAGGCTTGAAGAGCATTACTCTATTTATCTTCTGCATTTGACAGAGCAGAGATAATTATGAATAGGTATTTTGTACTATAATGTATTTAAAGGTGCCCTGAAATATACACAAATCTCATTCTTCATGCTAAAGAATGTGTGTTTTTTAGAGCCAGAAGAATGCAGTCACTAGGTGGCATCTCTGTGCTATAGTCGCTACTGAAGACTCACAGGTGTCCTTTCCATGTACTACTGATTTTCGTTGACATTTTTTATCATCTTCTTGCCTCCTATAGTAATATTTACCAGAGTGTGATTTGTGCTTAAACAAAGGTCGCTTCTATAGACTTAATAGCAACATACGAAATTGTTGCCCATACCCACTGCCAATTGAAAAATGAAAAATATAGCTTGATTACTGAAGCACACTATATCACACTATATTTGTATTTAATATTTCATTTGTTTGAGACTAAGAAATAGGCAAAATGACACAGTGATTAGGACATTGTTAGTTATCAAAAAAAAAAAAACCTGAAATCAAGTTCTTTGCTAGTTTAGGATTTTAAGTGTATCTCAACTCATTCAGGAGAAGGCAATGGCAACCCACTCCAGTACTCTTGCCTGGAAAATCCCATAGACAGAGGAGCCTGGTAGGCTACAGTCCATGGGGTCTCGAAGAGTCAAACATGACTGAGCGACTTCACTTTCACTTTTCACTTTCACGCATTGGAGAAGGAAATGGCAACCCACTCCAGTGTTCTTGCCTGGAGAATCCCAGGGACAGGGGAGCCTGGTGGGCTGCCATCTATGGGGTCGCACAGAGTCAGACAGGACTAAAGTGACTTAGCAGCAGCAGCAACTCATTCAAAATATTGATTAATAAGTTGTGGCTCTTGTCCTCAAGGAACTTCCATTCTCCTGGGAATATAGACTGTAAAATGGAGTGATTAGCCAGATGATTTTAAAGTTTGCTACTAACTCTTAAATTCAATGACTTTCCTGTAAAAAGTGTATAAAAGGTTTATAGATCTAAATCAGCTGTGAAATTGCCTTAGTGTTCTTTATGAGCCTAGTTAAATTGACTATTTCCCAGTCATGTGCATGCATAGCACTTTTGTGAATATAGTTTATTCTGAAATATCTGCACTGAATCCAGGAATTTAGAATGAGGAATATTCAGCTCAGACCTAAGTCTTGGCCCAAGTCAGAAGCCCTGAAACTAAGCTCAAGTGAAAGAAAGCAGTTCTACAAATTCCCATACAATCAGGCTACTAATTAAAATTCCCAAGACTGGCAAGTCCATCTAACTTGTCCGTCACTCTGGCAAAGTGCATAAACCATGGGTCTTGTGCATGCAAATGTAAAAATTTCCACTGGGCTCATTTAACCAGAGAGAAATGACCCTTTCAAAGCCTGCTAGATTGGGATGGAGTGACAGAAAGCTCCTTGGAGTAGATAAAAGTAGGATACCTTTTACCTTCTTAAGGTAGATTTCACATCACTTTCCCATTTTCTCCCTTTGCACTTTCCTGTTGCCTTTCCCTGTCTCAGCCGTACCTATAACACCAGATAGGAGCTGTGGGTTAGTGAACTTTACATATTTTTCATCCAGATATTTTTCATAGTAAGTAGTAAACATAAACCAAAATTAAGTGCTACTTCAAGAATTTAGAAATATGTCTGCCTTCCAAGAGTAAAGAGCAAAGGCTTAAACATTACATACAACAAAGAAGGGCTATAGGCCTTTGACTGTCTTATAAACAGTTTGTAGATCCTAACCTGTCTAATTAAAGAATGTAGGGTGGGGATTAGTAGGCTGCCAAGGGAATTATTGAAACAAAACCATTTATTGTCCATCTAAGTCCTGTACAGGAGAGTTCGTTTTTGTTTTTGGCAGACACATGCACCTGGCTTTACCTCATAGAGAACAATGGACTCCTGGGGCTGAATCTGATTCTAGGCTTGATGAGGAACATTATGATAACCAGGAAGAAGGCTAGCATGACTTAGTGGGGAAAGCAGCGAGGTGAAAATCCAAACCACAGTCATTATCATTTATTAAGCATTTACACTGTGGTGGACACTGTATTAAATAATTTTAAATACATTATCTCAGATAACCTTCATGACAACCCTAAGAGTGTATGTTTTCATCCCAAGTTACAGAAGAAACTGAAGTTGGAAGAGTTAATAAGTGAGCAAGCCATTTGTTGTCAGGCTTTATCTGACTCAAAATCCTGTGATCTTAAAAATACACCAGTTTCTCAGCTGAGATTCTCACCCATGCTGTTGCTGCTGCTGCTGCTAAGTCACTTGAGTCGTGTCCGACTCTGTGCGACCCCATAGATGGCAGCCCACCAGGCTCCCCCGCCCCTGGGGTTCTCCAGGCAAGAACACGGGAGTGGGTTGCCATTTCCTTCTCCAATGCATGAAAGTGAAAAGTGAAAGTGAAGTCAGTCAGTCGTGTCCAACTCTTAGTGACCCCATGGACTGCAGCCCACCAGGCTCCTCCGTCCATAGGATTTTCCAGGCAAGAGTACTGGAGTGGGTTGCCATTGCCTTCTCCCACCCATGCTGTTAAGGGCTCACAAATTCTATGAGAATTCTGAAATTTTATCTTTCTTTTTTTTTTAATGATTATCCTTTCCTTTTCCTAATGATAATCATCAAAAAAAAAATACATTCTGTTTATAGTGAATAATGAACATGCTTTAAGAATTCCAGATCTATGCACATAGTCTCATGTCCACAAGATCATATTACTGCTTTAAAAGGAATTCATACATATCTCAGGAAACACTGTATCAAAATAAGCTAAGACCTCAGTTTGAATTTGACTTTGTGATTTACTACCTATGTGATCATACTTTCTCTGAGCCTCAGTTTCTTCTATAATATTAAGGCTAAAATATATCCCTATTAGGGCTTTGAGATATTTTTATAAAAAATATATAAACTCTAATATTCTTAATAAAAGTAAATATCAGTGGTAATGTTGGTTTGCTTTCAGGAGAAAGATCTGATCAAACATAGTTTTTGATATACATTTAGATGGCATATATTCTTCAGCTTCTTCTAAATTTATGCAGCAAGCTTCCTTCACCCAATTCTAACAGAGAACATAGAAAAAATATGTCTCTGGTCTTAAAAAACTAAGAACCAGACTCTAAGTAATGGCTGATTTGCCAACATAAAAAGCACTCTGGGTACTTCTCCTTATAAGCTCACTTTTTGAGAGGTAGAGATGGGAACAGATTTCTGCATCAGTCAGACAGAAAATAGGTATGAAAATATAGTTAACAAACTAGTGAACTAAACATGCTCAGTTTACATACACACACACACAAATCCCAGACTTTAATAATTTAAATTATTATATGAACTCTACTTATAATACAACTAATAAATATTACATTAATTTTTCCTGACAGGAAATTAATGCCATATTTATTAGTTTGCTATGTATTTGTGATATTTCTTATCCATATTATATATACAACAAAACTGTTAGTTTTTTTATAACCATAGTTCCTTTGTATTTTATCCCTGTAACATATTTTATGTACACAATTTTAACATTTCTGTTAGTATTTGTTTCTAAGTGTTACATGGCTTAATAGTTTTTCTCTGGGCAAACAAAATACAAATTTCGTGTCACTGATGTTCAGTCCTTGTATATACTGCATTCAGCTGAATACCATTCAAAACAATGCAAAAATAGACACTACAAAGTAGAGATTATTTTTCCTTAAATACAGTCCAGTTATTACAAATAATATGTTTTTATTTTTACTTTTTTTAATAAAAGAAAGAAAGTGAATGAAAGTCACACCATTGTATCCAACTCCTTGGGACCTCATGGACTAAACAGTTCATGTAATTCTCCAGGCCAGAATACTGGAGTGGATAGCCTTTCCCTTCTCCAGGGCATCTTTTCAACCCAGGGATCGAACCCAGGTCTCCCACATTGTGGGTGGATTCTTTACCAGTTGAGCCACTAGGGAAGCTGCCGGGGTCCAGCCTCAGCAGGATCCAGGGATACCCTCAGGATGAACGGTGTCAGCAAGAGAGATGACACAGGGAGACCAAGTTTAGGTGAAGCAGGGTCTGTAGCTTTATGCTCAAAAGGAGCTTTTATACCCTGAATTATAAATTTCCAGAAGTGAAAGATGCAGAGTCATGCAGAGTCAGCTCAATGTTATATCAGCTTAAACCTTTATTGAAAGCAGATGTTTTCTGCATATCTTTCCATTTACAAGGGTCTTGTGTTATGCACATTATCTTCTGGCCCAGAGGCCTGTTGACATTTTATGACCCTTTTCTGGTAAAGGCTGGTCAACCATAAAACCTGTTTTTCCCTTAAGCTGTTTTTTCTTTATTTTTCCAATCTGTGTCACCCTCAGAAAGTACTAAATAAAGTTACATTCTTATGGAGCAAAGGAGTAGTGGGTTACAACAAAGAAAGAACTTATTGACTCAAATGTCTTATTGTTGCTAATGCCAAGGCTATTACTTGTTTTTCCTACATTCCAACTATATTAACTAATGTACTCCCAGGCACAATGAGTAAGGGATATAGAGACTTGGCAGCAAGCATTGGCTCAACAATGAAACCCTTCACCAGTACTATCTAATAATTTTTCACCCCTCAAAGGCTCTATGCCCATTAGGACTTTTAAAATGCTTAGGCTTCCCGTGCCTTTCATGGTTGGGAAGTTGTAAACAATCATGTGTGTTAGTTGCAAGAGTATGGATAAACCTGCCAAGCAAGCTAGAATGCCAAGAGAAGTTTGAATTGAAATACTCCTTTCATGCCCAGACTTATTAACTAGAGCCCTAAGTTGATCTTCTTCAGAGAAAGGTGGTTGGGGATAGCCCCCTGTTAATGTCAGAAGAGTTGGTGAAAAGCATAATATAGTAAACAGTAGACAGACAGATTTTGGTTTCAGGGTAGATGCTTGAGCAGGTCCAGGGAGTCCCTCGAGTCCTGATCCGCCTTGCCTGTCAGGTCTCCTCCGCATGACCTTGTCATGGGTGGGATCTCCCGTGCTGGCTCCCGACAGGAAGCCCAAGAATACTAGAGTGGGTAGCCTATTCCTTCTCCAGCAGATCTTCCTGACCCAGGAATCAAACCAGGTCTCCTGCATTTCAGGTGGATTTTTTAGTAAAGCATCATGTTAAATACTTTTATATTGCTTTACTTAAAAAATATGAGGGGGGCAGTAAGAACTATTTTTAAATTTAATATTCCTAACAGAACACATTTCACATCAGAAAATATTTATTTTCATATAACTGACAGTTATTTTTAAATGTAATATTTGATTCTACCAAATGGAAGAAATATTTCTATTTTGAGAGAAAATCTGGTTTTAGTTTGAGAATAAACAACAATAATGGCACTTCAGTTAAGAAAACTATCATGTCTACAGCATGTAATTATATTATGTACACTAAAATATGAAACTCTAAAATGGATGTATTCTTTGAGGTTTCTTTTTTCTAATGTGCTCATATAGAATTTGTTCAACTTAAGTTTGCATTGAAAAAGAAGAAAGATATGCCTTATTATGTGTTTATTTGCACTACAAGTCTATTCATATCAGTTATATTTAATATTGGCTCTGTGTGTTTTTCACTAATCATCTTGGTGAAAACACATGTACTGATATTTTGTGACCATGAAAACACTAGCGAAAGGATATCTCTCTCTTTGATTCAGCTTATCTCAATACAACCAGAGAAGCATTCCCTATCAGATGATTTATTTTACAACATCCTGACAGGGATCTACATAGAATCAGTAAGTAAAAATAATGCTTCAACTCTGTGGAACTTCTGTGGAAGTCTCGGGGCTCTTGAAAACTAAATTCTTTCCTCTTTGTTTAGTTGAGCCTCTGATGAACAATTAAATGCAATACATGTGATGTGTAACAGTGAAACAAAGGCTTTTTAAGATAGAGGGAAATGTATGTACTTGGACACAAATACTAGTCTTCCAGCATATTTTGAGACAAAATGTTTCTATTGGCCAAATAGATTTGGAGACTCTTGAGTACTACTAGGTCATTGTTTTGAAGATTTGGGTTATACATTAAACACACTAGAGATGCTGGGGAAGAAAAAAAAAAAAAAACCTGCAATAAGCAAACCTGATAAATTGTTTAATTCAGGATTTCCTAACCTCACTTAAGCACAGAATGTTACTCTTCCTTTTGTATTAACCAGTCATCTAGCTTTGCGTAGTTTATTAGGCTGAATGTGCTACAGATTGCAGTTAAGGTGTCTGAAAAGCAATCAAAATGCCTTGTCTTCATTTTACTGCTGCTAAGTCACTTCAGTCATGTCCGACTCTGTGAGACCCCATAGACAGCAGCCCACCAGGCTCCCCCGTCCCTGGGATTCTCCAGGCAAGAACACTGGGGTGGGTTGCCATTTCTTTCTCCAATGCAGGAAAGTGAAAAGTGAAAGTGAAGTCGCTCAGTCGTGTCCGACTCTAGCGACCCCATGGACTGCAGCCCACCAGGCTCCTTGGGATTTTCCAGGCAAGAGTACTGGAGTGGGGTGCCATTGCCTTCTGCCTCTTCCCAAGTCACACTCCAAAAGTTCTTTGTAGCATGGATAGGCAAAGTCATCAAGCTAATCCCAGAAGTCAGCCCTAGATTTGGAGAGCATTGTAACATTGTTTCAGGCCAAGAGAGTTTTACTGACTAAAACTGTGCCTAAGGAGACAAGTCAAGGCTTGAGAGAATTATGTTTCAAGCGACCTTACAAACTTCAGGTCCAAGTGTATCTTTCTTTTCCAAAAGATTTGGCTTCTGACTGAATAACCATAGGTCATATCTAATTATATTTTCAAATTTACAAACAAAAAAACCCTGAAGTTTAAATAGAATCACTTTTACTTTTTTGTTGATTATTTCAATGTATTTTGCCCTCTGAAAGTGGGAAAAACAAGTTGATAGAACTTTGTACATGCGGCAAGATGCTGATTTATATTTAACTTTAACATATAAATAAGTCATTAATATGTTTTATTATAACGGGTTTTGTGTGATTTACAATAACTGTTATTAAATCTATAGAGGGCAGATATGTAAATTGTCCCTATATATTTTTTCTTCCTTCTCTTCTCTACTTATGTTTCATGATGTTTTTTACTATTTATAATTTTGTGAATGTTGTCTTTTCAATCTCATGTTGTATAGTCTGACGTTCTTTGACATATTACCGAGAAGTAGACATATTAACACAGAAGCATTGTTTTTTCAGTTGTAAAGGGCCCATAGAGATCACCTAATTTTCATTTTATAGATAGATAAGGTAAGATTTCTCAAGACTGAATGACTTGTCTGGTGTCATGCAGATATTAGAAACAGAGTTGAGTGATAAAACCTAGGTTTAGTATTTCTCATTTCAGGGCAAATCTATTTGACAACCCCGAAAACTGGCAGTTGAGATCTGTAGCAATATTCCAGACAGTGGTATCATTTAGACCTCAAAGTACATTATCTTGTTGAAAATATTTACTTCATCATAAGGTTAAAGTTTATTTTATTCATTGAATTATCAGGGATAAATTAGGAATTTGAGATTAACATACATGGATAGGGGAACCTGGCAGGCTATAGTCCATGGGGTCGCAAAGAGTGAGACATGACTTAGTGACTATCACTTTCACTTTCACTCCTATATATGAATATATGAAATAGATAATCAACAAGGACCTCTTGTATAGCACAGGGAACTCTACTCAATATTTTGTAATAACTAATATAGGAAAAGAATCTTAAAAAGAATGAATATATGTATATGTATAACTGAACCACTTTGCTGTCTACCTGAAACTAACACAACATTATAAACCAACTATACTTGAATAACAATTTAAAAAACACTAATATGTCATTGACAACAATATATATAATACAGCTGTAGCCATATTAATCTATGATATGGTGAGTTAAAAGTTAATCACAGATCATTTTTCTGAAATTTATTTATATGTACAGAAGAAATTGTGCAATTTCTTTTTTGTACAATTTGTACATGATTCTTTTTGTACAATTGACTGTTTTGGCATTATATTTGATTTTTTTGGTTCATGAACATTTCTCTGTTATTTGTTACAATCTGTTAACAAATAACCACTTTATATTTGTAAAATTGAGGTTTAAGTCAATAAACAGAATCACATTATTTGGTAGTTTAGTAAAATTTAGTGTTGAGAAGAAGTTTTGGTTAAATAATCAGAGGCCCATATGTTGATCTAGCATTCATTATGGCTTAAGTATTTTGGTTCAGGTGTTTCAGTGGAAAGAATTGTAAACTTTGTTTTGTGGTTGAGCTTTTTCTCTATCACTGCACTAGATAGAGATGACTACTAGGTCTCTTTCTGCCTGGATATTCTTACTGATTGGTAGTAACCATCTGGAGCGAATGTTGGGAAGGATGCCATGGTTCTGTCAGGCTCAAGGAGAAATAATGCTGGATAAGGGAACCAATGTTTCTGTCCCCACTAGAATATAAGCATGCATTATGAAGGCAGGAACATTATCTTGTTTGTTTTCTCTTGCATTCTGAGTGCCTATGATAGTGCCATAAGTGTGTGTGAATATATACATTATATACATGTGTATAATACTGTGTGAAGTGAGAAAGGAGAATAGCAACACACATGATAAGTCTTTGCCTTCTCTGTACTAAGTGATTATATACTTCCAAGGTCTATAAGTCAGAACCCCTTTGTATGTGTTGAAATCTGATGATCCAGTTTACTTTTAAAAAATAATTTTATGAGTACAAAAAAACAAGACAAACTGACGTAAACATATGGAAAGGTATCACAAACCCAATAAATTCCAACAAAAGCCTTGATTTTTAGAAGACTATTCTGTTAAGGAAAGTTTATTTTGCTACATAGAATAAACTCTTGCTGAAAACTAACATTAATTTTAAAAAAGAGAAAGAGAGAGAGAAAACAAAAAAGCCTAAATCCTGAAGTGTCTTCAAATCCTACTGCCTCAGAAGTCAGTAGTCTGGAGGGTTTCTCAGTGATAGCGAATGGATTTGCCTTTGAAGTAACTTTGGCTAGAACTGGCTGCATCCAAAATTTTAAAATAATGGAAGTCAAGAGACCTGGCAGGCAGCTGGATAGTGGGCACCCCCCATGACTATCTCCACTGAATATACTCCCTATGGTGGAGTAATCACCTCGAGGTCTCCCATGATTAAGGCAAATAATCTTATGAGTGGTCATGAGTATGCACATTGATTGGGTTCGGCAGATTGCATAATTGACTGAAAATTACCTTTTGGAAATGACTGGCTATACCCAGTGGGCAGAAGAAACGGAAGCAAGGGGATCTGGCAGACAGAAGGTACCCATAGCAGCTGTATGAGTTACATTCCCATAATATACTGATGAAGAAGCCAAACCTGGACCTTTCATAGCTGTGCTTTTCATTTTTGATATTTGGAGGGACTGCAGGAGGCTGCTGCACACTCGAGCAGTTTACCTTCAGGATAGCAGCACAGCAGAGTGTCAATATCCTACTTATATTGGTACACCTCTTGACGCGTGATGTATGCATCCCTTTTCTTTATACCCAGCAGAAAAGCACAACACCTGCTCCACTGATAATTGGATACCAGCCTTGTCTGATGAAAGGATATTAATTTTCACTTCATAGATTAAAAGACCTTGGGAAGTCAACTAGTCCATCACGGTATCTTAGTACAGGATACTTCCTAACCCGAAAGGAAGCGTTTGAGAGAGACAAAGCCATGTTTTACATTGTTGTGATTTTGAGTGCAATCAACTTCTTCATGACACATGCAGAGAACTGCTAAACCATTCCCAGGAAATGGGATACTAGATGACCATTACCTCTCAGCTGTGAGACAGTCCCTGTCGTTCTGTTTGTACATTTTATTAGATAGGCCCAAGCTCAGATTTATAGAAACAATATTCAATTCAATAATTATTAATAAACTCATCTGAGTTTTTAATACTGTGTTAGGGGCCATGGAGGCTATTAGCTCATAAGTTTTAATGCAGCATACATTTGTTTCTGTAATATAAAAAGATATGAGATGAATTCTATCTCATTTAGCTCCTATTCTGAATGAAACATAGAAATTATACAATTTAACATTCTATTCTGAAAGAAACAGATATTAATAAATGGAAAAGATATTATATTCATAGAAAACAGTGTTTTATTTTACCTGAGATATTTTGTTTGATCTATGGTCATCTTTCTGTAAGAGGAATGTATTTACATATGTATATTTTACAATTATGTATTTGTCTTCATCTTTTCTATCTAGCTTCTTAAAACAGTGGAGATTATATATTTAAAACAAAACAAAATATGAGTTCTTAAACCACCAAAATTTAGAGAAACAACAAACTAGCTCTAGTCTGTAGAATCATTTGCCTTGATTATGTGAAAGTAATTTATTCATCTGATCTCAATAAAGCGATTAGCCCTCAGTTTCAAAAAGGTTCTCAAATTGTCTTAAGCATATTTGGAAAAGAATTAAACTATGAAATAAGCATAAATTTTTCTTCTGAAAGGAGAAATATATATTTCAAACAGTCTGCAGGGTAAGCTCTAATATTCCCATATTTATTTATGATAGCATATGGTATTATTTCAGAAAACTATATGAATAAAGAATATTATAAAGATATATGTTGTTTGCTGAATAAATGTGTCTCTTTCATCCAGAAAGAATGGTTTCTCTTTACCCAAGAATAGCACCATCTGCCAATTGATTAATATTTACCAGCCCAGTATGTAAAGTATTAGCTAACATCACTTCAACTAAATATGCATTTCTTATTGGAAATGTCAACATTAAACAAGCTTTTCCCCAAATTCTTTCTAGTATTTGGAGTTAGATAGTATTCTGAAACTGGACACACTGTGCTCTGCTTATCTAATTCATAAAAGCTAATGCTTCAAATAGAAACCAAATTAAGCAATCAAAATTGAATGCCTTGTTTTGATTGATCAATTTTCCAGTATACAGGGTAGATGTTAGCAAAGTTGCAGGTGGCTTAACTGTCTAGGAAGTGGTCTAGTGGAATGTGATGACTGCTTATAAAGTAGGGATTTACACATTTATTCTGTTGGAAGGTTATCATCGGACTGTAGCAAGTAAAGAATGAATTCTTGCCTTGTTACTTATCTACTGCATATCTCCCTAGCTCAGCCAGGACCTGTAGTGTTATTTGAACAGAACAAGCAGATAATCAAACATTCTGTTTTTACAGAATTGTCCCAATTTAGGGTCCTTCAGGACCCTCTAGGATGCCTATTTGAAATGTTTTTCTTTCCTAAAGGCATTATATTGGGATAAAAATAAAAGAATACAGTCTTTCATCATCCCAGCCCAAGGAAATGTGAATTCTGTCCCCATTACAGTTCTCAAAGAAGAAAAAGTAAAACCAGGAAAGGAAGATGTGTTATACAAAGAACACTATATTGCCTAGAAATGCCTATACACTAGGCACTATATTCTAGGCAATAAGTATCTTCATTCTTTCTATCCCCTCTTTCACTACCTGCTGTTGTACTCAAACCAAGAAGCAATTCATCATTTCTAATTTCAGGACTTTTCTAAGTTTCTGTGACTACCTTTCCCAAACTAATCGCAGATGCCAATGGAGCCCATTTCTGGCCCTTTAACTCCACTATTCCTTCTGGTTTCTGCTGCCCTCTTTCCATCTTGCTTTACTTATATGTTGTTCTTGTTGTTCATCACTACTCTTCCTATCTTGGAATATAATACATTACTTAGAATTGTCCCTTTCTGTTAAACTGGGCAGGAACCCCTCATTGACCATTGGCATCTTACATAGGAAAAGGAAATAAGAAAAATTATAATAAAGGAGTAAACTACCAGGCCAGAGGAAGCATCTAGAATAATTTTCTATCAAAAAACAGAATGTTGGAATAATTATCAGTTACTTTCAGGTTATCAGTTATTTTTATCAGGTATTCATTATTGAAGAGTTGGTGGCACATTTTCAGTGTCTACCGTGTGCTCATTAAATGTTGATAGAACCGTTGAACTGTTTCTTTATTGCAGTTGTTCCTTAGGAAAATGCTAATATCATCTTGTCAGCATCACTACCATCTTATTTTTCTTTCACCTTTACATAGCATTATATAGGTAGTTTTTTCTTCCCTACTTGTACTTCCCCTTATTTTTGAAGTTACTAGATTACTAAATTTTCTTGGTTCCCCAAATCCAAACCTTTGTTTATCATACCTGCTTATTACCTAACTACAATGATACTCAGTATATACTACTGTAGATAATTAGAATAGGATATCAGTGAGGGAGACTGGACTTAGAGGATGCTTCAAGAAAGAAGTGCATCTGTGCAATGAGTTTAACCAGCTGTATAGTTCGAGGAAATAGTCGCTGCAAGACTGCCCTCACTTCAGACATAAGCCATAAGTTTGTGGATCCCCAGGACCACCTTCACTTCAAACCAGCTGGCTATGAATTCTAGGATCCCCATCTTCATCCCTGGGTATGATAATGCACTAGAAAGACTCAAGTACTTATTGAAAGCTATTATGCTTATTGTTAATACAGAGACAGTATACAGAAAACCAGCCAAAAGAAAAAAATACATAGGGTAGAATCTAGGAGGAATCCAAATACACAGTTTCGGGACATCTCATTGCGGAGTCACAAATGGTTTTTATGACTTAACTACATCCTGCCCACATTGACTAACTTTTGGTCTCCAGCCCCTCACAAAGGTCAAGCCACCTTTAGTCATCAGTTTTTCCAGAGGTCAGAACTGAAAAAATGTGGCCTCAAAGCCCAGGTCATACATCACGTTTCTAGATTATCTGGTGGTAGCCAAAGCCCCCAGGCAAACAAAGATACTTCTATCAGGCAGGGCATGCCAGAGGCTTAGAGATCTCCTCCCAGGACCCAAAGGCAGAGTTCAAACTTCTCTTTGTGTGATTCCAGATTTCACACTACAGAGCTGGAACTGAGTTTTAAAGGAAAGAGAAGATTAAGATGAGTAGAGAGGAGAAAAGTCATTTCAGGCAAAAAGATAACAATCAGGAGTGGTTTGGAAGTATAAGTAAGTGAATGAAAGGGAATGCTAACATGAGCATCCCAGTGTAGCTAAAGCAGGAGATGTTTTGTGGAAAAATGAAGATGAATTTGTTGGACTAGAAAGAGGACACAGATTCTGAATGGCCTCAAAAGTTAAGTGGATCCAAGTAGTAGTGCTTTGAAGAAATAAGAACTTGAAATCTTTAAATTTCTTGAATTGGCGAGATAAGTCGAATGACTAAAACTCTATATAAAGAAATTCCAAAGTAGTCTCTTTATTTCTGGACCCCTCCGCCATTTCAAATAATGCTGACAATTATAAAGGACAAACAAGAGAATAATCAAAATGGTGAGGCCTAAAATTTATATCAAGCCCAATTCTGGGAACACTGTGTATCTGTAAATTTGCCAAAAATAAGACTTAAAGAGACAAAGCAGCTTTCTTCAACAGCCTATAAAGTTTTATATTACAAGTATGCCTTCACTTCATGGCAAATAGATAGGGAAACAGTGGAAACAATGGCTGACTTTATTTTTCTGGGCTCCAAAATCACTGCAGATGGTGACTGCAGCCATGAAATTAAAAGACGCTTGCTCCTTGGAAGGAAAGTTATGACCAACCTAGACAGCATAGTAAAAAGCAGAGACGTTACTTTGCCAACAAAGGTCCATCTAGTCAAGGCTCTGGTTTTTCCAGTGGTCATGTATGGATGTGAGAGTTGCACTATAAAGAAAGCTGAGTGCCGAAGAATTGATGCTTTTGAACTGTGGTGTTGGAGAAGACTCTTGAGAGTCCCTTGGACTGCAAGGAGATCCAGCCAGTCCATCCTAAAGGAAATCAGTCCTGGGTATTTATTGGAAGGATTGATGCTGAAGCTGAAACTCCAATACTTTGGCCACCTGATGCAAAGAGGTGACTCATTTGGAAAGACCCTGATGCTGGGAGGGATTGGGGGCAGAAGGAGAAGGGGACAACAGAGGATGAGATGGTTGGATGGCATCACCAACACAATGGACATGGGTTTGGTTGGACTCCAGGAGTTGGTGATGAACAGGGAGGCCTGGTGTACTGAGGTTCACAGGGCTGCAAAGATTCAGACACAACTGAGTGACTGAACTGAACTGAAGCAAAACTAGGATAGAAGGGAGAAAAATAAAGCAAAGACGGTATAGACCTAGCAATATAAATAACATTTATTTGTCAATTAAAATAATATATAAATTAAATGATAAATATTTTCAGGAATTATGTTTGCATCAGTAAATATTCAGGAAGTGGATGGCTCTTCATCTATATTTTTAAATTAATTTGTAGAGGTTTTTGCATTGGATGGTAGTGTGTCTTTCTATTTTTGAATTCTGTCATTCTTTTAAATACACAGAATAATTTAGAAGAGGGAAGGCCTGGGGCGGGTCCATAGACATCTACTAGGAAATTTCACGAATATGGGTATGAAGTGATCCAATTTTGGACTAGGGAGGCAGTAGTGACTATAGGACAGAAGGATAAAAGATACATTTCAAAAGAGAAATGAACAGAATGTGGTGAATGGCTAGATGGTGAGCATGAGTGAGAAAAATGCAAAGAATATCCATCTTTCAAGCATGAGTGATAAGCGTAACTGAAACTGCCAGTAGAAACAGTCATCACAATGGAGAACAATTTTTATAAGAAAGATGGTGAATTCTTTCTTAAACATAGTGAGACACTTTACATTTAGACTACAGTGGGAGGCCAGTGACCTCTATTTTTGTTGCTTTAAGATTTTTGTTATGGCATTTATCACAGTATGTTTGATATTAGAACTACTTAAGTATCTGTGTCCTAAACTTGATTCTGAGATTTTTGAAAGTGGGGTCAAAGCTTCATATATTCTCTTATTTTACAAAATCAGTTTTGTGTCTTGCTCATTTCCAGTAAATATTTTGGTATTAAATTAAGTATATAAACTGTAAGTGCATATGGGGGAAAATGGAAAAAGAATACTGACTGTTAAGAGAAAAGAAGGGAAAATTGCTGAATTAGGAGTCAAGGAGTTGGAGAAACAGGAGAAAGATCAGGGCCCTGCATTGTTATGGATACCTGAAACTTTAAGGCTTGGCTGATTAAGAGGTCTTGATAATGAGGATAGAGAAAAGACTTTTGTGTTTTTTCAATAAAGGTTTAATTGATCATTTTCCAGAGGTACTGACACTATTGTAAATGGTTTAGAACATTCCATTAGAAGGAAAATGCCTTTTAGTTTATATTTTCTCTAAATACAAACTAAACAAATCTTCAAGAGACAAGTTCTTTCTCCTAGAATGCTAATAGAAGGGAAAACCAATAAGTACATTCTTCTGTTTTGTTTTATATTTTATACATTTGGTGGCTGTCTTTTTTTTTTCCATTCTGAAACTATAGCCCTTTGGGAATGAAAATTCGCTAGTATGGTGCCTATAGGCTAGAAATATGGAGGGCTGGTCTTTGCCATGAATGTATTGAATGACATCCACACTAGGACAGAGGGTGAGAAAAAAAACACTCTTCTGTGAGTTCATGTTTTCACTTCAAAAGAAAAGGGTCAAGCCCTGAGGTGGTCACTACAGGTTCTAAAATATGCCTTTTCTTGTCTTCTTCCCCATCATACTACTTACTTTATATCCATCATTTCCCTGTAGTTACTATTATTATCTGTAACCTAGAAAAATATGGATTTATTAAAGTTTCCTCATGTCTTTAAATACTAGAAAACATTAACCTCCTTGTATTCATTTTTTATTTAATGAATAATAGTTGAACACTTGCTATGAGCCAGTCAGTATGCTGAGATCTTCCATGAAATACTTGCTATACATTTGGTTAAGATTCTTTAGGCTGCATGTAAAAGAAAATGCCAAGTTAAAGTTCCTTAAACAATGAGGAAATATTATTTCATATAATAAAAAAGCAAATCTAGAGTTAAAGTTAGTTCAGTGACTCAGAGAGTCTGCTCTTTCCATTAATTCTGTTCTGTGTTGGGATTAATGGCCCTTATCATCACAGGCTGACTGCTGCAATTACAAGCTTTCCATGCAAACATATCCATGTCCAAAGGAAGAAAAGGAACCATTGCTTCTTGTGTGTTTCCTTTCATCAGTGGGGAAATATTCCTCCAAATCCCATGACTGTCTTCCCTTCACATGTCATTGCTAAGTGCTGATTCAGTCATTGTGAGAGCTGTCACAAGTCCCTTCCTAAACCAGTCACACACAAGGGGAATTACAAATTACATTACCTAGACTGGTTGAGGCTAATGGGGAGTTACGTGACATATCTATAAATGCTGTTTTATAGATCAATGAAAAGTTGGAGAAACAATGTTCATCTAGGTCACACTATGCATCTCATTGTTTTTATTTTGTTTTTTTGAAGAATGTCATTGGTCATGCTCCTTATATCCTACTGTCATGAACACTGATTAATAAGAATAATGAAATTTCAGTTTCAGTTAAGTTGGTAGCAAATGTTCTAAATTTGTACTTTAAAATTGAAACATATATAATAGCCATTGTCACCTTTGGCTGGATATCATACAATTTTGGTGTAAACAAAACACAAGTTCTACAGAAGAATGATTTAGAAAATAATATATCATTATTTAAGAACAAGAAATTTATCAGTATCTGTAATAGATATCACACTGACATTTCTAAGATTACTTTATAATATAAAGAACAATGCATAGCAGGTGTCATACATTTTAAGTGGGTTATATAGATTAGGACCTAAGTGATAATGTGATTCAGTTTAAATCATGGATTAACATAAGGTTATTGCTTTATTTGAAGGTGAAGAGCTGTTTTTTTTTCCCTTTCCAGCAAGTGCAATCATTTCAGCTTTATCACATTTTGGTGCCAATATATGATGAATTGAAAGCAATATAGGAAATCTTCCTCCTTTACAACTTTATGGGCTTTTGTTTTCTGCTTTCCTATTTTAAAGTAACTCAAATTGGCTTTAATGAGAGTGTCCTGGGTATACTCCAAGGAAATAAAACCAGTTAGACAAATTCAGATTTAGTAAGACAGCTCTGTTGAAGCAGAAAAACAGCTTTTACTAGAGTTTTGCATTCTGAAAGACTCGTTTTTAATCATAACTTTTCTATTTATTAGCTTTGTGACCTTGGATTAGTAACACAATCATTCTGTGACTTAGTTTCATCTTTTATGGAATAGAAAATTAATGCTCTCTCAATCAGTATTCTTTATAGGAAACAATAGAAACGAACTATGACAAACTTAAATAAGAGGTAATTTACTGAACAGATATTTTACAAGCTAACAGCATCAACAAGAGACTGGGCAACCAGGCCTGAGAATAGACCAGGAGCGTGAAATGCTTAAAAGCCAAGAATTAGGAAATTAGAAATTCAGCATGAAACTATCTGGGCAGGGCTGCACTGCTACTACCTGGATCTTTTATAACCTCCAGTCTCCCTGGGGGATTTAAAATCCCAGAAGGAGCTCCTGATTCACTGAACTTAAGTCACTGGACTCATTCCTTATGTAGCCTGAGACAGACAAAGGAAATACCTCCTTTGGCTTATATTGTAGAACCTAGTTATCTTTAATACTTCCATAAACAAAGCTACATACAATGGAGAAGTAGTAATTCTTCAATAGGAAAAACATGCTATGTTCATGTGCATATGTTTCTCATTTAATCTTTGTAAGGACTCTATGAAACATTTTAATCTCAGGAAACAAACTCAAAAAAGTTGAATAATTATTCTCAAGTCTCACTAAAAGTAAGTAAAATGGTGGGGCCAGTTTTCACATCTGGATCTGCTTGTCTACAAATTTTACAACCTATCTTTTTAAAATTATTATTGTACAGTATGATCTTTGTGGGGCTTCCTGGTGGCTCAGTGATAAAGAACCCAACTACAATGCAGAAGATGCAGCAGACTAAATTCAATGCCTGGGTTGGGAAGATCCCCTGGAGGAGGGCATGGCAACCCACTCTAGTATTCTAGCCTGGAGAATCCCATGGACAAAGGAGCTTAACAGGCTACAGTCCGTAGGGTCACAAAGAGTCAGACATGACTGAGCAACTGAACATGGAAGCCTTCATGATTTTTGTGGTTGAAAACACTTTGTAATTTTAAAAATTGTTTATTGATATAATCTTTCTGGTTGTGAGAAACACTCAAAGATAGGAATTTAGGGTGGATTATCTGAATGGTTTTTGTTTAAATTCAGGGGAAATCCATTCATAATAGAAGAAGGGATAGAAGTAGTCATGGTACATAGTGGCCAAAAAAATAAAAATATTGTGTTAATTCAGCCAATAATTGATAAAGAATCTGTTTCTGTGAGTTACTGAATGACAGTGTAGGTAGAAAGTCATGTCAGTGTTAGGAAAAACAAGTGGACTCTTGAGGAATGAAATGGTAACTTTGGAGAAAATTCAAGAACATTCAATATTTCAAATCCTAATTTCAAGAACTCAGATTTGAATAACTGAGAGTTCTGTTGTAAAAATCACTCTAGACTCATCAGCTGAAAAGGACTTTTACAGGGAATTAGGTTGACAAGATTGAGAGGGCTGCAGTAATGGGCTCTAGGCTGGCCTCCAGGATTGGCTGCCAGAACATTGTATACCTTTCCACCAAGGAAACTACTACACTAGCAAAGGTCAGGAAGCTGGAGAATTCAGCAAGTCCATCACAAAACTATCGCTTCTGGAAAAAATCCTGCCTTAATTAGAATCTTGAGGTCAGCTGGGAGTAGCTAGCACTGTGAACTCCAGAACCACATCATTCCTACTGAGTTTCTCAGGAGCAAAAGGGACTCACATCCTGCTTCCTCCCCATCTGTTAAATTAGTTCTGAATTTAAATCTTGAACATATACATTTGATTATTGGAATATAAATTATGTCTTAAAACCTAATTTCAACAGAGTCAGAGAATGTCATTTTTAGCTTTCCAGCTTCTGCAGTACAAGAAAACACATCAGAGATTGTTGGGAAAAAATGCCAAGTAAGCTAATCTGTTCTATTTACCATATTATTAATATGTTTTTAGAAAATGTGCATTTCAAATAGAATTTGATTGCTGCAAATTTATTACACTGTAAAGAAAATGAATAAGGAAATATAAACCCTTAAATTTCAAGGAAAAATTCATTTGCTTACAAAAGGAAACTTTTGATCATTTTTACCAAAATATTATATTTGTATTTATTTGTTTGCTGGATGCTAGGATATCAACAAACTACTTACAGCAACAACAAAGTTTTTGAGCAAAACTTTGTCATTTGTATTGTTTACTTCTCAGCTAGCTCATTATTTTCATTTTGAATCATCCGGGCAGCTTTTATATGAGTCAGTTTGGCTAATGTTACAAAAATAAGGGCAAATACTATGGAACAGAGTGTGCAAACTCAAAAGGATTTGAAAGATCTGGATTACAAGCAAGTAAGTGACTTGTGGAATTTAAAATAACAATGTGCAAAAGGCATGAAACTATGGGAATAACATAATCAGAAAGGCTACAACCTAAAAGGGTTCAGAGAAGAAAATAAACATCAGGAGAGCGCTTTTGAGCAGCTACGGAAATTATACTAAAACCATCAGCCTGGGAGACAGCAGTGAGGATAAGAGGAAAGAAAGTTGTCCCTTAGTAAGTGAAAAGTGAAAGTGGCTCAGTCGTGTCCAACTCTTTGTGTATAGTCGGTGGAATTGAAGTGGGTAGCCTTTCCCTTCTCCAGGGAATGTTATACTGAACCCCGGTCACCAGCATTGCAGATGGTTTCTTTACCTGCTAAGCCACCAAGGAAGCCCAAGAATACTGGAGTGGGTAACCTATCCCTTCTCCAGTGGATCTCCCTGACCCAGGAATCAGAACCCGGGTCTCCCGCATTGTAGGTGGATTCTTTACCAACTAAGCTATCAGGGAAGCCCTTAGTAAGTAAAAAGTGAAAGTGCAAGTGAAGTTGCTCAGTAGACTCTTTGTGACCCAATGGACTATAGCCTACAGGCTTCTCCATCTGTGGGATTTTCCAGGCAAGAGTACTGGAGTGGGTTGCCATTTCCTTCTCAAGAAGGGAATCTTCAGAAGCTATTGTGGCATTAGACAAAGCATTACAAAGTAGGACTATTTCATCAAGAACATTCCAGATTCTGCTCTGCTGGGCTCTCACAAAGATTCCTGGCGATTAATTCCTGAAAATGTGATGTGGTCTTATAAAGGAAGGACTGGATGTTTTTAATAGATCTTTCATTTTTCAACCACATGCTGCTGCTGCTGCAAAGTCGCTTCAGTCGTGTCCGACTCTGTGCGACCCTGTAGATGGCAGCCCACCAGGCTCCCCCATCCCTGGGATTCTCCAGGCAAGAACACTGGAGTGGGTTGCCATTTCCTTCTCCAATGCATGAAAGTGAAAAGTGAAATTGAAATCTCTCAGTCAAGTCCAGCTCTAAGCGACTGCATGGACTGCAGCCTACCAGGCTCCTCCGTCCATGGGATTTTCCAGGCCAGAGTACTGGAGTGGGTTGTCATTGCCTTCTCCATAAGAGACTATACAATTACGTAATAAAAAGAAATAATAGCATTGTTAATTACAATTTAAAGTGAAAGTTGCTCAGTCGTTGTCTGACTCTTTGTGAGCCCATGGACTATGCAGTCCATGGAATTCTCCAGGCCAGAATACTGGAATCATTAGCCTTTCCCTTCTCCAGGGGATCTTCCCGACCCAGGAATCGAACTGGGGTCTCCTGCATTGCAGGTGTATTCTTTACCAACTGAACTGTGAGGGAAAGCCAAGAATTGTTAATATTATTAATGGCATTTATTGGCTTGATAGTGTTGCCAGGAACTGTGCTAAATACCTTACATAAATTAGCATACATGTTTTTTATCTCCAACTCTTACTTGGTGTGCATTCAGGAAAAAAAAAAAAAAAAGACCCTGAACTCTGAAATGTCTATGTGGGACTCACATAAGGTAAGAAAGAGATTCCATTAAAAATCAACTTTCTAAAGTAGAAGCTGATTAGCAATAGAAGGATTCCAGAGACTAACAGGGCAAAACTTGCTTTGTGCCTAGGTAGGCTATCTATGTTTGTGGAGAAGGAAATGGCAACCCACTCCAGTATTCTTGCCTGGAGAATCCCAGGGATGGAGGAGCCTGGTGGGCTGCCATCTATGGGGTCTCACAGAGTCGGACACGACTGAAGTGACTTAGCAGCAGCTTCAGCAGCATCTCACAGGAATAACCTCAATCTTGGGCAGTTATGGGCAGTTATTTAATTAGTAATTTTTATATCTACTGTTAGAAAACATTCTGTACAATCTTTACACTGGTTAAAAAAAAAAGCCCAGTTATCACCTCCACATATTAAAAGTTTATTGTATTTTGTTTGATTTCTCATGAAAGTTGGAGAGAGTTTCATGTAAGAAAAATTTGAATCAGTTCAGTGTACTATCATGAAAAGAGTTCTTAGTTAGATGTATTCTTTTGTCTTTGCTGTTCATTGTGTCATTTGGGGTATCAGTCATCTTCTCTAGGCCTCAGTTTCTCCATCCTTGTAAAGAGGATAGAGATTTCAATTTGTACAATGCTGTGCTGATTTGCCTGTCTATGAAAAGATGAGAGATTATTAGTTCTATTGGATAGAACCTGATAATATATATTTTTAAAGAAAAACCTACATTGAGAATTCAGCAATAAATTGTTGTCTTAGAACATTTGAGTTGCACACACTTTCTGGTAATATCCAATATATTAAAGGCCATTTGTAAGGTTTCCATATCTTGATTTATTTTAGCCTGGGATTGCTTTCTGAAAGGATAATCTCATTTATGATATTGCCTTTTTAAGATGTAGCAGAATTATACAGAAAGATAAATTTGCACTGCCTGCTAAATGCAAATGATCTCTATTTTGAAGAAATAATTTCAAAGCTTTATTTTATACAGATGCTTATGAAGATTCTTATATATTTAATGGTTACAGGGAGTAGCAATAAATAAAGTTAGTTGACCCTGAGGATGAAAAATATAACATTATGTGAAGGGGAAAAGTATCCCTGTAATATTAGAAGATAGCATCTAGCTGATATGTTATCCATGTGCCCAAATGGAGTACTTTAAGATTGCTCAAAATGCCATGAAAATTGGTGTACATAAAGCCTAGTTGAAAAGCTGAAACAGAATGGAGGGTTGATGTCAGCAAAGCTAGTTCTCAGTCAAGGCAGAAAATTCAAGTCCTACTAAGAAGAATATGAAAATAGTTGATCAATTTATCTAAAAATCCCATATGGTTTTCAAGTTTATACTCCCCAAGAGCATACCAGTTATTTATCAGAGCATAGAAAATGACCTATATATTTTTGCTCTTTAGTTCTAAGGAATAGAAATCTAGGTGAAGGGAATTCTTAGTGAAAGTGCCATTTAAAGACCTTTGTAGATACTGCTATTGTGGAAATTACTATTAAAATGCTGAGTACTTTCACTTATTCTATGTGTTTAAAACCAAAAGACCAAAAGAAAGAGTGTTAGCTATTTAAAATCCACTAATGACAATTGCCTTTGAACAGAGATGGAACATACCATACATCAAACTCCCCTGACTCCTCTTACAATCACAGGACTCCTTCCTTCTGAGCATGAACATGGTCTTAGACGCTCTCTTATCATAGCACACCTGGCAGCCATTGCCAGTAGATGAGATTTGGCACTGAAGATAAAGCCTATGAACCATGCCTGCCTTAAAGGTTTGATACATTCATATACATAGATCTACATATGTATATATACAAACAAATGCCTCATTGGAGTCCAGTCATCTCTAGAGAGTAAGATTTAATGCCAACATTTAAAACATAAATCATGTCATCTAATTTTTTTTTTTTCCTCAAAATTCTCCATAGGTATCTCTTGCACTTGGAATAAAAGCTCAAAACCTATAACATAACCCTACATGATTTGACACTCTGCCATTACTCTGACTTCACTTCCTAATTCTTCCTCCTTTGGTCAATGTTTTTCAGCCAGACTGGCCTCTGTCTGATGGCCCTGGCTAGACCATCCGTGCCACACAGACTCTATCTCATGGGCTTTATGCTGGTTATTCCTTACCTAGAATGCATTTCTTCCAGATATCCACATGACCTCTCACTGACTTGAAGTTTTTGCTTACCCACTTGGTGTGCCCTGCCCTGAAAAGTTAATGTTGAAAGTCAAAGTGTTAGTCACTCAGGCCTCTCTAATTCATGCGACCCTACAGTCCACAGAGGTCCAGGCTCCTCTGTCCATGGAATTCTCCAGGCAAGAATACTGGAGTGGGTAGCCATTCTCTTTTCCAGGGGATCACCCAAACAAGAGATCGAACCTGGTCTCATGCATTGCATGCAGATTCCTTACCATCTGAACCAGGTGCCCCACACTGAAAAGTTACCCTGACCACCCTCTTTCTGATTGCGTCCCACCCTACCACTCTCAGTTTCCCTTCCCTGATTAATTTATTTCTTTACTCACTTATATTAAATAATTTTTGCATTCTTTAATTGCCTTTTCCCTCCTCAGCTAGAATGTAAATTTCATCACAGCAGTGCTTTTTTCCCCACAACTTTATACTCAGTATCTAGGGCAGATGGCATATAGTCAATTATTAGCTGACAATTACTTGTTGAATTAATGCCTACATGAATCAATGAATTAATAACAGTCATGCCCAGAAGGACTCAAGGAAGCACAGATGTGGTATAAGTAGTGAGAAAATCTTGATAAACACAGCTTCTACTTATTGTGTCCAGTTTAGAGGCTTGCAATTTGTGGCTTGAAAACGATAGAGATGAAAATATTTTTATCTCAGAATACATAATCTCAAAAACCTCTACTGTTATCAATTCCAATGAAAATTAAAGAAATGAAAATGTTAAATAAAAAGACAGAACATAAAAATTTCTCAGCCACAACATTTGGTAGTGGAGTTTGTTTAAAATAGTGGTTACTTTTTTGACAAGTATAAAGATTTTTTTAATCATAAGAGACTTTATGAATTAAGTAAATATATTTCTTCACTATTTCCTACCACCTAAGGTTTGTGTTTTTTTTTTCCATTTTGTTTAAAAAAAAAAAAAAAGAGCTGTGGCAGGTGCTTTTTTTTCCCTCTCATGTTAAAAAAAAAATTCTGTATTTGCAAGATGTTTCTCAGTGACTCAGCCCAAAATACCTTCTTCCTACTGTTTCCTAAACTAGTTGTTTAATATTAATGTGTTTCCACTTTGGCAACAATGAAGATGAACAGCTATTTGTGGTGTGGGTTTTGTTTCTGTCTTTTGGCTATTTAGTGTATAGCGATATCAGTATGAAGAGCTAATGGAGCTTTAGAAAATAAGCAGGGGTTTAATCTTCATTGCTGTTGATCCAATGTTTCATCAGTATCAAAAGACCTAGTGCTGGAAATGAGATGGTACATTAGTTCTGATGCTCAGTGGTTTATAATTTGCTACAGAAATTAGGCTTCTGGTCTTTACAATTAGGCAAGTATCCAGAAAATAAAGGTACAGGGAGAGTGAGACAAATAAAGTTCAGAA
This sequence comes from Bos indicus, assembly GCF_029378745.1. Lineage (NCBI taxonomy): Eukaryota > Metazoa > Chordata > Mammalia > Artiodactyla > Bovidae > Bos > Bos indicus. The sequence continues at coordinate 74,007,659 of NC_091762.1, forward strand.
AATTAAGGAGAGGAACAAAAGGCAAATTAATAAACTTTTAACCAAAGGCATGAATATAACTTTACCTACAAGATGACTAAAGACCATACCTCACCTGACAAGCAAATGAAATAAAAGAGGCAAACAGTTTAAATAAAATTTTATATTTATAGAAGCAGTACCTCAAATAAATACTTATGAGGGAAAAAATGGGGAAAGGAGGATCAAGCAAATCAGTACCTAAGATTCTATATCATCTCTTACCAATAAAGTTTTCAAAGAAGTTTATTTAAAAAGAACATACAATGAATGTGTCCATTTCCTTAAATTCTTTAGATTCCACATATAAGTGATATCATACAATATGTCTTTCTCTGACATACTTCACATTGTCCAATCTCTAAATCCATGCATGTTGTTGCAAATTACATTATTTCATTCTTTTTATGGCTGAGTAATAATTCCATTGTATATATTTACCACATCTTTTTTATCCATTCATCTGTGGATGGACATTTAGACTGCTTCCATATCTTTATTGTAAATAGTGCAGTTATAAATATTGGGATGCATGTGTCTTTCAGAATTATGTTTTTCTCCAGATATATGTCCAGAAGAAAGATCACAGTATCATATGGTAGCTCTATTTTTAGTTTTTTAAGGAAACTCCATACTGTTCTCCATTGCAGATGTACCAATTTACATTCCCATCAACAGTGTAGGAGGGTTCCCTTTTCTTCACACCCTCTCCAACATTTATTATTTGTAGACTTTTTGATGATGGTAATTCTGACTGGTGTGAGGTGATACTTCACTGTGGTTTTTATTTTCATTTCTCTAACAATTAGCAATGTTGAATATCTTTTTATGGGCCTTTTGGCCATCTGTATGTTTTCTTTGGAGAAATGTTTATTTAGATCTTCTGCCCATTTTTGGTTAGGTTGTTTGTTTTTGATATTGAGTTATTTATGTATTTTGGAGATTAACCCATTGTTGGTTTCATTATTTCCAGATATTTTCTCCCATTCTGTAGGTTGTCTTTTTGTTTTATGGTTTCTTTTGCTGTGCAAAAGCTTTTAAGTTTAATTAGGTCCCATTTGTTTATTTTTCCTTTTATTTCCATTACTCCAGGAGACAGATCCAAAAAGAACTTGCTAAAAACAAACAAACAAACAAAAAAGAACTTGCTGTGATATATGTCAAAGAGTGTCCTGCTTATGTTTTCCTCTTAGACTTTTATAATATACAGTCTTACATTTAGGCTTTAATCTATTTTTGTGTATGGTATTAGAGAATGTCCTAATTTAGCTGTCCTTTTTTCTCCACACTGTTTACTAAAGAGACCATCTTTCCACCATTGCATAGTCTTGCCTCCTTTGTCATAGATTAATTGGCCATGGGGCATAAGTTTATTTCTGGGTTTTATATCTGATTCCATTGTCTATATTTCCATTTTCCCCCCCAGTACGACACTGTTTTGATCACTCTAGCTTTGTAGTACAGTCTGAAGTCAGAAGCAGACTCACAGACATAGAAAGTAAACTTATAGCTACTGAAGCGGAAGGATAGTTGTTACTAAAATGTTCACTGGTAGAAACATCTAAATATCTGCAGACGATTCATATAAGACCATGTTCCAAGGAACACCAGTCAACTCAAAAGGTTTATTTTATTTTGATACTTGGTAGATACAATTCATTTTTAATTTTTTGCCATTTGGAAAGGCAAAAGCAAAGTGACATCTACATGTACTGAATAGTGAGTGAAAAAAGTGAAGTCGCTCAGTCGTGTCCACTCTTTGCGACCCCATGGACTGTGGCCTATCAGGCTCCTCCATCCATGCGATTTTCCAGGCAAGAGTGCTGGAGTGGATTGCCATTTCGTTCTCCAGGGGATCTTCCCAACCCAGGAATTGAACCCAGGTCTCCCGCATTGCAGGCAGATGCTTTATCATCTGAGCCGAATATATGTGGACAAAAACAAGAAAGAGTTACAATTATCCAAATGATTTAGTTCCAAAAATATCATTGCATGGAGCACGATTATAGTAAAGAGAAAGGATTACAGTTCACAAAAGTATTTGTCTATAGATGCTAAACTCATCACATATTTTATCCCATTTTTTTCAAGTGACTGAGTGCTGACTGGGCACCCACTGCACCAGTTTCTGGGGGTAACTTCTATGGAAGAAGATGGTGGCTTGGCTTGGGACTTTCTGAAATGCTTTCCTCATTCACCAGTTTGTGACCTCACACAAATGCTATATCCATTTCCTTACTTGGTGAAGGTTTAATAATAAAGTCTACCTCATGGAGTTATGAAATGACATTTATTACATGAAATAAGCATGCAAAATAGTTGTAATAATGCTTATCTCATAATCAGCATTAGTTACTGTTATTATATAAAATAAAGGAATTAGAGTTTAACAGAAGAAGCCTAAAAGAAGTTAAAAAAAAAAAAAAAAGCAAATCAGATTTAAGCTCCAGTCTTTACTAGTCATAGGACTTTTAGGTTAGTTATTTAACTCTCTGAGATCTTGTTTCATTAATTCTAAACTAAGTATTCTTACTTTTAAGCATTCTTTGAGAGAATTAGAAATTAGAGATATAATGTGCTAAACACAGTTCCTGATGTAGCCAGGATTCATATGTTACTATTTTATCTTCTGAGGCACCATAATGTTGTGGGTAAAGACAAGGACTCTGATGTGTACACCCTGTATTCTAATGCTGGTGCTACAGCTTCATTCATTCAAAAAACACGCATTGCTCATCTGCTGTGTGCCATCACTGTTCCAAGTCTGGGGTATAGCAGTAAAGAAACCGATTCTATGGCCTCATGGAGCTCCCCTTCTAGCAAAGGTAGACAAAAAATATATAAGTAAATTTTATAGTTTATTAAAAGGTAATAAGTGCTATTTAAGAAAGAGAGAGAGAAGGAAAAGGGAAAAAGAAAGAAAGAGAGGAAGGGGAGAACAGCATAAAGTAAAAGAGATGAGGATTTGCAGTTTTACTACTTATTATCTTAAAGCCTTATGCAAGTTACTTAACTTCTGTGGCCTCAGTTTTTTTCATCTGTAAAATGGGTAATATTTCCATTTGTAATATTGCCAAATATTGTAAATAATAGAACTGCTTTGGCGTTTAAGAGAATTATTCCTTTTGTAGAACTCAGAACAATGCCCGACATAGTAAACACAGTGTGCACGTTTGCCCAGTCGCTCAGCTGTGTCTGACTCTCTGTGACCCCATGTACAGCAGCCTGCCTAGCTCCTCTGTCCATGGGATTTCCCAGGCAAGAATACTGGTGTCAATTGCCATTTCCTACTCCAGGGGACCTTGCTGACCCAGGGATCAAACTCATGTCTCCTGATTTGGCAGCCAGATTCTTTACCACTGAGCCACCTGGGAAATCCTAGTAAACACTCAATAGGTATTAGTTATTAATATTAATACTATTATTATTAAATGGAGCAGGAAATGGCAACCCTTCCAGTATTCTTGCCTGGGAAATCCCACGGAAAGAGGAGCCTGGTGGGCTACAGTCCATGAGGTTGCAAAGAGTCGGACACAACTGAGCAACTAACACACACACACATAAACAGTCAGTTCAGTTCAGTTCAGTCGCTCAGTCGTGTCTGACTCTTTGTGACCCCATGAATCGCAGCACGCCAGGGCTCCCTGTCCATCACCAACTCCCGGAGTTCACTCAGACTCAGGTCATCGAGTAAGTGATGCCATCCAGCCATCTCATCCTCTGATGTCCCCTACTCCTCCTGCCCCCAATCCCTCCCAGCATCAGAGTCTTTTCCAATGAGTCAACTCTGCATGAGGTGGCCAAAGTACTGGAGTTTCAGCTTTACCATCATTCCTTCTAAAGAAATCCCAGGACTGATCTCCTTCAGAATGGACTGGTTGGATCTTCTTGCAGTCCAAGGGACTCTCAAGAGTCTTCTCCAACACCACAGTTCAAAAGCATCAATTCTTCGGCACTCAGCCTTCTTCACAGTCCAACTCTCACATCCATACATGACCACAGGAAAAACCATAGCCTTGACTAGATGGACCTTTGTTGGCAAAGTAATGTCTCTGCTTTTGAATATGCTGTCTAGGTTGGTCATAACTTTTCTTCCAAGGAGTAAGCATCTTTTAATTTCATGGCTGCAGTCACCATCTGCAGTGATTTTGGAGCCCCAAAAAATAAAGTCTGACACTGTTTCCACTGTTTCCCCATCTATTTCCCATGAAGTGATGGGACCGGATGCCATGATCTTCGTTTTCTGAATGTTGAGCTTTACGCCAATTTTTTCACTCTCCACTTTCACTTTCATCAAGAAGCTTTTGAGTTCCTCTTCACTTTCTGCCATAAGGGTGGTGTCATCTGCATATCTGAGGTTATTGATATTTCTCCCGGCAATCTTGATTCCAGCTTGTGTTTCTTCCAGTCCAGCGTTTCTCATGATGTACTCTGCATATAAGTTAAATAAGGAGGGTGACAATATATAGCCTTGACATACTCCTTTTCCTATTTGGAACCAGTCTGTTGTTCTATGTCCAATTCTAACTGTTGCTTCCTGACCTGCATACAGATTTCTGAAGAGGCAGGTAAGGTGGTCTGGTATTCCCATCTCTTTCAGAATTTTCCACAGTTTATTGTGATCCACACAGTCAAAGGCTTTGGCATAGTCAATAAAGAAGAAATAGATGTTTTTCTGGAACTCTCTTGCTTTTTCGATGATCCAGCAGATGTTGGCAATTTGATCTCTGGTTCCTCTGCCTTTTCTAAAACCAGCTTGAACATCAGGAAGTTCACGGTTCACATATTGCTGAAGCCTGGCTTGGAGAATTTTGGGCATTACTTTACTAGCGTGTGTGATGAGTGCAATTTTGTGGTAGTTTGAGCATTCTTTGGCCTTGCCTTTCTTTGGGATTGGAATGAAAACTGACCTTTTCCAGTCCTGTGGCCACTGCTGATTTTTCCAAATTTGCTGGCATATTGAGTGCAGCACTTTGACAGCATCAAACACTATTATTATTAATAGGAGTTAGGGATACATGCCCACTGTAATTATATGCATTGACTAAACTGTAGTCTATTAACTTCACTGTTTTCAGCCCTTCTAATTATCTAGTTTTCACTGTTTAAAAATCATGAAAATGTTATGTGAGCTGTCCTTGAAAATTTCATAGCCAAGTATAATTTTTTAAATAAACCATGTAAAGGAAGTGCAGATATTCAAAGCATGCTAAACAGTTCTGTATTGTAGTTTATTTGTGTGTGTTAGTCACTCAGTCGTGTCCAACTCTTTGTGATGCCAAGGACTGTAGTCTGCCAGGCTCCTCTGTCCATGGAATTTTCCAGGCAAGAATACTGGAGTAAATTTCCATTTCTTTCTCCAGAGGATCTTCCTGACACAGGGATTGAACCCAGGTCTCCTGCATTGCAAGTAGACTCTTTACCATCTGAGCCTTCAGGGAAGCCCGTAGTTTATTTACATGCAAGCAATCACAGAGATATTAGGATACTTTAAGCAGCAACACCACTGTAGACAACACCACCAATGACAATGTTGATTGTATACTGGCAGGGAAAAAGATCCCTTACCCGTCAGAGTTTCTGATTCTTTCAGAGAATTCAAATAGTTTAAAATATATCTACTACCTATAACTGAAGATTTTTAAGTCATAACTCAGTTGGACTGGGATTGGTGTGAAAATAGTTTCCCAGAAGCAAAGTTTTCTTCTATAGCATATATTTACCTTAATTGCCCATCACAAGGTAGGATTGGGTGTCAAAAGGACCTAATACAAGTGAATAAATAACACCTGGATTTCTATTAAATATTTAGCTTGTCTGGAAGAGAAAACAAGCAAGACATACTTTTATAACAACTTTTATTTTACTGATTAATTCTACTGGATAGTGAGTTTATCTGGATTACATCCAACCAGCTAAAACAGGATGCTTTTTTTTTTGGTTGGTTTTTCCATCCCATGCCAGAGTATTGCTGTAGTATCTGAGTGAGTAGGAGAGATGCAGCAGGTGAAAAGAGCAGGCAAGAAAAAGACAATAGGAAGCTAATCCAGGACCACTGACAAAGCATAATGAAAGTCATTAGAGCAGATTCAACCACCGGCACAGCTAATCAGCCCCTAGGATAAGTAGAGTTAAGATTTGGAAACTCGAAAAGCCCAGTTAGTTTCCTTGATCTAGATTATTGATCTTTTCTACCTAGTTTATATGGGAAAATATTTTATTAAAAAAGAAATTTTTACCATTAGATTTCACATTTTTTATGTTTTAAGCATTGGTTTTTAGGACTGAATTGCTGTATTTTAGTGTCATAAAAAAATCTAAAATGGCTTAATAAAAAGAATATACTGATTCATATAACCAAAATGGTAAATAAGACTAGCTTCAGATAATGTTTGATTTGTGGTAGTAATCATTTTGCAACATGTAAATGTGTCAGATCTATACACTCTACACCTTAAACTCGCACAATGTTATATATCAATTATATTACAATAAAGCTTGATAAAATACAAGAGGGTTGGCTTCAGGGAAGATCTGATCTAGCTGCTCATTAAGTATCACTGAGAATTTATTTTCCCCTTTGTCTCTCTATCATTCATGATATCAGCTTCATCATCAGGCATCTCCACTAACAACCAGCAACTCTAATTCTCTCTACAGTAGCAAAATGATACACAATTTACAGACTTCCCATTCTCACATAATACCAAAAAAATAGGGAGCAAAAAAAATAGTGATTTCTTCTGGTTGTTCCTAAATCGTATATTCTGGGAACTGCCTTCACTCTGACCCAAAGTGGTTCATTAACCATTTACTATGTCCAGAGGAATAAGATATGCTGATATATTAAGTCAAGTGAGAGATTAATCCTGTCCAAACCAAGATTGGAAGAAGAGTACAATTTCCCAATAAATATCAATTTACTGTGGACAAGGAGAAAGAGACAGACACTGTGAAGGCGATTAAATCCTTTTTAAGGGCTCAATCCATTTACCACTAGAAGTGTTTTATATGAGAGTGAACAGTGTCAGTGTATTCACAAATATTCTTTGTGAACTATTTTTCATGAGATCAGATCATGAGATACTTTAAATGCCATGCTAAGGAATTTGAGATTTTTTCCCTTGCTATTGGGAATTTTGAAGGACTTTATTTAGGAAAATATGCTCAGCCTTTACCTTCTTTAGAAGGGTCAGTGTATTTTTATGCCATATATATATATATATACACACATACACACACATATATACACACACACACATGTGCATACACACACATATACACACATCTTGAATTTGCTACAGTGAGTGCTTTTTATAGCAAAAAAAAAAAAAAATCAATAGTATGAGAGAGGTCAATTTCTAGAGAACAAAGTAAAGTGGGACAAAAATAAAAGCATAGGTTTGTCTTGTGAGGAACCTATGATAAAACACCCCGATTCAACAGAGACAGTCCTCTACTTATTTGAAGAGAAAACACTGATAAAAATGATTCAAGAAAAGTACAAGATCATTGTGATTTAAAAATAAAAACAAAAAATCCTCATGCCCTTGGGCTCCCTAGATGTTTTGATCTTTAACATTGTGTGTAAAAATTAAAACCACTTCCCAGAGTGAAATATTGTTGTCTGATTAGGGGGATATCTCTTCAGTCTCTCTGTGAGACAAATGAGATCAAAACCCAAAATGTATACTGAAAATAAGTATAACAAAGCACCAAAGCACTGTAATCTACTAAAGGAAAACAAAATGCCTCAAGCAGAAGGGTCATGGAGTTTCAAGCAAGGTCTTCACTTCCCACTAAGCCTGATTCTCCCTAAAACCACTGCCCTGCCCATCTAGCATCAACTGCAGCTAACTAGGCTAAAGGAACTAGACACTTTCTCCCATAAATTCAGTAGACAGGCACAAGTAAAGGGTGAAAGAGGAAATCCCAGCAAAGCAGGGAGGGTGGCAGCCAGCCATGCTGCAGGCATAAACAGTGCACTGAGTAGGCAAGAAGCATGGACTCAGGGGAGTCAGGAGGCAGGAAATGCTAACTTGCCTTCAGCGTTCTGGCAGCCTCTAGGGAGACAATTAACGTAATGTCACCAAAAGCAAACCTCAGCCTTTGACCAGACCCTGTGAAAGGCAAAAAATAGCTTTTCATATGCGGTTGTCAAGAAACCTGCTGAACAAAAGCATCTGCCAAATTTTCTGCCCTAAGGATGGATTTTCAGTGAAAGTCAACAAAATTTGCTGCTAAAACACACACCACAGCAGTCTTGGAAATATCTGCCAGTTACCTCATATTATCAATAGCAAGCAAGGGAGCCTTTAAAAAAAAAAAAAAAAAAAAGCTTTAAAACTGCATAGGTTAAGCAATTTATTAATATAAGGAATGCTCACCAATAGCCTTGGTTAGTGTTAAAACTGACTTATGGAGGATAGTCTTCTCGGTGTAAATATCAAACTGATACTCAACAATACTTATTCATTATTGACATACCATGGTGAAAGAAAGTTATAATTGCAAATGAGAATATATATTAATATTTTAACTATTACTAGTTCAGTGGGTTCTCAAAACCATCCTTAGTTTTAATATTAATAATTCACTAGAAGGGCTCACAAAACTCACTGAAAGCTGTTGTACTCATGATTACTGTTCATTACAGCTAAAAGATACACATTAAAATCAGCCAAGGGAAAACCATAGGGCAGAGTCCAAGTAAATTTTCGAACATGGAGCTTCTGTTGTCTTCTCCCCATGCAATCAAGACAAAGTTACTTTCCTGGTATTGATATGTGACAATATGCACTGGGTGTCATCAACCAGGGAAACTTACCCAGCTCTTGGTGTCCAAAGCCTTTCCTAGAACTCCATCATGTAGACACAGTTGACTGCCCACATTAGGGATCCAGCCCTTCAGAAGATGGAGCTGATACCATGTGAAACAAAGCCCCCACCCTAAGTTGCATTTTGATGTTCAAAGCTTTCCTGCCACTTTGTTACTATCTGGCTACTCCAAGACCGCCAGCCAAAGAGCTTCCTATCAGGCATGCCAAAACAAGGCACTGAAGGTTCTTCTCAGAAGCCAGAAGCAAAGGCCATTGCTGTCCTTGCTGCTGCTTCTGCTGCTGCTAAGTCACTTCAGTCGTGTCCAACTCTGTGCGACCCCATAGACGGCAGCCCACCAGGCTCCCTCATCCCTGGGATTCTCCAGGCAAGAACACTGGGGTGGGTTGCCATTTCCTTCTCCAGCTCATGAAAGTGAAAAGTGAAAGTGAAGTCGCTCAGTCGTGTCCGACTCTTAGCGACTGCATGGACTGCAGCCCACCAGGCTCCTCCGTCCATGGGATTTTTCAGGCAAGAGTACTGGAGTGGGTTGCCGTTGCCTTCTCCGAGATCTGTCGTTCGGTAAGATTAAATTCCTTAACCACATACCTAATAAAATATGACTGGTTATATTTTTGTTTGTTTTTTTTGTTTGTTTGTTTTTTTACTTGTCATGAATTACAGTTCAGTTTAGGAAAGAGAGAGAGGAGACAAGAATGGACTCCACAATCTATTAATGCTATCAAATACCAGTATGGTCTTTCTCCTTTTTTCCCCTGCCATTCAAGTATAAACAAAACAAATAATTCACATTTTCTCTAAGTAGACCAGGTTGATAAAAGAAAAAAAATTATAAGAAATTATATAAAGCATGAGACATATCTGAGATGTTTAAATATTCTTTAAAGAAAAATATGTTTTAAAGAGAACTTGAGAAGAACAGAGCTCCAACCTCCAAGAAAATTCTCAAAGGAGAAATCAAGTTTTATGAATACCAAATGCATATTACTATGAGATTCTGAATGGAATCTTATAAATTAAAGCCTAAATACTTGAACAAGTGAACATGAAGGAAATAAAGAATAATTGAAGATATTATAGTCTCTAGAGAAAAACGGTATGGGAATAAAATGTAATGTTAAATTATTAGAATATACATTGAATAAATTAGATAATATCAAATATTTATCAGAAAGGAAAGGAGGATGTAAATGGTTAATTGAGCTTGGTGATAACAGCTTGTATTTTACATTTTAGCCTAAGATTTATTTTTCAGACCCAATTAAGAATAATAGTATTTTTTTTTAATAAGATGTTGTTAAGAATGTTTTACTCCTGCTAAATCAAATAAGTTGAAATCTGTGTTACATCTAAATTTTAAAGTTGTACTCAGACATACTAAAGTAATGCTATAGTGTTTGTTGTCATTGTTTTAACTTCTATAATTTTGAACAATAGTGTATATGAGGAAATATCATTCAGAATATTTATTATATACCCAAAAATGTTATACAAAATTACACATTACATTGTTAGTATACAAATATGGCAAGTACATTCTATGCTTGTCACAAAAATCTCAGATTGATTGTAATGAGTTCTTCATATTCCCTATTTAGAAAAGCTTTGTTTGATAACCCAAATTTAGAATATTTTTCAAACTTTCTCTTAACTACTTTGAAGAAGAGCCTATCTACTCAATGGGTTTCAAATCAAATTTATGAGATGCTTAATAGCCATAGTTAAAAGTAATATAGTTTCATTATTTAAAAACATGAACCATTAATTACTCAGAAAAGTATAGGGATTAATATAAAAATCCATGTACACACCAATCAGGCTTAATAAAGCTAATGCCTACTGTTATTTGCTTCAGATCTCTTTATGCGGTAGATTTAAAGTTCACTTTGTCCTATTCTCCTGCACTCCCCTCATCCTGAGTTTAGGATGGATCTTTATCAATTTTTTTTGCCACTTTATTTTTTGATTGAAGGAGAATTGCAGAATTTTTGTTGTTCTGTTAAACATCAACAAGAGTCAGCCATAGGTACACCCATGTCCCCTCCTTCTTGAACCTTCCTCCCATCTCCCTCCCCATTCCACCCTTCTAGATTGTCACAGAGCCCCTGTTTGAGTTCTCTTAGTCATACAGCAAATTCCCATTGGCTATCTATTTTACATGTGGTAATGTAAGTTTCCATGTTACTTTCCATACAAATCACCCTCTTCCTCCTCCCCCTACTCCATGTCCATAGGTCTGTTCTCTGTCTATTTCCCCACTGCTGTCCTGAAAATAAATCCATCAGTACCCTCTTTCTAGATTCCATATACATGTGTCAGTATACGATATTTATATTTATCTTTCTGACTTACTTCACTCTGTATAATAGGCTCTAGGTTCATCCACCTCATTAGAACTGATTCAAATGCATTCCTTTTTATGACTGAGTAGTATTCCATTGGTGACTTCCCTGGTGGCTTAGATGGTAAAGCATCTGGCTACAATGCAGGAGACCGGGGTTCGATCCCTGGGTTGGGACAATCCCCTGGAGAAGGTAATGGCAATCTGCTCCAGGACTATTGCCTGGAAAATCCCATGGACAGAGGAGCCATTGTATATATGTACCACAGCTTCTTTATCCATTCATCTGTCAATGGACATCTAAGTTGCTTCCATGTTCTAGCTATTGTAAATAGTTCTGCAATGAATTTTGGGGGGCATGTGTCTTTTTCAATTTTGGTTTCCTCAGGGTATATGCCTAGTAGTGGGATTTCTGGGTCATGTGGTGGTTTTATTCCTAGTCTTTTAAGGAATCTCCATACCATCTTCCATAGTGATTGTATCAATTTACATTCCCAACAGCAACCCAAGAGAGTTCCCTCTACTTCTCACCCTCTCCAGCATTTATTGTTTGTAGACTTTTTGATGATGGCCATTATGACTGGTGTGGGGTATTTTTGCCAACTGTATTTTTATGAACCCATACAAAATACATTTGGGAAAATTGTTTTTCTAAATTTTACATGTTCTTTCTTTCTCCTTATGTGACCTCTTATATTGGTTTTTTTTTTTTTACATTTTTCTCTGTTGAGTTGAAAGTTATACATTTGTATATTATATTTTCATTCATTAGTGATTTCTCTTATATTTTAATATGCTGAGATAATTTTTTCTAATTTGCTCAAATTTATTCAGTAATCTTTTCCCAAGCACCAAGAAATAGTATAGTTTAGTCTCCTCTCTCATCCCAACATACACACAGTCTTCCTAGTGCAATTTTTAATTTTTATTTTGCCATTTAACCACACAAACACACACGTGCATGCATGAACATATACTAACTAGTTTTATTATGTTCTCTTTCTCAACAGTTAACTTTACTAAAATATACTACTTTCTCTGTTTGCCCACTATTCTTCCACACCGTACATCCTTCTCAGTTAACTTGTCTTTTTGCTAAAGTACATTATTTTGTTCTTTCAGTGTGAGTCTGTGGATGGCAAGCTTTCTTACCCTGGGTATGCTTGAAAATTTGTTCAGGGTTTTTGAATGATAGCTGTGTTCACCCATGGGGTTGAGTTGTCAAAGAACATTCTTACACATTATAGCTCTAACCCAGCACTGTACTTTATTAATGATTCAAAGGATATGGGCAAGTAATAGGCTCAGGCAAAACATTCATTTCTTATAGGAACTCAAAACCATCTTATTCAGTTACCAAAAATGTTCCCTTCTCTATTTCAGGATATGTTTCCATTTCAGATAGAATAGTGTTGAGCAATATATGCAAAATTGTTCTCAAAAGAATCCATTAGGGATTTGGAGTTCTTTGTTTTATACCCTAATAATTACACAAATAGAGGAAAACTTAGATGATTGCCCCTATTCTCCAGCAAGCCATGCTCCATAAATCCATAAAGCCTAGGTTCATTTACAATAAGCAATCTAGTTATACCAAGTACATCCTACAAAAAAACACTTTCTAAATAAAGACTCCCTATCTGTTGTTCAGTCACTCAGTCATGTCTAACTCTGTGATCCCATTGACTGCAACACACCAGCCTTCCCTGTCCTTCACCATCTTCAGGTTGCTCAAACTCATGTCCACTGAGTCCATGATGTCCGTACCTGTAATAAACACCATTATCATCCTGCTGAGAAGTCTAATCAAGTTCATTAGCACTTTCATGAAAGTGAAAGTGAAGTCACTCAGTCGAGTCCGACTCTTTGCAACCCTGTGAACTATAGCCCACCAGGCTCCTCCGTCCATGGGATTCTCCAGGCAAGAATACTGGAGTGGGTTGCCATTTCCTTCTCCAGGGAATCTTCCCGACCCAGGGATCGAACCCAGGTCTGCTGCAATGCAGGCAGGCACTTTAACGTCTGAGCCACCAGGGAAGCCCCATCAAGTTCATTAGCATGTTCATAAGAAAGGACAAAAATTGAAGATCACTCACTTCCAACTTTCCACACTTAATCAGCTCCCCAGTAGAGAATGAGTGAGTTGCAGGCCTAGTGTTAACCCTTCTTCTCCTGGTTGTTTTATGGGGTGTTTAATTCTGAGTTGATAGGCTTTTTGTATTTAAGTTTGTTTTTACCATGAGTTCTTTGAAGCTATTATTCATTATCTACTGACATCTACTAGTTGCTAATGAGAAACTTGTTGTCAGTCTAACTGTTGCTCCTTTGTAGGTAATCTATCTTCTATTTCTGTAGCTTTTAAGATAGGCTCCTTATTATTGTCCTTTACAGGTTCATTATAATGTTATACTGTGTCTGAGTATGTATTTAATTTCATTTATCTTGACAGGTGCTCAACAGGCACTTTCAGTCTTAGTATAAATATATTTATTTATTTCTGGAAAAATCTCATCTGTTTTCTCTGTTCCCACTGTCCCAAATAAAGCTCACCACAATTTTAGTCTTTGTTTTAATTCTTCACTTCAGAACCTGAGTATGTTTTCCATATTTATACTTTTATTTCATTTCTACCTTTTTTTGTTTTATAATTTCTTCTTTTTTTTTAATGGATGTTTAAGTGATACCTGGGCCTGAATTCTCACTTGGAAAATATAAATATATTCTTTTTTCATGAATCAGAATGAAATAAAAATCACTTTTTTCTACCACCACCTCCCATACAATATAAATAAAGATTTCTGGTGTCCTATACTTTCTAAATAAATAGAAACCAAAGGAACTTCTATAGATTATTTAGGTTCTATGGCTTAGGAAGATAATAGGGCTGCAGATAAATCCAGTTGCTTTCAATTTTCAAATCTGTAAAATATCTTGGAAAGCTAAGAAAGAATCAATACATCTTTATGAGATACACAGCTTACTAGACCAGCTGGATTTCATCTTTCATACCACAATCAGAATCTTCAAGGGTAAAGAATCAAAAAGATTATATATTGAGATACAAAGGCTATATTTAGGCAAATTCACCAACAAACAGTGAAGGGAAAAATAAAGTGAAAACTCGAGTTTTTAAATATCTATAAATTAGGGAAAAAAATAGTAGATTGTCAGGTAATTTTGTCCTAGACATCTTATCATTAATCAAAGCCATTCCATTCTAATAGCCAATGCCCCTTCTGTCTTTCACTCCTTATATTGCTGTTGGTAAGACTCAAAGATAGATCTTAAAGTAAAAGAAGTTAAAGCAACCATAGAGATCATCTAATCCTAATTGTTTAACTGTTGTAAGTTTTCCACAAAAGTTCTAGTGAAAACTAAACTGAGGGAGGATTTTTGGTATGAAGGAATAGCATGTAATGAGAAGGGTCATGGCTTCCCGGTGCAATGGTAAAGAATTTGCCTGCCAGTGCAGGAGAGACAGGTTCCATCCCTGGGCCAGGAAGATCCCCTGGGGAAGGAAATGGCCACCCACTCCAGTATTCTAGGCTGGGAAATCTCATAAACAGAGGAGCCTGGCAGGCTATAGTCCATAGAATCACAAAGAGTCAGACATGACAAGAAGGGTTATGATGTTTGTAGAGAGTACATGTTTGCCCAGATGGTCTGGAACATAAAGAAGGTAAAAGAGCAGTAAGACATAAGGTCAGAAAGATAGCTGGGGTTTAGTTTCTTCAAGGTCTGAAATGCCCGGCTGAGAAGGAATGCTGGGACACTGTTCTGCTGGGACTGAGGAACCGTCAGGCCCTGGCTTCCCAAATGTTACCAACACAGTGTGCTGATAAAAGCCTGAGTTTGTTGCCTCATCTAGGTAACTGAGGAAACTATTTCATGAAATTGGTAGTGTCTGGGGTGGGAGGGGGAGAGTCAAATTTTACTGAGCACTTGACATTTGTTCTAAGGTAGGTCATTCCATGTAGGATTTGGTTAGGATTGTATAAGGATCATAATATGATATTTTAGAACTGGTGAGCATAGCAAGGAAAGAATTGTGAAGATTTTGAGATGCAGAGTTCAAGAAATCTTAGGGTATAAACTATTGATACTTTTTATCGAAGAGTTGAAGATTCCCAGACAGTCACTATCATGAACAAGAAATTTCATTTATGTATTGGTCAAGAATCTTTGCTAATAAGGACAATGAAATAGTTACTTGACATTATTCTAACTAGTAAACTATTTAAGGTTTTAATGGTTTCAGCTGGAGCTATCAGAGGTTCTTGAACAGTGGCATAATGATGAGAAATAGTGAAAGTGAAGGTCACTCAGTCTTGTCTGACTCTTTCCGACCCCATGGACATCCATGGAATTCTCTAGGCCAGAATACTGGAGTGGTTAGCCTTTCCCTTCTCCAGGCAATCTTCCCAACCCAGGGATTGAACCCAGATCTCCTGCATTGCAAGCAGCTTCTTTACCAGCTGAACCACAGGGAAGCCCAAGAAAACTGAAGTGGATAGCATATCCCTTTTCCAGCGGATCTTCCCGACCCAGGAATCAAACCGGGGTCTCCTGCATTGCAGGTGGATTCTTTACCAATTGAGTTACCAGGGAAGCCCATAATGATGAGAGTTGTAATTATAAAGCTTTATCTAACATTTATGAACAGAATTAAAAGATATCTGAGAGACAGAAAACAGCATTAGATGATGAATTCTTTTGTAATAGCAAATAGTACTGTGCCTGAATATCTGAAGCAAAATGAGGAGAGAGAAAAAGGAAATCAAAGAAGAAAAAACAGTTGAGTGGGTTGATAGTGGTGGGATGAGGAAAGATTAAACAATGTTAGGAAGAGAGAGAAATTCACGATGGTGCTAAATTTTAAATGTGCATGATTATGAGATCACTAATTCTACTAACAGAAACAGATCTTTCTCAATCTTTTATGAGGATAGTTCCATTCATTACACATTACTTGAGCACTGGTGTATCAACCCACTGCTTCTTAACCCTGGCTAAACATTAGAAAATAAAATACCAATGCTTTGGCCCATACTCCAAAACAAAGGAAGTTGCACTTATGAAAAATGCATTTAAAGGGTCTAGACACCAGGTTTTTACTGTGAGCATATAAGGTTCCTTGGTAGCTCCAGTTGGTAAAGAATCTGCCTGCAATGTAGGAGACTCCAGTTTGACTCCTGGTTTGGGAAGATCTGCTAGAGAAGGGATAGGCTATCCACTCCAGTATTCTTGGGCTTCCCTGGTGGCTCAGCTGGTAAAGAATCCACCCACAATGTGGGAGACCTGGGTTCGATCCCTGGGTTGGGAAGATCCCCTGGAGAAGAGAACAGCTACCCACTCCTGTATTCTGGCCTGGAGAATTCCATGGACTGTATAGATCCTGATGGGAAATATGGACATTTAATACTTCGTCTTGGACTTCGAGGAACTTAGACTTTAGTTGGAAAAAGATATTCCATTTAAAGTCCATTTCTCTTTATTTCATATAAGCTTGTGATATCACCATATGCTTCAGGACCTTCCAAGAGTCTAAAAAGGTCTAAAAAGACTTGACTTTTCATTTTTAAAATAAATTTATATATGAACATACTTTGTAATTTTGACAGACATATCTGTTCCTTGTTGGGTGTTATTAACAACATATAGTCACACTGAATCAGCGCAGAAAAGGACCGAGGGCACTATAATATGCAGTGATTAGTGACCCTCACATACTCAACTTTAGCACTCAAATATACACATGCTAACGTTTTAATAACTTTTGGACACAAAAATTAAGATATCTCAATACCTTCCTTTCTACCAAATATAGACTTCTTTAGCTTAAGATTTCATGACCTCTGCTATTTATTCAATAATACCTCAGTTGTCCCTGTCACTCTGTCCCAGGCTGTCTGTGACCATATTATCCAAGCTTTAGATGAGGTCTTAGATGGGTCCACAGGGATGCAAATGCTTCTGATGAAAGTGCTTTTTCCCCTAGATAATTCTAATTCAGCTTATTGCTTTTCATATGCAGCCTGTAATTTTGCTGTAGCTACTAGACTCAACTGGAGAAGTTTCTCTTCTCAGAAATTTAAACATCTGCTAATGAAAAATGACCAAGAATAAAGTACTTATTAGAATTTAATTACAGAGCAACTTATGTTTTTTTAATAGTTTACAATGTGATCCTGCTTACTAAAACTGGTGCACTCTATTTTACAAATCTTCAACTTTATCCCCATGCAACAACCAAATTATCTTAATGGGTGTCCAAGTGACATATTAGATGAATGTCTTCCCCCTGAGTCATTTTCTGATAAAGACACATCGTTTAGTTGCAAGATGACAAACTATGTGTTCAAAGTGACAAATCATTTAATTAAAATTTACAAGCGGTTAAATACTGTTTGACCCAAATGGAGGCTGTTATCATGAATCAATTTCAGAGGAGGAATAGGCTTTTCAGAAAAATCAATCCCAAATAACTATAACACTTTGAACATATTATACAATCTCTTTATGGTGTTTTTGAACAGTTCTTCAGGTCAGTGGCAGTTTTTACCTGGTTCAAAAAAAGAATTCCAATCTAGTTGAAAAGAATTTGAGTTTTACTTAGGACTTTAACTCTATCCATTTCATGAATATTTAATATCACGTTCAATGTTCAAGCAAAATACTCTTCTATCTTAAGAGAAAATAGCTAAAATTTTGATGAGTTATGGTTTTTTATTGCATATACAGGCCAATGGAAATTGCAATCATCTTTCATGAAAAGGCTGGATAGTTTTTATTGTTTGAGAATAAGGGTGGCCATTGCATTTACTTACTAATACAGTAAATGTAAAATTGCTTAAGTAACATGCTTTATTATTTATGCTGCCAACCACATAATGTGAGGGTAGTTTCATAAAAAATATAAATTAGAGAAATTTCACATGCCAGCAGGCTGTAGATCTGTTTTATGGCTCTGACTTAGCAGGTGCCCTTCTATCTCAGTTGTGCCCTGTAATGAAGTACATATTTAAGCAGTATTGAAATGCAGATAAAAATATGATTCATATAAGGCAAGTCAGTTCCTTTCTCCAGAGATTCTGTACTTTACAGGCTCCATCATTATTAGTCAATTATTTGGGATACTTTTTATCAATCCAACTCAGCTTTTTGCTCATCTGTTCCATGCCAAGATTGATAAGGTCTTAGGAAATGTGTTTGCTCAATTTTGGGAGTAAGACTTTTAACATTAATGGATTCATCAGACATGGAAGATTCATCTATGAAAAAGAAAGTGCATTAATAGTAAGGGTTAGATGTAGTCCATGGTCTAAGCTAACATAATAAATAGAAATAATCAATGAAACATCAAAATGATCATCTAATATATATATATTTTTTTTTTTTCTTCCAAACCATTTTTTCTCCCAAACCATTTAATTTGATTATAAAGAAAAATCAAATGATTATCTCTTTGTATCTATGGAATTTATTTTGTGTTCTCATCTGTGGAACAAGAAACTAAGTTTTTCATCCTTAGATACATGAAGAGGAGTGATAGTTAAACATGCTGAAAAGCACAGAATTTTCACTCCAAACCATTTTTTCTCCCAAACCATTTAATTTGATTATAAAGAAAAATCAAATGATTATCTCTTTGTATCTATGGAATTTATTTTGTGTTCTCATCTGTGGAACAAGAAACTAAGTTTTTCATCCTTAGATACATGAAGAGGAGTGATAGTTAAACATACTGAAAAGCACAGAATTTTCACTAGAAGATAATAACAACTTATTTACAGTGTAATATATGACTCCATTTCAAATGTGCAAAGCTAGTGAAGTTTGATTTATGAAGACAATTATCAATGGTTACCAAATACTTAGATTTACCATGCTATATGTAAGTCGAGTGTTTGTTAACAATGCCAGATATCTATTGGACAGATAACTATAATTTTGACAAGCATTTTTTTCAAACAGAATATTTTATAAAAGGTCAAAAGTATAAAGTGTTTCAGACTCTGTTGAAATTAATGGTTCAGCTAATGTCTATAATGCTGTTTACAGTATTCTGAAAAATTCACAACCCCTAATTATCTATAGTAGTCATAAATAATTGTCAAAAATGCAAATGAGAAAAATTCTATCAAATTAAAATAATTAGTTCACTATTTAAAATTTCCTTTCATATTAGAAACCTCTTACTTTCTAAAATATGACAGTGAAAAATGAAGGCATCCTTTAGCATACCATTACCAAAGCATTATTGAAATTTGACTCTAAAATACAACCACAAATGACAGAAAACAAGTGCAATGCAGATTATGCCCTGGGTATTCATTTATTACCTTGTTTTCCATTTTTATACCATGACACCTTCTTTAGCAAACTAACAGACCTCAAGTGTACTTCTCTTGTACCTCAGGATTCATTCATATTTTAGTTCTAAATTTAACTTACTAACCTAGTGAAGGGGCTTCCCTGGTGGCTCAGTTGGTAAAGAATCTGCCTGCAATGTGGGAGACCCGGGTTCAATCCTAGGTTGGGAAGATCCCCTGGAGAATAAAATGGCAACCCACTCCAATGTTTTTGCCTAGAGAATCCCATGGACAGAAGAGCCTGATGGGCTATAGTCATGGGGTCACAAAGAGTCAGACATGACTCAGCGACTGAACAATAACAATAACAGTAATAACCTAGTGAAACAATACAGTCTCAAGCTTTGTGCCAAAATGTATGACTCCTGAGAAGACAAAGATCAATTTTATCTATTTTCCTTTTATTAATTTTATAAGTAATACTTTATGAATACGTATTTTGTAGCATTGTCACATAAATGTTGACAATGGACAAGGACTATCTGACTTATGACCTATAAAATAAAAATCTGTTAAAGTTATAAGAAAGAGCTTCCCAGGTTTAAGAGCTGGCTTAAGGGCAACAACCCGCAGTTTACACCGAGTTGAACAATCTTGGGTGAAGGGTTATCTGAATCTTTACTCCACAGACTTGATTTGAACTCTCCTCCTCCAGCTTTAGTAAGCAGTGGTGGAAACGTAACCCCTGGGCTTCTGTGGGTTCTCACCACACAGTTATCTCCATAGGTGATCTCCCAGCCTATTCCCTTGGCTTACTCTGCTCCATGTACTCTGGCTTCCATGCTGTACTTATTACACATCAGACAGCCCCACTTCAGGGCTTATATTCCCTCTACTTGTGACATTATTCTCCCAGACATCACTACATCATGCAACTCTTTCCCTCTTGCCTTTCAAATCTTTCTTTAATTACTACCTGCTCACTGAGGTCAACTCTGACCAGGTATATAGATTGGCTACACTTTCTAGAACGCTCCATCTCACTTATCATGCTCTATTGTTTTCATAGTACACATACCATATTCTATTTATAAGTTAATTATTTATAATGTTTCTGTTCTATAATCTATCTGCTCCCACTGGAATGTAAGCTCCAAGAGGATAGGAATTTGGGGGTGTTTTGGTTAAGTAAATGTGTCCCCAGGGCCCAGAGAAAGAAGGGTCTGGCATTAAGTCAGGGGTCAAGAAATGTCTGTTGAATGAATGAATTAAAAAGAGTAAACATATGCTTTAAATTCTGAACATTGATTATATGCAGCGATAAGCATTTTAGTAGTACTGTTACTACAACTATTACTTCTTTTACTAAGACCTTCATACTGTGTACTAAGCACCATTAACTGTTTCACACAAGTCATCACATCTCTATTCGATGTCCCCTGTTACTTACATATTATTATCACCATTTTGCACATGAAGAGGCTGGAATTCAAAGAACTTAAGTGGTCATACAGCTAAGAAATGGAGGAAGTAGGAATAGCACATGAACCTGTCCATCTCCAGCGGCTGTACTATTAACCATTAGACCACACATGAAATGCTCATTTCTAGTATCAGTTTGGTAAAGTGGGTCATGATAACCGTTTTTTCCTTAATATCCTTTGTATACACACCCTCACTCAAGTACCTATCATTTGTCACATGAATGATGAATAATTTCCTACTATTGCTCTCTTTCTATTCCAAACCATTCTGTGCTCTGTGGTCATTTATTTGGCCTAAAACACAGCTGTAGTCATGCCATTAATGTGAGCAGAGGCCTCCAGTGTATCTCCATTAAATAGACATTCTCTTTATTGTACAATCCCAGTTTACTTATCCACTGATGCAGCTCTTCCTCCAACAAAGTAAGAAAGCTAGACTTGAAGGAACTAGTAATGAAATGAGTAGGATCAGTGTCCAAAGTTGAGTCCTGTATATAACTTAATGAGTTTATGAATATTCAGTTTTTAAAAGGCTGTGACCCTAGTACCGTCATTGTTTTCAAAAAGGTTATCATGCCTTTTCTGTAAATCAGCGCATGTACTTGTTAAAATGAGATAGAGAAGACTAGAGTAGATACAGTACCCAGATTATAACTGCTTCAATATTGACCACAAACACAGGGGACCAGTTTTATGCTCCATTTTGTTCCAGAAGTGATTAAATAGATAACTTAGAGAAGGTGTCAGTAGCCACCCAGGAAGAACTGAAAGCTCCATGAGGTTAGAGCCTGTCCTATTCATTGCTGTTTCTTCAGAATCTATCGCAGTGACTGGCCCAGAGTAAAACTCAAAAAATACTTTATTGTTTTTATTGCTACTCTTCTCATCAAAACTTTTTTTAGTTCTCTTTTCCCATTATATGTACAATATTTTCAGTCATGTAGCAAGAGACGCAGGAATGAGAGATCTTTACTGAAATAAATGGTACAAATTCTGTGTCTCAAATGGCATACAGGCTTTCCCAGAATGGTCCTTCCTCAATGAAGGAAGGATCTGAAGTGCTTTGTGTTGAATTCCGGGTTGACATGGGTTTTCTGAAGAGTTAATGAACAGCCAAGCTCCATTTTCTCCTGCAGAGCTGTATATTTCTACCTTTGTTGGTATTTCAGCCATTAGAGATCAGGTTTCGTTTGTTATTATTTTATATTAGACTCCATCGTGTAGACTTTCCTCAACACCAAAATCATGCAGTGTGAATTGCTCTGTCTAGTTAACAGTATACACAAGATTGAGGTAGGATGTTTTTACTTGATTCTGGAAAGCGTATTTTTCCAGACAAATCAGTTCACAGAAGTGCCTTCATTTTCTGCACTCTACTATGAAGAAAGCGCTAAAATAAAAACTTAATCTTTCATTTTCCATTTCTGACAGCTTTTAAAAAATATATTGGTTTAGTTAATTCAGCAGTGTTAAATCAAAATGAGGATGGCACTAATGAGATTAAAGCTATAATTTGATTAGGCATCATTCACTGGATTTTATCTTTTCCTTAACCCTTTCTTTGGTGCCTATTCTTTACTAATCTTTATTTTTAGTTGATTGTGCTCTCTTTTTAAACTTACCATACTGCTGCTGCTGCTGCTGCTAAGTCACTTCAGTCGTGTCCGACTCTGTGAGACCCCATAGACAGCACCCCACCAGGCTTCTCCATCCCTGGGATTCTCCAGGCAAGAACACTGGGGTGGGTTGCCATTTCCTTCTCCAATGCATGAAAGTGAAAAGTGAAAGTGAAATCGCTCAGTCATGTCTGACTCTTAGCAACCCCATGGACTGCAGCCTACCAGGCTCCTCCGTCCATGGGATTTTCCAGGCAAGAGTACTGGAGTGGGGTGCCATTGCTAGTGAAAACTAAAAGCCATTGCAGTCTTTCCTAATCCAACAAATTTGTAATATTCCTTAAATCATTGTGAGCTATACTTAAACACAATCAGAATAATATGTGGTACTAGTCACATGTGAGCTAGTAATAGTAACACGTTTTGCAGCCCTGAGTTAATGATACAACACTAGGTCAACTTTGACAGGAAATTCTATTTCACTTTGCTTTGTTTTGTTTTATTTATTTTATGAAGAGACTAGATAAGCAAGCTGTTTACAAAAGAGGAAAACTTGACTCTAATCTACTTTTATTAACTACATAGAGCCTTTGCAGATGTCTTGAAAGCCGATGGGGGTTTAAAAGCAACAGCATCCCAGGAAAGAGGAGTCTAACTCTGACCTTCTGCATAAAGACATGCACCACTTCTGAGTGATCAATTCTCCCTTGGATTCCTGGCTTTACAATTCATCTAGTATAGCTCCATCTATTTAGTTTCAGTATTCTTTGGGGCCTTTTCTAATTAGATTGTTAATTCTGTCAGGGTTAGGCCAAGAGTCTAGCACAGAGCCTTGTACAAAATATGTAGTTACCTCATTTCATCTCAATGTAGAATTGCTTTTAATGAACTATGAGTTTACTTTCACTATGAAAAGAAATGCAGATAAGAAACTCTCATGGTGAATTTGTTAACAGTGTTTCTCATATTCTCCTGTAAGAGAATCTTTAGAAAAATTTCATGCATTAGGAGTCTCATGCCCAGGAAGAGTAGTCTACATTTTCTGAGCAATAATATGAGCCATGTGAATGTTATAAGGTTCAGCAAAGACTTTCTGTAAAGGGCCCAGTAATATTTTAGGATTTTCAATCTCAATTCCAGTGTTCAGTCCTATCACAGCTACTCAACTCTGCAGTTATGGCAGGAAAGCAGCCATAAACAATGCATTATGAATGAGTATGTCTGTGTTCCAACAAAATTTTATTTATCGGTACTAAAATACAAATTCTATATATTTTATGGTTCACAAAATAGAATCTATCTTTTGATTTTTTTTATTTTTTTAAAACTACTTAAAAAATGCCAAAATTATTCTTAACTCCAAAGTCCTACAAAACAGGTGGCATCAGATTTGGTTTAGCAGGGTTTATGAACCCTCCCTGCTAAACCCCATCATTTAACATTGCCTGCTGGTAGCCTGGGAAACAACTTGGCAGCATGGCTCTGTGCTTGGTTGCTCAGTTGTGTCCAAATCTTTAGGACTCCGTGGACTATAGCCTGCCATCATCTGTGGGGATTCTCCACGCGAGAATACTAGAGTAGGTTGCCTTGCTCTCCTCTAGGGGATCTTCCCAACCCAGGGATCAAACCCAGGTCTCCTGCATTGCAGGTGGATTCTTTACCATCTGAGTCACCGGGCAAGCCCAGCCTGTTTCTAGCAACTGTTTAAAATTGACTCTGACCACCTGTGCTTCTCAGATGGGTGGTAATAGTACCATTACAAATAACCATCAAGTCTGACTGTCTGTTTCTTGCTCACACTACATGACCATCAGCATTAACTGAGGACACTGCTTCCTGTCTTCTTACCCCTGGATTCAGGAACCTCTACCAACCAGTCAGTGATTGATAGTGTAGGAGGAAGAAAACTTGGAGAATCATAAACTTTTTAAAAAGATTTCTGTTCAAATACAATGCACAATTTCTGTTCACATTTTATTGGACAAAGTGGGTGACATGATCATGTCAAAATTCACTGGTGTGGGGAAGTCCTAGCATGTTCCTGGGAGAAGATGAACAAGAAAATAGTGTTATCTCCCTAA
Source organism: Bos indicus (assembly GCF_029378745.1). Lineage (NCBI taxonomy): Eukaryota > Metazoa > Chordata > Mammalia > Artiodactyla > Bovidae > Bos > Bos indicus. The sequence goes on from NC_091762.1 coordinate 74,032,349, forward strand.
CCACTAAAATACCACTCTGTTAAAATGGCATGCCCCTCTCCCATCATTCCCCAGTCTCCTTTCCACTGCTTCAGTTTGCTCCATAGCTTTTGTCAACTTTTGACATATAATGTGTATAATTTACAGAGGTATTATGTTTATCATTCCTTCCCACTCCCATCCAACCTGCACTGTAATTTACACAAAGGCAGATATTCTTATCTTCATTGTTCACTGCAAATTTCCTAATGTCTAGAAGAGTGTTAAATACTTAAGAGACACGCAATAACTGTGTATTAAGTAAAAGGACAAATGAACTACACAAATCCTCACAGCATGCATACATTCAACTTCATCTTATTTTCTTACCATGGCTTTTGCCTCTGACTTCCTTATATACTACTTACATTTTATCTGTTACTATAAACACACACACGCTTGTGTGTGCATACAAACAACAGGTACATGTGCACATATCTTTGTAAATCTTTTCAATTTTGCCATCATGAATAGACTTTTGAGACTAGGGAAGATAAATGAAATTTTGTTGGTCAACTAGCTGATTGTTTTTAAATAAGTTGTGCCCAAAAGATGAAAAGTGCTCCTTGTATTCTCTGAGGAAAGAATTGTTGGGTTATTGTCTTCATCGCAGCTTAATGTCTCATCTAACTGTAATGACAGTGTAATCTCTGGCTTTTAATACAAAAGCCGTTCTCACTACACTCCCATGGTAAAAATTATTTGAAGTATCTTCTATGTTTAGGACTTCCCTGGTGGCTCAGAAGGTAAAGGGTCTGCCTACAATGAGGGAGACCCAGGTTCAATCCTGGGTCAGGAAGATCTCCTGGAGAAGGAAATGGCAACCCACTCCAGTATTTTTGCCTGGAAAATCCCAAGGACGGAGGAGCCTGGTAGGCTACAATCGATGGGGCCGCAAAAGAGTCGGACATGACTGAGCGACTTCAATTTCACTTTTTACTTTTCTATGTTGGGCCCAGTGCTCACAGTCACCAGACAGGTAGGAGGCTGCCCTGCTGGGCAAGGCCCTGCTTTCTAAGACCTGATGGCACTACAAAAAAAGAATTACCTTAAGAGACCTATTGGTGCTCAATTTTTCTCTTTGCATCTCCATTGTTCTCTAACTGGCACACTTCATGAAAGGCTCTTCTTCTGAAAGTGTTATGTTGAATTTCTCAAATACCAGCTATTGAATCTTTACTTGATCTTAAAAAGAGTTGTCCTATCCCGAAAGAAGGATAAAAGGAATGCCTAACTACAAATTTAGGCCATTCTGACTTAAGAAACAGTTACAGGTTTCAGATTAATAGCACTGAGTATTACCATCCCATTCTCCAATGCATTAGATTACGTCAATGATTTTAGTTATAAATGGATTTTATTTAAAGGTCTTATATGCAATTAAGTATTACTCTAATAATGCTGTTCTAGGACAGCTAGTTTAAAAAAGAATAGTTTAATGTAGTCAAAGTCCTGTATGATTTGGTGGCTAAAATCAGCAATGTTCCTGCCACTTGCTCTGCCACTGTGTCAACTTGGGGTGTTATTTGACCTCTTTAAGATCCTATTTCTCACAGGCCAACAGGCCTAGGAAGACTAAATGAGATAAGTTATATAAAGTCTTTATGATAATGCCTATTACAGGACATTTACAGAGAAGATGGCATTGGTTCATCTGCCTCAATGATATCTTTATATTTCTTTTAAACTTCTTATTTTGTATTGGAGTATAGCTGATTAACAAGGCTGTGATAGTTTCAGGTGGATAGCAAGGGGATTCAGCCATACATATGCACGTATTCATTCTCCCTCAAAATCCCCTCCCATCCAGGCTGCCACATAACATTGAGCAGAGTTCCCTGTGGTATACGGTAAGTCCTTGTTGGTTATCCATTTAAATATAGCAGTGTATATATGTCCATCCCAAGCTCCATAATTTCCCCACGCCCTCAATATCTTTATATATTCCCCCCAGTATCTTTATATATTTCTGAATGTAAATCCTCCTTCAACACTCCCTCCACACTTCTATGTTTTCCCCACCCTGTACCCCAATAATCTGTTTCTTTCAAGCTAAAAATCCATCTTCTTTCATCAGTCCTAAATGAGGATTACCTCTTTCCTGGACCGTCTTATGGATATTTGACATTGGATATGTGTCTGAAATTCATTTGTGACATTTTTATATCAGATGGGAAGATTAGACATAAGCAAACAGTGTGTCCCTCTATCAACATTTGTTCAGCCTTCTGTGAGAAATACCAAGAGAACTTATTAGAGTAATTTGCAAAATTTTGTGGGCCAGTTTGCTTATTCAAATTAGAAACTGATTATACATACAAATTTTATAAGAGCATAAATTAATTCACACTTCTTTGACAAAAATGTAAGTAAGGCCTTCAAATTTGGCAATCATGACCAGGTTCAGGATGCTAATTTAGTTTAGCTAACTATGCAAATCTTAAGGACAATCATTTAGAAGTGATCTGTCTTTCTTTTAAAATGTATGAATTAGGCATGATTCTGATGGGGGGAAACTTTGTGACATGATAGACTGATGAAAAAATATATGATATTTTTGTTAATTTAGTCAGACTTGGAACAGCTGCCCTTTTTTGAGAATAATGATTACATTTTTTATACATTAAGATATTTTACCCTTGATATTATAAATAAATAACATCAGATGAACACCCATTGATTGCAAATAAAGCAGCAGTTTTTCTATCAGCAAGACAGGAAAGCCCTGAGTGGAAAGTTCATCATCCATGAGAAAGTCAAGATAGGTTTACTTCAGGATCAGATACCAGTCAGCCTCAAGAAAAAATAAAATTATTTGGCAATGATGTGGAACAAGTTTTGAAAAACTATACACCTAGAATTAAGCAAAAAAACAGAACATCAAAAACTTTTTTACTGTTAGTATAAATTGTTCAGGCCTAAGCAAATTGAGAAGTAAGCAAATAAGTTTGTTTATGGCATTTTTCTACCCCTCCTTCCCTTATGCCTAGTGTCTATATATTTCTTCCAACTATCTGAAGTGCTTTTTGACTTCTTTCTCCAGGTAACTTCAACATATTCCCTTCATGCCATCCAAACCTACCCTATGCCCTTCACCTCAGGTCTACTTTAGACTTAGTAACAATGGGTAATAAGCTAATATCTATTGAGAAGTCCTATACACCAGGGTGGCACTAATGTTAAAGAACCTGCCTAACAATGCAGGAGACATGGGTTCAGTCCCTGGGTTGGGGAGATCCCCTGGAGAAGGAAATAGCAACCCACACCAATAATCTCGCCTTTGAAATCCCATGGACAGAGGAGTGTGGCAGGCTGCAGTCCATAGGGTCACGAAAGGGTTGGACAAGAATTAGCAACAAAACAACAATAACAACAATTTACTCTCTGAGATGTGAGGGCCTACTTAAATTCTGTGCCCTAACTCTGGTCTTACCTTAGTCCAATCCTTGCTGCCAATAGTCCCACGAATAATATTTAAAAGAACTGAAGCAGTATAGTTCCAGAGCTTGTGTTCGGTCCATTCAATGATGCTGCCCAACTCAGAAATGTTGTAGGTATTGCTCAATAGACAAATCACTTTAATATATTATTCTTTCTAGGAAACATCATCTCAGCCTGAAATAAAAGATGTATCCCCTATTCATTTATTCAACTAATATTAATTAAATCACTGCTACAATCTAAATACTGTACCTGGTTCAAAGTATACACATTAACAGGGCAAAAGAAATAATGCTTTATGTTTTATTGTTTTATGTAAAGGGAGAAGCAGACATTAATGCAATAATCATATAATGGAGAGTAAATTGCAACTGTGACAAGTGCCAAGAACAAGCACACAGTGCTATTAATGAATAATTCTGGTATTTGTCCTATTCAGATTATTAGGATTATGAGAAAGTGATGATTAAATCAATGTCCAAAGGATAAGGAAATTACTACCTAAGACTAGTATGGACATTATAGGCATGGGAGCATGTAGAAAAAGACACATGCATAAGTAATTCATATACAATTCAGAATATGATAAATTGTACAAAGAAATAAGTTTAGTAGGGAGTCAGTTTAGTGCTTGGGTTGGCGGGGGGCTGTGGGGGGTGGGTTCTAACTGGAAGTAGTTAGGGTAAGCCCCATGAAAGGGTTTAGCCTGTGTGTTGTTGGACTGGCAGGATTTGTATACGCAGACATGAGGCAAAGGAAGAATTCTTGGGAAAAGGATTTATTAAGAGCAAAGAAAGAGAGGTAAGAAAACTTTCCCAGGATTGTAGCATGGCTGGTATGATATTGGGTCAATTAGAACCAGCTCATCAGAGGCTTTAAATGACAGCCCAAGTTGATGGACAGCAGAAACTCTTTGAAATATATGGAGTGAGAAAGTGACATAAATTGGAGCTATAAAATTTCATCATACAGCTTCATATGAGAAAAAAAGAAAATTGAGGCATAAGATCACTCTAATCTCATATTAGTGAATGATCTGAGAAAATATAAAGAGGGACTTTTTTTCTTTTCTTAGAGGAGGGTCAGAGAAGACTTTATGGAAGAGAAAAACTCAGAGGTTGTCTTTTAAAATTAAGAATGGCTGTAATTTGAAGAAAAGGTATCACCAAGTTGGAGTAATAACAAAATATCAACTAATAGATGGAAGGGGGAGAATTTAACTTTTACTTAAAAGAAGAAGATGCGTAAAACAATGAAAAGAGATAAACAAGACAAGAAAAAAAAAATAGCCAAAACTGATAAAGAACTTGAAGCTTACAGTTTGTAATTTGGTTCAGTTTTGTGTGTCAGGGGAGAGTTTTGAGAAATGGGATGACATGATCCAAGAGGCAGAGGAGAGATAACTCTGTCAGAGACATATGGGACTGATGAAAACTGGGAGATACTGAGGCATGAGAGCCTTTAAAGAAAAAGTTAAAGTCATTTAGCTAACAAATGACCAAGTTCTGGATCCAATATAAGTTCATGTCAAAGTTGCATTTGATTAATATTTGGAGAAAGACCTAGAAAACATGTCCCTTGTTACCAGGGACATCAAAGCCCCTAATTCAGTCATTCATCCATTTAAGAAATACCTGTTGTGTGTCATGTGTACTAGACCCCATGATAGGTACTGAGTTCACCAAAGTTAATAAAGATATAGCCCCACTTTCAAGATACTTATGGCATACTGGTATGGTTAAAGCCATATCAAAGTTGGGCAGAAAAGTGACAATCTGAATTAAATTATGTAGAACATGACAAGGCAGTTTGACAATCAAAAATATATTTAATAAAAACCTACTATGGTATGTAAGCACTATAAAGGCTATTGTAAAATAAACAGCTCAATCCCAGTCATTAACAGCCTACACCATATTTAGATTTGGAAGACACAAATACACAACAGATTAAAGCAAGACAACCTTTAATCTAATGACAAAGGTCTGGTACAGATAATAAGAGTTTATGGGAGTTGAGAGACCAACCACATGACTCTCAGGGAAGACATTATAGAGTAGATAGATATTAATCTGCACTTTAGTGGACCAGTTGGATTTGCATCCAGCTTAGACAAAAGTCTAACAACATCTAGGGATGAAAAATGAGCTCCTCGGAATAGCAATTTGGTACTAGGAAAAAGACATGAGCTTGCAGTAAGATAGACATAAGATAAAAACATGTATATGTGTGATGTGTGATTTTGAATAGTGATGTAGCTTTTTTAGTTAGCCTTAGTTACATTTATTATTAAATAGGAAAAATAATGAGAGCCTTTTTGATATAGTTGTTATGAGAATTAAAGAAAACAGTATATATAAAGTCGGATCCAAGTATGCATGTATAAAAAGCCAATTCTTTCACTAAATCTGCAATTTAAAAAAAAAAAAAAAAAACTTGCTAGACAACAATCTATTTAAGGATAGAGCCCCTGTCTCTTATTTCCTCTTTTCCCTAGGGTCTAGCACAATTCCTGGATCTTACAGGGACTATACTTCAGTTCAGTTCAATTCAGTTGCTCAGTCGTGTCCGACTCTTTGCGACCCCATGAACTGCAGCACACCAGGCCTCCCTGTCCATAACCAACTCCCAGAGTCCACCCAAACCCATGTCCATTGATTCTGTGATGCCATCCAACCATCTCATCCTCTGTCGTCCCGTTCTCCTCTTGCCCTCAGTCTTTCCCAGCATCAGGGTCTTTTCCAATAAGTCAGCTCTTCACATCAGGTGGCCAAAGTATTGGAGTTTCAGCTTCAACATCAGTCCTACCAATGAACACTCAGGACTGATCTCTTTTAAGATGGACTGGTTGGATCTCCTTGCAGTCCAAGGGACTCTAAAGAGTCTTCTCCAACACCACAGTTCAAAAGCATCAATTCTCCGGTGCTCAGTTTTCTTCACAGTCCAACTCTCACATCCATACATGACCACTGGAAAAACCATAGCCTTGACTAGACGGACCTTTGTTGACAAAGTAATGTCTCTGTTTTTTAATATGCTGTCTAGTTTGGCCATAATTTTCCTTCTAAGGAGTAAGCATCTTTTAATTTCATGGCTCCAATCACCATCTGCAGTGACTTTGGAGCCTAGAAAAATAAAGTCAGCCACTGTTTCCAATGTTTCCCCATCTATAAACATGTGATAAATGACTGAAAAAATTAAAAGTGAATTTGGGTGTTGTGAGTGTACATATTTTTGTAACAGAGTTCACATTCGAGAAAAACAGAGAACCAAACACTGGAAATTGAAGTTTGAGGCTGATCCTATTCTTTGGATCTTAACTTCATCTTTTGGGCACTGAAGCATCATTGAAAGCACATGAGCAAAGGAGTGGTATGATGGGGTGGTACATTACAGATATTGTTCTGGCATCCAGGTAGTGGGGAGAAGTCAGGAGGACTTAGAACAAGAGAGTGGAAGGAGGGAAAAAGTATTTGTGAGGCTTCATGAATGAAGACTCCCAGGACTGTATGAAGAGAGAGAAAGGAAGTGAGAGGTCTAAGAATTCTTAGAAACCAGAAGAAGGTCTTGGTGCTTCCAGTAAAAAACAATCAGGGAAGCAAGATAGAGTGACCAACCATCCTTCTTTACCTAGTTCTGAGAAGATTCCCAGAACAGAAGACCTTCAGAGGCAAAGGAAATTCTGAGATTCTCCACAGATTTCTTATCTTACACAACTAACTACAACCAGCACCAATGAACATGCTACCACATTTTTTACCATATTCCTCAGTACTGTAAGTCTCATTCCTTTCAAAGTCTGGCAGTTTTGTGTAATAGCAGTCTAGGAACTATCCAACAAATATGTTAGGAAGACTTGCCGTGAGCCAGCCATTGTGGAAAAAATAAATGATTAAGGCACATTCACCACCTTGGCTCAGATGGTAAAGATTCTGTCTACAATGCAAGAGACCTGGGTTTGATCCCTGGGTGGGGAAGATTCCTTGGAGAAGGGAATGGCTACCCACTCTAGTATTTTTGCCTGGTGAATACCATGGGTAGGGTAGCCCGGTGGGCTACAGTCCATGGAGTCACAGAGTCTGACACAACTAAGGAATTAACACTTTCACCATCTTCCAAAACAGTCAAGGCCCTCATTGTCTGAGCAGATCTGTGGGTGCCTCATGATGCTGGACAACATGCCCTTTGCCTGCACTCTCAACAAAACAGGGCCAGCAGTCAGAACCTTCAGTATACTAAAGCACCCTTACTCAAACCTAGCCATGATTCTCTTTCATGCTCAGATTTTTCAGGGTTTTTCTGAGAGTTCCTCAAGATAGATCTTTCTGTGCTATACTTGAATAAGCATTTAACCATATTTTTAAATGTCTAAGAGATTTTGAAGCCTTCTAATTTGGCTCCAATTTTGAATTTTGGTTACACTGCATGATGATTTTTTAGTGCCATTTTGTAAGAATTACAAAGGTACATGTCTTTGTTGAAAAAGTGCTTCTTATAACTAAGGAAACTTTCTCCATACATTAAATCCTTGACTTACACAATGGTTCGATAAAAGATTTCTTTGATTTTACAATGGTGCAAAAGGGATATGCATTCAGTAGAAGCCACACATCAAATTCTGACTTTTGGTTTTTCCTGGGCTCAGGATACGCAGCACACACTCTCTCATGATGCTGGGCAGTGGCACTAAGCCACAACTCACAGTCAGCCACACCATCACAAAGGTAAAAAACCAATACACTTAACAACCATTCTGTACCCATACAGCCATCCTATTTTTCACTTTTGGTGCTGTGTTTGACAAATTATATGAGATATTCAATGTTTTATTACAAAATAGGCTTTGTGTTAGACGATTTTGCCCAATCGTAGAATAATGTAAGTGTTCTAAGCATATTTAAAATAGGTTAGGCTAAGCTATGATGTTCTATAGGTTAGGTGTATTGGATGCATTTTCAGTTTAAGGTATTTTCAGATTATGACGGGTTTCAGTTCAGTTCAGTCGCTCAGTCATGTCCAACTCTTTGTGATCCCATGAATCACAGCAAGTCAGTCCTCCCTGTCCATCACCATCTCCCAGAGTTCACTCAAACTCGGGTCCATCGAGTCAGTGATGCCATCCAGCCGCCTCATCCTCTGTCATCCCCTTCTCCTGTCCCCAATCCCTCCCAGCATCAGTCTTTTCCAATGAGTCAGCTCTTTGCATCAGGTGGCCAAAGTATTGGAGTTTCAGCTTCAGCCTCATTCATTCCAAAGAATACCTAGGACTGATATCCTCTAGAATGGACTGGTTGGATGTCCTTGCAGTACAAGGGACTCTCAAGAGTCTTCTCCAACACCACAGTTCAAAAGCATTAATTCTTCAGCGCTCAGCTGTCTTCACATTCCAACTCTCGTATCCATACATTACCACGGAAAAAACCATAGCCTTGACCAGATGGACCTTTTTGGCAAAGTAATGTCTCTGTTTTTCAATATGTTATCTAGGTTGATCATAACTTTCCTTCCAAGGAGTAAGCGTCTTTTAATTTCATGGCTGCAGTCACCATCTGCAGTGATTTTGGAGCCCCCAAAAATAAAGTCTGACACTATTTCCACTGTTTCCCCATCTATTTGCCATGAAGTGATGGGACCAGATGCCATGATCTTCGTTTTCTGAATATTGAACTTTAAGCCAACTTTTTTGCTCTCTTCTTTCACTCTCATCAAGAGGCATTTTAGTTCCTCTTCACTTTCTGCCATAAAGGTGGTGTCATTTGCATATCTGAGGTGATTGATATTTCTCCAGGCATTCTTGATTCCAGCTTGTGCTTCTTCCAGCCCAGCGTTTCTCATGATGTACTCTGCATAATAAGTTAAATAAGCAGGGTGACAATATACAGCCTTGATGTACTCCTTTTCCTATTTGGAACCAGTCTGTTGTTCCATGTCCAGTTCTAACTGTTGCTTCCTGACCTGCATATAAGTTTCTCAAGAGGCAGGTCAGGTGGTCTGGTATTCCCATCTCTTTCAGAATTTTCTGCAGTTGATTGTGATCCACACAGTCAAAGGCTTTGGCATAGTCAATAAAGCAGAAATAGATGTTTTTATGGAACTCTCTTGCTTTTTCTATGATCCAGCAGATGTTGGCAATTTGATCTCTGGTTCCTCTGCCTTTTTTAAAGCCAGCTTGAATATCTGGAAGTTCACGGTTCACGTATTGCTTAAGCCTGGCTTGGAGAATTTTGAGCATTACTTTACTAGCATGTGCTGCTTCTGCTGCTAAGTCACTTTAGTTGTGTCTGACTCCCTGTGACCCCATAGAGGGCAGCCCACCAGGCTCCCTCGTCCCTGGGATTCTCCAGGCAAGAACACTAGAGTGGGTTGCCATTTCCTTCTCCAATGGATGAAAGTGAAAAGTGAAAGGGAAGTCACTCAGTCATGTACGACTCTTCGCAACCCAATGGACTACAGCCTATCAGGCTCCTCCGTCCATGGGATTTTCCAGGCAAGAGTACTGGAGTGGGGTGCCATTGCCTTCTCCGTACTAGCATGTGAGATGAGTGCAATTGTGTGGTAGTCTGAGCATTCTTTGACATTGCCTTTCTTTGGGATTGGAATGAAAACTGACCTTTTCCAGTCCTGTGGCCACTGCTAAGTTTTCCAAATTTGCTGGCATATTGAGTGCAGCACTTTCACAGCATCATCTTCCAGGATTTGAAATAGCTCAAATGGAATTCCATCACCTCCACTAGCTTCGTAGTGATGCTTTCTAAGGCCCACCTGACTTCACATTCCAGTATGTCTAGCTCTAGGTGAGTGATCATACCATCGTGATTATCTTGGTCATGAAGATCTTTTTTGTACAGTTCCTTTGTGTATTCTTGCCACCTCTTCTTAATATCTTCTGCTTCTGTTAGGTCCATACCATTTCTGTCCTTTATCGAGCCCATCTTTGCATGAAATGTTCCCTTGGTATCTCTAATTTTCTTGATGAGATCTCTATCTTTCCCATTCTGTTGTTTTCCTCTATTTCTTTGTATTGATCGCTAAAGAAGGCTTTCTTATCTCTTCTTGCTATTCTTTGGAACTCTGCATTCAGATGCTTATATCTTTCCTTTTCTCCTTTGCTTTTCACTTCTCTTCTTTTCATAGCTATTTGTAAGGCCTCCCCAGACAGTCATTTTGCTTTTTTGACGGGTTTACCAGGACATAATCCCATTGTAAATTGAATATCTGTAGTTTGAAATTCTGAACCAAACAGCACTTCTGTGGAGCAACACAAAATACTTCATTATCCACCAGAGAAGCATACACATACCATATGTAATCTGGAGTTTCATGTCTTTGGGTTTATGAATCACAGAAAATGGAAAAAGATTAGAAAATAAGTTTATGATTTGACAATGACAAATCATAAATTAAGAACTATTAGAGATGTGAAAAGATAACAAAGAAAATGCAAATAAAAGCACCAGCTTGATAGAAGATCTTAACTCAAGTACCACCTTTGTTAAAACTAACTAGATGAACAAGCTCTCAATGATATTAGCTTTCCACCTGTTCACCCACGTTTATTTATTCAGTCATTTAGTCTTTCAATTAATATTTACTGAGAAACTCCGTAGTGAAAAAAAAGATGTATTATAGACCAAGAAATATATACTAGTCTCTCAGGCACTGTTTCTCAATCTCAGCACTATTGATTCTCTGGGTTGAATACTGTGTTTCTCCTGGACTTGTAGGAAATACTGAAAAACTTGTCCTGCGATAAGATGGACAGCAGTTCATGGAATCTACATCATAGAAAATAATGGGTAGCTACTTCAGAATGCCATCATTGGACTCACTCAATAAGTCACTACCAACTATTATTTGATATTTATAATAAGTTTTTGGCAGATAATCTTACTGCCTCACTTGCCTGTGTTGTTGCTGTTGTTCAGTCACTAAGTCATGTCTGACTCTTTGCAACCCCATAGACTGTAGCATGCTAGGCTTCCCTGTCCTTCACTATCTCCCGGAGTTTACTCAAACTCATGTTCATTTAGTCGGTGATGCCATCCAACCATCTCATCCTTCTCCTCCTGCCCTCAATCTTTCCCAGTATCAGGGTCTTTTCCAATGAACTGTCTCTTCACAGCAGGTGGTCAAAGTATTGGAGCTTCAGCTTGCATCTGTGCCTACCCTTAAACTTTCATCTGTGCCTATCCCTAAAGCAATTGGCCTGTGATCTGATTGGCCAAACCTGGAAGCATGCCTGCTCCTAAACATGGCTGAAGGAGGCTAGAGCCATCCCAACTAAAACCACAAGCTATGAGAGGATAAGGGTGATGCGCTGAGAGCATACTGAACAAAATGGCACATCCAGTGTGCACTGCAATGGTTTACAAAGCCTCATTGCATTTGTTTCACATTTGATCCCCCAGTTCACTCTGGGGTATAAGAAGGGCAGATGGTATGAGTACCTCATCTTCTAGATAGGAAAATAGAGAGGAGTGATTTATTCAACCTTGCACAGTAAGTGGTAGAGCCAAAACCTGAAGCTAGATCTTATGATCATAAATGTTATGCTCTTTCTCTTTTTCCATGCTCCTCTTAAGAGAGGATCCATACTGTGAGAGTTGGACTGTAAAGAAAGCTGAGTGCCAAAGAATTGATGCTTTTGAAGTGTGGTGTTGGAGAAAACTCTTGAGAGTCCCTTGGACTGAAAGGAGATCCAACAAGTCCATTCTGAAGGAGATCCAACAAGTCCATTCTGAAGGAGATCAGCCCTGGGATTTCTTTGGAAGGAATGATGCTAAAGCTGAAACTCCAATATTTTGGCCACCTGATGCTAAGAGCTGACTCATTTGAAAAGACCCTGATGCTGGGAAAGATTGAGGGCAGGAGGAGAAGGGGACAACAGAGGATGAGATGGTTGGATGGCATCACCAACTTAATGCACATGGGTTTGGGTGGACTCCAGGAGTTGGTGATGGACAGGGAGGCCTGGCGTGCTGCAGTTCATGGGGTCGCAAAGAGTCAGACATGACTGAGTGACTGAACTGAACTGAACTGAACTGTAGGAGTAGAAGGTAAATAAAAGAGATTCCAGAAGGAAAGCTGGATATTTGGGTAAATGGTAGAGGTCCCATATGCAAAAAATTAAAGTGTTTCAAAGAAGTGATGTAAGTGAATGTCAAAACATGAGAAAATGTCAGACAGTAGAAATGATACTTTGAAAAGTATCTATTTGGAAAATATTATAGATGTTGAAGACTCTTCCCATCAAATAATGAGACAAGGAGCTGAATCAAATAGAAAAAAATAAGTTGGATCCAGAATTAATGACAGTAGCCATAGTATCAAAAGTTCTAAAGAAAAGGAAAGCGGGAAATCCTTTCTAGTAAGGATTTCTTAAACAGAAAATGCACAGGAATTCTTAAAGTTAGTGAAAATTATGTGTAGTTTGTCGTTTGATACTAATGGAGAAAAAGTTGCTGTTAAAAGTGGTCAGGGATAAATTAAGACTATGAATATTCTTGAGAAATGGAGAAATCAAGTCCATAGAATAAAATTTAAGTTAAAATATAAAAAAGTGAACTCATGAATTAAGGCTGAAGAGAAGGGGAATAAAACAAAAGCAAAACAGTGGGGCAGTTGGTCACCAGTCTTTGTGCGTAAATGTGAAACTAACATTTGCAGCATAATTGTGGCTTAGTTTAGAGTAAAGGAAAAGGGCAGAGGTTATTTCTTCTGTGAACAATTCTGATTTCTAACCTTTACTGCTGAGTGTGGGGCTCTCTCCACTTAGTAATGTTCCCCGTCAGTGAACAGTCTGCTTAGAACAATTCCAGATTTCATGCTGATCCTTACTAGCTTTTCATTTCCCTGGGAATTTCTCTCTGACATGAACAATACTTTCCAGTTACAAACTGTTCTGCCATATAAAATATCATGAAGGGCAATAACACTTGTTTATATTTCTCTTCCCCACGTCTTATTGAAAAAGCTGCAGGTATTTTTTTTTTTCAGATCTTTCTCCAACCTGGTATAAATTGAATTCCACCATAGGAAAAACCAATTTGTCTCCAACTTTTCCATTTCTTGACCATCTTGGAATAAAAACTTGGTCCAGTCCCTATCATCTTCCTATGAAATTAAATGTAAGTTTATTTATATCCTGGAGATCGGATGGCATTTTACAGAATGTTCTATGCCAGGGTTACTTATCATTACAGGGTCAGTGGTTTGAGAAATTCAAGTCTTATAATAAAAGCTATATAATATTATGGTGGGACTTCCCTGGCAACCCTGTCCCTACAACCTAGGGACAGTTTACTTTATGATTAAAGGAGCTATTGCACTAAAGCCCCACTGCCTGTCCTTGATTGCAGTTCAGGTAAAACATAAAGATGACACAGAACTTATAAAGAATGAGTGGAAGAATATCCTGTTCCCTGAATTCATAAAGCATGTCTCTGAATCCAAGCCTATATCATCTGCCCTTAAATGCATAATGGCTTCTTCAGTTTCCAATCGTCACTGCATTTCTGTACTTTCAAAAAGCTATTGAGATACTTGAGGTATGAAAGATGCTATATAAAGCCAAATTTAATTCTGTACTATTCCAGTAATTTGTCTCATAAATACTTCTTGAAGTGGTGAAATACTTTCAGTTATAGAAATAAAACTTATGTATTCATGACCTACATATTATTTCATCTTCTTGGAAGTCAAAGGACTCTTCAGTGTTTATGCTACTGAAATAAATCTGCTATAGGTATTTTTATAAAGGTTGTTAGTACAAGTGACACTGTTGGAACTAGCGCTATTATTTGTTGTATATTTCCTGCAATCGCTTTTTATGCAGTTTCTTAGTTATTTTAAATGAATAGATGCCAGTTTTTCTCACTAATAACTACCTTCATTTCTCTGAAGCTTCATAATTTGATAAATGGTATGCAGTGTTAATGTGATCTGATGGCCAGGAAAAATGCATGGGGCCATGTCAGTCAAAATGGACTTCAAAATCAGTACTGAAGGGACAGTTGTGAACCCTATACACTTTGAGACAGGGGCATGGATTTAATGATTACACAAGACCATGTTTCCCCAATGAATCATGCCTTTAAAAAAATATTTTCTCCTACTCTGAGTACGTCTAGTGACAATTATTTTATCTTGCCTCTGTGGAACAGAGAAGGCGATGGCACCCCACTCCAGTACTCTTGCCTGGAAAATCCTATGGACGGAGGAGCCTGGTAGGCTGCAGTCCATGAGGCTGATAAGAGTCGGACACGACTGAGCGACTTCACTTTCACTTTTCACTTCCATGCATTGGAGAAGGAAATGGCAACCCACTCCAGTGTTCTTGCCTGGAGAATCCCAGGGACGGGGGAGCCTGGTGGGCTGCCGTCTATGGAGTCACATAGAGTCGGACACGATTGAAGCGACTTAGCAGCAGCAGCAGCAGCCCCTGTGGATATCCCTGCTTCTATCTGGACCATTAACTGAGAAACGTCACATTTTAGTTATAGCTCAGTTCAATCGCTCAGTCATGTCCGACTCTGCGACCCCATGAATTGCAGCACGCCAGGCCTCCCTGTCCATCACCAACTCCCAGAGTTCACTCAAACTCATGTCCATCAATTTGGTGATGCCATCCAGCCATCTCATCTTCTGTCGTCCCCTTCTCCTCCTTCCCCCAATCCCTCCCAGCATCAGAGTCTTTTCCAATGAATCAACTCTTCGCACGAGGTGGCCAAAGTATTGGAGTTTCAGCTTTAGCATTGTTCCTTCCAAAGAACACCCAGGACTGATCTTTAGAATGGACTAGTTGGATCTCCTTGTGGTCCAAGGGACTCTCAAGAGTCTTCTCCAACACCATAGTTCAAAAGCATCAATTCTTTGGTGCTCAGCTTTCTTCACAGTCCAACTCTCATATCCATTATAAAGGAAATTATTTTCAAACTTTATAGCAATGTGGATTGCTACTTTAACAAAAATTCTTGTTGAAGTAAAAGATAAAGACATTTTGTGGAGTTTCACGAGTAGTGACTTCACTGAGGATTATTTTTGCATCTCTGCACTAGGAAAATCTAATGGTGTGAGAATAAGCCAATTGAATAGGTACTTAAAAGAATAAAATAAAAAAGAGGTTCGTGCTAATCATGAGCCTTTGTGTGTGTGAATGTGTGTGTACATTGGGATTGGTTTATAAACTAGAACAATTTGTCAGGTATCAGGGACTACTATTTTTTTCTACAGTAAAATTACAACAATTTGCAGTATAATATGGAAGACTGTCTTATGATATTCAAATGCAATTAATATTCACCTTATTCAACTGATAATTTTGAGCCCCTACTGATGCTGGGGGAAAGGGTGTGGGTGTAAATGTATATAAAATATGGACCCTTCCCTGAAAGAATTCACAGTCTAATGAAGATTACATGTTTAAAAATAAGGTCACACTTAGGACTCATCTTTTTTTCAACATTATGTACTAAAATATAGAATAGGATTGTTGAATCTTTTAATGGGCATAATCAGATTTAAAATATCCTTTTTCAAAGGAACTTTAAATGCTTGCTTCTATAAACCTAGTAGCATAGTTTTCACACAATCGCCTCAAGGACAACAGAACACTGGCTATTCTATATGCATAGTATTGGCCTCAAGATCAATAGTAAGGTTGTAAAATGGTTCCACTGGTCTCTCTGGAGATCATTATTTTTCCCTGTAGACTTGGCTAAAGAAAAGAAACTCAGACTTTTGTTAGAAGAGTTCTAGAACAATTTAAGAACTTCTTCTATTAAAATCCCATCTTATTTAAGGAAATCTGACCTACCTAACGGAGATCTGAATTACTTTAGTGTTGGAGGGGGCATCTTCCAAATACTCAGTTGGTATAACTGACTAAGAAATGAAAAGTAACTCCTGGTTTGGAGAAGAGATGAGAATTGGACTTTTCTAGGAAGTCCAATACACTAGAGGTTAGATCAGGTCAAAGATTTAAAACACATCGAAAACCATGCAGAATCACACACTTTCTTTTTAAAACATATATTTTTTCAATATTGTACGTATTACATAGTCATTAGAGATTATCTGGAAAATAGGGAAACATAAAAAAGTCACTGACATTTTCAACAACCAAAGATAATCATTATTCATATTAAATCGACCTTTAGAATTATATGTTAATAATCCCTCTTGAGAAAATGTTTCTCATATTTTGTTTATGTACAGCAGGGATCCCCAAACCCTGGGCCACAGACTGGTACCAGTCCATGGCCTGTTAGGAACCAGACTGTAGAGCAGGAGGTGAGTAGTGGGTGAGCAAGAGAAGCTTCATCTATATTTACAGCTGCTCCCCATTGCTTACATTACCACATTATCACAATGTAATAATAATAGAAATAAAATGTACAATAAATGTAATGCACTTGAATCATCCCAAAACCATCCTCCTGCCACAGTCTGTGGAAAAATTGTCTTTCACAAAACCCATCCCTTATGCTTTAAATGTTGAGGACCACTGATGCACAATATTCATGATTTAAATAATATATCACATCCTACCTTGATATGCCATCGATTTTGCTGTGCTCTGAATTCATGACAGAAAGATATCTTGCTGGTAAAAAAATAATAATGTATATAAAATTCCAATGAGTTCCTAAAAAATTTGAAAATAAACAGAAAATATAAATTTATTCATTTAAAAACAATTCAATTCCAGGCTTATATTAATCAACAAGAATGCAAAACAAAAAGACAGTCCAGGCTGAGACAGCTGTGTTTAATAATGGGACTGAGGATTTGGAGTTCAGAGATATGAGCTTGAGTCTTGAGTCCATTCAATGACTGTCATTTTGAGCACATTAATGGCTCTTGTTCAGCCTCAATTCCACCATCTGTAAAGTAGGAGAAATAATAATGCTTGCCTAAAAACTTGTGAGAATTAGGTGATATAATGTACATGGAGTTGTGCTATAAACTTGAAGTTGCTAATTGAATGATGATAGCCCATACTATCGGAGAAGGCAATGGCAACCCACTCCAATACTCTTGCCTGGAAAATCCCATGGACGGAGGGGCCTGGTAGGCTGCAGTCCATGGGGTCGCTAGGAGTCGGACACGACTGAGTGACTTCACTTTCACTTTTCACTTTCATGCATTGGAGAAGGAAATAGCAACCCACTCCAGTGTTCTTGCCTGGAGAATCTCAGGGACATGGAGCCTGGTGCGCTGCTGTCTACGGGATCGCACAGAGTTGGATACGACTGAAGCGACTTAGCAGCAGCAGCCCATACTATAGTAGTTGAACTTAAAACTTAGCTCTTAAATTTAATCCTTAAAATCAAGTAATAGTTCTACCTGTCATTGCATAGAGCCTAACTTGAAATTAATACTACCAACAAGACCTGTCTTCCAAGTTAAAAAATTCAGAGGTGGTTTTGATGCTCAGATTTAAACATCAGTAAATGCAAGTAACAGCCCTGAATGAAGGTTTACTTTATTTTTCCATAATAATGATTGCTCACAACTTTAAACATATGTACCACTGAATATAGTTTAGTCAATGTAAATAATGTCAGACTAATTGACATTAGCAATTCCTCATCAGGGTAGCTTACACAGTGAAACAGTGAAATGTCCACATGGATGATTGAATTTTTGAATTAATTCTTTTTCATACCTCTCCCAGTCTTGATATAGCAATAGTGAATTCTGCTGTGATCAGAGTTTGTAGAGTTGAGAAGAGCTACTGATTGTATGAAGTATCTAACATCGACATCTCTTGTGATGTGGATTATAACATGACATCTTCCCGTGAATAGTACACAGACTAAGTATGAGAGCATTATACTTTCAGACTATCTCTGTGACAATCTCATATTCTCTTTGACAACTCAAATAAATTTGACAAAGACCTAGCCTCAAACCACATTATAAGCCTCTTGAATGGAGGAAATGGGAGGTAATGAGATTTTTATCCTATATCCTTGTATTATACAGTTGTCACTGTAATCAAAGATTCCAGAAAACTCTTCAGGGTGTAATTTAGAAAGTTTACTGTGCTACAGTTGGAGCCAATTGTATAAATAATATCTAAGCTGGGGAGTGCCTTAACCTTCTTTGTGTTTTTGTCAGACTGCAGTTGTTGTAAGCCTACCCTGCACCCACTGGGAGACCTTGAGCTGCCACCTGGTCTCAGAGTTTTCTGCTTCTGGAATGTTATATCAGCTTCTCTAATCTCTCTCAGCCACTTCTTACCAAGGACCTCCCTTATCTGACAGGGCACAAGGAATAATGCCTTTTTTTCCTCAGGAGGTACTGCAAGCCATCTCTTTCTTCTAAGCTCTATTAATCCTCACTTCTGTCCTTTCAACACTTATCTTTTAACACTAACCAAATACTAAAATTTATAAATAACTTTCAACAACCAATAAATAAGGCTTCTCTTGGCTAAGTGAACAAAAGAAAAAAGTTTATACTGTTCATTTTGAGTCATTTTATTCTTTACCATAAGGTTATCATTCAGCTCTGTGAAAGTATCAAAAATGCAAGCTTATTCAAAACTTTCTTCTTCCAGTGAAAGTAAAGTGGCTCAGTCATGTCCGACTCTTTGTAACCCTAAGGACTATACAGTCCATGGAATTCTCCAGGTCAGAATACTGGAGTGGGTAGCCTTTCCCTTCTCCAGGGGATCTTCCCAACCCAGGGATTAAACTCAGGTCTCCTGTATTGCAGGCAGATTCTTTGCCAGCTGAGCCACAAGGGAAGCCCAAGAATACTGGAATGGATAGCCTATCCCTCCTCCAGGGGATCTTCCCCAACCAGGGTCTTCTGCATTGCAGGCAGATTCTTTACCAACTGAGCTATCAGGGAAGCCAAGTATGTAACTGTATTCTTTACTTTTTAATTATTCCTCATTGTAGGAGATATAATTTCTGGGATATAATTTTATTGACATTCTTGAAGTATTTTGGAAAGGAAAAGAAATTTATAGGAAAGAATGGTAAATTTATTTACTCAATAAATTTATACAGGACACTTTATTAGGCCCATTCTAGGCACTATGGACACAAAAATGAGTAAGACATTTATCTCTGCCTGAAGCTTCCCAGTTTCTTTGGAAGAAAAATAGATTGTATAAACAAGAAGATAAGTATGGGTTATGGGAGAAGGCAATGGCACCCCACTCCAGTACTGTTGCCCGGAAAATCCCATGGATGGAGGAGCCTGGTAGGCTGCAGTCCATGGAGTTGCTAAGAGTCAGACATGACTGAGCAACTTCACTTTCACTTTTCACTTTCATGCATTGGAGAAGGAAATGGCAACCCACTGCAGTGTTCTTGCCTGGAGAATCCCATGGATGGAGAAGCCTGGTAGGCTGCAGTCCATGGGGTCACACAGAGTCGGACACGACTGAAGCGACTTAGCAGCAGCAGCAGCAGCAGCAAGTATGGGTTATATTCAAACATTTGAGGAGCACAGTTATGTTTAGGAAGGTCAGGGAAAGGCTTTTCAGAGGTACAGGAACAGAGGTTTAAATAATCAGAGTCTGGCAGGTAGGAAAAAACAGGGATAAATTCATTCTTCCCTGGTGACTCAGATGGTAAAGAATCCACCTGCAATGTGAGAGACCTGGGCTGGATTCCTGTGTTGGGAAGATCCCCTGGAGGAGGCATGGCAACACACTCCAGTATTCTTACTTGGAAAATCCCCATGGACAGAGGAGCCTAGTAGGCTACAGTCCATGGAATTCTCCAGGCCAGAATACTAGAGTAGGTAGCCTTTCCCTTCCCCAGGGGATCTTCCCAAACCAGGGATTGAAACCAGGTGTGCTTCATTGCAGGTGGGATTTTTCACCAGTTGAATCACCAGGGAAGCGAGTGACTAAGCACCACACAGTCATTCTGAGTGCAGAAGGGTGCTATCCTGTGTCTGTTCAAGGAACTGTATGTAAAGTCAGGTGACTGGAGAAGAGACAGACCATCTTATTCATGATCTCGTGTGCTGGACAAAGGGGCCTGAATTTTATACAGTGTTTTGACCCAAGAAGTGTTTTATGTCAATGTACGTGTATAAATATATCTCTGGAAATAGGTAAAAGAATAGATGGAGGTGGAACAGTCTCTGCAGGGATATTAGTCAGGACGATAGTACAAAATATAATAGGCTCCAAGGAGTCAAATGTAGTGGCTGAAGAGGTTATAACATAGAAAGACTGAGTAGGCGATATCCATAGTCATAAAGCCAATAGACTGGCATAACTTTTATTTTCAATGATCTTCAAGTCTTTTTGAACATTTATTTATATTTAGAATAGAAAAAGATCATATTTTAAATATGAACTTAATTAATTTCAAACTAAACACTAGGATGAAATTAATTTGATGATCAAAAAGGTAAACATATTATACAGCCTGATTTTCTAAATTATACCTTTGGGACAAAATTCCTAAATGGGATTTTGTAATACAGACCAAGCTTGAAGCTGTTGATTAAATAGATCTTTCTATCTGGGGCTTCATAAGGCTCAGATATACAGTGTGTTTTACTGTAATGAGGGAGTAAAATAAAAATAATAACTGAAGATAATGTTAAAAAGTGACAATGTCTCTATTCAACAATATGATGCAAGACAATCAGAAAAAGTAAAAAGGCAAACTAGAGTTTTGTAGAAGGTATTTATAATACACATATCCAAGAAAGGACTTATATCTTGAAAATATCAAAAGTTCCTATAAACAATAAGATTAAGGCAGACTATGAAATAAAAAAATGGGTTTAAAAATATGAATATGCACAAAAGAGCATATCAAAATAGTCAATAAATGTATGAAAAAACATTCAATGTCATTAGTTATCAGGTAAATGCAAATTAAAATCACAATTTGAAACCTCTCCAGAGCCATCAAAATGGCTAAAATGAAAAAGACAAAAAGTACAGTGGTTGGCTAGAATCAAACTGCATTTTTAGACCCTTGGATTAGAGTGTAAAATGGGACAGGCATTTGGGAAAACTGTTAGACAAAATCAACTAAGCTAAACACATTCCTACCCTATGACCTAGCAATTCCATTTCTAGGTATACCTACAGAAATGAAGACATATGTTCACCAAAAGTTATATATAAAAGTGTGCTAAGCTGTATTATTCATAATAGCCCAAATCTAGAAACAACACGAATGTTCATCAGCAGAATAAATAAGTTGTGACATATTTATACAATAGAATGGATATATAAGATGAGCAATGAGAATAAGTGAACTGCAGCTACACACATCATTATTGTTACAAATATAATACTGAATGAAAATATCAGACACAAAAGAATATATATTGTTTGATTCCATTTATTTAAAGTTAAATTATTGCCACAGTAGGAAGTCAACACAGTGATTACTCTTAAGAATTTGCTCAGTTACTATAAGGGGAACAGGGTGGCCTCAGGAGTGCATTCTGATCTGGATGCAATGAATGGATATATTTCCTTTGTGAAAATTCATCACACTATACAGTTACAATTTATGCAAATTTCTGATCTATTTCAATTGTAAGTGTATATTGAGAGTATAAAGGAATATGAATCACCAGATTCTATTATGAACATACAAAAGCCTAATATTGTCATCTTTAATTAAAATCTAAGTTATGTCAACTAAATTTGTTAGTCACTTAAATTGGTCATAGTGACATAATCCATGTAAACCATGTCAGTTTTGAATTATGTCCCTTTCTTAATAATATTGTGTGCAATTCTTAAAAGTCAATCTTGTCAAAAATAATTCGTTTTACTTTCTCAAAATCATGAGTACATTGTAGAGGCTTGTCTCCTGATTTTGTGAAACAACTCTCTATTTGATGACATTTAATAAAATATAGCTTTTTCATTCTAAAACAACACAAAACCTCCCCAGCTCTGTTTTCCTGAGACATTTGTCTCAAAACAAACTAAACAAATCTATTTGATACACAACTGATTTGAAATGGCTCCTATTTCCTCTTCCTCACGGTTTTCTGTGGAATGATTTACAATGAGTTCATCTCAAATGAGACAGCAATGGCTTCGATAAAGAGAAAAATATCCTCTAATGTGGTCATAGATGCCCTAAAGGCCACATAAAGTCTTCTATACTTATAACTCTTTACAATAACATGATTCAAATTTTGTATTCTGATTGGTCTTGACTATTTTAAAACAATAATAGTGTTCCTTTTAGTGCTACTTTGATAAAACCTTACAAAAGATAATCTAACAAGCAATGTAGAAATATAATAGACAATTTGAAGATAAAGATTGATATGGTCTATTTTCTTTTTTTTTTAATTTTATTTTATTTTTAAACTTTACAATATTGTATTAGTTTTGCCAAATATCAAAATGAATCTGCCACAGGTATACATGTGTTCCCCATCCTGAACCCTCCTCCCTCCTCCCTCCCCATACCATCCCTCTGGGTTGTCCCAGTGCACCAGCCCCAAGCATCCAGTATCGTGCATCGAACCTGGACTGGCGACTCGTTTCATACATGACATTATACATGTTTCAATGCCATTTTCCCAAATCTCCCCACCCTCTCCCTCTCCCACAGAGTCCATAAGACTGGTCTATACATCAGTGTCTCTTTTGCTGTTTCGTACTTTTTTCATCCCTTGCCAATTCTTACAACAGAAATCTATGAAGTTCAGTGACAGAGGATTTGCACCACAGAATCACATCAAATAGAAATTTTATTCCAGTGTTCTTGGGACATATGTCCAGAAAGTCACATGACCATGACTGCAACATCAGACTTGCCTATTTGCTCTCCCATAGATCCCCTTCAAGAAGTCAACCACTTGAGAGAACATAAGAATAAGCATATTGGGGTTTTCTATTTTTCTATAAAGCCATATACATTTTCCAGGTCTTCTTTCCCCAGTATCATAAATTGAATTCCTCTCAAACCTCCTCAGTTTAAATTGAAGTTTCTTGTTTTGAGAACTTTTATAAAGTCATAACACTCAGGAGTCAGTGTGTCAGACCCCAAGCAGATCATCTACTCTGTGTCCAGTCATCATTTCTAGTTGTTTTTTTTATGAAACATCCAACCTCCTTCTCTAAAGACATAATGTTAGAGATGTCTTTATCTCTAACTAATGCAACTGACTTCAAATGCAACAATATGTAGAGATGTTTATTTCCAGAGTTCCATTTTGTTGTTCAGTCGCTAAGTCATGTCTGACTCTTTGCAAGCAACCCCATGGTCTGCAGCATGTCCATTGAGTTGGTGATGCTATCTAACCATCTCATCCTCTGCTGCCCTCTTCTTTTGCCTTCAATCTTTCCCAGAATCAAAGTCTTTTCCAGTGAGTTGGCTTTTCACATCAGGTAGCCAAAGTATCAGAGCTTCAGCTTTAGCATCAGTCCTTCCAGTGAATATGCAGGGTTGATTTCCTTTAGGATTGACTGGTTTGATTTCTTTGCAGTCCAAGGGACTCTCAAGAGTCTTCTCCAGCGCCACAGTTTGGAAACATCAATTCTTTGGTGCTAAGCCTCCTTTATGGTCCAACTCTCACATCTGTACATGACTACTGGAAAAACCATAGCTTTGACTTATATGGACCATTGTCAGCAAAGTGATGTCTCTGCTTTTTAACATGCTGCCTCGGTTTGTCATAGCTTTCCTTCCAAGGAGCAAGTGTCTTTTAATTTTATGGCTGCAGTCACCATTCACAGTGATTTTGGAGTCCAAGAAAATAAAATCTGTCACTGCTTCCACTTTTTCCCCTTCTACTTGCTATGAAGTGATAGGACCAGATGCCATGATCTTAGCTTTTGAATGTTGAGTTTTAAGCCAGCTTTTCCACTCTCCTCTTTCACCTTCATCAAGAGGCTTTTTAGTTCCCCTTTGGTTTCTTCCATCAGAGTGGTATCATCTGCATATCTGAGGCTGTTTATATATGTTCCAGCAATCTTGATTCTAGCTTATGATTCATCTAGCCTGTATATCGCATGGTTTACTCTGCATGTAAGTTAAATAAGCAAGGTGATAATATACTACCTTGACATACTCCGTTCCCAATTTTGAACCAGAGTTCCATAGAGAATTCTGAATTTCTCTAATTGTATCATCCCATCATCTACAATCTTTGCATTAAGATAGTTTTGGTAGTTTAAGACAATTTTAAAGAGTTATATTTAACCCGTGTCTTAACTTATGTTTGTACTTTTCCTTGACTTATTGTAGTTTCTGAGAAGACAAGGTTTTAGCTTTTCCTCATGATAACTCATTAACCCCAACTAGAGTTTAAATGGGCAGGCTGGTAGCATCAAGCCTGGATAACCTTATAAGGGGGATGTTGGTACTGCTACTATCATTTCCAACTTTTCTCAGAAACCAGAAGTGTTTGTGAGAATCATTTTACCTGTGCGTTACATTTATGCATTATATGTGTACAGTGCAGAAATGTAGACTCCACGGGCAGAGATTCTGTTCATTTGCCTGTCTGGGTTGTAGTATTTCTGATGCTTAAAACAGTGTTCAGCACATGGTAGCTGCTCAAAACATATTTTTTGAGTTCATAAATATTACTGCATTATGATGTTTGTTCCCTTTGGGCAAAGAGAGTGTTTTATATTATACTTTACACAGCATATCATTTGAATGCATATTGCTTTTTGATGAAAATATATGAATGTCTAAACCAGGAACCACAAATTTTTTTAAATTTTATTTTATTTTTAAACTTTACAATATTGTATTAGTTTTGCCAAATATTGAAATGAATCTGCCACAGGTATACATGTGTTCCCCATCCTGAACCCTCCTCCCTCCTCCCTCCCCATACCATCCCTCTGGGTCGTCCCAGTGCACCAGCCCCAAGCATCCAGTATCGTGCATCAAACCTGGACTGGCGACTCGTTTCATACATGATATTATACATGTTTCAATGCCATTCTCCCAAATCTTCCCACCCTCTCCCTCTCCCACAGAGTCCATAAGACTGATCTATACATCAGTGTCTCTTTTGCTGTCTTGTACACAGGATTATTGTTACCATCTTTCTAAATTCCATATATATGCGTTAGTATACTGTATTGGTGTTTTTCTTTCTGGCTTACTTCACTCTGTATAATAGGCTCCAGTTTCATCCACCTCATTAGAACTGATTCAAATGTATTCTTTTTAATGGCTGAGTAATACTCCATTGTGTATATGTACCACTGCTTTCTTATCCATTCATCTGCTGATGGGCATCTAGGTTGCTTCCATGTCCTGGCTATTATAAACAGTGCTGTGATGAACATTGGGGTGCATGTGTCTCTTTCCTTTCTGGTTTCCTCAGTGTGTATGCCCAGCAGTGCAATTGCTGGATCATAAGGCAGTTCTATTTCCAGATTCTTAAGAAATCTCCACACTGTTCTCCATAGTGGCTGTACTAGTTTGCATTCCCACCAACAATGTAAGAAGGTTCCCTTTTCTCCACACCCTCTCTAGCATTTATTATTTGTAGATTTTTGGATCGCAGCCATTCTGACTGGCGTGAAATGGTACCTCATAGTGGTTTTGATTTGCATTTCTCTGATAATGAGTGATGTTGAGCATCTTTTCATGTGTTTGTTAGCCATCTGTATGTCTTCTTTGGAGAAATTTCTATTTAGTTCTTTGGCCCATTTTTTGATTGGGTCGTTTATTTTTCTGGATTTGAGCTGTAGGAGTTGCTTGTATATTTTTGAGATTAGTTGTTTGTCAGTTGCTTCATTTGCTATTATTTTCTCCCATTCTGAAGGCTGCCTTTTCACCTTGCTATTAGTTTCCTTTGTTGTGCAGAAGCTTTTAAGTTTAATTAGGTCCCATTTGTTTATTTTTGCTTTTATTTCCAATATTCTGGGAGGTGGGTCATAGAGGATCCTGCTGTGATGTATGTCGGAGGGTGTTTTGCCTATGTTCTCCTCTAGGAGTTTTATAGTTTCTGGTCTTACATTTAGATCTTTAATCCATTTTGAGTTTATTTTTGTGTATGGTGTTAGAAAGTGTTCTAGTTTCATTCTTTTACAAGTGGTTGACCAGTTTTCCCAGCACCACTTGTTAAAGAGATTGTCTTTAATCCATTGTATATTCTTGCCTCCTTTGTCAAAGATAAGGTGTCCATATGTGCTTGGATTTATCTCTGGGCTTTCTATTTTGTTCCATTGATCTATATTTCTGTTTTTGTGCCAGTACCATACTGTCTTGATGATTATGGCTTTGTAGTAGAGCCTGAAGTCAGGTAGGTTGATTCCTCCAGTTCCATTCTTTTTTCTCAAGATAGCTTTGGCTATTTGAGGTTTTTTGTATTTCCATACAAATTGTGAAATTATTTGTTCTAGCTCTGTGAAGAATACCGTTGGTAGCTTGATAGTGATTGCATTGAATCTATAAATTGCTTTGGGTAGTATACTCATTTTCACTATATTGATTCTTCCAATCCACGAACAAGGTATATTTCTCCATCTATTAGTGTCCTCTTTGATTTCTTTCACCAGTGTTTTATAGTTTTCTATATAGGTCTCTAGTTTCTTTTGGTAGATATATTCCTAGGAACCACAAACTTTTTATGAAAGGCCAGATAGTGAAGAGTTTTGGCTTATGGGTCTTATGGTCTCTCTTAAAAATATTCAATTCTGCTGCAGTTGTAGCTCAAAAGCAGCCACAGATAACATGTAAATGAATAAATAGGCAGCCAGGTTACCCATCATGTGTTTTTGTACAGTCCTTAAGCCAAACAGGGTTTTTAGATTTTTAAATGGTTTTTAAAAAGTAAAAGTCCCATGACACTTGAAAATTATGTAAAATTAAAATTTTATGTTAAATCCCTTATGACTATACAGTGGAAGTGAGAAATAGATTTAAGGGACTAGATCTGATGGACAGAGTGCCTGATGAACTATGGATGGAGGTTTATGACATTGTACAGGAGACAGGAATCAAAACCATCCCCAAGAAAAAGAAATGCAAAAAAGCAAAATGGCTCTCTGGGGAGGCCTTACAAATAGCTGAGAAAATAAGGGAAGTGAAAAGCAAAGGGGAAAAGGAAAGATATACCCATTTGAATGCAGAGTTCCAAAGAATAATAAGGAGAGATAAAAAAGCCTTCCTCAGTGATCAGTGCAAAGAAATAGAGGAAAACAATAGAATGGGAAAGACTAGAGATCTGTTCAAGAAAATTAGAGATACCAAAGGAACATTTCATGCAAAGATGGGCTCAATAAAGGACAGAAATGGTATGGACCTAACAGAAGCAAAAGATATTAAGAGGTGGCAAGAATACACAGAAGAACTGTACAAAAAATATCTTCATGACCAAGATAATCACAATGGTATGATCACTCACCTAGAGCCAGACATCCTGGAATGTGAAGTCAAGTGGGCCTTAGAAAGCATCACTACGAACAAAACTAGTGGAGGTAATGGAATTCCAGTTGAGCTATTTCAAATCCTGGAAGATGATGCTGTGAAAGTGCTGCACTCAATATGCCAGCAAATTTGGAAAACTCAGCAATGGCCACAGGACTGGAAAAGGTCAGTTTTCATTTCAATCCCAAAGAAAGGCAGTGCCAAAGAGTGCTCAAACTACCGCACAATTGCACTATATCTCAAATGCTAGTAAAGTAATGCTTAAAATTCTCCAAGCCAGGCGTCAGCAATATGTGAACCATGAACTTCCAGATGTTCAAGCTGGTTTTAGAAAAGGCAGAGGAACCAGAGATCAAATTGCCAACATCTGCTGGATCATGGAAAAAGCAAGAGAGTTCCAGAAAAACATCTATTTCTTCTTTATTGACTATGCCAAAGCCTCTGACTCTGTGGATCACAATAAACTGTGGAAAATTCTGAAAGAGATGGGAATACCAGACCACCTGACCTGCCTTTTGAGAAACCTGTATGCAGGTCAGGAAGCAACAGTTAGAACTGGACATGGAACAACAGACTGGTTCCAAATAGGAAAAAGAGTATACCAAGGCTGTATATTGTTACCATGCTTATTTAACTTATATGCAGAGTACATCATGAGAAACGCTGGGCTGGAGGAACACAAGCTGAAATCAAGATTGCCGGGAGAAATATCAAAAACCTCAGATATGCAGATGACACCACCCTTATGGCAGAAAGTGAAGAGGAACTAAAAAGCCTCTTGATGAAAGTGAAAGTGGAGAGTGAAAAAGTTGGCTTAAAGCTCAACATTGAGAAAATGAAGATCACAGCATCTGGTCCCATCACTTCATGGCAAATAGATGGGGAAAGAGTGGAAACAGTGCCTGACTTTATTTTTCTGGGCTCCAAAATCACTGCAGATGGTGATTGCAGCCATGAAATTAAAAGACACTCCTTGGAAGGAAAGTTATGATCAACCTAGACAGCATGTTAAAAAGCAGAGACATTACTTTGCCAACAAAGGTCCTTCTAGTCAAGGCTATGGTTTTTCCAGTGGTCATGTATGGATGTGAGATTTGGACTATAAAGAAAGCTGAGCACCAAAGAATTGATGCTTTTGAACTGTGGTGTTGGAGAAGACCCCTGAGAGTCCCTTGGACTGCAAGCATATCTAACCAGTCCATCCTAAAGGAAATCAGTCCTGGGTATTCATTGGTAGTACTGATTTTGTAACTGAAACTCCAGTACTTTGGCCACCTGATGTGAAAAGCTGACTCATTGGAAAAGACCCTGATTCTGGGAAAGACTGAGGGCAGGAGGAGAAGGGGACGACAGAGGATGAGATGGTTGGATGGCATCACTGACTCAGTGGAAATAGGTTTGGGTGGACTCCAGGAGTTGGTGATGGACAGGGAGGCCTGGTGTACTGTGGTTCATGGGGTCGCAAAGAGTCAGACATGACTGAGCAACTGAACTGAACTGAAAATTTTATTGAAACATAGGCATACTCATTAATTTTTATGTTGTCTATTAAAGCATTTGGGTTCTACTGGCAGAGTTGAGTAGTTGCAACTGTTAAGTAAATTGTACTGCAGAACCTTTGAAAAATAAGCCTAGAAATTATTGGAAATTTGTCCTCGCATTCTCTGATTACAGCAATCTCCATATCTTGAAATGTATAAGAAGTTGAAAACTTCTGATGTGGGGAGTTGAGGTTCCTATAATTAAAGTTAGTAATGACACAAGAGAAAGAATAAGATGTTTTGTTCCACACCTGCTGTTGAGAATCTGTAAATATAGTACAACATTCTCAAGTTACTGATAATTAATGATTCAAGAATCAAATGCATAAATGATGTTCCCAGGTGATGTTCAAGGATCTCATAAATCAATAGGGCTAGGCTTCTCATCTCTCTATCAACTTTACAACAACTCTTTACAACAGAAATTGAAATTATTCATTTTTATCCTCCTAAACAGTTGAAAGTGCTAATGAAAAAAATCTAGAAACTGTGTACATCATTTGGTCAAGTATTGGCTATAGATTACCTAAAGGATTACCTATAATAAAGATTACTTATAAACTGTAAACATCAAATAGGCATTACTAAGTCCACTGGAAAAAAGTAGACTAATGTATGTTTCTCAACAATTATAAAATACTGTTAGATGAAATATTTCCAAGGAATACAAAAAGTGATCTTTTTCCAATTTGAATACAAGCTTCACAAGAACAGGCCCTATAAAACTGAATGAAAAAATTAATGAATGATGCTCATGAAGCCACTCATTCATTCATTTATTCATTCAAGCATTTGATCAACAAATATGCTCTGATGGCTATTTGCACTAAGTGCTGTGGGCACACAAAGATAGATGAGAAACTGTCTCTGCCCCTCAGAAACATTTCAATTGGATAGATATAATTAATAAAAGTGAATCTAATGAAAGGTTTTAATATTAACTTAAAATAGAAGGCATTTGAAAGCCATGCCATTTTAAGTACCAAATAAGTAATATAGGAAATAAAGGCTGGGACAGTTGCGGGGAAGAAAGGATCCCTGAGATCTGACGTTGTTGGTGAAGTCTTCCTCATAGAGAAGAGGCTTACAAAGGAATTTCAAGGGTAAATAAACACCCAGTAAATATTGGATGCATAAATAAATAACTCTTAGGAATTTACAGAGCTGTAAAGAAAGGACACAGAATGTAAAATTGCCAGCTTTCTGGACCCTGTCCCTAGATCCAGCCAGGAAGTTCAAGGCAAGCAAATATCCACCTGGTGGCAGAAGTCATCAGTTCTGCCCTCTGTCCACCTGTCTCCCACTCCTGACTGAGCCTTGAGTGTACAGATCACAGGTTAACCTGAACACAGTAGGGTCCTGAACAGAGGCAGGGAAAAGGAACATAGGATTTTCTCTGAAATCTCAGACCTTTTAACATGTAGAAAGATAACTGTTCACAGTAACCCTCAATGGTTTCTGACAAAAGGTAGGAGTCAGTTATAACTTTGTACCAAAACAATGACCAGAAGAAGGATTCTTGGTGTTGTCCTGGAACTGCCACACCTTTTCTAACCATGGCTAGTTCCCATTACCCTGGTTTACTGCCCCTGCAATTTTAAAAGGCTGCTATGGTTGTACTATATGAGGTTAAAATGTCTAACTATTTAATAACACCTAATTTTTCCCATGTTACTTAGAGAAGATAAAAAGAAGCATATAATATCCAGTTTTTTTTTTATAAAAGTGATTTTAAACAAAGTATTTTCAAATATTTCATATTTGAATGTTCATATAACAAAAGGAATTACTATTAATATTTGCTAATGCATTTGTATACAAGTGATTTTTTTTCGAGGTAAATAATGGAAATGTGTTTCCTAAAAGTAAATGAACACCTATAGTTTTTATGATTCAGTTTCTTTTATAGGATATAATAGTCAGCAATTTAAAAAAATACTGACATACATGTACTCATTTTGGTTACCATTTGACATATTTACCAAATGTCAACCATGTGCTAAGTATGGAGAATCTACAGTGTTGTATAATTTAGATTCCCATCTTCAAGGATCAGAAAGTACAAAATATATGGGCAGGATAAAACAGTCTTTTGTAATTTTGCAGTATTTTTCCTCTCTGGATTGTCTTTTTTTGTAAATGCTTGTCTCTGTGTTCTTAGTAGTTTATTAACACGTGTAACAATTTGAGTTACCTCTTGGCATATTTACCAAATACCTGTTCTTCCATGGAAGTATTCAATAATAGATAATATAGATTCTCATCTTCAAGGAGCTAAAAATCTAATATAGGTAATAATATGCATTCAGATACCTATGCTACTGAGCAAAATGGGAAT
This sequence comes from Bos indicus, assembly GCF_029378745.1. Classification (NCBI taxonomy): domain Eukaryota; kingdom Metazoa; phylum Chordata; class Mammalia; order Artiodactyla; family Bovidae; genus Bos; species Bos indicus. The sequence continues at coordinate 74,064,049 of NC_091762.1, forward strand.
CCTTACCAAAAAAAAAAAAAAAAAAACTGTGGTCACTAAAAGTAAAATCCAGTTCTATTACTATTGCACTGACCTCTGCTCATCTCCCCAGCCTCAGTTCATGCACTTGTGCTCATCAGAGTTCACTAAGTTCTTTTGATGCTGAGAGTCAGAACTGACACATTGTCATTTCTCTCAGGTCATTGACCAAAGCAAGTCTCATAGCTGAACCAAAGTCATGAGAGACAGAAGTACATACTACCCACAGTGGGAGGCTCTGAAAAGTACATGGCAAAGGGTATAGGTACCGGGAGGGTAAAGAACTGGGCCAGTAATTCAATCACCACACCAGACTATGTGTAAATTTATATGATCGTGTGTCCTTATTCCGATGCTTTTCGTACTTTGCCACACTGATTTCAAAATAGCTCTTATCCTCATATTACTTCTGAATAACTGTTGATCACACAGCACATTGGTCATGTGACTGACTACAGTTCCGGACAGTGCTGTGCATTTTACCAGGAAAAAGTATATTATGACCTCACGTGTATGATAATGATTTTGGACCTATGTCTCCTATATTTAACTAGAGGTACCTGGAAACATGTTTTCCAAGAAGCATTCATTTGTGATAACCTGAAGAGCCTCATCTAAACCTCTGTAGATAGTGAGCACTCTATAAATGCTCTCTCTTAACTGACTGCTTTATCCCATTTCAGAAGATAGGTGACCAGTATGTTTCCATGTGACCAGTATGATTCCATGATTCTGCTCTTATGGAAGCACTAATATTCAAAACCTCACTAAGCTGCTCACCTGCATCACCTAGGCTGGTTGGGGTTATAGGGTCAGTCAAATTCAGACACAGTAAGATTTGAGACCTACCTTCTTAGCAACTCCAGGCCATGTTTATTACTATTGGTACCTAAGCCACCCTGAAATGGTAAGGGTCTAAAGGATTAATTAGTATCCTTTTCTGAATAAAATCCTTATCTAAGAGTCTTGTAACAACTGCATTTTTAAAAAGTAGTAAGAATTGATCTCAACATGTAAATTATTACAGATTTTTTTTCATATATCAGAGACCAGCTATATTTTTGTGTGATGGAAATAAATATAAAATATATTTTAGAAATAGATCTCTAATCCAAATAGAGTCATATTCACCAAATAGCAACCACTTTATTGCTTAATCACAGGTTCTGATTGTTGGCAATTAGTCCAGAATTACACCAGGACAAGTAATGCTCATGAAAATTTACTGATAATTCAGTATTTCTCAGTCAGTCAGTTCAGTCACTCAATCGTGTCCAACTCTTTGCAACCCCATGAATCACAGCATGCCAGGCCTCACTGTCCATCACCAACTCCCAGAGTTCACCCAAATTCATGTCCACCGAGTCGGTGATGCCATCTAGCCATCTCATTCTCTGTAGTCCCCTTCTTCTCCTGCCCCCAATCCCTCCCAGCATCAGGGTCTTTTCCAATGAGTCAACTCTTCACATGAGGTGGCCAAAGTACTGGAGTTTCAGCTTCAGCATCAGTCCTTCCAGTGAACACCCAGGACTGATCTCCTTGAGGATGGACTGTTTGGATCTCCTTGCAGTCCAAGGGACTCTCAAGAATCTTCTCCAACACCACAGTTCAAAAGCATCAATTCTTTGGCGCTCAGCTTTCTTCACAGTCCAACTCTCACATCCATACATGACCACTGGAAAAACCATAGCCTTGACTAGATGGACCTTTGTTGGCAAAGTAATATCTCTGCTTTTCAATATGCTATCTAGGTTGGTCATAACTTTCCTTCCAAGGAGTAAGTGTCTTTTAATTTCATGGCTGCAATCACCATCTGCAGTGATTTTTAGCAGTTGTGTTTATTAGCTAACAAAATGTGTTCATTTACTTGTAGAATAAGGTGCAATATATTTTGGCACTCAGTCACTCAAAAATATTTAGTACCTAGTGGGATATGACACGGTGGTGGGTAGTGTAGGGGAAACAGTGGTAGACGATACAGGACACCAGTTCCCAATCGGATAACAAACCAGGGAACAGAACAATGCAGGAAACACTAAATTTCCTAAGAAATGAACAGAGGTGCTGAGGAAATCTATACAGGAAAAGTAAGAATCTCTCAGTCAGCGTCCTATTTAGGACTTTTAATGAAGCATGGTAAGGTAAGCATATGGCATCTGTGTTGAGTGGAGTATTGAGTGGATTTTAAAATTTATTGAGAGAAAAGGTAACATAATAAAATTCCATTCAAGTCCTCGAAACTCAACCAGTAAATTATAGTCATACTTTACACTTCTGCTCCTTCCTCCAAAGTTACTTTTCCTACCACCCTTTCTCAATTTTTTGCTTCTGTAAAATGAGTTGATCTTCTAATATACAGTGCCCTACTCAAAATCAATTACAGCCCTGTATAGTGCTTGAAAGACATGATTAATTGAAGTGATTTGGAGAAGAATAAAAGCAGTGATAGAAAATGGAATCAGGAGTAAAGTTTCCAGAAAATGGAAATTGGGAAATTTGTTCACTTGAAGTAGTCTGTAGGGGAACTTTACTTTTAGCGTGAATTTGAGGCTATGAATAGTGAACATCTAGCTATTTGCTGGTTAGAGCAGGACAAAAAGAAGCATAGTCTAGCTAGACACATAAGTAAGCACCTATCCACATGTGTTCCTACCTCTACAGCCTACTCTTCCTGTGTACATACCAAAAACAGCCAAGGTTTCCATGTATCATCACTAGCCAGGGACACCTGCCCATATTCTGCATCAGCATATTCAGGTTCCAGCCATAATAGCATCCAGGGGGACAAGATGCTCTCTCAAGTGTGCCTGGCCCCATTTCACTTGTGACAGTCTCTACAAGATGTCTAGGCTCCATTGACAATTAGAATTATGACCTTGGATTGAAAGTAATTAATCACAGTACCCTAATCCAGGGCCATGTTTTGTCTGTTGCTCCAAATCAGTACAAAATACTATTGTGCCTAGGTACTTTTTCAACATAAAAACCCTTTACAAACCCCTTTACTTTATTGCCTAAAAGTAGTTCTTCATCCTCCTTTTCCTTGGGATAAGAAAGCAATTATATCTGTTTAGCGAGTTTATTAATATGCAAAGTAATTTTTCAGCACCACAAAGGGTGCTAGGATTCATTACATTTGAAGTATCATTATTATCTGATAGAAATGCTTCACAATAGGGAAATATTCTAGGAGTTGGGATGTAAGTACAGATGTACCTTTCCAAGAAGCAGTTCTAAATACCTCTGCATAAGATCCAGTAATTCTTGGTACAAAACTTAATAAAAGATCTAAGAACACCTGTTATTTTTTTCATTTGTACACCACTAAGCTCAGCAACCTTTGACTCAGGGCTTATAAACTATATTTATATATTCTCAAATCTATCCAAACAGCATACATAGATTGATCTTACAGTATTACTATTGAAACTCTCAACAAACATAATTTGGTAGGTAGCTGGTTTGATGGAGAAGGCAATGGCAACCCACTCCAGTACTCTTGCCTGGAAAATCCCATAGACGGAGGAGCCTGGTAGGCTGCAGTCCATGGGGTCGCTAATAGTCGGACACGACTGAGCAACTTCACTTTCACTTTTCACTTTCACACATTGGAGAAGGAAATGGAAACCCACTCCGGTGTTCTTGCCTGGAGAATCCCAAGGATGGCGGAGGCTGGTGGGCTGCCGTCTATGGAGTTGTGCAGAGTTGGACACGACTGGAGCAACTTTGTGGCAGAAGCAGCAGCAGCAGCTGGTTTGAACCATGGATTGGCAGCTTTTGGTAATAGAAGTAGATGAAAGAACCAGGTCCATCAGATCACACAGGTCCTGTGAGAAAGTATCTCTAAATAAAAGTTTATTGCCAATAATGATAATTCTTAAGAAGCCTCTGAAAGGCAGTGTCGCTTCAGGAAGTGTGTATTCATTATAGATTGTCTTTCCTGACTTAAAAAGAAAAAAAAAAAAATCATTCTTCGCTTTCTTGATGCCTGACTTGGAGAGCACTCCTTGCCTGAAATTTACTATGAGCACTAAGGATACCTCAAACAAACCTTCTAGGCATATCTAACATAAACACAAATTCAGGCAGTTAATTTCCTTGGGGCTATTATTACTGATAAATACAGTATGTATGTGTACACTATGTGCCTACTCATTTGTGTCCAACTCTTTGCGACCCCATGCATTATAGCCTGCCCACCAGGCTCCTCTCTCCATAGCATTTCTCAGGCAAGAATACTGGAGTAGGTTGCCATTTCCTCCACCAGGAGTTCTTCCTGACCCAGGGATTGAATCCTGTGTCTCCTGCACTGACAGGCGGATTCTTTACCACTGTGCCATCTGGGAAGCCTAATGATAAATGGTAGTCAACTAATGGTTAATGATACTTTTTTCTTTCCAAAGAGTTCATGTTCAATCTGACTTTTCCTTCTCCCCAATTTTCCCAACATTACTTTGCCAAAAAAGTTCCATCTGGTCAAGGCTATGGTTTTTCCAGTGGTCATGTATGGATGTGAGAGTTGGACTATAAAGAAAGCTGAGCACAGAAGAATTGATGCTTTTGAACTGTGGTGTTGGAGAAGACTCTTGAGAGTCCCTTGGACTGCAAGGAGATCCAACCAGTCCATCCTCACGGAGTTCAGTCCTGGGTGTTCATTGGAAGGACTGATGTTGAAGCTGAAACTCTAATACTCTGGCCACCTAATGCGAAGAGCTGACTCATTGGAAAAGACCCTGATGCTGGGAAAGATTGAGGGCAGAAGGAGAAGGGGACAACAGAGGATGAGATGGTTGGATGGCATCACTGACTCAATGGACATGGGTTTGGTGGACTCTGGGAGTTGGTGATGGACAGAGAGGCCTAGCGTGTTGCGGTTCATGGGGTTGCAAAAAGTCAGACACAACTGAGCAACTGAACTGAACTGAATTTTCCCAAAAGGAGAATATAAAATACATAGATGAGCATAACCATTCCCCAAAGCGAAGTGGACAGATAGTTTGTAAACATTCTCAAGAAATTTAGCACAGAATTACTTTAGTTTCTTGACTCACTGATATATTAGCTTTTTAAAAAATTAACATGAATTATGTGACCATTGTTTTATATAGATGAGACTTCATCAGTTGTATCATCACCTTTTGGACACTATTTTTTAAAAATATAACTCATAGCATATAATTCACCTATTAAAAGTGTACAATTTTATGTTTTTAGTACAGTTGGTCCTTGAACAATGTAGAGATTAGGATGGCAAATCTCCACCCAACTAAAAATTTGAGTATAAATTTATTATTGGTCCTTTGAATCCCTGGCTCTGCATCCACAGAGTCAACCAACCACACGTCATACAGTACTGACTGAAAAAAATCTGTGTATAAGCTAACCCATGCAATTCAAGCCCATATTATGCAAGAGCCAACTGAATATGTGTCCACAGTTGTGCACCCATCACCACAATCAATTTTAGAACATCTTTAGCACTCATAAAGGAAACCCTGTACCTCTAGCTATCACCCCCTCTACACACACCTCCCATCCTTCTCAGCCCTAAGCGAGCACTATTCTTTCTGTCTCTGTATACTTGTCTGAAAAGTGAAAGTAAAACTCACTCAGTCATGTCCGACTCTTTGCAACCCCATGGACTATTTCTTCCCTGGAATTCTCCAGGCCAGAACACTGGAGTGGGTAGACTTTCCCATCTGTAGGAGATCTTCTCACCCCAGGGATAGAATCCAGGTCTCTCACATTGCAGGTGGATTCTTTGACCAGCCATTGAAACAGGACTTATTTCTAACTTATTGTCTCATTACTGATTCAACAACCTCAATATGACTTCAATTTTTAAAAAGGTATTTCACTAAAAATATTTTTTACTAAAACATATTTTCAGTGGCTTCTAATTGCCTATGAAGTTGTTTTGGAATATAGAGACCTGCCATGATTATTACCAGTAACAACAAACATTTAAGCTTGCAGAGAAAGACAATCTCTCTGTCTGCCATGTACACTGGGTACCAGGAGCCATATTTCTTTATTACACAGAGAAGATTTTGGCACTGTGGGGCACAGTGATTGGTGTCCCCTTTGAAGATTTCTTAAAAGCAACTGCTAAAACTTATGTCTCACTTGGACTATTACTATGGACTCCTAACTCATCTCTCTAGCTTCCCACATTGCCTCGTCTCAATCTACTCTCTCCCACAAAGAGCCTGAGTGATATATTTAAAACTTGTCACTTCTCTGGTCAAAGTCCTCCAATAGTTTCCTGTCTCACTAAAAATAAAATCCAAAGTTCCCTGTATATTATTGTCCTTAGTTCTATAACCTTATCTCTTGCAATCACTCTCTCGCTGGACTCTCCTACTGTACTCCAGCCATTCTGACTTACTGCTGTTTTTAAAAACACCAAGTATGTGCCTACCTTGGGGCATTAGGACTAATTGGTTCCTCTGTTTAATACAATTTTGCCTCAAATATTTTGATGGCCCATATTGTTACTTAAACAAATCTCTGGTCAAAAATCTCCAAATTCCTGATCATACATAAAATATTACCCTTCCCTTCCATTCACTTTCTATTCCCTTATCCTATCTTCTTAACACTTGTCACCACCATCTGACAATTTTTATCCCTTTCCCTGCCCACGTGTAAGTTCCCTGATAGCAAGAAACTTGTTTGTTCACTGCCGAATCCCTAGTGCTTAAGTTGTACTGGAATAATAGTAGGTAATTGACAAATGTCTGTTGAATGAAAGGATGAATGAATGAATATGGATGATTAATTGGACAAATGGGTGAATGAATGAAAGAGAAGAAATATTGATCCTCTTCCCTTCAGATAAAATACCTCCAAAACAGAAGTATGGAATTTCTATATGCTCTTTTATTTTTTCTGAGTACAATTCAAAATGATTACCTCTATTTTTAGGGTTTCAAAGTAGCCTTCAGCCCTAAAATTATTTCTGATATGGTGTAATATGAGTTGGTAGGTAAAAAAGAAGGCCTGGTTTGATTTCAACCTGAAGAAAACTTTGAAAGATTTAAAAGACAAGAAAGGTTTCTAATCCAGACAAGCTAACTGCAAGCCTGGTTTTAGAGCTGGCATTTTATAGTCACTGGATGAAATATTAGAAGCAATGAGGAAGCTTGACCACCAATGTTCTATAGCCGGGTCTTCGGTAGACATTTTTTCATTTTTTCTTCCATTAGTGCATGTTTCACTTAAAAAAGTGAAAGATTATAGCCACTTTTCACTTTATTCAAACTGAATTTTTGTGTACTTTAACATTAAATAAACTGGATTCATGATTCATGCTGCTGCTGCTGCTAAGTTGCTGCTGCTGCTGCTAAGTCGCTTCAGTTGTGTCCGATTCTGTGCAACCCCATAGATGGCAGACCACCAGGCTCCCCCGTCCCTGGGATTCTCCAGGCAAGAACACTGGAGTGGGTTGCCATCGCCTTCTCCAATGCATGAAAGTGAAAAGTGAAAGTGAAGTCGCTCAGTCGTGTCCAACTCTTAGCGACCCCATGGACTGCAGCCCACCAGGCTCCTCCATCCATGGGATTTTCCAGGCAAGAGTACTGGAATGGGGTGCCATTGCCTTCTCGGGCTAAGTTGCTACAGTCGTGTCCAACTCTGTGCGACCCCATACACGGCAGTCCACCAGGCTCCTCTGTCCACGAATTTCTCTAGGCAAGAATACTGGAGTGGGTTCCCATTTCCTTCTCCATTCGTGATTTATAGCTGCATCATATTTTCAGATACATTTTATTTTCTTTGAAATCAGTATCCGTGGGTTTTGAGTACATTTAAACAATGCCAGGTAGCATTAATGGTGAAGAACCCATCTTCCAAGGCAGGAGATGTAAGACATGTGGATTCAGTCCCTGGGTTGGGAGATCCCTGGAGAAGGAAATGGCAACTCAGTCCAGTATTCTTGCCTGGGAAATTCAATGGACAGAGGAACCTGGCAGGCTACAGTTGACAGAGTTGCAAAGAGTCAGACATAACTGAAGTGACTTATCATGCAAACAATCCAGGGAATATGTACCTATTGCCTGATTACAAAAAAAGCAAGTGATCCTATTTTTATTCTTATATGAAGACTCACAGCTATAAGAAAGGTACAAAATACACCATTCATGAAAGTTTATTAAAATGTGTGACTTATACACTTTCTGTGTTACTGAGTTAAAATTTGAATGTTTTATAAGCAATTCTGTGTTATAAACTTTGGCACATCTGGATAATCTGTAAGTTTTAAAGTGATAATGCAGCGTGTCTATCTTAACTGCAAACTTTTCAATTCCACTGAAAAAAAATCTAAAACATGAAATTTCATTTTAAATATCAACAAGAAAAAAAAGGCACCCAGCTGAGACCCAAGATCAAAGAGCAGTGAGCTGCAGAAGAAGTTATTAAGGCAAAACCCAGGAGAGGAAGCCAGATTAGGAAAGGAGCTGAGGTCCAAATGAGACCAAAGAGTCAAAAACAGAGAAGAAAATATCTTTGAATCAGGCGTGCATCCATGCATGCAAAGTTGCTTCAGTCTGGCTCTGTTCAACGCTATGGACTGTATAGCCCTCCAGGCTCCTCTGTCCATGATATTCTCCAGGCAGAAATACTGGAGTGGGTTGCCATGCCCTCCTCCAGGGGGTCTTCCCAACCCAGGAATCAAAACCACGTCTCTTACATCTAATCTGCATTGGCAGGCAGGTTCTTTACCACTAGGGCCACCTGAGGAGACCTTGAAAAAGGCATCATAAGCTCCAATGGCTAAAGATTGATAGAAAAATGTCATTGTTCAGAAATGCGTTGCCCGAGTGGAACAGAAGGCCACTGTCTCCCTTTGCTACTGCAGTACTGGTCATCAACAGTGGCCCCGAAGGGGTAGGAGAGGTGAGATTCGGCACTTGCGTCACGTTCACTTGTGTCTTTGCTTTACTTGCCCTTCCAGGCAGTTAGCATTCCCTGAAGACAGACCAAAACCAGGGCTGGCAAAGGGCCCTGAACCTTGTAGACATGCAACACATTTCATGGAATAGTAAGTATAAATTATTCTCCCAGTGAATCCTTCATAAATAAGCAAGGGTAACCCACGAGGATCTTTTCACTTGAGAACAAAATCAGTTCAGTTCAGTCACTCAGTCGTGTCAGACTCTTTGCGACCCCATGGACTGCAGCACGCCAGGCCTCCCTGTCCATCATCAACTCCCAGAGTTTACTCAAACTCGTGTCCATTGAGTCAATGATGCCATCCAACCATCTCGTCCTCTGTAAGTCTCTTAAGTATTTCTCTTACAGAATCACTTTGAGCTGAAAGAAAAGACAAAGTTTCCATGGGAGGAATATTTTGGGAAAGTTTTAAGCACTATAAAACAGTGTGTGTGTGTGTGTGTGTGTGTGTGTGTGTGTGTGTTTTAAATAGAAAGGCCTTTTCAACCATACCATAGTATGTCATCCCTATCAATATATTACAATTGCTGCCATTTGTCTGGCTGAAGGATAATGAAGTATGGATAGATCAGGGAATGGCCAGAGAGCTCCCAAAGTGAGAGCAAAATGGTATGCACAGCACAGTGGACCTAACAGGTGGAGAAAACCTCCCACGAATGGGTTTCTAGACAGATTGTCTGAGAGGCCACAGGCTCTGCATGATTTGGCTTAAGTCACTAACAAAAAGAAGTTTTACTCAGCCCATCTTTCATTGATAAGGATTTCATTGTAGAGCCAGACATCCTGGAATGTGAAGTCGGGTGGGCCTGAGAAAGTATCACTACGAACAAAGCTAATGGAGGAGACGGAATTCCAGTTGAGCTATTTCAAATCCTGGAGGATGATGCTGTAAAAGTGCTGCACTCAGTATGCCAGCAAATTTGGAAAACTCAGCAGTGGCCACAGGACTGGAAAAGGTCAGTTTTCATTCCAATCCCAAAGAAAGCAATGCCAAAGAATGCTCAAACTACCACACAATTGCACTCATCTCACACACTAGAAAAGGAATGCTCAAAATTCTCCAAGCCAGGCTTCAGCAATACGTGAACCATGAACTTCCTGATATTCAAGCTGGTTTTAGAAAAGGCAGAGGAACCAGAGATCAAATTGCCAACATCCGCTGGATCATGGAAAAAGCAAGAGAGTTCCAGAAAAAACATCTATTTCTGCTTCAGTGACTATGCCAAAGCCTTTGACTGTGTGGATCACAATAAACTGTGGAAAATTCTGAGAGATGGGAATGCCAGACCACCTAACCTGCCTCTTCAGAAACCTATATGCAGGTCAGGAAGCAACAGTTAGAACTGGACATGGAACAACAGACTGGTTCCAAATAGGAAAAGGAGTTCGTCAAGGCTGTATATTGTCACCCTGCTTAATAATAACTTATATGCAGAGTATATCATGAGAAATGTTGGGCTGGAAGAAGCACAAGCTGGAATCAAGATTGCCGGGAGAAATATCAATAACCTCATATATGCAGATGACACCACCTTTATGGCAGAAAGTGAAGAGGAACTAAAAAGCCTCTTGATGAAAGTGAAAGAGGAGAGTGAAAAAGTTAGCTTAAAACTCAACATTCAGAAAACTAAGATCATGGCATCTGGTCCCATCATTTCATGGGAAATAGAAGGGGAAACAGTGGAAACAGTGTCAGACTTTATTTTTTTGGGCTCCAAAATCACTGCAGATGGTGACTGCAGCCATGAAATTAAAAGACACTTATTCCTTCGAAGGAAAGTTATGACCAACCTAGATGGCATATTGTAAAGCAGAGACATGACTTTGCCAACAAAGGTCCATCTAGTCAAGGCTATGGTTTTTCCAGTGGTCATGTATGGATGTGAGAGTTGGACTGTGAAGAAAGCTGAGTGCCGAAGAATTGATGCTTTTGAACTGTGGTGTTGGAGAAGACTCTTGAGAGTCCCTTGGACTGCAAGGAGATCCAACCAGTCCATCCTAAAGGAGACCAGTCCTGGGTGTTCATTGGAAGGACTGATGCTAGAGCTGAAACTCTAGTATTTTGGCCACCTCATGCAAAGAGTTTACTCATTGGAAAAGACTCTGATGCTGGGAGGGATTGGGGGCAGGAGGAGAAGGGGACGACAGAAGGATGAGATGGCTGGATGGCATCACCAACTCGATGGACATGAGTTTGAGTGAACTCTGGGAATTTTTGATGGACAGGGAGGCCTGGCGTGCTGCAATTCATGGGGTCGCAAAGAGTCGGACATGACTGAGTGACTGAACTGAACTGAGCTGAACTGAAGGATAAGGATGCAATCCACCGAGCGTTTGAATTGAAAATGAAATGCGATTTAGATTTTGCATGTCTTCAAGTTCTTTTTTGGCCTTAAATTTACCTTAATAACAATAAAAACTGCTATGGTACATAGTGATGTATATTCCTGACTTGAAAAATAATTCATTTAAATATTGGGTGGTAGTTTTTTCCTTCTTTAGACATAGATTGTTCAGTGAATCTAAGTTCATTGGAAATAGCATGACTATGCTTGCCAGTATCAACAATTCTAGTCAATGTGGTTTGTGAAAAAAATTCTAAAACTACCCAGATGTTACCTCTGAATCATAGAACCAAAAAATTATGTGTTGATCATACCAAGGTTTTTCCTTACTTCATACTGATTTGTAAACAGAAGTCTTAAAAATGCTTTATTGAGTGTATGTGACAACGATTTTTAAGTATCCTTTTTTTCTTAGAAAAACTCTGAAGGTAGTTTTGTTTGCTTGTTTTTAATGGCAAATCTTATTCTAAAATTTTTTAACTTTTATATTTTGGGCTTATATCCCTGAGGGGCAGCAAGTAAAATGCTTAAGAGCAAAGATCTTAAAAATTACACAAACTATGTTAAAACAGATCTCCAATGCTTATGTGAATCAGTCTTCCCTATCTAGGAAATGGGGAAAATATAAACTATTGGGAAGATTAAATAATTTTATATATGTGACATTTTTAGAACAATATTTAAACATAGTAGGTATTATTTTCTTCCAAGTCCCAGAGATACCCAACTATGCAAATTATTCCTTCTCCTTTAGCTGTGTATTTCACTGACAGCTCACTGACAATATGGCCTCAGCATTTGAAATTATTAAAGCTCACATTCAGGGCCTTAATCTGACAGCTGTTTTATGGATAAAGGCAAGTCTTATTTCTGTGAAGCTTTGGTTTGAACATTGTTACTGCACATATGTTATTTAGGATGGGACTGAACACAGACTGCGTTTACAGCAGGAGTGAAAACCTTCAGCCTGCAGGTTAATTATGCACCTAGTTTAATGTCATCTAGCCAAAAGGGCAAGCACCAAAAGCTGGTGTGGCCATTCATATCCTTAAGCTGTGAATATACAAGAGGACACTTGCAGTCTTTCAGAGCATTAGCCTATAAACACATGCTGTGGCTATCCCCTCTCTACTCATAATAATATTTCTTCATGTCCCTTTGACCTTTCAATAAGTGTCTATGTGTGTCTCTAAATCATTGGTATATATGAGGTGTGTGTGTTGCTCAGCTGTGTCTGACTCTTTGTGACCACATGGACTATTCTCTAGGCCAGTATACTGGAGTGGGTCACCTTTCCCTTCTCCAAGGGATCTTCCCAACCCAGGGATCAAACCCAGATCTCCTGCATTGCAGGTGGATTCTTTATCAGCTGAGCCACAAGAAAGCCCATTGTTAGTGTTATCTGTGTGTTATGTATGCCTGCATAATTCCCTTTAAGCACATCTCTTACTATTATTTATCCTACTGTCTTTGTTGGCCATTCTCTTTGTATGGCTCATACCACATCTAAGTGCAAAACACTTTCTTTAATCTCTTTACATCATTGAATGTCTATCACTTACAATTCTAGAGTTAGAATGGAGTATTAATTTATTTTACAGTTGACACAATTCATTAATATAGAACCACAGTTTATCTTTGTTTGCTTACTGAATTACTCAACAAACATTTAACTATCTACTGTATTCCAGGAACTGGAGTTTGTTAATTAATTTGTAATAGTAATTAATTAATTTGTAATAGTTTGTTAATATTCTCATTTTTAAAGGATGAATGGAATACTATGCATTTCTACTGAGTGAATCATAGCTAGTAATTTAAATGTCTTTAAACCTATCGAGGGCTTCCCTGGTGGCCCAGTGGTAAAGAATCTGCCTGAAATGCAGGAGAGACAGGTTTGGTCCCTGGAGAAGGAAGATCCCCTGGAGAAGGAATGGCAATACAACTCTAGTATTTATTACCTGGGAAATCCCATGAACAGAGGAGCCGGGTAGGCCACAGCCCATGGGGTCACAACAGTTGGAAACAACTTAGCGACTACTGAGTCCTTGGTCAGCTTGTCATAGAAAATGTAAAGGATCTCTTCCTTTGCTCTAAACACAAAGAAATTACCAGTGAAATAATATAGGATTAGATATATATTTATGAAAAGATTAAGCTGCTGCTGTTGCTGCTGCTGCTAAATTGCTTCAGTCGTGTCCGACTCTGTGCGACCCCATAAACGGCAGCCCACCAGGCTCCCCCGTCCCTGGAATTCTCCAGGCAAGAACACTGGAGTGGGCTGCCATTTCCTTCTCCAATGCATGGAAGTGAAAAGTGAAAGTGAAGTCGCTCAGTCGTGTCCGACCCTTCGTGATCCCATGGACTGCAGCCTACCAGGCTCCTCCGCCCATGGGATTTTCCAGGCAAGAGTACTGGAGTGGGGTGCCATTGCCTAAAAATTAAGCTATGTTAGTGCAAATAAATGTAAATCCATAATAGGAATGAACTTAACCCATTAACTTTAAAATCAAAGATTTTTCTTCTTTAGATCAATTGAAGAATGGGAACAGTCCATTCTTTTGGCAGGGTTATTGACACAAGATGCTTGTGCAGTCTGGCTCACAGTCTTGACTTCTCTCACACAGAGAGCAGATTGCCCATGCAGGGGGCTTCTGTGACTATAAGGACAATGGTCTCTGAGTTTGGACCCAACTAGTTGCATGTACTTCTGTGTCTTTGAAATCTCAATACTGAGCATCTAGGTGCAGACATTTTAAGGATGCTAACAGAATAAACATCTGTTATTCAGGCAGTGAGTCTAAACAGGCTTAAAGGAGATAGATAAGAAGCAGAGCAAGCTAAGGAGTAGATGAAGAAGAACATGGCTGCTGTGTGAGCTTCCTGCTCCTCAATGGCATCTCTTTGATATGGGATTTTCAAAGCAGGTGCTATTTTTATTGCAATCACATTGTCACACTCCATTATGAGGAAGCAATTAAGCCCATAATAAGTTAAGAGGTGATGTTTTGTATTTTTTTTTTTTAATCTCACACAACCGTTGATTTGTTAGCTTTTGAAAATAGATAGGAATTTTTCAATTACACCCTGCAAAATACCTTTTTTTCATTCTGAGTGTTTGAAAAGCAAATGTATCTTGGATCCAGTGCTTTTGTGTTTACAAATCTGGATATGATTTAGTAAGCTTTAAAGAGATAGCAAATGCATAGTAAGGAAATCAGATTTACATAATTTTCTGCTTGCTTACAGAACACAGCAGTTGAGATTATCTTTTACATTTGGCAAGACTGTTTTAATATGGTAAGATGAAATACCACCTACAGTACACTTGATCTTGCTAGTTTGACTTCTTAAAATAAATTATGGGCCGATTTGTCATAGTGACTTTTAACATAAATTGCTATTATATCTAAAGAAGCAATTCTAAAGGAGGCTGTTTTTTCACCTAATCTACATAAAAAGATTTAGGTTATTTCTACATTTATTCTTTCCTCTGTGCAACTTATTGGCTGGAGCTTTACATGACAGGAACAACAAAAATCTACCCTTTATTCATTCTATATATTCTTCTATTCATGCATGATAAGTAGCAAATAGCAGTTTAAATGGTGAGATGGTACAAGTAAAAAAGTATGTTGACTTTACTTTTAGTATATAAAAAAATGTTTGTTTGTTTTTATGAGAATGTGCCTTTTCCCCCACTGTAAACACAACTAGATTGCAGCCTTGGGGAGATAAGATGAACCCAGGACTCCATTCTTTATCTTCTACACATTTATTCATTTACTTATTTACTTACTTATTCTTGCAGCGTCAATAGCTACTATAAATAGTGATTGCCATAGTCCAAACATCTTTGCTATAGGAGTGTGACTGCTAGAAAAAGAGAAGGTCCCATTAAGCCAAAGAACTCTAGAGGCAGACTCATGAAATCTGAGCCTCTGGGGAATATTTGATGTTTTTTGTCCTGATTTTTATTTTATGTTTTGTGAGCATTATGCTTGACTAAGCTGTCACTGTCTCTAAATTCTATTTGTCCAAATTTGCCATGGTATCTGTTTTCTGTATCATCTGTATTCATTATTTGACCACAAAGGAGTTAGAAAATGAGCATGGTTATGTGTTTATTAGGATTATTCACTGATAAGTGTTCAGATTAAGGCATTTTATATTTTAAAAGTATGGGGGAGTGTACCCAGGGCTTCTGGTCAAGCTTTCTTGCTGCACTCTGGATAGAGATTGCATATATGTGCATATTATCTCATTCAGGGCTCAGCATGGAATTGGCGTAATCTTGGATTTATAAGTGGCTCATGATTATTTCCTTTCAACTCAATGGAATAGTACTGACCCCCGGAGTCTCTGATTGGAGGCTTTGTTTTTATTGTTTGCAAAGGTGAGGAAAGCTTTGTAGGAAACATGAACAGACATGGGATTATAGAATGTCATCTAAACAAAACCTTGAATTAAAGATAGACAACTAGGTCCAAAGAGAGATTTATTGGAAATTGTAAGAGAAATTCTTCCCTGCCAAAACTTCCATGCTTTTTGTGCACCCTGCTCAAGGAAGAATTCAAAACAATCCATATTACTGTGAAACACTCTTCTTGGAACTAAGAGCACTTATTATGTGTGCCACTTACTTAATGCTCAGTCATTTCACCTTGATATATCTTTTGGTTTTTCAGTTTTTGCCTCTTTAACCCTTGCATTGATTTCAATAGTTTATGTGATATGTCACAGTACACGTAAAGAGATCAATGATTGCTTTTTTTTTCTCTTGCTATGCGACAATTGTCATGTATATTGTTGTTTAGTCACTAAGTCATGTCCAACTCTGCACCCCATGGACTGCAGCACGCCAGGCTTCCCTGTCCTTCACCCTCTCCCAGAGTTTGCTCAAACTCATGTCCATTCAGTTGATGATGCCATCCAACCATCTCACCCTCTGCTGCTCCTTCTCCAACTGCCTTAAATCTTTCCCAGCATCACAGTCTTTTCCAATGAGTTGGCTCTTCCTATCAGGTGGCCAAAGTACTGGAGCTTCAGCTTCACCATCAGTCCTTCCAGTGAATATTCAGAGTTGATTTCCTTTAGGATTGACTGGTTTGATCTCCTTGCTGTTCAAAGGACATTCAAGAGTCTTCAGCACCAAAGTTCAAAAGCATCAATTCTTCAGCACTCAGCTTTCTTTATGGTCCAACTCTCACATCCATACATGACTACTGGAAAAACCATAGCTTTGACTAGATGGACCTTTGTTGACAAAGTGATACCTGTGCTATTTATTATGCTGTCTAGGTTTGTCATAGCTTTTCTTTCAAGGAAGCAAGTCTTTTAATTTTGTGGCTGCAGTTACCATCCACAGTGATTTTGGAGCCCAACACTATAAAATCTGCCACTGTTTCCACTTTTTCCCCATCTCCATGTATATAGTGGTTTTTTAAAAAGCAACATAAATGTATTAGCTCACAGTTGTGTTCTGTACTACTATAGTATAATATGTCTCAACTGAGTTCCCTATATATAATCTCAACAGGCTGAAAACAAGGTGTCTATAAGGCTCCAGGGAAGAATCCACTTTCAGGTTTATTCAGGTTGTTGTCAGAATCCAGTTCCTTGTGACTTTAGACCTGAGTTCTCATTTCGTTGTTGGCTGTTGGAAAAAGGCTACTCTTTGCTTCTAAAGATCACTTGTATTTCTTAACACATGGGCCCCTCTAT
Organism: Bos indicus; assembly: GCF_029378745.1. Taxonomy (NCBI): domain Eukaryota; kingdom Metazoa; phylum Chordata; class Mammalia; order Artiodactyla; family Bovidae; genus Bos; species Bos indicus. The sequence continues at coordinate 74,081,091 of NC_091762.1, forward strand.
CCTCAAGCCAGCAACAGCAAGTCAAATCCCCCTCGGGATTTTAGTCTCTGACTTCCTTTCTGCTGCATGAGACTAGGTTAGGGCCACTCAGATCATCTCCAACCAACTTGGTCAACCAACTTGGTCAACCAACTTGGGACTTTAATTACATCTGCAAAATCCTGTCACAGAAGTATCAAGATTACTGTTTGACTGATCACCCAGAAGATGGAAATCTTGGAAGATGGGGGTGGGGGTGGGGGGGTACCTGTGACACCCAGGCAGTTCTGTGCAGAATGGATACCAAACAAATATTTCCTAAGTGACTCATAAATGTGTGCATGAATAAATGATAAAAGACTCTTTTAGAAGTCAGATCTCTTACTGCATCAATTACTAATAGATAAAACTGAGCCTCCAAGTGAAAAGAATTTTATTTTACCTGAATAAATTAGTTTAGGGCCATTACAATTCAGCTTATGGCCAGAATTGAGTTGGTTGGTCACCTGAAGACATACCATTCTTTGTTTCAGTTCAGTTAAGTTCAGTCGCTCAGTGGTGTCCAATTCTTTGTTTAACAAATGGCAGCCTATTTAAGAGGGATTTCTTTTCTTTAAAGACTCAATTATCAACATCTGAGAATTATGCCCTGGAACAAAATTGCTTTTATAAACTGATTTATATATGACAAGGAGTTATCTTCTCTAACACTCACAATGACCCATGGATATTAATAACCCCATCCTACAGACAGCAAATTGAAGTTCACAGTACTTCAGTATTTTGTTGAAGGTCTTAATTGTTTATACTAAAAATTTTGTAAAAGCAATTTTCTTTGCAAAAGAAAAGGAAGGGTCATAATTATGTAGTAAGAAAAGTAAATGAAGTGAAAAAATATTTTTTAAAAATTAATACCCTGGGCAGTCCTTTGCATGCCTGGCTCAAATGTTTGATAATTATAATGTGATTGTTCATCTGGTCTGTAATTAACACTGGAAATACATCACCTCAAGAATTAAAATAGTTACCTATGTTAAATAGAAGAGTCTAGTTTTTCCAGCATCATGTGTAACCAGCTGGAAAAGGACCAATGATCTCTACCTACCAGTGAAATGATGAAAAGGTAATATCTTCAAATGAACATCATGCAATTAAACATGTCTCTAATTAGCACTTAAATAGTGACATTCAACTTTTTCTTCTAGGGTTTAGTCATTTTCCCTTATTTTAAAATAGCTTTTTGAATATATTTCTAAATGATTCAGTGACCTAGAGATCAAACCATATTTACAGACTCAAGATTTCTGTAACTTAAAAATGAAATGCAATTCAACAATGTAAAATGCATTTTAGGATGGATATTCAAAGGATAATTGGAATTACTAGATTCATATAATTTAGTGAACATACCTAGCGATAGAAAAGGACTCAAAATTTCCAATAAGAAGAGATGTATTCCAGAACTCCAAACGGAGCATGTTTGTCTTTATGCTGATGTTTTCAATCATGGGGTCTCCCTAGATGGATGACTCCTTCCCCCAACATTGCTTTAGCTTCAGTATCTTTTCCAATGCTACCTTGCATCTTCCCAATCACTCCCTTTCACTTACAAAACCCTTTTCATAGTAGGTCCATGTTATATTTCATTTCATTGTCAGAAAACAACATAGTAAAACTTTCTGTGGGTTTTTTTCCTATAGCTGCTAAGCCCAGATCTAGTCTGAGATGGTTTTCATACTCCTTTAAGTGACTTTGAGCTTGACCTGGGGCCCTGTCTTTAGCATCAGACTGAGATTTCACAGGAACTGTCACCTTGTTCCCAATGAAATAAAAATGGCATTATGGTTGTTGCAAGGAAGGAAAACACTCACATAAAAACCGTTATGACAAATTGAAAAATATTGAACTAGCCAATTTGTGCATTTCATTGAACATTCTTAACCACAGAAATTTGAATGAAGCTTTCAATACACAGATAAGCCAGATCTGTAATAATAGACACCACCATTGTATATCAGACATTATGCATAGTGCAGCCAGCTGCATCAAAGAGATGGGGAATTGGGATTTGTTTTCAATGTTAAATTGAAATCCAAAAATTTTATTATTGTTGCTCTGTAATAAACAGGCATGCTGCTTAATGAAAAACTCTATTTGTATTGTTGGTGAGTTTCTTGTTCCTGATTCACACACGTGGGAAAAGTTGCTCTATTATTCTTTTTAAGCTGGTAGCTGCCATAATGCTTAAACATTAACAAAGGATCATATTGGTCAAATGTGAAGCATATCAGAAGAACAGTTTAAATAGGATAGACAAGAAATAGTTTAATACAGGAGGAGATTCTGTTAAGATTAGTAGGAACATGCACAGTGATTATTGTGTTCTTTTATATCTCTTTATCTTCAGGAAAAAGTGTAATGATGAGAGATTAACATTTAATATCTTTTCTCTTTTTGATGGAGAAAATAATCATCTGTCTTTTAAATTTTAAGATTAAAAAAAAAACACACACCCAAGTGCAATTAGGTAGCCCAAACTTTATTCTAATAAGACATGTTTCTAAATACACACAGGAAAGGAAATGACTTTATGGTTGCTTTTTTTAAGTCCTACACATAAACTTACAGGGAATTTTAGAAATTCATTTTGACCATTAGAATGATGCTAAATTTTCTCATTAATTGTGATCATAATTATATTTACTGTGGAATGGAAAGTGTATATTAGAGCACAGGCATTTTTAAAATGTGTCTTTCTGATTTCTTTAGCAATTACTCTTAACTATTGGTATACTAGGAAGGTAGAGAAATGTTATTGCAATAAAATCAAATTAACATATTAACTGTTTTTAAATTAAGTTTTACTGTCTAATAATCTACTGTTACTTTAACCCCTTTTCAGTTTTTCAAGTTTCCTAGTCCTGACTCCAAGCACAAATAAGAAACTGAAGCTGGTCTTTCATTTGAAGAAACAACCCAAATCCCTGCATTTTATGCAAAGATGTTCTGAATAATTTTCTGATTTTATGTGTATCTTTGAGAATCTGATGAATGAAGACATAATCTAGATATAGCCACACCCACTGTGTCTTTGGCTATGTCTGACCAGAAGGGCTGGCGAAAACACCTGAAAGCTGTGTAGCCTGGCAGCGTTCAAGCCAAGAAAATGGCAGGCAGAGCCAGCAGTTTGCAGAGCAAAACCAGTGGCCCTGACCAGCCAGGCAACTTGGGGTTGGGGGTCAGCTCAGCTCCAGTTAAGACAACAACGAGCTTACTGGTTTTAGAACTGCTTTTCTTGCTGAGCTTGGCAGGAAATATAACCTGCTTATCACTGAAGACAGCTTTCCACCTGCCTGACTAGAGAAGCTAACCAGAGCACACATATTCCACACAGAATCCAAAGCTAGAGTCCACCCAACCATACATAGAATCCTATGTACAGTGACACTTGAACAGATAGCACAACCCATGACTTCCCCTGTATGCAGAGCAAAACAGATGGCCTCACTTGCCCAGGGAATTGAGTGCACATTTAGTCTTGATTCAGGTCCCCCAAACCATAAGTTGTACTAGCCAGAACAGAAGAGCTAATTCATAGCCCCATCTATTACTAAATATAGTACCCAGTTCTGACTATCTAGTCAGGCAACCTCATAGCCCATCCTACAGCATCTCTTGGGTAGGGGACCAAGCCAGCAATCCTATCTATATGTTCCCAACCAGTGGTACACTCCACAACCCCCATCCTCAAAGTTCAGAGGGTTGTCTCACCCAAAATAAACCTGAAAAGCAGAACCCACGTGTTCAAAGACATTAACAGCAGACACATCTAGAAACCCAGAAAAGCTAATTGGTAAAAAACTGTCCCTGCCAAATCTATAAAGTGTGAAGAATAACTCCATTACTCAGAGTCACAGACACTAATGTAAGAAATCAAGAATCAGGAAAAATCCAGTTAAATAAAACAACACTAAAGGCAGCTAATAAAGCTCCAAATAATTTGGGATTCAGAATAATCCTCTTAGGGGAGTTAAGTGAACTGTAAGAAAACACAGACAGAAAGCAGAACAAAATTAGAAAAACAATGCATGAACAAAATAAGTTTGACAAGGAAATATCAAAACAAACATAAAAATAGATATCTTGGAGTAGAAAGATGAAATAGCTGAACTGAAGAATTCAATATAGAGTATCAAAAGTAGACCCAACCATGCAGAGGAAAGAATCAGCAGCCTAGGGAATAGGATATTGGAAATTAATTATTCAAAGGAAGAAAAAGAAGAAAAAGAATGAAGAAAATAGTGAAGGAAGCCTACAGGAACTATGAGACACAGTGAAAAGAAACAATATTCACATTATGGGAAATCCAGAAAGAGAAGAGAAAGAGAAAGGGACAGGAATGTATACTTAAAGCAATGACGGCTGAAAACTTCCCAAACATGGAAAGAAAAATGGACCCAGATCCATGAAGCCTAAAGTATCCCAAATATTAATCTGTTGAACCCAAATTGAGCTGCACTAGGTATAATTGGAGAAGGAAATGGCAACCCACTCCAGTGTTCTTGCCTGGAGAATCCCAAGGGACGGGGGAGCCTGGTGGGCTGCTGTCTATGGGGTCGCACAGAGTCAGACACGACTGAAGCGACTTAGCAGCAGCAGCAGCAGGTATAATTAAATTTTCAGAAGTCAAAGACAATGTAAAGACTTTAAGAGAAACATGAGGAAAGAGAGAAATTGTATACAAGGGAAAAGAAATTACATAAAATATTATGGGATAATATTATTGGCAGATATCTTAGAAATTTTCAGACCAGGAGAGACTAGGATAACATATTCAAAATATTGAAAGAAAATAACTGTCAACCAAGAAATCTGTACCTAGTGAAGCTGTGCTTCATAAATGAGGGAAGGATAAAGACTTTTCTGAACAAGCAAAACCTGAGAGAGTTTATTACCACTAGACCTGTTTCGCTAGAAATGCTAAAGGGAATTCTTTGAGTGGAAGTAAAAGAACATTAATTAACATCATAAAAACACAAAAAGTTAGTGTAAATCTCACTGGAAATGGTAAATATATAATAAGAGTTAGATTCTTCAATATGGTAATAGTGGTGCATACTTCATAAATAATCCACTTTAAAAAGGACTTGAAAAGACATTTCTCCAAAGAAGAAATTTGAAAGGCCAAGAAGTACATGAAAAATGCTCAATGTCACTAGTCATCAGAGAAATGTAAATTTGAACCACAATGATATATCACCTTATACCTGGTAGACAATCATCAAAAAGATGAGATAACAGATGCTAGCATGGATGTGGAGGAAAGGAAATCCTTGTATACTGTTATTGGGATTATAATTTGGTAACAGTCACTATGCAAGAGCCTCAAAACTTAAAAATAGGATGACCATATGACCCAGCAATTCCACTTCTGGGAATAAATCCAAAGTAATGAGAACACTAACTCAAAAAGATATCTACATCCCCATGTTCACAGCAGCATCATTTACAACAGCCGAGACATGGGGACAGTCTAAGTGTTCAAATAAAGAAGGTGTGGTGTATATTCATACATATAAAATGCCATTCAAACTTTAAAAATGAGTAAATCTTATCATTTGTGACAACATGGATGGACCTTGGAGGCATTATACTAAGTGAAATAAGTCAGAGGAATGTGAACACTATGATCTCACTTATACGAGGAATCTTAAAAAAAAAAAAAAGAAGAAGAAAGAAAGAATAAAACTAAACTCATAGAAAAAGAGAGGGTGAGGAAAAGAGGAATTGGAAAAGGGTGGTCAGTTATAAGATAAGTGCTAGAGGTATAATGTACAACATGATGACTGTAGCTAATTCTGCTGTATGATATATATGAAAGTGGTTGAGAGTCAATCCTAAGAATTCTCATTATAAGGACACGTTCCCCCCCCCCATGATTCTTTTATTCTTTTCTTTTTATTGTATCTGTATGAGAAGATGGATGTTTGCTGAAACATACAGTGGTAATCATTTTACAATATACGTAAATCAAACCATCATGGTGTAGATCTTAAATGTATACAGTGATATATATCAATTATTTCTCAGTAAAACTGGGGTAAAAAAGAAGGATGCATGGGAAATTTATCACTTTTGACTAATAACAGTTTATAGGAAGAGTTGGAATATTTAGCATGGGATAAGAAGAATGAACCAAATATTTGTTGACCATAAGGGTGCACTGCTGTAATCATTAGGAAATATTTTAATTATTGAATATTTTAATAATCAAGTATTTTGATTATCTTTCTTCTGAGAGCTTGGGAAGACTGCACCCAATTTGAAGTTAGATTTGGCAAAGTGATTGTTTTTGCCAATAAAATATGTTAATTCAAGGCAAAAGAAAAAAGCAGAAGAGAAATACTATGAACTTCACATGCTTGATGGATGAAAAAAAAGAAGTCTAAGTTGAGCATATAATGAGAGATGCAAATAAAGCATATGTTGACTACAGATCTTGGAAATTATATCAAACACTTAATATTTCAAAATAATTGTATCATTGTTAACACATGTGTAGAACAAACTCATTCTGCATCTTAGTGGTTGACATGACTAAAGTGGTGTGTAACTTTTGTATAATTTACTAGACTATAAAATTATTTTATCATATTTTATTTAGAAACATTTTAAGGTTGTATTTGATACATTCAATATTAATAATCAAATGAGAGTTACAAAAGCCTGAAACAATATACTAAATAAATAAATGTGGGCAGTGCAATGTTCTGGAAAGGACACCTAACTCAGTATCTAGAGACTTGTGTTAATTCTCTGTGTAGCTCTTTCCTCTCTAGGCCTCAGATTCTTCTGGCTTTAAAGTGGCATAACCCTAAAATGTCTTTCTGTAACTAGATTTTCTGATTTGATTATACTTTGGCAAAAGCTAATAGAGTCCCTAAGTTCTTTTGACCCTGGGATTCTGATAATATCTGATTTGGTGAAAATTATCCTTTTTCTTTTAAAGTAGAATATTTTGTTTCTACTTGACTTTAAATTCCTCAGAGCCTAGGATTAAATCTTCTTCATCTTTGTATATTCAACAACTGAGCACAATGACTATCACAGAGGAGGTGCTAAATAAGCATTTGTTGAATAAATAATATGACTACTCTTCTAAAGGTTATTTATTCCTAAATTATTCATTTTCTGACATATCTAAGATTAATTTTCCAGTTTGAGGTTTAAGTATATATATTTATGTTAAAGAGACTTGAAAATACTCATAAATTTGAAGAATCTCTTAAGTAAAGGCTTTGTCTTAAGAAATAACAAGACTTCAACTAGTTGTCTGTGGTCAAAGGAACGGTGGATATAAACTTATCAGCAATAAACAATAGCCTGCAAAACTTATCAATACAGTTCCAGGAAGCCTTATTTCAGTTTCAGTCAAAAATCCTTTCAAACAGTAAGTGGCTAATATGCAATATCTAAAAAGTGAGGCAGAGGTGAGGTGTTCTGATGTTTTAGTTAGCAAAACTTCCCACCCTTTAAAAAAAAAATCTGATTAGTGTCCAGAGAAATTATGATCAGCATATTTTCTTTATTTTTAGAAAAAAATCACTAATCATTCTTTAAAATCAATATTCTAGCTTGAGAACCCCATGAACAGTATGAAAAGGCAAAAAGATAGGACACTGAAAGATGAACTCCCGAGGTCAGTAGGTGCCCAATATGCTACTGGAGATCAGTGGAGAAATAACTCTAGAAAGATCGAAGGGATAGAGCCAAAGCAAAAACAACACCCAGTTGTGAATGGGACTGGTGATAGAAGCAAGATTCGATGCTGTAAAGAGCAATATTGCATAGGAACCTGGAATGTTATGTCCATGAATCAAGGCAAATTGGAAGTGGTCAAACAGGAGATGACAAGAGTGAACATTGACATTCTAGGAATCAGTGAACGAAGATGGACTGGAATACGTGAATTTAACTCAGATGACCATTATATCTACTACTATGAGCAGGAACTCCTTAGAAGAAATGGAGTAGCCATCACAGTCAACAAAAGAGTCTGAAATGCAGTACTTGGATGCAGTTTCTAAAACGGCAGAATGATTGATCTCTGTTCGTTTCCAAGGCAAACCATTTAATCACGGTAATTCAAGTCTATGCCCCAACCAGTAATGCTGAAGAAGTTGAAGTTGAACAGTTTTATGAAGACCTACAAGAGCTTCTAGAACTAACACTCAAAAAAGATGTTCTTTTCATTATAGGGGACTGGAATGCAAAAGTAGGAAGTCAAGAAACACCTGGAGTAACAGGCAAATTTGGCCTTGGAGTACAGAATGAAGCAGGGCAAAGGATAATAGAGTTCTGCCAAGAGAACACACTGGTCATAGCAAACACCCTCTTCCAACAACAAAGAGAAGATTCTACACATGGACATCACAAGATGGTTGACAGTGAAATCAGATTGATTATATTATTTGCAGCCAAAATGGAGAAGCTCTATACAAGAACAGGAGAAAAACAAGAACAGGAGCTGACTGCGGCTCGGATCATGAACTCATTGCCAAATTCAGACTGAAATTGAAGAAAGTGGAGAAAAACACTAGACCATTCAGGTATGACCTAAATCAAATCCCTTATACAGTGGGAGTGAGAAATAGATTTAAGGGACTAGATCTGATAGACAGAGTGCCTGATGAACTATGGAATGAGGTTCATGACATTATACAGGAGACAGGAATCAAGACCATCCCCAAGAAAAAGAAATGCAAAAAAGCAAAATGGCTGTCTGAGGAGGCCTTACAAATAGCTGTGAAAAGAAGGGAAGTGAAAAGCAAAGGGGAAAAGGAAAGATACACATTTGAATGCAGAGTTCCAAAGAATAGCAAGGAGAGATAAGAAAGCCTTCCTCAGTGATCAATGCAAAGAAATAGAGGAAAACAACAGAATGGGAAAGACTAGAGATCTCCTCAAGAAAATTAGAGACACCAAGGGAACATTTCATGCAAAAAATGGGCTCAATAAAGGACAGAAATGGTATGGACCTGACAGAAGCAAAAGATATTAAGAAGAGGTGGCAAGAATACACAGAAGAACTGTACAAAAAAGATCTTCACGACCCAGATAATCATGATGGTGTGATCACCTACCTAAAGCCAGACATCCTGGAATGTGAAGTCAAATGGGCCTTAGGAGGCATCACTACAAACAAAGCTAGTGGAGGTGATGGGATTCCAGCTGAGCTATTTCAAATCCTGAAAGATGATGCTATGAAAGTGTTGCACTCAATATGCTGGAAAATATGGAAAACTCAGCAGTGGACTGGAAAAGGTCAGTTTTCATTCCAATCCCAAAGAAAGGCAATGCCAAAGAATGCTCAAACTACCTCACAATTGCACTCATCTCACATGCTAGTAAAATGAAGTCGCTCAGTCGTGTCCAACTCTTTGCGACGCCATAGACTGTAGCCTACCAGGCTCCTCTGTCCATGGAATTTTCCAGGCAATAGTACTGGAGTGGATTGCCATTTCCTTCTCCAGGGGATCTTCCCAACCCAGGGCTCGAACCTGGGTCTCCCACATTGTACACAGATGCTTTACCATCTGAGCCAACTAATGCTCAAAATTCTCCAAGCCAGGCTTCAACAATACATGAACCATGAACTTCCAGATGTTCAAGCTGGTTTTAGAAAAGGCAGAGGAACCAGAGATCAAATTGCCAACATTTGTTGGATCATCGAAAAAGCAAGAGTTCCAGAAAAACATCTATTTCTGCTTTATTGACTATGCCAAAGCCTTTGACTGTGTGGATCACAATCAACTGTGGAAAATTCTGAAAGAGATGGGAATACCAGACCACCTGACCTGCCTCTTGAGAAACCTATATGCAGGTCAGGAAGCAACAGTTAGAACTGGACATGGAACAACGGACTGGTTCCAAATAGGAAAAGGAATATGTCAAGGCTGTATATTGTCACCCTGCTTATTTAACTTATATGCAGAGTACATCATGAGAAACACTGGGCTGGAGGAAGCACAAGCTGAAATCAAGATTGCCGGGAGAAATCTCAATCACCTCAGATATGCAGATGACACCACGCTTATGGCAGAAAGTGAAGAGGAACTAAATTGCCTCTTGATGAGAGTGAAAGAGGATAGTGAAAAAGTTGGCTTAAGCTCAATATTCAGAAAATGAAGATCATGGCATCCGGTCCCATCACTTCATGGTAGATAGAAGGGGAAACAGTGGAAACAGTGTCAGACTTTATTTTTGGGGGCTCCAAAATCACTGCAGATGGTGATTGCAGCCATGAAATTAAAAGACGCTTACTCCTTGGAAGGAAAGTTATGACCAACCTAGATAGCATATTCAAAAGCAGAGACGTTACTTTTCCAACAAAGGTCCACCTAGTCAAGACTGTGAAAAAAAAAAAAAAAAAGACTGTGGTTTTTCCAGTGGTCATGTATGGATGTGAGAGTTGGATGGTGAGAAAGCTGAGCACCAAAGAATTGATGCTTTTGAACTGTGGTGTTGGAGAAAACTCTTGAGAGTCCCTTGGACTGCGAGGAGATCCAACCAGTCCATCCTAAGGGAGACCAGTCCAGGGTGTTCATTGAAAGGACTGATGTTGAAGCTGAAACTCCAATACTTTGGCCATCTGATGCGAAGAGCTGACTCATTGAAAAAGACCCTGATGCTGGGAAAGATTGAGGGCAGGAGGAGAAGGGGATGACAGATGATGAGATGGTTGGATGGCATCACTGACTCAATGGACATGGGTTTGGGTGGACTCTGGGAGTTTGTGATGGACAGGGAGGCCTGGCGTGCTGCGGTTCATGGGGTCACAAAGAGTTGAACACAACTGAGAGACTGAACTGAACTGAGAATCAATATGAATTCATTTTGCAGTATATGTTCATTGCTGAATCACTATGCAAATGCATTCTTCTTTTTTTCTTTTCATACTTTGGTGGATCATCCATTGGACGAGAATTACCTAGCATGTTTTTTGTGTTTTTTTTTTTGTGAGTCTGTCCTTAATTTCCTTCCATAGCAATTGTATACATCCCATTTTTCCATTTTAGAACTTGGATCACCTTAGGCAGAAAATGTAAGACAAGCTGAAGACTCAAGAAAAGAGCATTTTGATGTTGTAGGTAGAGGAATATTTTATAGTTAAAGTCATAATAAAAATATACATACAATGAGTGCTTTAAAATATTTATGAAATACAATGGGAGACAGAACTTTCATTAGGTATTGTTGCCAGTGTAGCAGAAACCCAAATGATGGTAGTGTAAAAACAGTGGGTATAATGTTCTTAGGATAAAATCTATGAGAAAAAAAATCAGACTTAATTAAGATCTTAAGACTACTTTTTCATTTTCAGGATATGTACCTAATAATATAATTATTGCCAGCCTCATAAAAGTGGTACAGCTGAACTACCATGAGCTAAGAAAAGTGGAAGCAAAGAGATAGGATAATTGTTTATTTTCAATCAACTTATTTTTCCAAAATTAATTTATTGAATATCTACCATGTGCAAAGCACAATGCACTGTGGGGGAATATAAAGTACAGTATTAATAAGTTGTACAGAAGTTACTCTTCTCTTCTTTACAGAAGTGTTATCTTGGTCTGGGGACTGACAAAATGAGCAGATGACTTTAAGTGATTATGCCAGGGCTGCTGTTGTTCAGTTGCAAAGTCGTATTTGACTTTTCACAACCCCATGGACTGCAGCACACTAGGCTTCCCTGTCTTTCACTGTCTCCTGGAGTTTGCTCAGTCTCATGGCTATTGCGGAGAAGGCAATGGCAACCCACTCCAGCTCTCTTGCCTGGAGAATCCCATGGACGGAGGAGCCTGGTAGGCTACGGTCCATGAGGTCACACAGAGTCAGACACAACTGATGCGACTTAGCAGCAGCAGCACAGCCAATGAGTCAGTGCTGCCATCCAAACATCTCATCCTCTGTTGCTACCTCTTCCCTCCTGCCATTAATCATTCCCAGCATCAGGGTATTTTCCAATGAATCAGCTCTTTGCATCAGGTGACCAAAGTATCAGAGCTTCAGCTTCAGCATCAGTCCTTCCAATGAATATTAAGGACTGATTTCCTTTGGGATTTACTGGTTTGATCTACTTGCTGTTCAAAGGACTTTCAAGAGTCTTCTCCAGCACCACAGTTCAAAGGCATCTGTTCTTCAGTTCTTAGCCTTTTTTATGGCCCAACTCTCACATCAATACATGACTACTGGAAAAACCATAGCTTTAACTATACGGACCTTTGTTGGCAAAGTGATGTCTCTGATTTTTAATACACTGTCTAGGTTTATCATAGCTTTTCTTCCAAAGAGCAAGTGTCTTTTAATTTCATGGCTGCAGTCACCATCTTCAGTGATTTTGGAGCCTAAGAAAATAAAATCTGCCACTGTTTCCATTTTTTCCCCATTTCCCATGAAGTTATGGGAACAGATGCCATGATCTTAGTTTTTTGAATGTTGACTTTTTTCTTTATTTTTTTTTATTTGAAGGATAATTGCTTTACGGAATTTTGCGGTTTTCTGTCATACATCAATAAGAACCTAGAGCCTATTATACAGAGTGAAATCAGAAGTAGTAATATACATATCTTATACTGATGCATATATATGGAATCTAAAAAGATGGTATGGGTGAATTTAATTTCAGGGCAGCAGTGGATAAACAGACATAGAGAACAAACTGATGGTCACAGAAGGAGGCTGGGGGGGATGTATGAAAAGAGTAAAATGAATGTTGACTTTTAAGCCAGCTATTTCATTCATCTCTTTCACCTTCAGTAAGGGGCTTTTTAGTTCTTCTTGGCCTTCTGCCATTAGAGTGGGATCATCTTCATATCACCAGCTAAAGTAAAAGGTAATGAGAAGATATAGGGCAAGACACAAAAGGTGAGTGAAACAAATATACTGTGCAAATTTATGTCATGTGGAGATAAAAAGAACAATTATTTATTAAGTCCTTATTAGATGAGGTCGCTGTTAGTCACTGTGGAAGGAAAAAAAAAGAAGTAAAGAAATATGAATAAAACATGATCCTTGTTATTTAGGAACCCAGTCTAGGTGATGAGGCGAATCTGTGAGCAAGGTCAGGAAAGAGGATTTAGAGGTCTCAAGAGAGGAAGCAAGTAATGGTTAAAAGGTCAAGTACATTATCAAAGAGGTAACCTGGAACTGGGTTCTTAAAGAGAAGGAAAGGTGTGTCATACAGAGGCTGGAAAACTGAAAGGAAGTGGAAGAAGGTGATGCCAAGTATAAGGATTGCAGCCCAAGGGGTTCAAGGGTACAGTTAGTTCAGAGTATTGTGATCTACTTAGCAGACTATGAGGAATTATATATGACAATTGTGACCCAGCATGCAGAATAGTACATTGAGCACAGTAAGTGCTCAGTTCAATCAGTTCAGTTGCTCAGTCATGTCCAACTCTTTGTGACCCCATGGACTACAGCATGCCAGGCTTCCCTGTCCATCACCAACTTCTGGAGCTTACTCAAACTCATGTCCATTGAGTCAGTGAGAGTGCTCAATAAGTATTTATAGGTACTCAAGCATTGTCTGTGAAAGTGAAGTGAAGGTGAAGTTGCTCAGTCGTGTCCAACCCTTTGCGACCCCATGGACTGTAGCCTGCTAGGCTCCTCTGTCCATGAGATTTTCCAGGCAACAATACTGGAATGGGCTGCCATTTCCTTCTCCAGGGGATCTTCCCAACCCAGGGATCAAACCCAGGTCTCCTGCATTGTAGGCAGATGCTTTTACCATCTGAGCCACCAGGGAAGTCTATTCAGTGAATTCTCTAATCTGTACCCTTAGAGGTGCTATAGAAGGAGCGTATTGTTGGTGTGATTGTTATTGTTTCAAATGTACAGGACTTTGAGGCACACATGACCTCATTCCAACAACTAGGTATTTCTTCTTGGGCCAAGGTAGGGGCTTACATCAGTATGTCTTGTATAAATACTAATGCATCTTAAAAGCTACCATTTAATGAACAATTAAATTTACACTAGTTAAGTACTTTACCTAGTTGGCAACACTGTAAGGAAGACACTTTTATCCCCTCTGTTCAGCTGGAGAAAACTGAGGCACAGAGGTGCTAAGCTAGTTCATGTGCTTGATGGTTACAAATATGTTCTCCATTTCTTTACTAAGAAATTCAAGTAAAAGTCACAAGAGAGATTCTTTAACAGTTCTCTTGGAGTGTGTGTGTGCATGTGTATGTGTCTGTGTGTATTTAACTATGTATGTTTATGGTATGATGTCTTCAAAGACATCAAAGAATATATGATTCTTCATTTCTCTAAACTAGAACCAACCTTCCTTTTTGATGGTAGCCAATGTTTCCAAATCCTGCATTATTGCTTGATGATATCACCTTCCATACAGTGTTCTTGAGCTTTACAGTAAAACCTTATTCAGCTGCAGAAATTAAAATTATCTATAGTTCTCTGTAATAAATATTTGACAGTGCCAATCACTTAATCAAATCCGGGGAGTGATAAAAAGTAAATTAAGTATTACCACTGTTTTTAAGAAACTTAGTCTCTGTTTAAGGAGATGAACACAAGGGTGAAAAAGTATAATAAAAGCAAATGGCTATGAGAGAAAAGAGGAACTGGCAGATGAATTCCAGCTAGAGTTAGGTAGTAATTCAGCAATTCAATAATACCACAAGGGAATGGAAGCATAGATTCAGCATACTTGAATTCTAGACTTATTTTTGCCTCTAACTTAAGCACACCATTCGATCTCTGCCAGCCTCATCTCTTCATCTATGGAAGTGAAGGTTTGCAAAATACCAGTATTCCCTAGAGTTTCAACAGATTCTAACTTTGTAAGCCAAATGCATTTGAGATGCCCAATGGAAGATGGGTACTATTTCAACATGTAGAGGTGCAAAAGCCCATCCCAGATGAAGGCAGAGTGTGAACAAATCTGCAAATGAAGCAAAGGCCTGAGCAATATCCTGAGAATAAAGAACATTCCTGCCTAGTGTGCCTGCCATGTCAGAGAGCAGCCAGCAATAGGACTAGAAAGGTAGCTTTGGGAAAGTTTACAGAGGCTTTTGAGTTCCATACAGAGGCATTTGGATTTTATTAAGGTTTTTTAAGTAGCCAAAATATAATGGCAATGATTAGAGAATCATTGAGAATAACTGAAATTCAATCTGGAGCATAACAAGTGGAACAATTTAAGTAAATCAGAACTACACGGCCAGATAATCATTGGTCTTTATTGCATTTGAAAAGCTAAGAAAAAGTGGAAGGTACATAGAAGATTCCAAAAAAATGGAAAAAGTAATCTAACCTTATGAAATTCTTTATCCTGACTGTTGAAAGAACCATGTTATAGAATAATAGAAAAGAAGCCATTTAGGATAAGCTTCCTAACACGAAAAGTGAAAAAAATTTAATAAACAAGATACTTTGATCATGAAATCTTTAAGTTTAAACACATAAAAGTTTAAATAATTTCACACCCACATAGCCACACATATTTGGTCTTACAAACTCCTTCAGTTTGTGAAAATGTTTACCAGTTTGCAATTTCACCCATTTTTTTTACCACACTAGCAGTGTCACACTGATGATACAGCTGATGGTAATGACTATTAGTGACCTTAAGAACACAGCTGGGTTTCTATTTTTATTTCTGTAGAACCTTTTTTCTGCAGCTAGATGATGCTTTAAAGGGCCAAACTAAACTCTAGAGTCAAGGCAGCTTGTATTTTATGTTTACATATGTATTTTACACAACAAAACCAGATTTGAAAACACATATACACTTCCACACACAGAGAGAATATGTAATGACAATAAAGAAACCCATTTGCAAACCAATGTGGAATGAATAACTGGACTTTGCCTAAGTACAAAGAACCATTTCAGGTTATACAGAATTACCTCTATTGGCAACAGACTTTTTAAAATGGAGCTACTTTAGATTCAGGTACATCACTGATGATTTGCTAAAAATAAACAAAAATATCTAACACAGAAGATAATGATGAACAATACAGGCTGAAATATTTTTTCAATGACTATGAAGGACAGAAAAACGGGGACAGAATTTATTTCTATTTGGGTGGTTACTTACTCTCTTTCACTCAAATGGAGAGTTTCATGTGTCTATTTGCAGAAAAATAAATTTATCTACAAATAGGCAGATTTCTGAATATAGGTAATACAAACATATATTTAAAATTACTAATGTAGGTTGATGCTGAGTAAACAGGATTGTATACTGTGAACGTTGGTAAAATCGCTATTTAGCAAGCAAAAACGGATTCAAGAACGGTGGTTTGTCAGAGAAAGAGCTTAGCAGTTGCTAAGAACAAGCTGGCAGGGAAATTCCACGAGTCAGAAAAAAGAAAGGAATCGGGTGATTTCTCTAGCCATTCTGCTCATTGTTTACAACACAAAATGGAAATACTTTTTGTGAAAATAATTTTATATTTTTATGCTTGTGAAAGCTTGGTTAGTAAAAAATGTTAGAATTTCCTGAAGGTAGGCATTTGGTTTTTAACCAAGTGAAAAACTAAAAAATTTTAAATGTTAGGTGGTGGTTTAGTTGCTAAGTCATATCCAACTCTTGGGACCCCTTGGACTGTAGCTCACCAGGCTCCTCTGTCCATGGGATTCTCTAGGCAAGAATACTGGAATGGCTTGCCATTTTCTTCTGCAGGAGATCTACTAGCTCAGGAATCAAACCCAGGTCTCCAGCATTGCTGGCAGATTCTTCGCCAACTGAACTACAAGGGAAGTTCAGTTCCTACTAGAGAAGCTCAATGAGGATATGTATGTAAATACGGATTTTCTATAACCTTCAGTTCAGTGCAGTTTAGTCACTCAGTCGTGTCCAACTCTTTGTGACCCATGAATTACAGCACGCCAGGCCTCCCTGTCCATCACCAACTCCCGGAGTTCAATCAGACTCATGTCCATCAAGTCAGTGATGCCATCCAGCCATCTCATCCTCTGTTGTCCCCTTCTCCTCCTGCCCCCAATCCCTCCCAGCATCACAGTCTTTTCCAATGAGTCAACTCTTCGCATGAGGTGGCCAAAGTACTGGAGTTTCAGCTTTAGCATCATTCCTTCCAAAGAAATCCCAGGGCTGATCTTCAGAATGGACTGGTTAGATCTCCTTGCCATCCAAGGGACTCTCAAGAGTCTTCTCCAACACCACAGTTTAAAAGCATCAATTCTTCGGCACTCAGCTTTCTTCACAGTCCAACTCTCACATCCATACATGACCACAGGAAAAACCATAGTCTTGACTAGACAGACCTTTGTTGGCAAAGTAATGTCTCTGTTTTTCAATATGCTATCTAGGTTGGACATAACTTTCCTTCCAAGGAGTAAGCGTCTTTTAATTTCATGGCTGCACCATCTATAACCTTAGGTCTCTTATTTGAAAAAAAGTGCATCAGTGTGCCCTTGTTAGCCTGATTCCTTCTAAAGAAAATAAAAAAGGCTGACTAACAGGAATTCAAAGTCAGTTATCCAAGTCTTTCTCTCCTCTGAGTGGAGCTATAGCTATGGTGACATGAAAGTGAAAGTGTTAGTCATGTCTGCCTCTTCACAACCCCATGCATATAGCCCACCAGGCTCCTCTGTCATGGAATTCTCCAGGCAAGAATACTGGAGTGGGTAGTCATTCCCCTTTGCCAGGGGATCTTCCAGACCCAGGGATGGAACTGGGTCTCCTGCATTGCAGATGGGTTCTTCACTGTCTGAGCCATCTGGGAAGCCCTAGCTGCGGTAAAGTGAAGTCGCTCAGTCATGTCCGACTCTTTGCGACCCCATGGACCATAACCTACCAGGCTCCTCTGTTCATGGGATTTTCCAGGCAAGAGTACTGGAGTGGGTTGCTGTGGTAAGAATTCACAAATTAAGCCTTACTGTGCAGGACTGAGAGCTGCTTGAAAAATGGATTATGCTATGTTTATTTCTCTGTATTTCAGGAAACAGTGTATGGCACAAAAAAGGTATGTTGAGTAAAAACATCTGAAAATCTCTACATTGGTAGCCCTACTGCATGACAGCTATGCTTCTCAAGCATTACTCAAGTCCAAGCAAGCCTAAGGGAGGAAGAAGATTTTGGAGGGTCCCAGTATGGGAACATGCTGTAATGACACAAAGTCCTCCCCCACACAGAGATAGCTGTTCCGTAGGTGTGAGATAAGTCATGGTTCCTGATAAGACACGTTTTGTGCTGTGTCTTTAAAGCAATACATCCTCTCTTAGGGTGTGGGCCTAAGAGAGAAATAGCTCAGAAAGGAATAATTAGATGATGTCGCTGATGCTGAGACTTGTCTGATTCATCCAGACACTGTAATCAAAAGTTGTACATCCGGTTGTAAAGCATATCTCAGTGCTCCTCTCATCCCCAAATTGCTGCCCAGTATTTAGGCAGAATTAAATGGTGTAAAAAAACTGGGTGTGATCTGAGCTTCTGATGTGTTATCCCTGACGCCTGCTGATGGTGTTAAGGGGTGGATATTGCTAAAGAAAAGATTAAACTAATATTTCAAGCAAACTACTCCCACAGTATGAGTTGTACTATATTTAGACTGAATCAGTGTTGCATAATTTCTCAGTAAACTAATATGCACTCTTTTGAATCACTCTCTTTTATTTAAAAATCTAATTTAGGTGTAAATCAATCACTTTCCATTAAGGTATAAGGTTTCAGTAAAATGCAAGTTCAGGCCAGATTTTTCTTATGGAAGCAAAGTTAACGTAGCTAAATAACTCTACCTAAGATTGCAACAAGAATCTTAAAAATATGACTCAAAGTTAGTTTAGTTAAAGCTTCAGTAATTTAAGGAAATTGCCTAGGCAAGTAATTGGTATTATACCAAACTAAATATTTCACAGTTACATTTGCTTTTGCCTAAAAATAAAAACTAGAGCAATACAAGGGAAAACTGCCAAGACTGAAAATAATATGCAGCAGCTGTAAGTAATTGGGAGTGATAATCATAATTAGACAAGATGTAAGATATGTATTAAAGCCCAGATTGGATCATCCTGTTGGCAACTGGGAGAAATCCCAAAGGCCTGGACCCTCCATATAGCCCACACACTCTGCTTCATGCCTCAAAGCCTTTCTGTCACCAAGCTTGGCATTAGATGAGCCATGACTCCACGCCCAAGGACATGTGTCACACTGTTACTCTTGAGAAAAGATAGAGGAAAAGAAGAAACGGAAGAGGGTCATACTCTCTGCCTTCAAGGATCCTGCAAAGAGAAGAAACAGCCAATTATCTTGCAGTAATTGGCATCCAAGTCCTCTGAAAGAAGTCAAGATAATAAAGAAAATAAATATTTTTATAAGATAAAATGGAGGACAGCTTTGTAAGACCATAGAAACATTGGTTTAACCAAGTATAGGTGAGGAATGAAGTAAAACAGCCTTATTCCATGGAAAACAACTCAAGCTAAAGAGAAAGCTCTATGGGGACAGGAGCCACTCCTGTTTTGTTCATGGATTCAGAGAATGCCTCACACATAGCACATGTTCAACTTGCTAAATGAATGAGCAAATTGATAGTGCTTAGATAATACTTGAGGAGTGTTTATCCTGTGTTAGATGTTGCACTGGGTGTTTTAAGTGTATCAACACATTTAATCTTCACAATCACTTTTGAGATACTATCAGTACCAGTCCTTATTTGCTAATGAGGATGCTAAACTAAGCACAGCTAAGAAACATGCCCAAGTGACTCTAGTTAGAAAGAGGTGGAGCTAGACTTTGAACCAAAGTCCTCTGGATCTATAGTCCATGTATTATGCACATTATATTTTAAAACTAGAATGTCTTTAGCTTTACTAAGAAAGTGGGAAGCCTTTTCTATTGTTTGTTTTAAATTTTGATTATTCAATGACACCAAAGTAGCACCCTTGATATACGCCATTTCATTCCTTCTTTCTCTTCTTTTGCCTAAATAAAATGGCAAACTTGAAAGCATCTAACACATTGTTCAAGGGCTGTGTATTCCCATTCTCTCTATTTTAAAACTTCACCCTTTTTTCTTCTTCCTTTTCCTTCCCTTGTCTTTCTCTTCTCTTTCTTGATTTAAATATCTCCTTTCCTTATTCTTCTCCTTGAAATCAAAGACAATTAAACAGATAAAGGAGAAAAACAGAAGAGTTTCTTCCTTTTACACTTTGCCTTAAAAGTAAGACATCATAGCAATAAATATTGAAATAGGGTTTTTTATCAAAGTTGCATTAAATTAAACAAATCATATTTTTAAGAATATTTCCCCATGTTTCCCCAATATACACCTTTTAAACACATTTGGTATAAGATAAAAATGCACACATGACAAGGAGGAATGTTCCATAATTTCATCATGCTTATAGTACAATAGAAGAGAAAGATACACATATCTTTATTATAAAAGTAAATTATATATATGTAGAAAGATATGTGTATATTTCTCTTCTACTGGTCTATAAGCATAATGAAGTTATAGAACATTCCCCCTTGTCATAAAGGGCTTCCCAGGTGGTGCTAGAGGTAAAGAACATATCTGCCAATGCAGCAGACAGAGGGGAAGCAAGTTCAATCCCTGGGTTGGGAAGATCTCCTGTAGAAGGGAATGGCAACTCACTCCAGTATTCTTGGTTGGAGAATCCTGTGGATGGAGGAGCCTGGTGGGCTATAGTCCATAGGGTTGCAAAGAGTCAGACACAACTGAAGTGACTCAGCACACACATAAGTAAAAATGGAAGTATTTATGAAATCAGATAGGAGATTAAAAATTGTTATTAGATTAGGTGGGCTTTATGAGGGAGGTTTTAGTTTACATTTTTACAGAAGAATAGGACTTTGGTAAGTGGCTAAGGAGAATAGGAAGTAAGGCCTTTTAGGCTTAAGGATATAGTATGTGCAAATGACAGGGAAGACTGTTTAGAAAAATGTCTTATGTGCCTGAAGCTGAGTGTATATGAGTCTGGATAAGTTGACTAGAACCAAATATCAGACACCCCTGAATACTGAGCCACACAACTTTGGCTTTCCTCAACAGGCAATGGAAACCCCTGAAGGTCTGGGACTAACGTGGGCTCCTACTCTTGCTTATGCTGGTACAATCTACTGTCCACAGAACAGTCAAGGGTATATTTTAAAATGTCAGCTAGTCCCTCTGCATGTAACTGTGTTGTGGATTCTCATGTCACTCAGAAGGAAAACAAACTCTCACTATAGTCCAACTACACCTGTGATCACATGCCATTTCCCTCCTAATGTTACTTAGGATGGGTAGCAGTATGATACTCAAAGGCAACTAAAAACGTGGCAGGGAACATACAACAGACCTGACCATCACAGAGGCAAAGATGGATGTCTCCAAATTCAAGACCATATCTGGGGGCCCAGGTTCAACTATACTCTTTGTCTTTTGCTGCAAGAGGATGATGCTACAAAGTTTGTTTAATACATGATTTTCCCCTATCATCTCCCTCATGATCTGTCTCCCTTGTTGTTGTTCAGTTGCTCAATTCAGCCCCATGGACTGCAGCTCGCCAGGCTTCCCTGTTCTTTACTGTCTCCTGGGGTTTGCTGAAACTCACATCCATTGAGTAGGTGATGCCATCCAACCATCTTGTCCTCTGTCGTCCCCTTCTCCTCCTGCCTTCAATCTTTCCCAGCACCAGGGTCTTTTCCAATGAGTGGGCTCTTCGCGTTGGGTGGCCAAAGTATTGAAGCTTCAGCTTCAGCATCAGTCCTTCCAGTGAATATTCAGGACTGATTTCCTTAAGGATTGACTGGTTTGATCTCCTTGCAGTCCAAGGGACTCTCAAGAGTCTTCTCCAACACCACAGTTTGAAAGCATCATTTCTTTGGCACTCAGCCTTCTTTATGGTCCAACTTTCACATCCATACATGACAACTGGAAAACCAGTAGGTTTGACTTTATGGACCTTTGCTGGCAAAGTGATGTCTCTGCTTTTTAAAACGCTGTCTAAGTTTGTCATACCTTTCCTTCCAAGGAGCAAGTGTCTTTTAATTTCATGGCTGCAGTCAACTGTCTGCAGTGATTTTGAAGCCAAAGAAAATAAAGTCTATCACTGTTTCCATTGTTTTCCCATCTATTTGCAATGTCGTGATGGGACTAGATGCCATGATCTTTGTTTTTTGAATATTGAATTGTAAGCCAGCTTTTTCCTGCCTAGAGAACCCCATGGACAGAGGAGCCTGGTAGGCTACAGTCCATGGGGTCACAAAGAGTCAGACGGAATTGACTGAGCATACACATACAAAGAATATGACAAAAAGGGTATATTTGGAGATAGATGAAATTGAGTAATAAAAGAATCACATATACATGTACATGAGTAATCAGTCATGTCCAACTCTACATGACCTCATGGATTGGAGCCCCCCTAGGCTCTTCTGTCCATGGGATTCTCCAGGCTAGAATATTGGAATAGGTTGTCATTTACTACTCCAGGGCATCTTCCTGACTCAGGGATCAAATCTGCATCTCCTGTGTTTCCTGCATTAGCAGGCAGATAGATATTTTATCACTGTGCCAACTTACCCACATTATTATATGTTGTGTTTCCAGTACTTAGTACAGTCCTTAGTACCTAGTTCAATAAATATTTGCTGAATGAATGAAAGTATATGATACATTCTCTAACTTATAGACAAGTAGCTTGCTTGCTTCACAAAAAAAAAAAAAAAAAAAGATTTTATTTTGTAGGAGAGACATATATTCCTTTTGAAAGTGAAAGTGAAACATCACTCAGTTATGTCCAACTCTTTGTGACCCACGGAATTCTCCAGGCCAGAATACTGGACAGGTTAGCCTTTCCTTTCTCCAGGGGATCTTCCCAACCCAGGGATTGAACCCAGGTCTCCCACATGGCAGGTGGATTCTTTACAAGCTGAGCCACAAGGGAAGCCCAAGAATACTGGAGTGGGTAGCCTATTCCTTCTCTAGCGGATTTTCCCAACCCAGGAATTGAACCGGGTTCTCCTCCATTGCAAGCAGATTCTTTACCAACTGAGCTATCAGAGAAGACTCTAACCTATCTATTTATTTATTTAATTGAATAGTTCATTCAATAGATATTTCTTGAGTACCCACTGTGTACCAGAACTTACCAGACTTTGTATCTGGAAATAGTAAGATAAACAAAACACTCCCTAGGAGAGTTTATAGTCTGGTGAAAGAAATAGATATGCACACAAATGATAGTTTTATTAAAAGGAATATGTATTGTGACCTCATGAAACAATAGGGCAATCTGTTCAGCTTGTTGAAAAAGGAAAGGGGATTCAGGAAAGATTGACCCAAAATGCATTTTAAAGGATGAATAAAGAGTTTTGAGAGTCCTTTTTACTCTACTCAATTAATGTGCTATTTAATTTGTCATGATAATAAAAATAATATCTTTTATTTGTGTGCTTGGCTTTTAAGATCTGTTTCTTATTTATGATATCACTTTATTTGCTTTGCTAATTATTAGTCCTTTATTATTATACTGGTTTTATTGCACTCAATATTCCTAAAAAACAGTAGCAACAACTATGAAATAGATGTCACTGAGAAGGTAACAGGCCAATTAAATATTTATTTATGTTTAAAAAAATAAAACATCATTCTAAGTCCTGAATAAGAGAAAATAACTTAAGTAGTTTCATGGTTTTAAATTAGACTTCTTACATATCAAAACTTGAAAGCTATCTGTTCAACCATAGACTTATTTGCTTCTTCATCTTCTCATTGTTTAAAACTCATTTGTGATGCAAAGTAAAAGTGAAAGTGAAGTCGCTCAGTCCTGTCGGACTCTTTGTGACCCCACTGACTGACTATAGCCTAAGAGGCTCCTGGGTCCTGGGATTTTCCAGGCAACAATACTGGTGTGGGCTGCCATTTAAAGAGAAAAAGCAAATAGTTGATTTTGCTACCTGTTTACTAAAGTGTAGTAGTTTTAGCCCTTGAATCTCACTCACATGGAATCAACAATTGCATTTTTAGGAAAACTCCCCACTGGCAGGGGTCAAGGCATCTTCTATCTCCTTTAATTTCTTAGAGTTATAAACAACACAATTTATTCCTCTTGTAACATGAAAATATAGGCATTGGTGAAAGTTCCATTAAAAACTAGCTGCTGGCAATTCAAACTCAGTGTGACTAAAAGAGCTTCCAGATTTGAATTATGAATTTGGGGGTGAAACAATATTCTTTCATTACATTATTCATTTCCTACTAGAAAACAGTACTTGAAATCCTGATTTCATTAAGAAGAGGTAGTTAAAAATACGTTGGTGGAGTTGTTTTATTATTACTATTATTATTCTTATGGTAAATGAGAACCAGTCTCAAGCATAGCTGAACATGCCTGCAACATTGTTTCTGGAACACAACATAATTCACATTCAAAGAGGCAACAGTCCTCTTGTGAAACAAAGTGGAATCCGTTAAGTAGACTCCCACAGTATACCAAGCTTGGTGAATCACTAGGTACAATCTCTCAGTGAAAATTCAACATGACTGTTAGCCAAGTACCCACAGGAGTTTCTCTCTATGTATAAGATTGTGATCTTTCCAATCTATAAATATAGTCATACAATTCAACAGCTCCAAATTCTTCAAACTCTCCTTCAGCATAAAAAGCTAAACATTTTTTTCAATACAGTTGAGTTCATTCTATCTGCCTAGAGTTCCGTTTCAATTTTCTCCACTCCAGGTCTCAAACTTCACAGTCCAGCAACACTAATCTACTGTTAGAGCCTAGAATACATGCCGTGATCTTGCCTTTCCTCATGCCTTTGAATATATTGTTTTCTCTACTCAGATGATGGTCCCCTTTGGTAAAACTATCTGTTAAATCATCTTCCCCTTGCCCAGGCAATTTTAAATACACAATTTTCTGTGTCACTGCAGTTTGCCCATGCAGTTCTAATATTCCCAAGACTGTATTATAATTGTTTGATATCTTTCCTCACACACACATACACACAAAGGTCTTGGAGGAGAAAATCTCTTTGTTTTTTCAGCATTTAGTATAGCATCTGGACAATAAAAAAAGCCCCACAAATATGTGTGTGTGTATTTATATATATATATAAATACACACACACATACATACATACATACCGGGGAAGCCCTATCCCTAGTATCTCAGCCAGTAAAGAATCTGCCTGCAGTGCAGGAGACCCAGGTTCAATCTCTGGGTTTGGAAAATCTCCTGGAGAAGGAAATGGCAATCCACTCCAGTATTCTTGCCTGGAAAATCCTAGGAACAGAGAAGCCTGGCAGGTACAGTCCATGGGCTCTTAAGAGTTAGAAAGACTTAGTGACTAAACCAAACCATATAATACATACATATATATATATATATAATATCACTTAGATGTGGAATCTAATACAGCAAGCAGAACGTGTAAAAGCACAGAGTAGACTAGTGTTACCAGAGGCTGGGAGCTGGGGAAATTGCAGAGATTGTTGAATAAGGGTATAAACTTACAATCAGTAGACAAATAAGTTTTGTAGATCTAATGTACAACATAGTAACTGTAGACAATAATACTGTGATATAACCTTCAAAGTTGCTAAGGACTAGATCTTAACTGCTCCCACCACAAAAATGATCATTTTTTTATAACAGTATTCTTTATTTTTATGATAGTACTTTAAAAAGCTTTTGTTTACTTATTTTTGGCTTCGCTGGGTCTTAGTTGCTGCGCATAGGCTTCCTCTAGTTGTGGTGAACGGGGGCTACTCTCTTGTTGCAGTGAGTGGGCTTCTCATTGCAGTGGCTTCTCTTGCTATGGAACACAGGCTCTGGGGCGCGTGGGCTTCAGTAGCTGTGGCTCAAGGGCTCCAGAGAACAGAGTCAGTAGCTGCGGCACATGAGTTTAGCTGCCCTGTGGCATATGGAGTCTTCCTGGACCAGGGATCAAATCCATGTTTCCTGCACTGAAAGGTGGATTCTTAACCACTAGATGACCAGAGAAGTCCCCAAAATGATTATGTGACATGATAGAAGTGTCAACTACCGCTATGGTGGTGATCATGTTGCAATATACAAGTGTATCAAATCTACACTGTTGTACACCTTAGACTTACACACTGTTATAGTTCAACTATATCTCAATAAAAAATTTTTAAATATATACATAAATGAATATTGTCCACTATTAGAAATAGTTACAATGCATATAAGATAAAAAATGTTAGCTGATATTTGCTGAGTACTTATGTCCAGTCTAATGCAATGTGCTACATGTGCTCTATCTCAAATTCTCACTGCAGTCCTGCCAGGTGGATTTTATTGTTTCTATTTTGTTCTTGAGAAAATTGAAGATCAGAGAGGTTAGTAGAATAGGCCACACATTGTCATACAGCAGAACCAGATGTGAATCTAAAATCTGTCTGACTCCAGTGCTAGTTTTTTCCCCAGAACACCCAGCTGCTTTTGATTATTGTTAAGATCTTGAAAGACACAAATTAGATTTTGATTTATTCTTTTCCATTTCTTTCCAGCTCCAAGTACAGCCCAGTACGGAATTACCGGGAGCGCTGACGTTCTTTTCTCCTGCTGGTACCTTGTGTTGACACTGTCCTCTTTCACCAGCTTATTCTACCTGAAGAATGCCATTCTACAATAAATATAAAGACCCATAAAAGGCTTTTAAGGATTCTCTGAAAGTGCTGATGGCTGGATCCAATCTGGTACAGTTTGTTAAAAGCAGCGTGGGATATAATCAGCAGTGCTTACATGGGGATGATCGCCTTCTGTAGAATTGCTCATTATGTAAATACTTTAATTCTACTCTTTTTTTGATTAGCTACATTACCTTGTGAAGCAGTACACATTGTCCTTTTTTTAAGACGTGAAAGCTCTGAAATTACTTTTAGAGGATATTAATTGTGATTTCATGTTTGTAATCTACAACTTTTCAAAAGCATTCAGTCATGGTCTGCTAGGTTGCAGGCTGTAGTTTACAAAAAAAACGAATATTGCAGTGAATATGTGATTCTTTAAGGCTGCAATACAAGCATTCATTTCCCTGTTTCAATAAGAGTCAAACCACATTTACAAAGATGCATTTTTTTTCTTTTTTGATAAAAAAGCAAATAATATTGCCTTCAGATCATTTCTTCAAAATATAACATATCTAGATTTTTCTGCTCGCATGATATTCAGGTTTCAGGAATGATCCTTGTAATATAACTGGCTGTGCAGCTCTGCTTCTCTTTCCTGTAAGTTCAGCATGGGTGTGCCTTCATAAAATAATTTTCTCTTCATCTCCAACTAATAAAATGTTTTTGCCAAATTCTATAACTTGAAAGCAAAAATAAACCACAATGATAAAGTTAATACTAACTATATCCTGTCTCTAAAGAACAAAGGAGCTATCAAATTGTAAAAATCTCTTCCCTCATTACCAATAGGGTTTTGAGAATTTTGCCCCACGATAGCTCAGCTTTGTGATGAAGACAATTTAACTAATATAGTACAGGTAAATCCACTGTATGATTTCTTTAGTTGTAGCTAAATGTTAGATCCACTTTGGGAAATAATTCCCTTTAAAATGATAGCACAGTCCATCCAAAATTGTCTGGCAATACAGCATCTTTTCCTTTCACTATTACAAGCCAAAATTTTTAAGGTAGTTTGTCAGAAAGGACACAAAGTCCAATTACCTAACATTAAATGAGATGGTAAACGTTCAAAATTAATTTGGTTCTGTGGCAAATAAGTTGGTATGCTAGATATAGTGTTCCTGTGGACAGGAGCATTTTGCATATTTTCCAGCTGAAAACATTACTCAGTTGATAGTTTGGCATACATGTTGTACAAAAATGCTCCAAAATATAACAAATATTCCATCCTAGTATGCAGCAGATCAATCCCTGAAATAACTAATTCTGTGGTTGAATCTTTCTCTATAGCCATGTCAGCTTAAACAAGCAAAGCTAAAATGAAAAAAAAAAATGCTTTATTTCTTACATGATATATGTAAGATGTGTTCAAATGAAGACAAGCCATTAGTGATGAAGAATATCTTAAAATAAATTAATTGCTAAATTATCATGGATTTTAAATTATTTCTATCACAAGGAATGAAAACTACATTTTTGAAGGAAAATGCTGTTATTCTACAAGTATTATATTACAAGAATAGTTCAATGGTTTACTCTTTACTAAAGACAGACCATAGCCTTGAAAGCCATTTGCAAGTTTGATAAAGTTACCAATTTTACTATCCCTAGAGAAATTTCTGCAAATAGTTCCCTTTTGCAAGTTATAACAACACCTGCTAATATAGTTAGAAACAAGATATTTAAGATATCTAATGTAGATAAGTAAAATATAAGTAAAATTTTGTCCCAAAGTATACCATAAATCTATTTTAATTAGAAATGTGAATCCTAAATGAGGAGGCATATATATACAACATTTCCACAAAATGACAATGATATGGCACAATGCTATTAAATTGACTGTAATAATTTATTATGTTATTTTGACTGATACACTAAGAAAGGTTTTTACAAAAACCACATATGACATTTTAACTTTGATTATTATTGATTTGCTTTTCAAAATCTTTTTGTGGAATTGGTGAGTAAACTACAAAATATTTTTTGTGTGTATTGCAGCTTTAAAGTGGCACACTCCATAATAATCTACTTACTAGAAATAGTGGTGCTACCACAGAAGTGTTAACCATCAGTACCATTGTTTGGGAGAAAGAAACAGATCAAGAATGCATATTATACAGTGATCGCTTTCCTAGAGTAAAAATACCTCCTCTTTGTAAGGTTTGTAGGGTAAATGTGAGGTAAACTGAGGTATAAACTATGGATGAACCAAATAATTAGTTCAAAGTGTTGTCATGATTCCGAATTTGTGGAGTCTGGTGTTTTTCCCATAGAATGTGACAGAAGTACAGTCATAGCTCAGTAGCTATATGTATTTGCCTTTATGTTAGAAGAGATTTTCTTGAGTGACATTTTTAAATAGAGGAGGTATTCACTATGTTTTTCTGTATCAAGCAGCATTCCTAGTTGTTAGGCCCCTGGACAGAGTGAAATCATGAGTATTTATGAGTTCAATATTGTTCAAATAAGGCTACAGTATTTGCTTTTTTGTGTGAATGTATTGCATATAATGTTCAAGTAGATGATTTTACATTTATGGACATTTGAAATGTCTGATTACTCCATTTTATCAGTCCTGATTGTACAAGATTGTTGCAATTTCAAAATAGCAGTTTTATGAAACTGATTTATCTTTTGATCTATAACAATTTTTCTAGCTATTCATTTCAGCATTATATTTCTACAGGTTCGATTTGTGGGACTCTTTTTGTTGCCCCTGAATTTTTTTCAAAGAAAGAAAAAAGAAAAAGCAGTTGAGAAAGTAGAGTAGAAAGAAAAAAGACTGACGGGGGAAAAGGTAAAGGGGAAAGAAAAAAAGCAAGGAAGGAAAAGAAGGAAAGAGGGAAGAAGAAAGGAGAGGCTGAGAGGGAGGGAAGAGCCAGAATATTAGGGTAGTCGACATAATTCACTTGCATTCTTTTAACTGCAACTGGTGTAATTATGTTTTATTTACAATGATCCCATTTGAAACATAAATCCTGTTACACCATTGAGTTACTATTATGCAGCAATTGTATAATGAAAAGTACTGCCCAAACTACAGTATTGTGTTATGGCGGGGACACTACAAGATTTGAGAGAGAGAGAACATCAAACTTAAAGCCACTGTTGGGGAGTTCAAACTTAGCTGAAAAATTAATGCTTCATCATAACATTTAAGCTATATCTAGAAAGTAGACTGGAGAACTGAGAAAATTACCAGATAATTCAGGACAATATATATAAATACCCCAGTGTGTGAACTCAGAAAACTCTGAGAAATTTATCAAAGCTGATTATCTATATTGATTAAATTTACTGAATAACTGTTAATTTATCCATTGTGCTTAGCTTTGTGACACAGCCGAAAGTTATCTATTTAATCTTTTCAATAAAAATTGTTTTTTGAAATTCAGAAATGATTTAAAAAGAGGTCAGGTTTTTAACTATTTATTGAAGTATGTGGATGTACAGTATTTCAATAGATATGAATATGAATAAATGGTATGCCTTAAGATCCTTTGAATATGTATTTACTTTAAAGACTGGAACAAGCTCTTCCTGTCTTTTAGTAAAACATCCATATTTCATAATCTGATGTAAAATATGTTGTACTGTTTCCAATAGGTGAATATAAAGTCAGTTTATCAATTAAAATATGTACTTGACTCATTTGAAAATTCTACTAATTTGAGGGAAAAGGGAAGAAATAGTAAACATATTTCTGCTATTCCCTTCTTTCTGTTGCTTCCACTGTACCACACTCACATGTCTCAGATACTCCAAAGCAACACAAGATGAAAATGTTAGATACTACAATTTAAAAAGGATCCATTTTGTGGCCATTCCCTCTGTTACTGCTTCCCCAAAGGTCTAACAAGCTGAACTACATCTAGCCTGAAGAAGAAAAAATGCATCACGGTAAGCAACACAGACTGATGATGAAATTTCGTTGGTTTTACAGACTAACCATCTGAAAATGGAAATGCCTATAGAAGTTAGGCAGAGAGTACAATTTCATGAGATTGCTGGGTATCAAACAAGGAGTATATTCCACTTCAAGGCATTCAGATACTATTTCAATAAAAACACCTTGCTTTCCAAACAAAATGTGATTTGACTGAAAGCCCATAGTTTGTAACAGCTGTAACATTTGTGTAAAACAAGGGCCACTCCAAATGAATGATTTAACCTCTCTTTTCCAAATCTGTTCATTTATACTCATCATGCAATTAAAAGGGGACAATGTGGTAGATAAAATAACAAACTGTGAAAAAGATTTACACTTGATGCATTAAGCTATTTTGAATCAGTATCGGTGTCATTGCCATTCTGGGAAAACCATATCTACCAAATCTCTTTCCCTTTTCAAAACCAAAAACAGGCACAAATAAACATCTTATTTTCCCTCTGGCTCATTATTTCTCCCTTTGTAATTTCTATTCTGCAAACAATCACATGGAAACATAAGTATCAAGTCTCAGACTCTGAAAGCTAGCATGTGAAGCAGAACTATTTTTCTCTCTGAATATCAGAGGTCAAAACACAGATACTTCAAAATGACATCCAGCTACTTGGAAGATAATTACTTACTTTTGCCTGGCAGGCAGAAATTTAAAAATTTTAAGAGAAAAACTTCCAAGAATAATTCATTCAAGATAATGTAATTTGATTCAAACACCAGAGTGTCAGTGTACTCATCCTGAACTTTCCAAGAAGCATACACCTTCACACTCATATGCACTTTTTCCTAATAATCCCAGATTTATGGAAAATATTTAGAAATTGACATATATAGTAGAAAAAGAAAAAAAAACTGGCAAATGAATGAATGAATACTTTGCATTCTTCCTGGAAAGGAAGAAAGAAGGAATAGATTTCAGTTTTCTACCTAAAAGCTCCTCCCACAGTTCTCCTAAGACTACCATGACTCCCCCAAGGCCTTCAGTCTAAGAATTCTACTCATTTCTGCTCAGCTCAGAGACAGCAGTGTCAGCTAGAATTACTTCTGAAGTGTCACAGCTATCTCTATCTTGAATTTTACCATGGCAAAATTTAGCAGACATTAAATGTACTTTAAAACATTATTATTGTCTCATTGATGATGAAATAAGATTCAGAAATTTTAAGTCACTTGCTGAGGGTTATGCTTTTACTAAGTGGCAGATTTGAACCAAATGTGCAATGCAGAATACTCCCAATTTGTTTCAATATCCATGAGCCTCCTTAGAAATAAATATGACCACATTACTAGCTTCACAAACAAATATATGTACATTTATATTTATATACAAGGAACTTTATTTACATGTAGATATTTTTTTTCCCTTTAATGCCATCCCTTTATTTTCCAAAGCCTCCAGAGGTTATGTGGTTTAAAGATGAATCACATTATACATCTCATCTAAAAATTTGGGTATGCAACTGGACACATAGCCCTTGCTAATATTAGGCCCATCACACCAAATGGAGGCTCTTGTCATAAAGCATATGTATATTTTTTATATAGCATTTTGCAAAAGCCTACCAAGTTTTGAATAACCCACTGACTATTCCTCAGGCATCTGCAATCAACAGAATTCTTAGAAATGATGAGTAGAATATATACACACATTTTTTAAAATACACAATAGAATACTGATTTTAATCTTAAGCGATGTTGTTTGAGCCAATTTATGCCAAAATACTAATTATATGCACATCTGTTTGTGCTGGGGCAGGAGAATGAGAGAAAGATTCTAATTTTAGAAATTAAACTATATACAACCTAAGGAATACACTTGCATTTTGTTTTCAAAATAGAAATATAATGCAGATCCTGTAAATGTCACTCTAGTCTGAAAAAACAGAAAGCAAAGCTTTCACATACATGTAAAATGAACACATCAATTCATTAATGAAGGATGCGGCAAATCTGGGTTCCATCTCTGGGTCACAATAATGTGGAGAAGGGAATGCAACCTACTCCAGTATTGTTGCCTGGAGAATGGCATGGACAGAGGAACCTGACAGGCTATAGTCCATGGGGTTGCAAAGAGTCAGATATGGTTGAGTGACTATCACTTTCAAGAAGTTACAACGGGATAAAAGGACAATCCAAAGAACAGGAATATTTATAGATTAAGAATATTGAAATTAATATGTTTATAGAGGCAAAACTGGATTCTTCCAGAGTAAGGAGAAGAATTAAGTTGTAACCTTAACCAACAGAACTCATATATGTGTTGGATGACAAGATATACTTTGCCTTGCTATCATTACAACTTGTAAAATTGTTCAAATGCAGTGAAAAGTGGAGTCCCCATAGAATCAGAACCAGGTAAACTTCAAGGGTGTTTGCTAAGGAGTGCCTGGGTTTTTCATGCACACAGCTTTTTCCCTAAAATAATGAGATGCAAAAGTCTTAAAAGCACATGAATTAAATGAATTGCCAATATTTTAAGGTTTGATAATATAACCTCTATTGTAATGATTCAGATAAAACCACATTATCTATATCTAATATTTTACATTTTCTGTATTCTAATTACTCATTTTCTTCCTTAATCACAAACCAATACCCAATAGTTTGGTACATATAGAGGAGAAATAAACAATTAAAATATAACAAGGATGACATTCTTCAATAATCTACCTTGTTGAAAAGTGAATATATTTTGAACACTTGTTAAAAGAAGAAGTTTTTTATCATTTGCAGGGAGGAGCATTTAATTCTTGGGATAATAGGAATTTTTATGAAAAATAAGGAGAATGAAGTAACGGTTAAGATGGCAATATCTCTTCAACCAAATACAACAGTAATGTTGAAAACACTGCAAGACACCATTGAACTGAATGGTCTGCTTCCACTTACTGCTAATGAACCTCGTCCTTGCAAATTTTGGTTTGGTAGACGCTACAGGAGGTAACATGGTTCATTAGGCTTTCAAAGCTTTAAAATGTTAAAGGAGGTGGTTTTCCTCCTTCATTTCAAGTGAATTGCTAAAAGCATCATGATGTTCCTCAGTGGAACTTTGAATTTGTTAGTTTCTTTATTAATTTTGACTTTTTTACATTCAAAAAAGCTAACTTTACACCAAATGCAGCATACTTCAACTTCCTGCAGGTTTGAATTGTGCTTAAGCAAATATTCCAAGCACATGGAATTTCCTGAGAAAATTTCAGGACCTTATTTTAGAAAAAGGACTTAAGCAATATTCTTTACAGACTGGAATATGCTAATAAAAAGAGCAATTTTCTTAATTGCACCCAATAGAATCCATAGAACTCTTACATAGTTTTCTAAAATGTAGTTTTATAAATAGTTTTCATAAATGTAGGTTGCAGTTGCCCTGAAACTTAACATCTCCCTACTACACATTTGACTAGTGACCTGGCCAAAAATGCGGTCAATAGCTTATTTATGACATACTCCTTAAGAAATTGTTGCCAGAGATTTGAAACTGCTCCAAGCTGATGTCTTTCAAAACAAAGCACATACTCACACATACAAACACAAAATCACATTGCTGTCAGTGATCTGGAAAATAAGCTTCCAAGCCAGCCATGTGGTGTTCTGGATAATTCAAAAAACGAAGAAGAAATGACAACAGTGCAGCCAACAGTTTCTGTTTAAGTTTCATTTGCTAAGACTTTCGTGTAAGTAACATCTTGTGATTGAATTAATCAGAAGGTGGCACCTGCTTTAATTGCTGATATGGAGAAAAACAGATTTTTTTGGGAATAAAATTTATTTTTGGAAATACATTTTTCCTGTTGATACTATGTAACTAGTTTATGATGCTTTTGAAAGTCTTACTATCTAATAATTTTAAATGTTGACAAGGAGAAAGACGGGTTTTTTTTTTTTTTTTAACTTGGAATAATTTTTTTCCTGGAAGTGTGTATTTCCAATTTGTAGATAGACAAACTTGCATGTATGTTCACAAATTTCTATTCTCGCATAATTCAATTGTAACAATACATTAACAAAACCTTTATGGTTTAATATGTGATGGAAATACATCTTTCACCAAGTAACACAAGAACTTATATAATGATCTCAATTTTTACACTGAGGTACTCAGCTAATATCTCAGGCTAGCATCATTTCAAGAAGAATCTAGCATCTGTTGATTATGGATATGTTAAAAATCAACTTAGTTTAGAATAAGAAGACATTATTTAATTTTTGTCAGATAACTCAAAATGTTCACATGTCACATCCTTTCAGGCATTCATTCTACAAGAAAGTGTGATTATATAACCTTTGAAGAGACTTTTAAAAGGAATTAACTGATAGAGTTAATCTGAATATTTAGAAGACAACCACCAAACTGGAGCAAAAGGTCTCTGTTTCTCTAATGCTTTCTCTAGGAGGCCAATCTTACCTTAAATTTGAAAAAAGAGAGAAGGAGAAGAAAAAAAAGAGGGAAAAGAGGAGCATGACAAGGATGGAGGGAGGAAGAAGCAAGGGAGGAGGGAGGGAGAGAGAGAGAAAAATTAACAATGTATTTTCTGTTCTGAAAAATAATAGGGAAATGTTCCCAAAGAAAGACTCTGTGTGTGTGTGTGTGTACAAACTGCCGCCCAGATCTATATTGAACAACAATGCCTTTTCTTTGCAATATGACTTCAGTTTCCACACTTAGATTACTAAATACGGTAAAGCAAATAAAGTTTTCTATTCTGTATTTTGCAATTGTCATTCATCTTATTTCTTTTAAAGTTTAATTGACATTCATCTATAATAGATTTTGGGTATTATATCATACTGTTTTCTGAAGAAAATATGACCATTTCATTTTATCACACATAATGAAAGAGAGAAAACATCCATTGCTCTGTGACGTGGAGAGTTAATAGTGAATTCTCATAAGAAATTTCTTAGTAATAAAATCTGAATTTGAATATGTTCAGATCAGATCATATCAGTCGCTCAGTCGTGTCCGACTCTTTGCAACCCCATGAAACGCAGCACGCCAGGCCTCCCTGTCCATCACCAACTCCCGGAGTTCACTCAGACTCACGTCCATCGAGTCAGTGATGCCATCCAGCCATCTCATCCTCTGTCGTCCCCTTCTCCTCTTGCCCCCAATCCCTTCCAGCATCAGAGTCTTTTCCAATGAGTCAACACTTCGCATGAGGTGGCCAAAGTACTGGAGTTTCAGCTTCAGCATCATTCCTTCCAAAGAAATCCCAGGGCTGATCTCCTTCAGAATGGACTAGTTGGATTTCCTTGCAGTCCAAGGGACTCTCAAGAGTCTTCTCCAACACCACAGTTCAAAAGCATCAATTCTTCGGTGCTCAGCCTTCTTCACAGTCCAACTCTCACATCCATATATAACCACAGGAAAAACCATAGCCTTGACTAGATGAACCTTTGTTGGCAAAGTAATGTCTCTGCTTTTGAATATGCCATCTAGATTGGCCATAACTTTCCTTCCAAGGAGTAGGCGTATTTTAATTTCATGGCTGCAGTCATCATCTGTAGTGATTTTGGAGCCCCAAAAAATAAAGTCTGACGCTGTTTCCACTGTTTCCCCATCTATTTCCCATGAAGTGATGGGACCGGATGCCATGATCTTCATTTTCTGAATGTTGAGCTTTAAGCCAACTTTGTCACTCTCCACTTTCACTTTCATCAAGAGGCTTTTGAGTTCCTCTTCACTTTCTGCCATAAGAGTGGTGTCATCTGCATATCTGAGGTTATGGATATTTCTCCCGGCAATCTTGATTCCAGCTTGTGTCTCTTCCAGTCCAGCGTTTCTCATGATGTATTCTGCATATAAGTTAAATAAGCAGGGTGACAATATACAGCCTTGACGTACTCCTTTTCCTATTTGGAACCAGTCTGTTGTTCTATGTCCAGTTCTAACTGTTGCTTCCTGACCTGCATACAAATTTCTCAAGAGGCAGATCAGGTGGTCTGGTATTCCCATCTCTTGAAGAATTTTCCACAGTTTATTGTGATCCACACAGTCAAAGGCTTTGGCATAGTCAATAAAGCAGAAATAGATGTTTTTCTGGAACTCTCTTGCTTTTTCCAAGATCCAGCGGATGTTGGCAATTGATCTCTGGTTCCTCTTCCTTTTCTAAAACCAGCTTGAACATCTGGAAGTTCATGGTTCACATATTGTTGAAGCCTGGCTTGGAGAATTTTGAGCATTACTTTACTAGCGTGTGAAATGAGTGCAATTGTACGGTAGTTTGAGCATTCTTTGGCATTGCCTTTCTTGGGATTGAAATGAAAACTGACCTTTTCCAGTCCTGTGTCCACTGCTGAGTTTTCCAAATTTGCTGGCATAGAGTGCAGCACTTTCACAGCATCATCTTTCAGGATTTGGAATAGCTCAACTGGAATTCTATCACTCCACTAGCTTTGTTCATAGTGATGC
Source organism: Bos indicus (assembly GCF_029378745.1). Lineage (NCBI taxonomy): Eukaryota > Metazoa > Chordata > Mammalia > Artiodactyla > Bovidae > Bos > Bos indicus. Next base: position 74,118,094 of record NC_091762.1, read on the forward strand.
TTCCTAAGGCTCACTTGACTTCACATTCCAGGATGTCTGGCTCTAAGTCAGTGATCACACCATCGTGATTATCTGGGTCATGAAGATCTTTTTTGTACAGTTCTTCTGTGTATTCTTTCCATCTCTTCCCACTTTGTAAATATTCACAGTAAAATAAAGAGTCAGATCTTCTATGATTGTCAGGAATAAAGTTTTGGTGATGTTTGAAAAAATCCCCAAAGGCCTGTGAATTTAACTCTTTCAATTTCAGGCTTTCAGAAAAACTGAAAACATTTTTCAAATCTAAATAAAACTTTATTTTAAGGAGTCTCAATATTTTTTGTCTGTGATACCAGTATAGTCACATGTCACAGTCTGTCAGTCTTGGTTGCCAACAACAGAAACAGACTGGCTAGTTTGAGCAGAAAAGGAATTCATATACTCTTGGATAACTCTCAGAATGATGGAAAACCTGGAGAACAGGATGACATCAATACAGGAAATGCAACAGAAAATGCAGCCAATAGATAGCCAAGCACACAGGTAAGATCATGCTACAGGTAAGGATAACGTTTTCATGGACATACGTCATCTCCTTTGGAGTCTCAGCTCCACTACTGCTACTCTGAGTAATGCCTAAATATTCTCATATCTGCTTCATTTACCCAAGATCCAAACTCCAGACCAGTTGACCAAACCTAAGTTTATAATATCAAGAACTAAGTCCTCTCACTTGAATTTTAGAAGCAGGAGGAGGGGCCCTTTCTTTTACTAAGATTCATTTGTAGAAGACATTTCCAAGTGATAGAGTGCTTAGATACCATCTAGCCAATATATGAAAAAGGCCATTACACGTGCTCTAAGCAGGTGAGTTTGTAAAAACTTGTACATGAAAGGTATATATTTGCTGTCAAGCTAATTTAGTGGAGATTCTCTATTTTAACTATTATCTAAGAAAATAGTTCAGTTATACCTACATATTTAGATTCTTCTATACAAAATTCTTTGGCTTATTATAATGAATATACTGAATAATTTATCAGATTTTCTATTTTATTTGATGTAGTCTTGAATAGTGGAATTGATGTGAATTTTAAGCTTAATTCATAAATAATAATAAATTCAGTCTGGGGAGATAGATTTATATAGATATATATGTTGTTGCTGTTGTTCAGTCCCACAGTCATGTCTGACTGTTTGCAACCCCATGGACTGCAGCGCTTCCCTCTCCTTCACTATCTCTCGGAGCTTGTTCAAATTCATGTCCATTGAGTCAGTGATGCCATCCAACCATTTCATCCTCTGTCATCCCTTTCTCCTCCTGCCCTCAATCTTTCTCAGCATCAGGGTCTTTTTAAATGAGTCAGTTCTTTGCATCACGTGGCCAATATTGCAGTTTCAGCTTCAGTATCAGTCCTTCCAATGAATATTCAGGACTGATTTCCTTTAGGATCGACTGGTTTTATTTCCTTGCAGTCCAAGGAACTCTCAAGACTCTTCTCCAACACCACAGTTCAAAAGCATCAATTCTTCGGCATTCAGCTTTCTTTATAGTCCAGCTCTCACATACTATATATGACTACTGGAAAACCAGTAGCTTTGACTAGACAGACCTTTGTCGGCAAATATCTCTGCTTTTAATATGCTGTCTAAGTTGGTCATAGCTTTTCTTCCAAGGAGCACACATCTTTTAATTGTATGGCTGAAGTCACCATCTGCAGTGATTTTGGAGACCAAAAACATAAAGTCTGTCACTGTTTCCATTGTTTCCCCATCTATTTGCCATGAAGTGATGGGACTGGATGCCATGTTCTTCGTTTTTAGAATGTTGAGTTTTAAGCCAGCTTTTTCACTCTCCTCTTTCTCTTTCAAGAGGCTCTTTAGTTCCTCTTCAATTTCTGCCATACGGGAAGTGTCATCTATGTATCTGAGGTTATTGATATTTCTCCTGGCAATCTTGATTCCACCTTGTGCTTCATCTAGCCCAGCATTTCGCATGATGTACTCTGCGTATAAGTTAAATAAGCAGGGTGACAATATACAGCCTTGACATACTCCTTTCCCAATTTTGAACTAGTTTGTTGTTCCATGTATGATTCTAACTGTTGTTTCTTGACTTGCATATAGATTTCTCAGGGGGCAGGTAATTTCATCTGGTATTCCCATCTCTTTAAGAATTTTCCACAGTTTGTTATGACCTACACAGTCAAAGGCTTTGGCATAATAAATAAAGAAGAAATAGATGTTTTTCTGGTTTTCTCATGCTTTTTTAATGATCTAACAGATGTTGGCAATTTATCCCTGGTTCCTCTGTCTTTTCTAAATACAGCTGGAACATCTGGAAGTTCACAGTTCATGTACTGTTGAAGCCTGGCTTGGAGAATTTTGAGCATTACTTTGCTAGCATGTGAGATGAGTGCAATTGTGTAGTAGTTTGAACATTCTTTGGCATTGCCCTTCTTTGGGACTGGAATGAAAACTGATCTTTTCCAGTCCTGTGGCCAATGCTGAGTTTTCCAAATTTGCTGGCATACTGAGTGTAGCACTTTCACAGCATCATCTTTTAGGATTAGAAATAGCTCAACTGGAATTCCATCACCTCCACTAGCTTTGTTCAGAGTGATGCTTCCTAAGGCCCACTTGACTTCGCATTCCAGGATGTCTGGCTCTAGCTGAGTGATCACACCATCGTGGTTATCTGGGTCATGAAAATCTTTTTTGTATAGTTCTGTGTAATCTTGCCACTTCTTCTTAGTATCTTCTGCTTCTTTTAGGTCCCTACCATTTCTGTCCTTTATTGTGCCCATCTTTGCATGAAATGTTCCCTTGGTATCTCTAATTTTTTTTTATTGATTTTGCCGAATATTGAAATGAATCTGCCACAGGTATACATCTGTTCCCCATCCTGAACCCTCCTCCCTCCTCCCTCCCCATACCATCCCTCCCGGTCGTCCCAGTGCACCAGCCCCAAGCATCCAGTATCGTGCTTCGAACCTGGACTGGCGACTCGTTTCATACATGATATTCTACATGTTTCAATGTTATTCTCCCAGATCTTCCCACCCTCTCCCTCTCCCACAGAGTCCACAAGACTGTTCTATACATCAGTGTCTCTTTTGCTGTCTCGTATACAGGGTTATTGTTACCGAGTATCTCTAATTTTTTGAAGAGATCTCTAGTCTTTCCCTTTCTATCGTTTTCCTCTATTTCTTTGCATTGATCACTGAGGAAGGCTTTCTTATCTCTCCTTGCTATTCTTTGGAACTTTGCCTTCACTTGGGTATATCTTTTTTTTTCTCCTTTGCCTTTAGCTTCTCTTCTTTTCTCAGCTATTTGTAAGGCCTCCTATGACAACCATTTTGCCTTTTTGAATCTCTTTTTCTTAGGGATGGTCTTGATCTCTGCCTTCTGCACAATGTCATGAACATCCGTCTCTAGTCCTGCAGGCACTCTATCAGATCTAATCCTTTGAATCTATTTTTCACTTCCACTGTATAATAGTAAGGTATTTAATTTAGGTCATACCTGAATGACCTAGTGGTTTTCCCTGTTTTCTTCAATTTAGATCTAATTTTGCAAAAAGGAGTTAATGGTCTCAGCCACAAACATCTCCTGGTCTTGTTTGTGCTGACTATATAGAGCTTTTCCACCTTTGGCTGCAAAGAATATAATCAATATCATTTCGGTATTGACTATCTGGTGATATCCATGTGTAGAGTCATCTCTTGTTTTGCAGGAAGAGGGTGTTTGCTAAGACCAGTGCATTCTTGTGGCAAAACAGTGTATATAGATAAATAAGATACTTAGATATAGAGATAGATAGAGATAACTTTCCTTTTCTCAATGTTCCCTAGTATGAGAAAAATTTGCAAGCCATGACTTTGCTTAAAGTTTCCTTAGTAAAAACAACAATCAAAACAAATAGGCAAAAATCTCTCTCACTCAAAATATGTCTACTGTTACTTAGAATAGAATAAGCATATATCTTGAACCTTTAGTTCAAGTAAGGGTTTTCTTAGTAGTAGTTTGGCTTCCATGACAATTATGTATTTTAAATGTAGAGAAGTATAAAATATTTTATATCACATTTAATATTTCAGGTTTTTTTTACATTTTTATTTTATATTGGAATAGAATTTATTAACAATATTGTATTAGTTACAGGTATATAGCAAAGTGGTTCAGTTACATATCTATTATTTTTCAAATTCTTTTCCCATTTATATTATTACAGAGTATTGAGCAGACTTCCCTGTGCTACACAGTAGGTCCTTGTTTAGTTATCTATTTTAAATATGCAGTGTGTACATGTCAATCCCAAACTCCCAATCTATCCCCCTACTTTTAATATTTTAGTTTTAATATGCATTTTTCTTCTACTCTTAACTCAATGCATCAAACAGGATTATGTGTGTGAGCAGGCTGTAAATGAGTCATATTAAAAATAAATATCAAGCCTAGTCACCCTTGGGAATGTACCTTTGCAGAACATCCCAGTATTCCAAATCAGATCAACCTATCTCCCTTTTATATTGAAATTATAGTAATGTTAGTTTAAGTACAGGTAAGCTCTGAAGATTTGGAACTTTTCAGAAAGCCTATAAACTGAATTCCAGATTTCTTCCCCAGAGAAGAAACTTTACTGAGATTCTGTTATCTATGAAATTTCTACATTAATAATTTGAATACTGTTACAATGAGAAAAAAAGTCAAAAATTATCAATCTGAAAAAAAAACAAAAACAAAATAGTAAAAGCACATTAATTAATTGAATAGCACATTCATGGCTAATTATTTTGTAGGTCCTTTATTTAATACCAACATGGACAATGAAGGACTACAGTCAGAGAAATAGGTATCATTATTTTCCTAATGCAATGGGCTTTAAGTCTTAGGAAAAGTGATTAAGGCTCCTGTATCTACCTATGTTCCTTAACAATCAGTTATTGTTATTCAGTCACTCAACTGTGTCTGAGTCTTTGGGATCCCATGAACTGCAGCACATCAGGCTTCCCTGTCCTTTACGATCTCCTGTAGTTCACTCAAACTCATGTCTACTAAGTCAGTGATGCCATCCAACCATCCATTCCTCTGCCACCCCATCCTCTGGCCCTCAATCTTTCCCATAATCTGAGTCTTTTCCAATGAGTTGGCTCTTTGCATCAGGTGTACTGAGTATCCTGACTTAAAATGTGATATTGTTTTATTCACCACACATTTAGTGAGTGCAAAATTTTACCAAAACAGTGTTATTGTATAAGGATGAAGGATCACAATAGATTGAATGAGATCCAAAATGATTAGAACACAAATTTTACAGTTTGTAACATAACATCACAACACAAACACTGCAAATATGCTTATGATGTGTTTGGGGAGTACTGAAGACACAGCAATTAACTGTATGCAGGAGGCAGAAAAGACTTCCCAGAAGAGCTGACATTGAAGTTTGATCTTGCAATATGGCAATGTTGTGCTGTTGTAAACTGCAATACAATTTTGATAAATATGAGATTGATTCCTCATTTAGAGCAATGCATGTCAAAATAGTAAAATTCATTTTAATTTATGGCCAAAACATTACCACTTATATACATCAAACACAAAACATTACCACTTATATACATCAAACACAAATCTGACACCCACTGCCTCCCACCATTTCTTTCTTCCCATCCCTGTTGAATTCACTGTAGTCAGGTTTCTGTTCCTACACCTCAGTAAAACTCTGTGTCATAAGTGATCTTCATGTTGCTAAATCCAAATGTAATCTCTTAGTCCTTGTCTTACTTGACCTGGTTAGTATATCGCTTGAAGAAAGTGAAAGTTGCTCAGTCAGTGTCCGATGCTGCGATCTCATGGACTGTCCATGGAATTCTCCAGGCCAGAATACTGAGCAGGTAGCCTTTCCCTTCTCCAGGGGATCTTCCCAACACAGGGATCAAACCGATCCAGGTTTCCCGCATTGCAGGCAGATTCTTTACCAACTGAGCTATCAGGGAAGCCTGCTTATTCCTTCTTAAAAGTATTTTAAAAAGTATTTTCAATATTCAGCTTCCATAAAACCACACGTGTCTATTTTTCTCCTTTTTAGCTACTCCTTTTCAGATTCCTCCTTTTCTTCCACATGAGGGTACATTCTTCAAACTGCTTCTTTTTCTGCTTCACTCAATCCCTAGGAGATATTATTCAACCTCTCAGCTTTAAGTGGCCTCTAAATGCTGCTCCATATCTGTATCTCTAGCTGAAAAGTGAGCACCAAACTCAAGACTGATGTACCCAACCACACACTCAGTAGCTCCACTTGTAACAGTCAAGGAAACATCCACACTTAAAAGTGTTAAATCTGATCTTCGCATATTTCCCTATAAACTAGATCCTCCTGCTGTCATCCTCATCTCAGGAAATGAAATTCCATTCTTTCAGCTGTTCAAACCCTAAAATTTCAAGTCATCTTTGACATCTTTCCCTTAGACTCCACATCTGGTTCATCATTAAGTCCTGTCAACTCTAACTTCAAAATACATCTAGAACATGATGACTTCTCTTCTCTACCCTGGTCTCAGCCACATCGTTGCTTGCCTGGATTTTCATAATAGGCTTTGAACTGGTCACTCTGATTCTAGTCTAGGCTTCTTCACTCTACTTCAACATTGGAATCATAGCAAGCCTGTCAGTTCTGCAAAAACCCTCTCATACCTCTCATATTTCTCCATATCACTGAGTAGAGCCAAAATTTTTGCTATGAATCTCAAAGTCCTATGTTATCCAATATTTCATTTTCCCTATGCTATAATTCCCTATAACTCATCCCCGTATTCATTCAACTCCAGTCACACTAGCCTTCATAGTGTTTTTCAAACAGCCCAAATATGCTCCCACTTCCGGTATCCACATGCGCTCTTCCTTCCACCTGGAATGAACTTCCCCACAGATCAGCATGGATTGATCCATACTTTTCTTTAGTGGAAAAAAAAAGAGAGAGAGAGACTGAAAGTCACTCAGTCGTGTCTAACTCTGCAGTTCCATGAACTGTAGCCTACCAGGTTTCTCTGTCCATGGAATTCTCCAGGCAAGAGTACTGAGTGGGTTGCCAATTCCTTCTCCAGGGGATCTTTCCAACCCAGGTATTGAACCTGGGTCTCCTGCATTACAGGCAGATTCTTTACCATGTGAGCCACCAGGGAAGCCACTTTCCTTTAGGTCATCCCTCAACGTCACCTTTTCAGTGAAATCTTACTCTATCTAAAAGTGTAATTTCCATCATAATTATTTGTATCCCAGTTTGTTTTCTCTTTTAGCAATTGTAACTTTCACTATGTAATTTACTCATTTATCTTTTTTTTTATCTTTCCCAACAGAATATGCTTCATTATGACAGAGAATTTTTTATGTTTTTTCACTATATCTCTCATATTTAGAAGCAGTGTCTGACACATAATAGTTGTTCAATAGATGCTTGTTAAAATAATATATGTATATAGCAGAGATTCAGGATTATAGAAATAAGAATCAGTACTATTTATTCTGTGCTTTGAAAGTTACTGAAAAAGAAGTATGAATATATACTTGTTGTTTAGTTGCTAAGCCATGTGTAACTCTTTGTGACCCCGTGGCTGCAGCCCACCAATCTCCTCTGTCCATGGGATTTCCCAGGCAAGAGTACTAGAGTGGCTTGCCATTTCCTTCTCCAGGGGATCATCTTGACCCAGGAATTGAACTTGTGTCTCTTAATTGGCAGGCAGATTCTTTACCACTTAGCCACCATATCTTATGCTAAATCAGAGGCCCTTTCAACTGGGAGGAGTGTAAGAGCAATACATCAAGTATGAACCCCTGTCCCAAAGTCTACACTGATTTCTACCCAGGCCAGAATTCCAGCTAAAAGTTGAGGTGGTGACAGTTCTAAAGCTGAACTTTAACAAATATTGGCATTCTTTTCATGAAAGAATGTGTTTCCCAACTTTTCCTCTATTTTCTCTAAAAACTTATCCAATTTTATCCCTGGCCAAAGACTCATTTGGCTTGATGTTTCTAATTGGGATTATTCTCTCCACTGAAGGATTTGCAAACATATACATGGTCAACCTTGTGCATAATATTGTGATTTTGCCACCTCATGTTCTCTTAGCTTCCAGAAATTCATATGAAATATTTCCACCAGAATATATAAAATTAACTCCCTTGGCTTTCAAACAATTTCAATTAAAATCAGCAACACACTATGCTAGATTTCTTAATCTTGAAAATTACTATTTTTAGCAGGATTTTTAAAAGTTATCAATCTCAACTGGTATTATTTTTTAGATGCTCTAACTTATATGATAGCAACCCACTCCAGTATTCTTGCCTGGAGAATCCCATGAACAGAGGAGCCTGGCACGCTACAGTCCATGGGGTTGCAACAGTCGGATACGACACAGTGACTAAACCACCACCACACCAACTTATATGACAGAGAGAGTTGAGATCTCAGTCGCTTATCTTGACTGAAATTTACTTTTCATTTATGCCAAAGCCAAGTATGTAACATCACACCTGAGGTGACAGGTACTTTCTTCCATGGAGTTATTCAAGGACCAGCTGATGAAGCCTCCATGATCTTCCACATTCAACTTTACTTAGTTTAGTCACTCAGTCATGCCCAACTCTTTATGACCCCATGGACTGCAGCATGCCAGGCCTCCCAGTCCATCACCAGCTCACAGAGTTTACTCAAACTCATGTCCATCGAGTCAGGGATGCCATCCAACCATCTCATCCTGTCATACCCTTCTCCTCCTGCCTTCAATCTTTCCCAGCATCAGGGTCTTTTCAGATAAGTCAGCTCTTCACATCTAGTGGCCAAAGTATTGGAGTTTCACCTTCAACATCAGTCCTTCCAATGAACACCCAGGACTGATCTTCTTTAGGATGAACTGGTTGAATCTCCTTGCAGTCCAAGGGACTCTCAAGAGTCTTCTCCAACACCACAGTTCAAAAGCATCAATTTATCAGCGTTTAGCTTTCTTTATAGTCCAACTCTCACATCAATACATGACTACTGGAAAAACCATAGCTTTGACTAGATGGATCTAGCAAGTAGAGTCCATAAAATATACACAAATAATCATTTCTCAAGTATTTGAAATATTTTTCTCTATTTATATTTTATAAATCTCCCTGCCACTTTCAAAATATTTTTATTGATAGGGAGCTTAAATCACCATCTTATTTTGACCACAAATTCTCCACCCAGAATAAGTAAATGAGCTTCCATTAATTTAATGTTAAAATTAATGTTACTGTTGAAGCCTGGCTTGGAGAATTTTGAGCATTACTTTACCAGCATGTAAGATGAGTGCAATTGTGCTGTATTTGAGCATTCTTTGGCACCTTTCTTTGGGATTGGAATGAAAACTGATCTTTTCCAGTCCTATGGCCAATGCTGAGTTTTCCAAATTTGCTGGCATATTGAGTACAGCACTTTCACAGCATCATCTTTTAGGATTCGAAGTAGTTCAACTGGAATTCCTTCACCTCCACTAGCTTTGTTCGTAGTGATGCTCCTTAAGGCCCACTTGACTTTTCATTCCAGGATGTCTGGCTCTAGCTGAGTGATCACACCCTCGCGGTTATCTGGGTCATGAGATCTTTTTTGTATAGTTCTGTGTATTTTTGCCACCTCTTCTTAGTATCTTCTGCTTCTGTTAGGTCCCTATCATTTCTGTCCTTTATTGAGCCCATCTTTGCATGAAATGTTCCCTTGATATCTCTAATTTTCTTGACAAGATCTCTAGTCTTTCCCATTCTATTGTTTTCCTCTATTTCTTTGCACTGATTACCAAGGAAGGCTTTCTTATTTCTCCTTGCTATTCTTTGGAACTGTACATTCACTTGGGTATATCTTTCCTTTTCTCCTATGTCTTTAGCTTCTCTTCTTTTCTGTTATTTGTAAGGCCTCCTCAGACAACCATTTTGCTTTTTTGCATTTCTTTTTCTTGGGGATGGTCTTGATCCCTGTCTCCTGTACAATGTCGTGAACCTCCATCCATAGTTCTTCAGGCACCCTGACTATCAGATCTAATCCCTTGAATCTATTTCTCACTTCCACTGTATAAGCATAAGGGATTTGATTTAGTTCATACTTGAATGGTTTAGTGGTTTTCCATACTTTCTTCAATTTAAGTCTGAATTTGGCAATAAGGGGTTCATGATTTCAGCCACAGCCAGTACCTGGTCCTGTTTTTGCTGACTGAATAGAGATTCTCCATCTTTGGCTGCAAAGAATATAATCAGATTTTGATATTGACCATCCAGTGATGTCCATGTGTACAGTCTTCTCTTGTGTTGTTGCAAGAGGATGTTCGCTATGACCAGTGCATTCCCTTGGCAAAACTCTATTAGTATTTGCCCTGCTTCATAGTGTACTCCAAGGCCAAACTTGCTTGTTACTCCAGGTATTTCTTGACTTCCTACTTTTGCATTCCAGTACCCTATAAGAAAAAGGACATCTTTTGGGGGAATTAGTTCTAGAAGGTCTTGTAGGTCTTCATAGAACCGTTCAACTTCAGCCTCTTCAGCATTACCGGTCAGCGCACAGACTTGAATTACTGTGATATTGAATGGTTTGCCTTAGAAACGAACAGAGATCATTCTGTCATTTTTGAGATCGCAACCAAGTTCTGCATTTCAGACTCTTTTGTTAACTATGATCACTACTCCATTTCTTCTAAGGGATTCTTGCCCACAGTAGTAGATATAATGGTCATTTGAGTTAAAGTCACCCATTCCAGTCCATTTTAGTTGGCTGGTTGGCATTCAATATCCAGCTGCCATGCAAATGAGAAAGTGTGGAGGAGCATACAGGGAGTTTTTATGAGGTAGGCTTAGACATGACATAAATCATCTCTACATTGCATCAGCCAGCGCTTAGACTTCCAGCTTATTCCTATGTAAAAAGAGTATGGAAAACCAATACCAAAGAAAAAAAGGAAACTGATTTTTTAAAAATTAGTCTGTCTCTGCCACAATCTCCTCTGTTGGTCATTAATATCCATTTTCCCTTTTGCTCCCACATATAGAACTAATTCATCCACTCTCCTAAAATCCTATACAGTCATTGGATTCAGCTTGATGTCTAGTATCTTCTAGTGATATTAATACAAAAGCTCTCTATTAAATTCAAATGTGGCTCTTATGAATATAAAACAACATATGTCCATCTTAAGCTCCCAAACCATATACATACCCACTTTACTAAGGTAGTGAAAAAATAAATAAAAATTTCCATTCAGAAAAGGGAAATAGTGACTATGGCAAGAATTTGTCAGTTCAGTTCAGTCGCTTAATTGTGTCCGACTCTTTGTGACTCTATGGACTGTAGTATGCTAGGCTTCCCTGTCCTTCAACTCCTGGAGCTTGCTCAAACTCATGTCCATTGAGTCTGTGATGTCATCCAACCATCTCATTCTCTGTTGTCCCCTTCTCCTCCTGCCTTCAATCTTTCCCAGCATCAGGGTCTTTTCCAGTGAGTCAGTTCTTTGCATCATGTGGCCAAAGTATTGCAGTTTCAGCTTAGCATCAGTCCTTCCAATGAATATTCAGGATTGATTTCCTTTAGGATGGACTGGTTGGCTCTCCTTGCAGTCCAAGGGACTCTCAAGAGTCTTCTCCAACACAACAGTTCAAAAGTATCAATTCTTCAGTGCTCAGCTTTCCTCATAGTCCAGCTCTCACATCCATTCATGACTACTGGAAAAACCATAGCTTTGACTAAAAGGACCTTTGTTGGCAAAGTAGCATTGCTGCTTTTTAATATGCTGTCTAGTTGGTCATAGCTTTTCTTCCAAGGAGCAAGAGTCTTTTAATTTCATGGCTGCAGTCATCATCTGGAGTGATTTTGGAGCCCAGGAAAATAAAGTCTGTCACTGTTTCCACTGTTTTCCCATCTATTTGCCATGAAGTGATGGGACCGGATGCCATGATCTTTGTTTTTTGAGTGTTGAGCTTTAAGCCAGCTTTTTCACTCTCCTCTTTCACTTTCATCAAGAGGCTCTTTAGTTCTTCTTCATTTTCTGCCATAAGGGTGGTGTCATCCACATATCTGAGGTTATTGATATTTCTTCTGGAAATCTTGATTCTGCTTGTGCTTCATCCAGCCCAGCATTTCATATGATGTACTCTGCATATAAGTTAAACAAATAGGGTGACAATATACAGTCTTGACATACTCCTTTCCCAATTTGGAACCAGTCTGTTGTTCCGTATCCAGTTCTAACTGTTCCTTCTTGATCTGCATACAGATTTCTCAGGAAGCAGGTAAGGTGGTCTGGTATTCCCCTTTCTTGAAGAATTTTCCACAGTTTGTTGTGATCTACACAGTCAAAAGCTTTGGTGTAATTAATAAAGCAGAAATAGATGTTTTTCTGGAATTCTCTTGCTTTTTCTATGATCCAGTGGATGCTGGCAATTTGATCTCTGGCTCTTCTGCCTTTTCTAAATACAGCCTGAACATCTAGAATTCACGGTTCATATATTGTTGAAGCATGGCTTGGAGAATTTGGGGAATTACTTTGCTAGCATGTGAGATGAGTGCAATTGTGTGGTAGTTTGAACATTCTTTGGCATTGCTTTTCTTTGGGATTGGAATGAAAACAGACCTTTTCCAGTCCTGTGATCTCCAAATTTGCTGGCATACTGAGTGCAGCACTTTCACAGCATCATCTTTTAGTAGTTCAACTGGAATTCCATCATCTCCACTAGCTTTGTTCATAGTGATACTTCCTAAGGCCCACTTGCCCTCGCATTCCAGGATGTCTGGTTCCAGGTGAGTGATCACACCATCGCAGTTATCTGGGTTATGAAGATCTTTTTTGTATAGTTCTTCTGTGTAATCTTGCCACCTTTTCTTAATATCAGCTGCTTCTGTTAGGTCCCTACCATTTCTTTCCTTTATTGTGCCCATCTTTGCATGAAATATTCCCTTGGTATCTCTAATTTTCTTGAAGAGATCTCTAGTGTTTCCTATTCTATTATTTTCCTCTGTTTCTTTGCATTGATCCATGAGGAAGGCTATCTTATCTCTCCTTGCTTTTCTGTGGAATTCTGCATTCAGTTGGGTATATCTTTCCTTTTCTCCTTTGCCTTTAGCTTCCACTCCCCTAAAGTCCTATCCAGTCATTTCATTCAGCTTGATGTCTAGTATCTTCTAGTGATATTCATTAAAAAAATTAATACAAAATATTAATACAAGTCCTTGCCTTAGAAGTGAAAGGCAAGAATTTATGAATCCCTGCAAAGCAGACATTTGAACAGCCCCTACACATGAGGAGATGCACATTGCCTGATGAGGCTTGGAGTTTAATTTCTGGGAACATCCCCTTTATCCATTTTTTCCCCTGGTTCCTTCCTCCATATTTTGAAAAATCCCTGATCATCATAGCCACACCTGATGTTGATGTGAGATCAGGCCCTTCATTGGGGCTGCAGAAGATTTGGAAGTCTGATTCCTGCTTTAGTGAGGCCACATTCTTAATCTGATATTTATCATAGGCCATTAGATTGTCCAAAGCTATTTCAATTTAATTTCCTATTTTTGTAAGTATAATGGCAGCTTTTTTTCCATCCATTTAAACTCTCAAATTTCTGCACTTTCTTCATTTTCTTTGATTTCTTGATCCAGGCCTGGAAGTAGGATATATCGTTTCCATTCATAATCTATGGGCCAGTGAGCCAGATGTCAGTCATGTGGCCCTACCCAACTTCAGGCTAGGAATGAAGTCTAGTTGAGAACTCAGCAGAAAGGAAACCAATTTGGTAAGCAGTTAGCTGATTTCTGCAATAACTATTCAGTTGAAAGGACTGTTACCATTTGGAGGGTAAAGATTTTTGTTTTCTTTTGTTTTAAAGTTTCCTGATAGAAAATGATGACAAGAAAGTCTTAGAACATTTGTGAAATACATTGTAATGTTCTCAAAGATTCCTATTCTGCAAACTTTTGCTCTAATAGTAATAGCTTGATTTTTAAAACAGAAAAAGACAACACATATAGTATAGTTTTGAAGTAATAAAAGACTCATTCTGCCCTGTCTTTCTTTGGCTTGGTTTTAGAATCATGTGCTTTGAATCTGCTTCTTGCCTGTCTTCCCCACTATGTTCTTAGTTCATGAAAGCCAGTTTTCATTGTTGTATACCCATACTAATCTGGGGAGTTGTTCAAGACTCAGGGGAGTAGAAGAGAGTATGAATGCATTCTTATGAATTTTTAAGAAATCAACTAATAAATCATAATATCACTGTGATCAACTGTCCCTAGTGAAATATTTAAGCATTAGAAGAAACATGTTTCCAAGACAGTATGAGTTATTCTTTGGTGAAAGTACAGATTCATCAAGTCAAATTATCTTTTTAATTTATGTATGAATGACTAGTGTGTGGAATTTTTTCATGAAGAAGTCCCAAGAACAATCTTAGAATGAGAAAAAAGGCTGCAGGGTGTTATTTCCAAGATAGGTTTTTCCCATTAGAGCACTATAGATTCTAGCTCCTTTTAGTAGTTCAGCTACAATTCATGACAGGGATAAAAATGTGAGCTTACTGGGAGACCCTGCAAACAAGGAATTTTTTTTCTTGTGAGCAGTAATTAAAGTATGACTAGCCTAAATATCTCTAATTTCCTTGATGGAGGCTTCTAGGACAAATCAACAAGTAGTACAATTTGTCTAGGCTTCCCAGGTGGCGCTAATGGTAGAGAACCTGCTTGTCAATGAAGGAGACTTAAGAGACCCAGGTTCAATCCCTGCGTTGGGAAGATCCCCTGAAATAGGAAATGACAACCCATCCCAGTACTCTTGCCTGGAAAAGCCTATGGACAGAGGAACCAGGCGGGCTATGGTCCATAGGGTTGCAGAGTCAGATGCAACTTAGCTCTTTAAAACTAATAACTTAGACAATTACCTCTAGCTTTCACCTCTAATTATCATTTTACTTTCATCATCATTAGTTTTAATCTCTAGTAGATGACCTGTGTAAAGCTAAGGCTTGACTTCATTGTGAATCACTTTCAAGGTTATTGACACCTTGTTATAGACTGAAAGAGTCTGTCCCTTCAAAATTCATATTGAGCTGAAATCCTAATCCCCAATATGATGGTATTATGTGAGGCCTTTGAGAGGTGATTAGATCATGGGAGTGGAACTTTGATAAATGAGATACATTGGGCTTCCCACGTGGCACCAGTCATAAAAAACTCTCCTGCAAATGCAGGAGATGCATAAGAGATGCTGGTTTGATCCCTGGGTAGGGAAGATCCCCTGGAGGAGGGCACTGCAACACACTCCAGTACTCTTGCCTGGAGAATCCCATGGACAGAGGAACCTGGCAGGCTACAGTCCATAGGGTCACAAAGAGTTGGATATGATTGAAATGACTTAGCACACAAGCACATGCCCTACTAAAGAAACCAGAGAGAGCTGTCTTGCCCTTTCTGATAAGAGAAGACACAGCAAGAAAACTACAGTCTGTGAACCAGAAGGCAGTGAGATCTCGGCACCTTAATACAAGAGTTTTCAATTTCCAGAACTGTGAGCCATAAATGATGTTTGTATCAGACACCCAGTCTATAACTATATACACCCATGTGAGCGAGGGTTTTGTCTGTAGACAGCTCCTTGCATTCTTCTGGAATCGCAAGGAAAATCTCTTTGGTATTGATATGAAGACACAGTACTTTTCATGCTTCTGAAAATGTATGGAAAACATACATTTTCTTTCTCAGCTACTCAGTGAGTTATATTTTCTCTTTATTTTTCTCAGAATAGCCAAAGAGTATTCTTTAATATATATATTTATAATGTCTACTACAAGCACTTCAACAAATTTCTATCACCACATTACAAATTGGATAAAGTTTTAGAGCATCTTAATTCAGTAATTTGTCTTGCTAAATATGAAAAAGTAAAGAGTTTTATTTCCTTTGACTTTGAACTTGGGAACTAGAGTCAGGGTTTTTTTTGTTGTTTTGTTTTTTTTTTTCCCTTTGATTCATTAAAGCTTGAATTCTATCATCCATTTAATTTTATCCTCATTATACATTTTATTTTTACTACTTACCACAGACTTAATGATTCTAAATATATATTCTGTCGGCTCAGGACATCTGCAATAAGCATTTTTTTAAAAACTTGATTATGGTACATAAAACCTTTAGAGAATTACACAAAGCCTATACTATTCATTCCATTTTTAATTCATCCCTTCAAATTAATGGTTTCTATTAATTAGACAACAAAAACTGAAAAGGGAAAAAATTGAAGGTGCAGCATTTTTCATCTAAAGGTACACTGCTGTAAGAGATGTTAAACAGTTGAGCTAGATTTTAATGAATTCTGAGATAAGTTTTAATTAGAGTTGACATATGAACTGAATAGTTCTACAGTACCCTATACATGAAGGGTTCTTTTAAAAACTAAAACCTAGAATTATTATATGTAATTAGTGTTACAAATGAAAAGGTATGAATGGTACATTTTTGATGCCAGGAGAATATTAATTCAGACCTCATTCCTAATAAGCTTCCAGTTCACACTGGCCGCCATTTGCTAACTGTGCCATATTTCATGAAAGTTAACATTTGGACATCTAGTCTCTGAACAAAAAGTATAAGGACATTAAGCTTCTGCTACTGTTTAGTTGCTCTGTCATGTCTGACTCTTTGAAACACCATGGACTGTAGACCTCCAGGCTCCTCTGTCTATGCGATTTCCCAGGCAAGACTACTGGAGTGGGTTGTCATCTTCTTCTCCAGAGGATCTTCTCGACCCAGGGATTGAACCCAAGGGTCCTGCCTTGCTGGTGGATTCTTTACCACTGAGCCACCTGGGAAGCCCCCAACGACCATGTATCTGTTGTTATTGTGCTTGTAATTTCTCTAATTAATTTAATTCTAGATCTACATGGTTTTTTAACTGTTGTTCTTTAAAATATTCCACACATGCCAACTGGCAGATCCAGTCTAATCTGAAAGATGGTGAAGAATTTCAACAACCACACAGTTCAGGTAAACTTAATAGACAGTAATGCTGCAAATGTACCAACTGTGCCAACTTCTATTAGAGCACATGTCTTGTTAGTTAGCCAACAAATAAATGACTCACTTTAAAGGAGAAATTTATCTGGCCCGCTGGACAGTGAGGTAGAATTCCTGTAACTCATCTAATTCAGTACTGAAGAGACAGAATGAAGTTATTTTAAAATACTGCTGTACCCCACGCTTTAGAAAGTATTCAGACAAACATCAAAACAGCTTTCAAGGTCATCTAATAATTTTGTGTCACTGAAAATCACAAAATATGGTTCTTGACAAAAACTCTTTTTAATTTGTATCAAAATTAACAACTTGAAAAAGTACATGCAAAAGTATCTTGTTAAAGTAATAAAAGATCTCCTAGCAGACTTTATGATAGTGACAAAAATATGATCTAGAAGAGTTTCAAGTCAGTTTTAAGAAACTACAGATTAGATTAAAATATCACCAGAAACATCATTATCAACATCAGTATTATAATACAGATAATAGTATACATAGGGCTTCCCTGATAGCTCAGTTGGTAAAGAATCCACCTGCAATGCAGGAGACCCTGGACTTCCTGGGTTGGGAAGATCTGCTGGAGAAGGGATAATCTACCTACTGCAGTATTCTTGGGCTTCCCTTGTGGCTCAGCTGGTAAAGAATCTGCCTGCAATATCAGAGACCTGGGTTCAATCTCTGGGTTGAGAAGATCGCCTGGAGAAGGGAAAGGATACCCACTCTGGTATTCTGGCCTAGAGAATTTCATGGACTATCCTCATGAGGTCACAAAGAGTGGGACACAACTGAGCGACTTTCACTTTCATTCTTTGAGCTATACCACTTCATGGGCACTAGAAAAAAAATAAGGATCCTGTCCTATTGAAACAAATCAGGCTATGGTTAGTATTAATCTATATCAAGGGTCAGTGCACTTTTTCTCTGAAGAGTCAAACAGTAAACATTCTAGGCAAAAGCTGCGTTGCAACTATTCAGCTTTGACATTGTAGCATGAGAGCAGCCATAGGCCACAGATAAATGATTTGATGTGACCTGTTTCAATAAAACTTTATTTATGTACACAAATTACCCTGCATAATATTTTCTTTGTAATATATTCTTCTTTTGATTTTTTTCTAACCATTAACAAATTTAAAAATCATTCTTAATCTGTGGGCTGTTCAGAAACAGGTGGTACCCTGGATTTGGTCCATGGAACAAGATTTGATCTATGGGACATAGCTTTCCTGGTACAGGCTCACTTTATATCTATTGACCCAACCTAATTATTGTTTCCCCTTTCAATCTCATAGTTTTTGTTATAAACAATAAATTATATGGTCACCCTAGCTACAGTGAAAATTTATTCAAATTATGTGGTCACCCTAGCTATAGTAAACATTTATCCAAACAAAACCCAATGAAACATGCAAGATACCAGTTTTACAGCAGACACACATGTAAAAAAATATTTTACCTATAAATATCAATAAATCAGCATTATTAAAAGTAAATGTTTGATATCTGACTTACATTTGAAGTGTACATTTGAAGGCATAGTTGAGTAAATAAATGAAAGTATTAGACAGCTAAAGAAAGGATCCACAGTCTGAGTATTACTATATACCACAGATAATGGTCTTATCTGAAAAGAGCTGAAGGGATATTCAGAAGAACAAGGAGAAATGAAACATAAATTAAGCCAGCCTTCTATTTTTATATTGATAGAATATTATTTATAAACACCATGTTCTGACACAGATCAAGCAGTCCTATTTAATATTGAAAAGCATCACTGTAGATAAGGTAAAATTTGACATGATAGGTTAACAGAAAATAAAAATTTTGGCCTGAAAGTTTTTCATGAATTAAATGAGTTAAAAATAAAATATTTAATAAACATAACAGATAAGTAACAGAAAGTAAGCCTTTTTGAAAGTCTCATACATCAAGAGTATTTTCTCCTCAAGACTGCATAATTAGTCCAACTCTGATTTTTATAATAATCAGTACTATATAAATAATATTTCTTCCAGTGTCAATATTTTGTAATTACATTTGCTGGTTTGACTCAAAGTACTACTGAATTTTCCATAGAAAGGTTTTTCATTTGTCACTAAAAATGACTAATAATAATGACAACATATGACAACAACAATAATGACAACACAAACTTTAGGATGACAGCCATCATTTCATCAGGAGGATGCACAATTTAAAGAACCTATTTTTTTCTTCCAGATCAAAGGTTAAAATGTACCATAGCAGATAAAAGTAACACTTTGTGCCTGAGAAGACAAAAAATAATAGCCATACTTTAAGGAAAAGCATGTTCTGTGGTCTTGGAACCTATAGTAAAAACTCATGGGCAACCCCATGAGGTATCATGAAAACTCCATAATTTACCCTTCCTCCCTGGTGTTCAGACCAGTATAACTCTCTTTAAAGTAGTTTACTACTAACAACAACAACAACAAAAATGTCTTAGCTTCGCTCCCGCATTCTTTATTTTATTTATTTTTTCTCTTCACAGTAACAACAGGCTCCACTGATTTATACAATACTGAGAACAGTCTGAAGAACCCAGCATAATTCAAAATCATCCAATCCCAAGAGGATTAAAAAACCAGAGCTCCTTGTACAGACTACATTCCATTAGTTCTATGAATTTATTATCTTCTGACTGCTAATTTGCCCTATGTTTTAAGAAAATCATTATTAACAACAATGGAACTAATCACATTTGCCTTCATATAATTATATTATGAAGAAAAGACAGATAAAAATATAAACTGACAAAACAATAAAAGAAATTACAGTAAATGAGTGAGATTTATAACTTAATCAAAAAGACATGGAAAGAATGTGTAGGGCACAAAAATAGTATCCAGATAATTCATGTGGTTCAGTGGTAAAGAATCAACCTACCAACTCAGGAGACACAAGAGACACAAGTTCCATCCCTGGGAAGGGAAAGATCCCCTGGAGTAGGAAATGGCAACCCACTCCAGTATTCTTGCCTGGAGAATTTTATGAACAGAGGAGCCTGGCAGGCTAGAGTCCATGGGGTTGCAAAGAGCTGGACACGACTGAGTGACTGAACACACACAACTCATTCCATAGCTGATAATAATTCACACTAAAATTACCACTTCGGCCACTTCTAATCTTTCTACATTCCACTGAAGTACCCAGATATTGATATCTAATCCCTACACAACGAACGTTGCCCTTGCATTGATTTCCTAGCATGATGCATAGGCACAGGCGATGCACTTGCAAAAGTGTTTTCACTAGAATCTAGCCTCAGTGAATCTTCCTTCCTTCTTGAATGCAGTGTTAGGTGTTAAATATATTTATACCTGGCATCAGAAGGATTATACTGACAACACTACTTAAAATATACTGACAGCAGTACTTACATAAGCAAATATCTTTTCACATTTTTATTCCATAAAAAAATGACAGTTAAAATTCAACATTAAAGTTGAACAAAATGAAAATTTCAAAGTTTACAATGCACATATTTCATTAATAAAATTTTAGAACACATCTGTTTGATGACTTCTTGGTGTATTTTTACATAACGGTCCCAATTATCAAAACAATGAATACTTTTTTCTTGAAATGCAAAGACTAAAACTCTATGTTAGCTTAACAAGGACATACAAATGTATCATCTTTTTTTGGAGTTCTTTAATTGCAAAAAAAGTATGATAGTTTTTCGAGCAAGAATTTGATTATCACATAACTTTAGATGAAAACATCTACAATAAGGTCAACTTACATAGAGTAATAATATTTAATGTTTTCGTACATTTATCAAGGGCAAGCTATCTGCTACAACTGCACACAATTCTCATATATTCCTCACAGTAAGCCTATAACATATTAAGGACTATTATTTTGCCCATTTGGCAGGTGGAGAATCTGAGGCACAAACATGAAATAACTTATTAATGACTGATGGGTGGAACTAGGTTTAAAACAAGGGAATCTAAATCCAGAGTCAGTTGTTTTAACCATAACTCTATACTATCTTCCTGCATCTTATTTTTAAAACGATATGTTCACAAATCTTAAAAATTCTAGGATGTTAAAGTGACTGACAGACACACTTCACTAAAATACACCAGAGAATGAACCATCTGTGTCACATCTATATATGAACTTATACATATATAAATATATATATTATATATATAGTAAACTACAGTAAACTACTTTATATATATAACATATATATATATATAAATATATGAATTTATACATATGTCACTTATACATAATTCTTTATATTTACTATATTTAATAGAGAACAATTAATTCATTTAGGTATTGAACCTGTCAACTTCCTATTATTGAGAGCTGTCAGACAGATAGTAAATATCTGCTATTTCTACCACACCATTTCTCTTGAGCAATGCGTTCATTACTTTCACACTATAGATGTCATAGGATTTTAGGAGAGTCACTTGTTCTAGCCGTTGAATCTATTGTTGATATCAGGAAACTATTGGCTGAACCTGTATAAAAATGATAGGGTTATCACTTCAGCAATGCTCTCATTATGTGTGACTTTTCAAGTCAACATCTACAGAGAATACAAGCAATAAGGTACATTCACTTACAAGATTTCAGGTTTCAGGAAAAATAGGATTCAGTAGGGTCACTGAATTTCCATTCTAGTATCAATAACTTGAGATAGGAGAACTTGTATTTTAACCTTTATTGAGGAATCAAATCTAAAAAGATTCTAAATTTGAAATATGGTACAAATATCTAACCTATGAATCTCATAAACACTTGTGTAATCATGACCTTTGGTAAAAATATAATTTTAAGGCAAGATATTGCATTAAAGTATCATTCAAATGATTCAATCCTTTTTATAGTCTCATTTTAGTGCTTTTTTAAAAAGTAAAAAAAAAAAAAAGGTTTTTCCACGAGAGACTCCAGAAAGGAAGGCAGCCCTGCCAATAACTTGATTTTAGCCCAGTGAGACCTATTTGGTCTTCTGAGCCCCAGAACTGTAAGAAAACAAATTTGCATTGTTTTAAACTGTTAAAACTGTGGTGAAAATTTGATACCACTCTAATGGCAGAAAGGGAAGAAGAACTAAAGAGCCTCCTGATGAGGGTGAAAAAGGACAGTGAAAAGCCTGGCTTAAAACTCAACATTCAAAAAAACTAAGATTGTGGCATCGAGTCCCCTCACTTCATGGCAAATAGAAGGGAAAATAGTGGAAGCAGTGACAGAATTTATTTTCTTGGGCTCCAAAATCACTCTGACCATGACTGCAGCCATGAAATTAAAAGACACTTGCTCCTTGGAAGGAAAGCTATGACAAACCTAGCCAGCATATTAAAAAGCAGAGACATCACTTTGCTGACAAAGGTCTGTATAGTCAAAGCTATGGCTTTCCCATTAATCATGTACAGATGTGAGAATTGGACCATAAAGGCTGAGTGCCAAAGAATTGATGCTTTTGAATCGTGATGCTGGAGAAGACTCTTGAGAGTTCCTTAGACTGCAAGGAGATCCAACCAGTCAATCCTAAAGGAAATTATCCCTGAATATTAATTGGAAGGACTGATGCTGAAGCTGAAGCTCCAATACTTTGGCCACCTAATGGGAAAAGCTCATTGGAAAAGACCCTAATGCTGGGAAAGATTGAGGGCAGGAGAAGGGGTCAACAGAAGATGGGATGGTTAGACAGCATCACTGACTCAATGAACATGAATTGGAGCAAACTCTGGGAGATAGTGGAGGACAGAGGAGCTTGGCCCTGGCATGCTGCAGTCCATGGGGTCACAGAGTCAGACATGAGCTGAAGAACACAACAACAATTTGGTACAGCCACAATAGGAAACTAATACAACATCCAGTTTCATTCTCTTTCTGCCATCCTATCCCTTCTATATCTATATATTAATATAAAGAGAAAAGAGAGAAAGAAAAGAGGTGAGAGAGAGGAGGAGAGGGAAAGAAACTATGGAACTATGAGTTTTCATAGTAGGGAATATGTTAATACATGCCCTTATTTATTATATTTTAGATTCCAACATCAGCTTCTTCTGCTTTTCTCTGCTAGATAATATTTAATCTTAAAAGTGATCTTGAAAGAATTAAATAGGAGGCTTTAGAAGTTCAAGTTAATAAAGGTTTCTTTTAGATTAATTAACTATACAAATAGAGAGCAGAGTGCAAATCAGTTTGGTGCTCCTGCAGGATGCTATTAGAAAGAAAATATTACTGTCATTTTCACTAGAATGAGATATAATTTTGTTTATGTCTGCTCATTCAGTTTGTAATACACAGAAATTCAGACACCATTGTGTTTGAGTAATAACTTAATGCTTTATCTAAAAATACAATAATGGGAAATCCTGATAAATTAAACCAGTATCTACTGAAATAAGAGTTTAGAAAAAATGCTCTCATGTGATAATTACAAAATAAGCTGTTGTTAGCAGTAAACTTTACCTGTTATATCATAAAGGCAATTAATGGTTCTGCTGAAATAATTTTATAGCTATAAAATGGAACAGCCTTTTTTTTTTTTTTTTTACCCAATAAGAACATTTTCCTCAAATGAAAAAAATTAGTCCAAAATGCTAGTTTCCTTATTTTATTTCTAGCCAAAGGACTAGTCAATTAATAATTATGTGTTGCCTGATAAAGATTTCTTAATCTTTTATTCCTGTTCTGAATTTCAATTTATATCAGTACCTTGAAACAGTAATATTAATAAGACTATGATGTATAAAATGACAATGATGTTAGTACAATTTGCATAGTTAGGTCTTCAAGTGCAGAACTTTTGAAATAAGACCTATTGAAATTTTATTGTAACTATCACCTTCATAAGCAGTTCGATTAGCTCCTTACTATTTGTGATCTTCTGCCTATTATTTGATTGGATTGTTTTCATGCTGTTAAGTATCATGAGCTGTTTGTAAGTTTTGGAGACAAATCTCTTGTCAGTCTCATTGTTTGTAAATATTTTCTCCCATTCTATAGGCTGTCTTTTCATTTTGTTTATGGTTTCTTTGCTATGCAAACGTTTTTAAGTTTAATTAGTTCCCATTTTTTTATTTTTGATTTCCATTACTCTAAGAGATAGATCCAAAATAAATATTAGTGCAATTTATGTCAAAGAGTGCCCTGCCTATATTTTCCTCTAGGAATTTTATAGCATCTAGTCTAACATTTAGGTCTTTAATCCATTTTGTGTGTATTTTTGTGTAGGGTGTTAGAGAAATGTCTTAACTTCATTCTTTTACAGGCAGTTCTCCAATTTTCCCAGCACAACTTATTGAGGAGACTGTCTTCCCTCCACTGTATATTCTTGCCTCCTTTGTCATAGATTAATTGACCATAATGCATGGCTTTGCTTCTGGGTTTTTTATTCTGTTCCATTGATCTAGATTTCTGTTTTTGTGCCAGTACTACATTGTTTTGATGACTGTAGCTTTGCAGTATAGTCTGAAGTCAGGGAACCTGATTCTTTCAGCTCTGTTTTTCTTTCTCAAGATTTTGTTGGACATTTGGAGGTCTTTGTTTCATGAGAAACGCTGGGCTGGAAGCAGCACAAGCTGGAATCAAGATTGCTGGGAGAAATATCAATCATCTCAGATATGCAGATGACACCACCCTTATGGCAGAAGGTGAAGAGGAACTAAAGAGCCTCTTGATGAAAGTGAAAGAGGAGAGTGACAGGTCAGGAATGTAACGCCATCCAGCCATCTCATCCTCTGTCATCCCCTTCTCCTCCTGCCTCCAATCCCTCCCAGCATCAGAGTCTTTTCCAATGAGTCAGCTCTTCACATCAGGTAGCCAAAGTACTGGAGCTTCAGCTTTGGCATCATTCCTTCCAAATAAATCCCAGGGCTGATCTCCTTCAGAATGGACTGTTTGGATCTCCTTGCAGTCCAAGGGACTCTCAAGAGTCTTCTCCAACACCACAGTTTAAAAGCATCAATTCTTCGGCACTCAGCTTTCTTCACAGTCCAACTCTCACATCCATACATGACCACTGGAAAAACCATAGCCTTGACTAGATGGACCTTTGTTGGCAAAGTAATGTCTCTGCTTTTCAAAACGCTATCTAGGTTGGTCATAACTTTCCTTCCAAGGAGTAAGTGTCTTTTAATTTCATGGCAGCAATCAGCATCTGCAGTGATTTTGGAGCCCCAAAAAATAAAGTCTGACACTGTTTCCACTCTTTCCCTATCTATTTCCCATGAAGTGATGGGACTGGATGCCATGATCTTCGTTTTCTGAATGTTGAACTTTAAGCCAACTTTGTCACTCTCCTCTTTCACTTTCATCAAGAGGCTCTTTAGTTCCTCTTCACTTTCTGCCATAAGAGTGGTGTCATCTGCATATCTGAGGTTATTGATATTTCTCCTGGCAATCTTGATTCCAGCTTGTGCTTCTTCCAGCCCAGCGTTTCTCATGATGTACTCTGCATATAAGGTAAATAAGCAGGGTGACAATATACAGCCTTGACGTACTCCTTTTCCTATATGGAACTAGTCTGTTGTTCCAGGTTCAGTTCTAACTGTTGCTTCCTGACCTGCATATAGGTTTCTCAAGAGGCAGGTCAGGTGGTCTGGTATTCCCATCTCTTGAAGAATTTTCCACAGTTTATTGTGATCTGCACAGTCAAATGCTTTGGCATAGTCAATAAAGCAGAAATAGATGTTTTTCTGGAACTCTCTTGCTTTTTCCATGATCCAGCAGATGTTGGCAATTTGATCTCTGGTTCCTCTGCCTTTTCTAAAATCAGCTTGAACATCCACACAATTGCGCTCATCTCACATGCTAGTAAAGTAATGCTCAACTAACTATAAACAAAGGCAAATTAGAAAAAAAAAATAAAATCAATTATCTCTTAAATATCTTTATACTTATATATATATATATATATGTATTAAACTACTGTTAAAAAGCAAGCAATCTGATTGCATAACACACATGCCCACACACATACATGCAATATGTTAAAGGAAGACTTCCCTGATGGTTCAATGGGTAAAGAATCTTCCTGCAATGCAGGAGTCACAGGAGATGTGGTTTGTTGCCTGGGTTGGGAAGATCTCCTAGAGAAGGAGATGGCAATGCACTCCAGTATTCTTGCCTGGGAAATTCCATGGACAGAAGAGCCTAGCAGGTTACAGTGCAAAGGTCACAGAGAGTCATACACAACTGAGCAACTAAGCACACTCACAGTGTTTATTATAGTGCTTAAACTAAAAGGAATGCAAGCAAGAGAAATTGCAAATATGGCTACCTAGATTCTCAATGCACTCATCTCACACGCTAGTAATGTTCAAAATTCTCCAAGCCAGGCTTCAACAATATGTGAACCATGAATTTCCAGATGTTCAAGCTGGTTTTAGGAAAGGCAGAGGAACCAGAGATCAAATTGCCAACATCCGTTGGATCATGGAAAAAGCAAGAGAGTTCCAGAAAATCATCTCTTTCTGCTTTACTGACTACGCCAAAGCCTTTGACTGTGTGGATCACAATAAACGGTGGAAATTCTGAAAGAGATGGGAATACCAGACCACCTGACCTGCCTCTTGAGAAATCTGTATGCAGGTCAGGAAGCAACAGTTAGAACTGGACATGGAACAACAGACTGGTTCCAAATAGGAAAAGGAGTACATCATGGCTGTATATTGTCACCCTGCTTATTCAACTTGTATGCAGAGTACATCATGAGAAACACTGGTCTGGATGAAGCACAAGCTGGAATCAAGATTGCCCAGAAAAATATCAATCACCTCAGATATGCAGATGACACCACCCTTAAGGCAGAAACTGAAGAACTAAAGAGCCTCATGGTGAAAGTCAAAGAGGAGAGTGAAAAAGTTGGCTTAAAGCTCAACATTCAGACAACTAAGATCATGGCACCCGGTCCCATCACATCATGGCAAATGGATGGGGAAACAGTGAAAACAGTGGCTGACTTCATGTTTTTGAGCTTCAAAATCACTGCAGATGATGACTGCAGCCGTGAGATTAAAAGTTATGAGGAGGAAAGTTATGACCAACCTAGACAGCATATTAAAAAGCAGAGAGATTATTTTGACAACAAAGGTCCATCTAGTCAAGGGTATGATTTTTCCAGTAGTCATGTATGGACATGAGAGTTGGACTATAAAGAAAGCTGAGCACTGAAGAATCAATGCTTTTGAAGTAGCATGGGAAAAGACTCTTGAGAGCCCTTGGACTGCAAGGAGATCCAACCAGTCCATCTAAAGGAGATCAGGTCTGAATATTCATTGGAAGGACTGATGCTGAAGCTGAAACTCCAATACTTTGGCCACCTGATGAGAAGGAACTTACTCATTTGAAAAGACCCTGATAATGGGAAAGATTGAAGGCAGGAAGAAAAGGTGATGACAGAGGACGAGATAGTTGGCTGGCATCACTGACTCAATGGACATGAGTTTGGGTAAACTCCAGGAGTTGGTGATGGACAGGGAGGCCTAGTGTGCTGCAGTCTATGGGGTTGCAAAAAGTCAGACACAACTAAGTGACTGAGCTGAACTGAACTGAGATTCTCAATGAGTCTCTAAGGAATTAAGTGAGGTATTGTGAACACATTAACACTTTTGTGGTCATTACCCACCATAATGACCATTTCAGAAATAGCTAAGTAGCAGCAGTTTAAAAATTAGTCTTCTCAAATTAGTCTAATTTACCCTTTGACTGAATATAACAATGCAGCCATGTCACTAATTGTACCAGATATAAAACAAAGAAACAAAAAACCTTTCTACATATAAGTAGGAAATTAAAGGAAATACCATATTTAATCTCCAAACCAAATTACTTGTCCAAATCACAGAGGTGTGGGCACTGAGTTACAGAGAGAGGATAAGCTAAAAACATTTTTACAGATTTTGTTTTTGCCATGAGCTTAGCTCAGTTACAGTTCAATCTCAAAGCAACTCCCTTAATAGTAATACCAGGTAATTGAGTTATAAATAGACATAAAACAGGAGGAAGTGGTATATCACCATATGTGGCTTTTACAAATTGTATGGAATGACTTCATTATTAGTGCACAGTTTGCCCCATGATCATTATAAATCATTTCATTGACAGAGATAATAATAATAATGGCTTATGATATTATCCCTTCATTCTCTGTCACAGCTTTTCTATAAGGCTCAGCAGGTAGAGATAAAAACTAACAGATTCAAATCTTTCCTTTGGTTGCTTAGTCAGAGCAATTGGCACTCATGAAAAGTTTTATAAAAGTAAGAAACTACAGGACTCCCCCCACCCAAAAAAAAAGATGTCATTAAGAGATCAACACGCATTTGTAAAAATTCTTGATCAGGATTATTTAAGTCAGTTTCAGCCATTCATTAAAAAACACCTTCAGCTTTACATGGTATATTGAAAGTAGAGAGGAAGGTAAAAGGCCAGTCTGTATCCTCTTGGAGAACACCTACTGTATGTCCAGTGTTTCTTCATGACTTACCTCCCTCCATCCTCATAGCATCCCTAGAAGGGGTACTACTGACGTTACAGAGTAATGTCAGTTTAAGAAAGGAGTGATAGTGACTGGATTGAACCTGTGTCTGTTTTGTTTCAGATTCCACTTGGCAATTTCCATCCTCATCCCTAAATCAATCCACATTAATTAAATTAGGAAGAAACCATGAACTTAAAGTTAACAACTAGCATTTTCCCATAGTGCTGGCATTTGTGAAGCCAGGCATCCAGTAGTTCAGTGAAGGACCACCCCTGACACTTCCAGGGTAGATTTTGAGCAGAGGGTAACAGACTACTCAAGGTTCAAGGTGTTAGATCAGTGCTTCTCAAATTGTCTGTGATGAAGAATCTTTTGTTTTGCTTGTTTTAATTCCCAATCCATTGTACACCACTACTTTGTGAAATGCAATAAAAATCAATTACAGAAAGGAAGTGAAAATCAGCAGTAAGATACACAGAAAGTAAGCATAATTACTTTATAATTAGATTTAACAAGCAAACCTACTGATCACATGCTTAAAAATAGCAGCAATGTCAAAGTGATACAAAAGCTTCTAAACACCCACACTCAACTATCTTATTGTGGATTTTTCCATATATCACATAGTAGTAACACTGAATTGTAGAACTTGATGGAAACCTATCATATTTTTTGTTTTTCCTTTATCTGGAGACAACCTCAGTCAGTGCCCAAATTTCAGAGCCTCCTAACTTCTGGGTCATTATGTTTGGAAACGTATGAGGTTTTATCAGTTTGCACAAATGCCTCTGATTAAAAGCAAATTGAATTTAAAAATTAATAGGAGAATAAATGTTTTATAATATTCTATTCTGCCATATAACATAAATCAACCATAAGTATACATACGTCCCCTCCCTCTTGAACCTCCCTCCCACTCCCTACCCCAATCCATGCCTCCAGGTTGTCACAGAGCAGCAGGTTGAGCTTTCTGTGTCATACAGCAACTTCCCCCTAGTTCTTTTACATATGGTACATTTTGAACTTTCTAGTTATTTCATAACAAGCCCTATGTATTGGCATGGCCAACATACTCTGCTTTTTGCATCTTCCCTTTCCCTCAACCCCAGAAAATCATTAAACTGTTCTTCAGGAAAATTTTCTTTGACTGATTTGAGCAGTGGACAATTTATTCACTATGTTTTTAATTATAAATAAAAGTGTTGAATAATCTTTGTCTTAAAATGGATCTTTAGGAATCAAGATTACAATGTCTAAGACAGGGAAACAACCCAAGTACAATAGACAATTGGTTTAAGAAGATATGGTATAAAACCTACAACCAACAAGAATCTCATTCAGATTTGATAGAGAAATCAAAAGCTTTACAGACAAGCAAAAGTGAAGAGAATTCAGCTACCATCAAACCAGCTTTACAACAAATGCTAAAGGAACTTCTCTAGGCAGGAAACTTAAGAGAAGAAAAAGACCTATTAAAACAAACCCAAAACAATTAAGAAAATGGTAATAAGAACATATTTATCGATAATGACCTTAACTGTAAATGAATTAAATGTTCCAACCAAAAGACAAGACCCGTCTGTATATATGCTGTCTACAAGAGATCCACTTCAGACCTAGTGACACATACAGACTGAAAGTGAGGGAATGGAAAAAGATATTTCATGTAAATGGAAATCAAAAGAAATCTGGAGTAGCAATATTCATATCAGACAAAATAAACTTTAAAATAAAGACTGTTATAAGAGACAAGGAAGGATACTACATAATCATCAATCCAAGAAGGGATCAATCCAAGAAGATATAACAACCGTAAACATTTATGCACCCAACACAGGAGCACCTCAATATGTAACAATCAAAATCAGAAATAAAAATGGACTTTGTAAACTGAAATAGAAACATAGGACTCTACTTTCTTTTGACTTTCTTCTTTTCAATATATCTTGTACTTAAAAGTAATGACTATTAGAAATCTATTAGAAATTGGTGTCAATCATGTTTTGTTGTTGAAATGTATAATGTTACTTTTAATTCCATATTAAAATTAATTTATATTTAAGATGTTAAACAAACTGTTACCATGTAAAAAATAAAAGGACTCATTTTTCAGAATTTCCACTAGCATTCAGAGGACAGTGATCTTAAATTAGAAATAGTTTTTTAAACACAAAACAAAACTGCTTGACATCTTAGCTAATGAGATAATAACTATTTTGGTAGTATTTCATTGTTTGCAAAAAAAAAAAAAGAGTAACATTTGCACATTTGTTGCCATTAGCAAAGTGACTTTTTAATGGATACTGGCTTAAATAAGATAATTCAGTCTATCCTGCTGAATATAAAATTAAACATGCTTCAATCTTACATAAATATTTATTCCATTTCCTTAAAGAACTTAAAAAGAAAAGCATTGCTTCTTCCCAATGGTCTGTTAATGTAACAATTATCTTTGTAATATTGCTGTGATCCATCCAACCTTTTTCCTAAAGTTAAAAAAAGAAACATTAAGTTTAGATTTTACCCATTACAAACTCTTACTCCTTCAAACGTAAACATATTTACTTACAGAACAAGACATACAACTGCCATGTGAAGTTTAAGAATAATGAACAGGTAAACTTTAAAACCAGATACCTTAAAACCAGAAAAAGTTTTAGCCTAATAAGAAGAAAATCAACTGCAGAGGACTGTTGTGGTGGTTGTTGTTAGTTGTTAAATCATGTCCTACTCTTATGCAACCCCATGGATTGCAGCCGGCCAGACTTCTCTATCCATGGTATTCTCCAGACACAATACTGGAGTGGGTTGCCTTTCCCTTCTCCAGGGGATCTTCCCCATTCAGGGATGGAACTCAGGGATCAAACCCAGGTCTCCTGCATTGCAGGTGGATTCTTTACTGTCAAGTCACCAGGGAGGCCCATTCTTGCAGACCACACTTAAATGGTATGGAACAGTCTTTTGGACTCTGTGGGAGACAGAGAGGGTGGGATGATTTGGGAGAATGGCATTGAAACATGTATAATATCATGTATGAAACAAGTCGCCAGTCCAGGTTTGATGCACGACACTGGATGTTTGGGGCTGGTGCACTGGGACGACCCAGAGGGATGGTACGGGAAGGGAGGAGGGAGGAGGGTTCAGGATGGGGAACACATGTATACCTGTGGCAGATTCATGTTGATATATGGCAAAACCAATACAATATTGTAATGTTAAAAAATAAAATAAATAAACAAATAAAAAGATAGTTTAAAAAATTAAAAAATAATAAAAAAAAATGAGGCAATGATTTAAAAATAGAGACAGAAAGAATAGTATCTAGTTTTAACTAATGGAAGAGACAGTCTTAATGATCTTTGAACCATAACATAACTGGTTTCAACTTCATGAAGGCAATGGGTAAATTACAGTACCTCTTCCAAAGGAAGAAGTCCAGGAGTCTGGATATCTGTCAGCTTATTAAAACTGAGTTCATTGCTGGCAGTTGACAAGCAAAATCAAATGTGTTTTATTTACCATTCAAATGTATTTTATTTGGCTTGCACAGTACTCAGTGCTTTAAAGTTTAGAATGTATACTAATATTTACATAGTAAGAGATTTCTCATACAAACCAGAGTTCCAGTTTTTCTTGGAAATTAAGAGATCTGGCAGTATAAGGCCTACATTTTCCCTTTGGTTACAACTGACTGAAGCAGGAGACCTGCTGTCTACCCTCTTTAGATAAAAACGAATTCTTCTTAGCCTAGCCAACTGCCACTATATTGGTATGAGTCCATGTCACCACAGGTCCCTGGGTGAGGCTTCCCTGGGTGATCTAAAAGTAGGAGGAGCTATGGCCTTGCTTTTTCAATCAGTTACAGATTGTCACATAAATGAGAAAATGAACTTACTCTAAGGTTTCACGGAAAGCATAAGCAGAACCTCATTATGGAGTTTAGAGTCAGGTTTGAAGAAAACATAAGATCGAATTGTATCATCTGAAACAGAACTATTTGGGAATAGAGATGTCCTTTTCCAGAAAGAAATGTGTCCCCCTTACATTGGAGACACTCAGGCAAAATTTGGGGGGCCTATAGCATTTGTCCCCTTAGTCCTGAAAATTAATGATTCTATTTTTCTAAAAAAATGCATTATATCTATGTGCATAAAAGTGGTACAACTTTAGTTGTTACACAGATGCTCAACTGAAGAATTCCTTTTGTCCTGCCCTTGAAGGTCTTCTCCCTCTTTTGGATGCAATGTAGACAAAAGAAATATGATTTTTATAGGACAAAATCATTGTTGCTCAGGATTTTCTACTTTTGATCTTGAACTTGCATACTTAGTTATGTTTTTTGGCCATTTTATCTTTATTTTATGGCCATAGGATATGGTAAGATGTTTATGAGCAGGAATACATTGATTTCAAACTTGTCCCATTCCTTACACAGTGAATTAAGCCTAAGAGTGATAATATTTTCTACACAAGCAGGGAACCCTTAGTCACTGGATAGAATTGTGTTGTTTTTGGTCAGATCATTAGAAAATAAAAAATTAAAATCCCTCCTTTAAGAGATACATAGAAAGTTATCAGCACCACTTATGAAGTACATGCCTTTAAAAAATAAAAAAGGGAATTTAATCAACTCTCCAGACCTCAAGACCAGTTGACAGTTTACCAGTATGTCAGTTTATGTGGGAAACAGAAAATCAAGTTGAACATGACACAGGAGATGACCACTCAACAGTGCAACTAACCCAACAAAGCATATGAAAAGAGAATAAGTGTGAGAAAAGCAGGGAGTGGGCTGTTACAGAAGAAAAGAAATTTAAGAGACATCAAAATGAAATAAAATGTGTAAACCTTGTCTGCATCATGATTCAAAGAAAATAAGACATTAATGAGACAAGTGAAAAGTTTTGAATAAAGACTGGGTATGCTGCTGCTAAGTCACTTCAGTCATGTCCAACTCTGTGCAACCCCATAGACAGCAGCCCACCAGGCTCCCCTGTCCCTGGGATTCTCCAGGCAAGAACACTGGAGTGGGTTGCCATTTCCTTTTCCAATGCATGAAAGTGAAAAGGGAAAGTGAAGTCGCTCAGTCGTGTCCGACTCTTAGCGACCCCATGGACTGCAGCCTACCAGGCTCCTCCATCCATGGGATTTTCCAGGCAAGAGGTATAAAATAATATAATAAATGACAGGTCCTATTGAGTGAGAAGTTGTTGAAGAATAGGATATTCACAAATTCTTGAAGTTTCACTCCACATATTATGTATTAATTACATTTGATAAACCTGCTGGACACAACCTTAACCAAAAGAGTAAATGTAACATCATCAGTAATAGAACAAATTTACCTCATGTATCTCTTGATGTACCGCATCCATGTAATACTCCTGCTAAAGAAATAAAATATTAACTGAAATTTAATGAGGCAACACTCAAACATAAATTGAGGGTCATTTTTTGAGAAAAATTGGCCTGAATTATTTTAAAATTTCTGGATCAAGAAAGACAAAAAAGGGGAGGATAGGGAAGGAACTTGGAAAAATACTAGATTCAGGGAGGTGAAGTGCAAAGTATGATCCATGATTGGCTCCTAATATATAATAAAATAAATAGCTATAACGGAGAGTCTTCATGCAATTGAGAGATACTGAATATCTGGGTGTTCTTTAGAAGGAATGATGCTAAAGCTGAAACTCCAGTACTTTGGCCACCTCATGCGAAGAGTTGACTCATTGGAAAAGACTCTGATGCTGGGAGGGAGTGGGGGCAGGAGGAAAAGGGGACGACAGAGGATGAGATGGCTGGATGGCATCACCGACTCGATGGACGTGAGTTTGAGTAAACTCTGGGAGTTGGTGATGGACAGGGAGGCCTGGAGTGCTGTGATTCATGGGGTCGCAAAGAGTTGGACATGACTGAGTGACTGAACTGAACTCAACTGAAATCTTAGTGAAAGAAGACAGGTATTCAATGTACTATTCTTATAAATTTTTTTCAAAATATTTGGTATTTTTTCTAAAATTTTGGGAAATAACTACTTTTTAATTACATAAAGCATGCAAATTGAAAAAAGTTGTTAAGTTGCTAAGTCGTGTCCAACTTTTTGAGACCCCAAGGACTGCAGCACGCTAGGCTTCCCTGTTCTTAACTCTCTGGGAGTTTGCTCAGACTCATGTCCATTGAGTCAGTGATGCCATCCAACCAACTCATTCTCTGTAAATTCCATCTCCTCCTGCCCTCAATCTTTCTTAGCATCAGCTTCTTTTCAAATGAGGTGGCTTTTTCTGACAAGTGACCAAAGTGTTCGAGCTTCAGCTTCAGCATTAGTCATTCCAATGAATATTCAGGACTGATTTCCTTTAGGACTGACTAGTTTGATCTCCTTGCAGTCCAAGAGACTCTCAAGAGTCTTCTCCAGCACCACAGTTTGAAAGTATCAATTCTTCTGCACTCAGACTTCTTTTAGGTCCAAATCTCACATTTGTACATAATTAATGCGAAAACCATAGCTTTGACTATACAGACCTTTGAGAGCAAAGTGATGTCAGCAAAGTCATCTAGGTTTGTCATAGCTTCCTTTCAAACGAACAAGCATTTTAATTACATGGCTAAAGTCACCATCCACAGTGATTTTGGAACCCAAGAATAAAGTCTGTCACCGTTTCCGTTTTTTTCCCAATTATTTGCCAAAAGTGATGGGAGCGGATGCCATGATCTTCTTTTTTTTGACAGTTGAGTTTTAAACCAGGTTTTTCACTCTTCTCTTTTACCCTCATCAGGAAGCTCTTTATTTGCTCTTTGCTTTCTGCCATTAGGGTGGTACCATCTGCATATCTGAAGTTGTTGATATTTCTCCCAGCAATCTTGATTTCAGATTGTGAGTCATCCAGCCTGGCATTTTGCATGATGTATTCTGCATGTAAGTTAAATAAGCACAGTGACAATAAACAACCTTGACATATTCCTTTCCCAATTTTGAACCAGTCCATTGTTCCACAGAAGGTTCTAACTGTTGCTTCTTTACCTGCATACAGATTTCTCAGGAGGCAGGTAAGGTGGTCTGGTATTCCCATCTCTTTAAAATTTTTTCATAGTTTGTTATGATCCATATTTGTTGTGATCCACACAGTCAAAGGCTTTGGCATATCAATGAAGCCAAAGTATCTTTGGAATCTCCTTTTCCCATGATCCATATGGATCACATACTGTTGAAGCCTCATTTAAAGGATTTTGAGCATTACTTTGCTAGCATGTGAAATGCATGCAAATGTATGGTAGTTTGGACATTTTTTGGCATTGCCTTTCTTTGGGATTGGAATGAAAACTGACTTGATTCAATCCTGGGACCACTTCTGAGTTTTCCAAATTTGCTGGCATATTGAGTGCTACACTTACACAGAATCATTCTAAATAACCTATATAGAATTTTAAATAGCCTAGATAGAATTTTAAATAGCCTAGATAGAATTCCATCACCTCCATTAACTTTGTTCACAGTGATGCTTCCTAAGGTCCACTTGACTTTGCACTCCAGGATGCCTGGCTCTAGGTGAGTGATCACACCATCGTGGTTATCTGGGTCATTGAGATCTTTTTTGTACAGTTCTGTGTATTCTTGCCACCTCTTCTTAGTATCTTCTGCTTCTATTAGGTCTATACCATTTTTGTCCTTTATTGTACCCATCTTTGAATGAAATGTTCCCTTAGTATCTCTAATTTTCTTGAAGAGATCTCTAGTTTTTTCCATTCTATTGTTTTCCTCTATTTCTTTGCTTTGTTCACTTAAGAAGGCTTTCTTATCTCTCCTTGCAGTTTTCTGGAACTCTGTATTCAGTTGGCTATATCTTTCTCTTTCTCCTTTGCCATATGCCTCTGTTCTGTCCTCAGCTATTTGTAGGGCCTCCTCAGACAACAATTTTGCCTTCTGGCATTTCTTTTCTTTGAGATGTTTTTGTTCACTGCCACCCTCCATAGTTCTTCAGGAACTCTGTCATTAGATCTGATTCTTTGAATAGACTTGTCACTTCCACTGTATAATCATAAGGGATTTGATTTACTTCATATCTGAAAGGCCAAGTGGTTTTCCTTACTTTTTTCAATTTAAGTCTGAATTTTGTATTAAGGGGCACATGATCTGAGCCACAGTCAGCTCCTGGTCTTGTGCTGCTGACTGTATAGAGCTTCTCCATCTTCAGCTGCAAAGAATATAATCAATCTGATTTCAGTATTGACCATCTGGTGATGTCCATTTGTTGAGTCATCTCTTGTGTTGTTGAAAGAGAGCGTTTGCTATGACCAGTGTGTTCTCTTGGCAAAACTCTGTTAGCCTTTGCCCTGCTTCATTTTGTACTCCATGATAAAATTTGCCTGTTACTCTAAGTATCTCTCTACTTTCTACTTTTGCATTCCAATCCTTTTTGATGAAAAAGACACCTTTTTTGATGTTAGTTCTAGAAGGTCTTGTAGGTCTTCATAGAACCATTTGACTTCAACTTCCTCAGCATTAGTGGTTGGGGCATAGATTCGGATTACTGTGATGTTGAATGGTTTGCCTTGGTGAATGCTAGGTTAAAAATACAAGTCCTAATCAATTTAACATGAATATTGAACTGTTTACAGGTAAATTAATGTCTTTTGAGATTTTCTTTAAAATATTTCCATTTAAAAAGACAGTGAGAGAATAAATAAAACAAAATTGGCAAAATTGTTAGAGCTGGGTGATGAGTATGTAGAGGTTTATTCTATTTAAAAGCTAATTTTCTAAATGGCTCATTAAAATTTTACCATATTCAGTTTCTTTGTTGTTGCCACTATTGCTCATTTTAAACTATAGCTCATGAAGCAGTTTTTGAATACAAATTTTAGTATGTAAATAAAAATTTACAGTCAAGTATTGGCAAGTATGTTAATTAACATATTTTCTGGCATTATTCATACATTTGTTTAAAGATAATGTCCAGCCAACTTCTGGCTGTCTTCCAGATTCAGAAGAATAAAAGATGTTGAAAGTCTTTAAGCTTAAGAGAATGCATTTTGAAAATGAGAAAGCAACATTTTGTAATTTTGAATGGTACCTTCTTCTCATATAGGAAATATCCTAGTTCTAAGGTAGCGTTCTGCTGATGTTAGATGATTAAAATCAAGATTATTGTCAGAAGATGGACTTCATCATACACAATATTTTCATACCTCTCTAAATATATCCTATCTGAAGTCAAATTGGGCATATCCAATACTGTCTTATCATAGCAAATTATCAAAGTAATTTTTCCTTTCTATAAAAATTAGTATTCATAATATAGCAAAGGTCTTTGTACTTAGCCAGATACAGAATGAAATTATCTGTTCCACAAAATCCTATAAAAAGTATAATACAAAAGATTATGACTACACCCTCACAAGACGGTGGAGTATAAGAATGTATGCTCATTTTCTCCCGTGAGAACAGCAAAACTACAACTAGTTGCTGAACAGTCATTGACAGGAGAATGTTGGAACCTAGTAAAAAAGATATCTTACATCCAAGGGGAAAGGAAAAGCCCATTCCCAAGGGAAAAAAAAATGCAAAAAGGTAAAACAGTTATCTGAGGAGGCCTTATAAATAGCTGAGAAAAGAGAAGCCAAAGGCAAAGGAGAAAAACTGAATGCAGAGTTCGAAAGAATACCAAGGAGAGATAAGAAAGCCTTCGTCAGTAACCAATGCAAAGAAAGAGAGGAAAATAATAGAATGGGAAAGACTAGAGGTCTCGCCAAGAAAATTAGATACCAAGGGAACATTTCATGCAAAGATGGGCATAATAAAGGACAAAAATGGTATAGACCTAACAGAAGCAGAAGATATTAAGAAGAGGTGGCAAGAAAACAAGAAGAACTATACAAAAAAAGATCTTCATGACCCAGATAACCATAATGGTCTGATCATTCACCTAGAGCCAGACATCTTGGAGTGAGAAGTCAAGTGTGCTTTAGGAAGAATCATTACAAACAAAGCTAGTGGAGATGATGGAATTTCAGTTGAGCTATTCCTAATCCTAAGAGATGATGCTGTGAAAGTGCTGCACTCAATATGCCAGTAAATTTGGGAAACTCAGCAGTGGCTACAGGACTGGAAAAAGTCAGTTTTCATTCCAGTCCCAAAGAAAGGCAATGCCAAAGAATGTTCAAACTACTGCACACTGTACTCATTTCACATGTCAGCAAAGTAATGCTCAAAATTCTCCAAGCAAGGCTTCAATAGTATGTGAACCAAGAACTTCCAGATGTTCAAGCTGGATTTAGAAAAGGCAGAGGAACCAGAGATCAAATTGCCAACATCCATTGCATGATAGAAATCCCAGAAAAATATCAACTTCTGCTTCATTGACTATGCTATAGCCTTTGACTGTGTGGTTCACAACAAAATGTGGGAAATTCTTAAACAGATGGGAATACCAGCCCACTGTACTTACCTGCCTCCTGATAAACCTGTATGCAGGTCAACAAACAACAGTTGGAACCAGACATGGAACAACAAATTGGTTCAAAATTGGTAAAAGAGTACGTCAAGGCTGCATATTGTCACTGTGCTTATTTAACTCCTGTGCAGAGTACATCATGTGAAATGCTGGGTGGATGAAGCACAAGCTGGAATCAAGATTGTTGGGAGAAACATCAATAACATCAGATATGCAGACGATACCACCCTTATGGCAGAATGCAAAGAGGAACTAAAGAGCCTCTTGATGAAGTTCGTGTGAAAGAGAAGAGTGAAAAAGCTGGCTTAAAACTCAGCTTTCA
The DNA here is from genome assembly GCF_029378745.1 of Bos indicus. NCBI lineage: Eukaryota > Metazoa > Chordata > Mammalia > Artiodactyla > Bovidae > Bos > Bos indicus. The sequence goes on from NC_091762.1 coordinate 74,157,393, forward strand.
AAAAACTAAGATCATGGCATCTGGTCCCATCACTTCATAGCAAATAGATGGGAAACAAAGGAAACAGTGAGAGACTTTATTTTCTTGGGCCCCAAAATCACTGCAGATGGTGACTGCAGACATGAAATTAAAAGACACTTGCTCCTTGGAAGAAAAGCTATGACAAACCTAGACAGCATATTAAAAAGAAGAGACATTACATTGCCAACAAAGGTTAGTCTAGTCAAAGTTATGGTTTCCAATAATCCTGTATGAATGTGAGAGTTGTACCATAAAGAAAGCTGAGCGTCAAAGAATTGATGCTTTTGAACTGTGATGTTGGAGAAGATTCTTGAGAGTCCACTGACCTACAAGGAGATCAAACCAGTCAATCCTAAAGGAAATCAAACCTGAATATTCATTAGAAATCCTGATGCTGAAGCTCCAATACTTTGGCCACCTGATGCGAACAGCTGACTCATTAGAAAAGACCCTGATGCTGAGAAAGATTGAAGGCAGGAATAGGGTACTACAGAGGACGAGATGATTGGATGGCATCACTGACTCAATGGAAATGAGTTTGAGCAAGCTCTGGGAGATGGTGAAGGACAGGGAAGCCTGGCATGATGCAGTCCATGGGGTCGCAAAGAGTAGAACATGACTGAGTAACTGAACAACAACAAAGATTGCAATTGTCTTTCAGAAATACTTACAGGAATCAGGTATAACTTTTTTTCCAATCAGATGTTACACTATAAAACATTGAATAAAGAATTTTGAAAGAAGTAGATTTAGATATAGTCTTGATTTTAAATTTATAGGAAATGTAGCCTTGTATAAGACAAGATTTTCTGTCAACTCTTTAAACACGTCTTCTACACTATTCAGTTGATATTTTCTTTTTTTTTTTTTTTAATTTTTATTTTATTTTCTTTTCCTTCCCTTTCCTGGCATATAGTTAGAAGCTGTCCCAGATTGGAAAAGACATTTTTGTGTTCTCTGTACATCCAGCTCAGAGACAAGAGATGTATAAAATATCTATTGATAAAAGAAAACAAATATCAATAACAAAAGCTAAGACATTTTATGAGAAAGACATATAATGTCACAACATATAATGCAAGGTTTTACAGATTATGTCTCTACACTTCCAACATTTCCAGGCAAATATTTTTTAAAAATTAATTATCTGTAACTTTTGTTCATATGATGGCTTCCCTGATAGCTCAGTTGTAGAAAATTTGCCTGTAATGCAGGAGACCCGGGTTGATTCCTGGGTCAGGAAGATCTGCTGGAGAAGGGATAGGTTATCCACTCCAGTATTCTTGAGCTTCCCTTGTGGTTCAGCTGATAAAGAATCCACCTGCAATGCAGGAGACCTAGGTTCAGTCCCTGAGTTGGAAAGATCCCCTGGAGAAGGGAAAGGCTATCCACTCCAGTATTCTGGCCTGGAGAATTCCATGGGGTCACAAAGAGTCGGACCTGACTGATAGACTTTCACTTTCTTTTTGTTCACATATTGGTGATTATGCAGATATTTCCTCAGATCTAGTCTATAGCAATTACTGTTTTTAAAAGATTATGATGGAAATCAATGTTCAAAAGTAAGTACTATATGTATACTAAGATTAAACATGTTAGGAATTTTTTATCTTCTCTTTTATAACATCTTTGCCAAAATTTCCCTTCATTATTACATAAAATCAAGATCTTGGTGATATTAAATTATTTGTGGGTTAACTCTAAAATACATCCTTGTATTACCTATCAGCCACAAATAATCTTATAATTATAATTTAAATAATCATTTAGAAAATGATTATTTAGAAAAAGTATTTGCAGATATTCTTAGTCACTAAATGTTAAAACTGGTGTTGGATTTTGACATAAATAATGCTACACTGAAAATAATGCTACACTGGCTTCCCGGGTGGCTCAGAGGTTAAAGCGTCTGCCTGCAATGTGGGAGACCTGGGTTCGATCCCTGTGTCGGGAAGATTCCCCTGGAGAAGGAAATGGCAACCCACTCCAGTATTCTTGCCTGGAGAATCCCATGGACGGAGGAGCCTGGTGGGCTACAGTCCACGGGGTCACAAAGAGTCAGACGCGACTGAGCCACTTCACTTCACACTGAAAAATAAAAAGCCTTGGTTCAAAGTCATCTCCCTCACAGTTCACAAATATATTTCCATTAGTAATTTAAGTGGAAAACACAAGTATATTTCCATTAGTAATTCCGTAAGTAATTCTAGATGTTCAAGAAAATACCTCAATATAAGAATAACTCTATTTTCACATCTGTTAGAATGACAAGAATGAGTGTATATACAATCCTAATATGGTTTCATGTTTTTAATAATTTTAAAACAATATACATTTAAATTTTCTGAATGTTTAGCATCTGTCTGTATCTTCCTTGTTTTTTTTTTTTGTTTGTTTGTTTGTTTTAAACAAGCTATTAAATTTACATTTATAGCTCAAAACCAAATCATGTACAGGGAATGAATATATTGACTAAGGTTCCAAATATTTCCAATCAAATAATGACCTTAATCTTACAGGAGAGAGACAATGGGTTCCATGGAAGGGCTTGAGATTCTCTTCCTAAAGCTTTTCTCCTCCATGTGAGCAAACAATTTTGCTGTCATTTTCTTTTCCTTTTTCTTTTCCTACTCCTAGCCCTCTATGACCAAAACTGAAGAAGGTACTTCCTCCCCCCTCCCCCAGTTTTGAACATCATAGAAGAAATAGAAAGGTAATAAAAATACTTGTGTATTTTCAGTTCAATTGCTTAGTCATGTCCAACTCTCTGTGACACTGTGGACTGCAGCATGCCAGGCTTCCCTGTCCATCACCAACACCCGGAACTTGCTCAAACTCATGCCCATCAAGTCAGTGATGCCATCCAAGCATCCCATCCTCTGTCATCCCCTTCTCCTCCTGCCTTCAATCTTTCCCAGCATCAGGGTCATTTCCAATGAGTCAGTTCTTTGCATCAGATGGCCAAAGTTTTGGAGTTTCAGCTTCAGCAGCAGTCCTTCCAATGAATATTCAGGACTGATTTTCTTTAGGATTAACTGGTTTGCTCTCCTTGTATTTCCATATGTCCCAAATGGTTGAACATTATGACAGCCACTTCAAGCCTCTTCAAGATAAAAAAGCAAAACAAAAAATCATTAATGTCCATTCCAAATTCTCTAGATCCTCCAGAAGAACCAAAATCTGACAGAATCAGAAAATAGTATCTATGATAATACTATTTTATGTAGGACATCCACATTTAATCCATCCATTCAAAACAAATTTTACTGAAATTTACTATGAGCTACATATTCTACTGAGTTTCCCTGGTAAAGAGAGTCCATCTGCCAGTGCAGGAGATGCAAATGTGATCCCTGGGTCAGGACGATCCTCTGGGAAAGAAATGGCAATCCGCTCCAGTATTCTTGCCTGGGAAATCCCATGCACTAGGACTACGTGGCAGACTACAGTCCATGGGATCACAAAGGGTTTGACATGACCCTTGTTGTTTAGTAACTAAACAACAACAACACATACTTTACTAAACACTAAAATAAGAGCTGGTGTACAACACAGCTGTGGTCTCGGTCCTTGGGAAATTCAAAATCCAGGAAGAGAGTTCACAATGGAATAATAAAAACAGGTGAGATGCACATTAGAAAGTAAGGGTGAAGATTGCTAGGGGTGTGTACACATAGTGGATTAATGTACTCTGTAGTACAGAGGTGGGGTTAGCTGAAGAAGTGAGATATAAAGGTTAGAGAATAAGTAGAAGTGAGATATAAAGGCTAGAGGAAAAGGCTAGAGGATAAGTAGAAGATTGCTGGGGGAAGGAGTGGAAAGCATAATAAAATCTGGAGATTATAATTAATGGTAAGACACTATGTCAGGAAGCATGAGAAAGTTAAAATAGTTTGTCATTTACCAAAATAAACACAACCTCTTTTATTAGCCTTTGTTCATTAAATCATATATTAAATGAAACATAACTGAAAGATCAAGTGCAACCATGTATCCCTAAGCCCTAACACTGACTAAGACGGAAAATATGGTAGATCAATGATCATGTGGTATTGATATATTTCTGCAACTAACAATATCTTTTTTTACTAATATTCTGAATAATGCCAAAATAGTTAAATTTTGACAATTCCAAGTATAATTAATTATCAATTTTGCTTTAAATAAAGCTTAATTACTTGACTTTCTAGTATTTCTTTTTCTGGAAATTAATCACATGAAACCATTCTATATGGAAAAGTTGACATATTCTTTGAGTGGAACAATAACCAAACTATATGTATAAGCATTCATGGAGAGTGAAAGTTGAAATTATTTTGATCTTTTTAATTAGATATTTTTTGAAATTGGACAAATTTAATTTTTTGTGTGTTGAATTTAATTCATTTAAGATTGTTTATTTACATAGCAGCTCCTTCTGCAATGAAAGCTAATGATATTTTCAAAACTTCATTTTAAATTCTTAGCAACATAAAATGTAACTTATGGTAATATTTTATTTTTAATATTAAAAAAGCATTTTATTGAATAATACAGATTTTTTAAAATAAGGAAATCATAAGAACACAGTTCAAGAAATTGTTACAAAATGTATATTTCCATAGACTCATTAATCAAGTCAAGAAATAGAGCATATGGCTTAAAGCTCAACATTGAGAAAATGAAGATCATGGCATCTGGTCCCATCACTTCATGGCAAATAGATGGGGAAATAGAGGAAACAGTGACAGACTTTATTTTGGGGGGGGGGGGGCTCCCAAATCACTGCGGATGGTGACTGCAGCCATGAAATTAAAAGATGCTTACTCCTTGGAAGAAGAGCTATGACCAACCTAGATAGCATATTAAAAAGCAGAGACATTACTTTGCCAACAAAGGTCTGTCTAGAAAAGGCTATGGTTTTTCCAGTGGTCATGTATGGATGTGAGAGTTGGACTATAAAGAAAGCTGAGCACTGAAGAATTGATGCTTTTGAACTGTGGTGTTGGAGAAGACTCTTGATAGTCCCTTGGACTCCAAGGAGATCCAACCAGTCCATCCTAAAGTAAATCAGTCCTGAATATTCATTGGAAGGACTGATGCTGAAGCTGAAACTTCAATACTTTGGCCACCTGATGTGAAGAACTGACTCATTGGAAAAGACCCTGATGCTGGGAAAGATTGAAGGCAGCAGGAGAAGGGGATGACAAAGGATGAGATGGTTGGATGGCGTCACCGACTCAAAGGATATGAATAAACTCCAGGAGCTGGCAATGGACAGAGAGGCCTGGCGTGCTGCAGTTCATGGGGTCGCCAAATCAGATATGACTGAGAGACTGAACTGAACCCCAGAAATGCCACACAGATGATTCTCAATCATTACCATACCATCTTTCCCAAAGGAAAGTGATCATTCTGACTTCTAAAACACTGATTGATCACTCATGCCTGTTTTTAAACTTCATTTATACTGAAGCACACAGTATGATAATTGATAATAATAAAAATATGAAAGACCAAGACTTGTAGTATATAGATTAAACTATTCTTATAGGAATATTTGTAGCCTTAAAATGCATTTTTATTTTTTTTAATTTAAATTTATTTATTTTAATTGGAGGCTAATTACTTTACAATATTGTATTGGTTTTGCCATACATCAACATGAATCCGCCAAAATCAATGATCTAATTCTCTAGCTCAAAAACTTTAAATAAGAGCAAATTAAGCACAAAGATAATAGAAAAATATAATATTAAAGACATCAGAAATTAATATAACAGAATATTTATAGAAAATAGATAAGATCAATAAAGCCAAATGTTGATTTTTTAAAAGTCTAGTAAAATTGATAAAACCTTGATGAGAATAATTAAGACAAATAAAAGTCAGTAAGTAAACAACATTAGGAGCTTAGACAAAAAAAGAACATCACTATAAATCTTATGGACATAAAAAAAGCTAAAGAAATTTTTTAAAAATGAAGTATAATTGACCAACAACACTATTTAGTTCCAGGTGCACAACATGATTTGATATTTCTACACATTACAAAATGAACACCATGGTAAGTCTAGTTACCATCTGTCACCATACAAAAATATTGCAGTATTATTTACTCTATTCACCATGCTGTACATTTCATCCTGTTAACTATTTTTTAATTGGGAGCTTGTACCTATTAATCTCTCACACCTATTTCAATCACCTTCTCATCCCTCTTTTCTTTGGAAACCACTTATTTTTTCTTTGTAGCTATGAATCAGTTTCTCTTTTGTTGCTTGTTCTTTTGTTTTTTAGATTCCACATAAAAATTAAGCCATCAGTACTTGTCTTTCTCTGCTTGACATTTCATTTAGCATAATATCCTTTAAGTTCATCAATGTTGTCACAAATGGCAAGATTTCATTTTTGTGGCTGAGTAATATTCCACTGTGTATTGTTGCTGTTGTTTAGTCACTAAATCATGTCTGACTCTTGTGACACAGTGGACTGTAGCCCACCAGGCTCCTCTATCCATGAGATTTCCCAGGCAAGAATACTGGAGTGGATTGCCATTTCCATCTCCAGAGGATCTTCCTGACCTACGGGTCAAAACCTGTATCCCTGCGTTGGCAGGCAGTTTCTTTACACTGAGTCACTAGGGAAGCCTATGTATATGTGCGTGCTGCTGCTGCTGCTAACTCGCTTCAGTCCTGTCCGACTCTGTGCAACCCCATAGGCGGCAGGCCACCAGGCTCCCCCGTCCCTGGGATTCTCCAGGCAAGAACACTGGAGTGGGTTGCCATTTCCTTCTCCAATGCATGAAAGTGAAACATGAAAGTGAAGTCGCTCAGTCGTGTCCTACCATCAGCGACCCCATGGACTGCAGCCTTCCAGGCTCTTCCATCCATGGGATTTTCCAGGCAAGAGTACTGGAGTAGGGTGCCATTGCCTTCTCCGGTAAATGTGTGTATTCATACATAAATAACACGTCTTCTTTATCCATTCATCTATCGATGAACTCTTAGATTGTTTCCATGAAGATAGGTGAGCCTGTATCTTTTCAAATTAGTGTTTTTGTTTTATTTGAAAAAATACCCAGAAGAATTGCTAGACCATATGCTAGTTCTATTTTAAATTTTTAGAAGAATTTCCATACTGTTTTCCATAGTGGCTGTACCGATTTACATTCCCACCAACATTGTACCAGGATTCTCTTTCCTCCACATCCTCAACAATATTATTTGCTGTTTTCCTGATAATAGTCATTCTGACAGGTGTGAAGTGATATATCATTGTGGTTTTGGTTTGCATTTCCCTGATAATTAGCAATATTGAGCATTTTTTCATGTGTCTGTTGGTCAGTATATGTCTTCTTTGGAAAAATGCCTTTTCAGGTCCTCTACTCATTTTTTAATCAGGTTGTTTGTTTTAGTTTCCTGAGTTTGTTGTACATTTTGAATATTAACCCTTTATCAGACACATTGTTTGCAAAAATGTTCTCCCATTCAGTATGTGGCTTTTTCATTTTTTGATAGATTCCTTTGCTGCACAAAAGCTTTTTAGTTTGATATAGTCCCATTTGTTGATTTTTTATTTTGCTTTCCTTGCCTGAGGAGATACATCCCGATAAATATTGCTAAGACAGATGTTGAAGAGTTTACAGTCCATATTTTCTTCTAGGATTCTAATGACTTCAGGCTTTACATTTAAGTCTTAAAACCATTTTGAGTTTATTTTTGCATGTGGTATGAGAAGGTAAACCAGTTTGGTTCTTTTGCATGTAGCTGTCCAGTTTTCCCAACTCCATTTATTGAAGGGGCAGTCTTTTTCCCAGTATATAGACTCACTTCCTTCATCATAGATTAAACAACCATATAAGTATTAATTCATTTCTGAGCCCTCATTTCTGTTCCATTGATTATGTTTCTGTTTCTGTGCCAGTATCATGCAGCTTTGACTCCAAGAATATTGTAGTTTAGTTTTAAGGACATAAAGAAATATTATGAACAATTTGAATAATTCTGTTTTTATCATTTACAAATTATCTAAGTACAAATAAGAATAATCAAAATAGTTATTTTTAATTATTTGAAAGACTGGAATATTATAATTTGATTTTTTTCTCATTGACACTAAGGACTAAAACCAGAAACTGTGAAAGAAAACAGTATGAAATACTTTTACACTTACTCTGAGAATATAAAGAAACCACATGCTTCTTCAGACAAAGTATCCCCATCTAGGTTGGAAAGCCTGAAATAGACATGCTTGGTCACTCAGTCATGTCTGACTTTGTGACTCCATGGACTGTAGCCTGCCAGACTCTGTCCATGGGGATTCTCCAAGCAAGAATACTGGAGTGGGTTTCCATGGCCTTCTCTAGGGGATCTTCCCAACCCAGGAATTGAATTCTGCATTGCTGGCAGATTCTTTACTGTCTGAGCCACCAGGGAAGCCCCAAGGTTGGAAAGCCTGATATAAATAATCAAGTTCATAACATTTTTGCAATTATTAAGTTCTGAGAAGCTGATAAAAGCTTTGGACACTCTTTATAAATGGACACATATATGGATACAAATATAGAATTTAACATCAGGAAGCCTCTTTATGGACTCATCAGTTAGAAAGACCAATGATAGAAGATATCAATTATCAGGTGAAGAAATGAAGCTTTAAGATATGTATCTACTCTAAGGTAATTCTCACATTCTAAATAAATGGATAAATAACATCTAAATGCTATTCTATATTGCTGAAAGGCAACAGATGAATAATTTATTTATCTTATCATATTAGTACCTGCCCTATTTAAATATAATCCAGAATGTTCTCAAAGAATAACTGAAACACTATTTTACTAAGAATTATTTATATTAATATCCTGCTGGTCTTTCAAATAATAGTACTGCCCAAGACTGAATAATCCTTGATTTCCATTGAATCTTCATGGCAAAGGGTAAAATTGAATAAATATAGTTAGTAATTCAAACGTGTTCCCTTGAAGTTTAAAAAACACTTTCAGAAACAGTTTGAAATTATTGTGCCCACTTAATCAAAAACTAAAATACAAAGAATAGGCCAGCTACAATCTTCCAAATTTATGGTCATCAGAAAGTTGTAGTATATTTCAACTGTGAAAGCAGCCACAAAGCAAAAATCAACATGTATTTAAAAGAGAAATTGTTAAGAAGAAAAAAAGCAACCAATAACTAGAGTGATCAGTCTTATTCATAACCAGGTTAAAAATATCTAGTAGGAATGTGTGTTCTCGATGAGCATTCCAAGTAATGGAGGCATATTTGAAAAGAATTTCTGTAAGATTTTTTTACAACAGGATGCTGCAAAACCTTGGGCTTCATGGTAGGGCTCAGCGGTAAAGAATACACCTGCAATGCAAGAGCCATAGGAGATGCAGTCTCCATCTATGGGATGGGAAGATCCCCTGGAGAAGGGAATGACAATCCAACTCCAGTATTCTTGCCTGGAACATCCCATGGACAGAGGAGTCTGGCTGGCTACAGTCCATAGCGTCACAAAGAGTTGGACACCACTGAAGCAGCTTAGCATGCATGCTGTGAAACCTTATTCCAAAAACTAGAAATTTCAACTGTAACATACATGATTTTTTTCTTTCCTTATGCTGATTTCAGTGTGTGTGCAAAAAGTAGAATCCTAAATACACATAGCATTTGCTTTTGTACATTTAATGTGTCTGACCTTTGTACCACATGAGCTTACAATTTAATTACATGATGGTACTAGCAAGACTACAAAATAAAATCACTCAATAGTAAAACATACATACAATATAATGTTGCACACTGTGAAATATAGCAAATAGTACCCAGTATGACTCCTCAAGCATTTGAGAAACCATTCAACAGAACTACAACTTTTGAGAGCAGAGATATTTTTAAGAACAAATAAGGTCAAAATTTCATTAAAGGGCATGAAACACAGACTGGAATTATTAATCAATATAGCCTATAAATCCTGTAACAATAGCTCTTAGAAGTTAAAGCAAACATTTACTTAGCATTTCATTTAAAATAGATCAAAATAATAATAGAATTATTTGAGTTCTTCCAAATGATTTCATTCCAAATAAGATATTTCAGCAAAAGAACAATGGCATGTAAAAGGTGTTAAATTTGTACTTTAATACAGATTTCAAAGTACTTTGGAAATAAAGAGTATGCTATAGAATGAAGGAAATATATACTGATTTTGGCTTCTAGTATAATACTTTTACAGTGGAAACCAAGATTTCCCAGTAAACAGGTCTGAATTAAACATCTTACATGTTGTTTCTTATCTATTTTTGTTAGAATAACAAGCCATTCCAAAGCTTAATGACTTAGAACAACAGGAATGTATTATTTTCATGCTTCTGAAGTTGACTGGATTCTTTTTCTGCTCCATATGGGTCCACTGGGGTCACTCTGAGGTTGCATTCAACTAGACAAGTTGGGCTAGAAGGTTCAAGAATGCTTCTCTTATTACTTATCTGGTCCTTGGAGTTGACTACTCCAGTCAACTCAGTTACTCTCATTGTTGTCAGCACTTCATGTGATGTTGCATCCTCCAGGGCTTCGTCACAAGACCTCTCTCCAGCAGGAGAGCTAGGACTAACTTATACAATGGATCCTAAGTTCCAGAAGGGAGAATTCTAAGAGGAACAGCCTCCATGCGGAGGTCCATATACATGTCAAATCTCTGCCTGCATCACTTTGGCAACTGTCTCATTGGCCAAAACTCTGATATGACCAAGCCCAGCATCACTGTATGAGCGCATTATAAAAGACATAAATATGAGAGGAAAGGACATATTTATTGCTTTTTCTCAACATAATAGCCTCCATATATATATTTTACATGGACATGGACTCAATGAGATTAAATTTCTATATTACTGCATCTTCTGTGATAAGGAGAAAAACATCCTGTTATCCATTTATATCTCAAACAAAAACAATTCCATACATATGAAATAGTGCAGGTGAAGAGCACATTATTAAATAAACAATCATCACTTTTTAATGTAGTAGAATATGTCTAAAATCAACTGTTAAAGTGAATTTTTAAAAATAACAAAAATCAACTACCACATGTGCATTCTATAAGAATCATTTTCCTAAACACTTAGAACCAGATCTTCCCCCTCCTAAAAAATAGTTTATAAGCAAAAAGAAGGCCCAGATTAATATAGCCAGGGTTTTAAAAACCTCATTCACTCAAAAAGGCTTCTTGTTGTTGTTTATGAGAACTGCAAATAATAATAACAATATGCATACAAATGAAAAGTAAACGAAGCATAGTGACTGATGATTGCACTGAAAAAAAACAAACATCAAAAATTCACTTAAATGCATTGATAAACTTAAAAGAGCATTAAGTACAATCAGATCAAAAATTAAGCAAAGGAAGGAACTGCCAACTAAAAATGGCACCTGCCATCTGCCTCTATAAGGATTAACTCACTAGCCACTACATTCACTGATCTTCAACATATGCTGAAAGGAGTTCAGGGTAGAGATCAGGAATGAAGCACTCTGTCCTGTGGGAAAAACTGGCAGAACAGACCTTTCAGATAGATATTTGCAGGAGAAGATTTTATGAACCCAAATTCTTGCATCTTCTCATATCTAGAAAAACATTAAAATCAGTAATGATAATATCTGTTCTTCATGACTAGCAGCAAGCCTCTGTGAAAATGTGTGCCTCTGTGAAAAGGTATGCCCCCTTCACTAACATGTAATACTGACTTCTCTTCTTGCCTCTTTGGAATCAGTACCTTAGAGTTATCTGAGATTTTGTCTCCTGGGCTATAGTCCTTTTCTTGCCCCAAGTTAAACAACTCACAACTTTCATATCATGCTTTTTTTTTTTTTTTTTCTAATTTTATTTTATTTTTAAACTTTACATAATTGTATTAGTTTTGACAAATATCAATCCAGTCAACATAACCAAGATAACTTTCTGAGTACTTTATTCAACTTTTGTCTTGAGGTCATTTGATGAATGAGGTGAACTTAAAATTTAATCTTTAAGGCCACTGGGGGCCTTGAGAACAGTAAACAAAGCCTGTGGGTCTGCTACTTCATTACAGGAGTGAAATTAAAATAAATCAATCCTTACTCAAGAATACTGTAAGGAATGTTGTTTGCCTTGAATTTTGATACTAAATAGTCAGGGGAAAATATCTTATTTGAGGATTCCTAACCCCAGAACATTTCCTCAAAGTGGATTTGGCATGAAAATTCATACTACATGAGCCAAAAAAATTTCACGTGAAGAATTTAATATAGTAACCCTAGATTAATGCCCCAGGTTCCTGGAAGAAGCAAATTGTAGTGTACTCTAGAGAAACCCCATCTTTCTCCTAGAACTTAGAAGATTTTCACAGATAAACTTCCAAAACATATAAGTTCACAGTCAAAATGTGAAGAAGACAAAGTACTAGGAGTAAGAGACAGGTGACAAAGTCACATTGCAAAATACCCAGAAAGAGTTCTGATACTATAATTATCAGAGTCTAAACAAATGAAAGGAATTGAAAGGCGGAGATTGGCAATGAAACTTTAAAATGTGATTAATTAGGTTTAAAGTAATAATTAAAATTCTTACAAAAGGTAACTATATTTGTTACATTAAAAAATCAATATATTTACAGAAAAGTAGATATAACTGAGTTTGAATAGTGATCATAAGATAGTATGGGTGATGCATGGATAACATGATTAGAAATGTGAAAGAGAGGTTAGAAGACATGAAGAGTCTAATGTGTGACAATTCTGAGTTTCAGAATGAGAGGAGAGAATGAGGCAGCAGCAATGCTGGAAGAGATAATGGCTGAGACGGTCCTGAACTGATAAAAACATCAAATATACAGACCTTAGAAGCTCCATGAATACTAAGCAAGAGAAATAAAAACAAAGCTCAAACCAGGAGAGAGAGAGAGAAAATAAGGCAAGAATTAGATGACTAAAACATCAGTAAGAAAGAGTCTGACTCCCTTTTTTTTGTTTGTCTGTTAATGGCTTTCAAGTCTCACATCTGTGTAAGCTAAGAAAGCCCAAATGCTCTTCCTTTGGTATCAGCATGAAGTTCAAACTATGCAGCTCCAGCCCTTATTCACAATAAAAGCTTAGTCAGTCTTTTTTCTCTGCTCCTTTGGGACATTTTTAGATCATCCTTGGAGCGTACTCTGCTCTCTTCAGAAACTCTCATTATGTGAGCAATAAACTGATTCACATCTTCTTGGGGGCATATCAGTGGCATCATCAGTCTCAACATCTGAACTAAATCTGGAGTGAGTGTTTATATTGCTTATAGAGATGCTGGCAAGTTTATGCTTGAAGCTGTGCTGGTTTGTGCTGCACTTATAAAATCCTACTAAGCCTCTGTTTAGATTTAACCAATTGGCTCAGTTAGATGAAGCTGCCATAACAAAATGCCATAGACTTAAGCAACAGAAATTTATTTTTCACAGTTCTGGAGTCTGGGAAGTCCAAGATCAATGTGCCAGCCAATTTCATTCCTGGTGAGAGCTCTCTTCCTGGACTGCAGATGGCTATCTTTTCATTGTGTCCTCACTTGGGAAGAGAGAGAAAGAGAAAGTGAGCTCTGTAGTAGCTCTTTATAAGGACACCAATCTTTGGGATCAGGGCTCCACCTTCATGACCTCATTTAATCTTAATTAGCCCTTAAATGCCTTATTTCCAAATATAGTCACAAATGAGGGTTGGGGCTTTAACACATGAATTTTGGGAAGACACAAACTTTCAATTCACTATACAAACCTAATTTGGAAGTTTTTGCTTAGAGATAGGACCAACCCAGGAATTGAACCTGCATCAATAGATAGATTCTTTACTGCTGCCCCACCAGGGAAGCTCATCCACCAGGCATTTGTCCTTTTCTATAGAATGTTTGGACTTCCCTGGTGGCTCAGATGGTAAAGCATCTGCCTACAATGTGGGAGACCTGGGTTCAATCCCTGGGTCAGGAAGATCTCCTGGAGAAGGAAATGGCAACCCACTCTAGTATTATGGCCTGGAAAATATCATGGATGGAGGAGCCTGATAGGCTACAATCCACGGGGTTGCAAAGAGCTGGACACGACTGAGAGACTTCACTTTCTTCCTACAGAATGTTCAGGGGAAAGACTGATGCCCTGTGCACTATGTAAGCTCACTGGATGATGGCTCATGTGGAAGAAGAACAATTACAGTGTAGCCTGCTGAGGTTCTACTACTAAAAGTAAATGCCTCACTGTGCTGTGCTGACCTCAGCCACTTAGTCATGTTTGACTCTTTGCCACTCTGTGAACTTAGCCTCCTAGCCTCCTCTGTCCAAGGGATTTTCCATGCAAGAAAACTGGAATGGGTTGCCATTTCCTACTCCAAGGAATCGTCCCAACCCAGGGATCAAATCGGCATCACCTGCATTGGCAGGTGGATTCTTCACCACCGCATCACCTGGGAAGCCCAAAATGGCTCACTAGGATCTTACAAAATACCATTGTTACTGCCTACTAGCTAGGCTTCTGTCACAATAAAGATCCTGATCCTCAGGGATATAGGGAGCACGGCAGCCCTGTGGAGCAGCCACTGACTCAACATTGATGAAGTTTCCTAACTCTAACAATACTGATTTGAGGCTCTCTGAAAGTTTAGTTCAGTTGCTCAGTCATGTTAAACTCTTTGTGACTCCATGGGCTCTCTGTAAGGAGAAACATAAATATGAAAAGAGAACGGACACCCCTCCCCTTGCTGAAATATATATAGCTAGTAGCCATCAAAAAAGGCAAGATAAAAAACCTGAATATAGGGTGAAAAAAATGAAAACAGAGATTCAAAATTTGCCCCAATTAAAAACCCCAAATTCATTAAAAGGATTTATGCACACACACAAAAATAAAAGGGTGCAGATTTGCATTTTGCCTCTATAACAGGTCCTAAATTAACTTTAATATCTGCTGAAATTTAATCAGTTGGCAAACCTTTGTGGCCTTCATCGTTATGGAGACTGAAATTAAAGTTATTCCTAGCTGCTGCTACTGCTGCTAAGTCGCTTCAGTCGTGTCCGACTCTGTGCGACCCCATAGATGGCAGCCTACCAGGCTCCCCATCCCTGGGATTCTCCAGGCAAGAACACTGGAGTGGGTTGCCATTCCCTTCTCCAATGCAGGAAAGTGAAAAGTGAAAGTGAAGTCGCTCAGTCATGTCCGACTTTTAGCGACCCCATGGACTGAAGCCCACAGGCTCCTCCGTCCATGGGATTTTCCAGGCAAGAGTACTGGAGTGGGGTGCCATTGCCTTCTCCTAGAGATCCCACTAAATTTAAACAAGGTACCCCCATAACATTATTGGAGTTACTAAACATAAAATAGAGGATAAACAGGTATGCCTTACCTTAGCCACTGGAACTACTGCCTTACCTCAATTCCCTATAGTCATTGTGCCCAATTTTCTAAAGTATCCCATAGTGGTCATGGCTGCTCTGAATCAATGAGCAATAAATTAAAATTAAATTAAATCTTTGGCACTTAAAATTGGCTTGATAAAATGAGACCCTAAGGACCTTTCCCCAAGGTAAAATAGTTCATACAGCCCAATATAAATTAAAATAGGGGCTTCAAGGATTGAAACCCATTATATAAAACCTACTTAGAGAAGGGGTATTGCCACTGTTTCCCTATTAACAGCCCTGCTTTCAAACCTGCAAAGAGCGAATGGCACCTCATAGTGGATTAATGTGATGTTAATGCTGTAGTCACAACCAATTAAGCACCCCCCCATACCCAGTATTATCAAAAGTACTGACCCCATCCAACCAGCAACTGGCAAATAATTTACAGTAATATTTGGCTAATATTTTCAGTGTCTATTTCAATAACCCCTCAAATGAAGTTTGCTTTCATCTTCTAAGGGACACAATACTGTATCTTATCTGGTTACTCATGGGCTACCTCAACATCCTTGTGATTGTATATAATCTTTGCAGGTACAATCTTAACTGTATCCAACTTTATCCAGGAGTACAAGTTATGTCATCACACTGATAACATCCTTCTCCAAGGAGATTCATTTGATACATTAATTCAGAACATATAAATACTCACCAAGGGGTTCACAAAAATAACACGGGTCATTGTTCCATACTTACTACAAGTCCTCCCAACTTTAGTTAAATTTCTGAAAATTATTTGATAAATTGAGAGCTGCTCCACCTCTGACACTATCAAGAAATAGCCATGGACCTTCTCAGTACCCATAATGTTAAAACAAAGTTAAGATCTTTTATGCTTGGGGTACTGGAGACAACATATTCCTCATTTACAGATCTTACTGTTACACACAAATCAGCTCACTATAAATAGAACATCGTACAACAAAAGGCTGTAGGAACTGTCCAAATTACAATATAATAGGCATTCCATTAGTGTACCCCAAAGACTCCTTCATTCTAGGGGCTTTAGCATCCTCCTCTCTTTCTTCTTAGAGTCCCTATTCCAACCATGATGCTCATAAGTTGCCCACTGGCTTCTGGTACAGGAAATTTCCCTTACTGGCAATATATCATATCCATTAAAGTGGCTGCACACTGAGTTCTCCTGAAAGCAGAGGCTCTTCAGGACCTGAGTCTATGACAGCTTTCAGGACTTCAGGAAGCTTCATACCCAACTGCCCATAATGCATTGGGTCATGGAAACAAGTACCCCATGAACTCAGCAGAACATAGAAGTCTTCCTTCTACAAGATAGAGCCATACCTGGGCCCTCTGGTTTATCAACCTGTAAGAGTGAGAGAGAGGGTGGGAGGAGAAAGTATTGTCCTGTCCTCAGTCCCTTGCCAAATGACACAATGACAGAGGAAGTCAACTTCTTCTTCACCCTTTAGACTCCCAAGGAGTTCCTTGGTATCAACAGCGTGCACCAAAGGGAGTTTCTATAAGAGGGTTAGAAGAGCCACCACACATGAGACCGAGCTTGTGGGAGAGATGCTGCTTTTTATCCTTTAACTTCATGTTCTACATCCAGAAAGGAACTAAGAGTCAGCAAAACCAGCTGAATGTCAGTCAGCCACCTTAACATAGGATACCGTGGCCAACAGTCTGCCTCATTTGTACAATTTTACCAACTTCTGAATCTCATCCAGTCAACAGCAACCATTCCTTATCCAAGATTTGCCTTTGGAAGAAAGGACTTTAGGTATCTCTTATTTCACATACATGCAAAATATAGACCAAGGTCATACATGTCCCTGCATGTGCTAAGACCATAGTACAAGGCCTCACTAAGATATCACTTATCCCCTCCAGAGATTCCAAAAATGATTGACAGTGGCCCAGACACCCATTTCACTTCTTAGAATATACAATGCTGGGCTCTTGAACAAAGTATTTAACATAATTTCCAACACTGTTACCGGTTTCAGGCTACCAGCCTCATAAAGCATCATAATGTCTTGCTTAGTGGGGGTCAAATTCAATTAAATGAAACATCGCACATTTTAGTCATCAGTCAAACATCAAGAATAAATTGTAACACAGAGTTTGACTCCATTTTTGATGCTTGACTGCTCACTATTTTCAAGCCCCAACAGTCTCTTTTCCCCATATGTCCCAAATCTGGACAAGATGATAAGAAAGCCCATTTGTTCCTTCCTTTGGCACCAGCAAGTTCAAATCACAGAAATCCAGGCCAGCACACAGGAACCTTTGCCCCAGTCCCAATCCTAAAATAATAGTCTATCAAGTCTTCCTTCTGTGACCCTCAAAACATTTTGAAACCAGATGGAGAGGCTGCCCTAGTCTTCCCACAAGCCTCATTAAAGGATTATGAACTTTTTCATACCATTTTGGTGTTCACACAGTGTCACCAGTCTTAATATTCAGAACAAATTAGGAGTGAGAATATCTGTTGCACCTCTGTAGGTGAGTACCATGGACAGAGGAGACTGATGGGCTAGAGTCCGTAGGATCACAGAGTTGGAAACAACTGAAGCAACTGAGCATGCACACACATTATCTATTTTTTATCAAATTTAAAAAGTATAATGGAAGTGGAAGTCTTTGTTCAATCATGTCCAGCTCTTTGAAACCCCATGGACCGTAGCTTGCCAGGCTCCTCTGTCCATGGAATTTTCCATGCAAGAATATTGGAATGGGTTGCCACTCCTTTCCTAGGGGATCTTCTTTACCCAGGGATAGAACCTGGGTCTCCTGCATTGAAGGCAGATTCTTTACCATCTGGGCCACTTAAAAGTGTTCTATGAAACTTGTACTGTTTGAAGTCAGAATGAAAATATTTAGCATATCCAATTTCAATAAGCTAATTCTACATGCTAAAATTTTCTAAACTAATCATGGAAAATATGTATGTATAACTTAAAATCTAGTATAGAAAAGAAACTGATAGGAGAAAAAAATCCATTCATTTTAAGGCAAGAATGAAGAAACAATATAGAAACAGAACAATGAAAAGCATAAAATAAGATTATAGAAATTAAAATCATTAATTATAAAAACAGAAAGTTGATTAAATGTTAACACAAAAAGATGAGAATTTTCAAGTCATATTTTAAAATTCTGCTCTATTTTATCTACAAGAAGTACATCCCAAATCTAGAATATATACATGTTCAAAGGAAAAGGATACAAATACAAAGCAAATACAATTTTTAAAAGTTGATATAGTAATTAATATCAAATAAAATAGACCTTCAGATAAGACTCATTAGAAAAGAAAAATATAACATTACATAAGACATTTAAATGTAAAGGTACCAAATAATATTGTATAAAACAAAAAACACATTAAAAAAATCCTGATTAGAATGGTAGATATTAACACATTTTTTCAGTAATTGTTAGTTCAAGCAGCAAAGTTATGAATATCCCAGATGCTTGGGAATCTTGCCAAGGATCAGCATGGTCAGACTTCACATTAGCTATTTCAAAATGTGTGTAGGAATATGACCACTGATTATGATGTTTCCTTATATTTCTCATCTGTATGTTCTTTGAAGTACCTATTCAAATTTTTTGTCCATATTTTTGGAGCTGTTTTTTGCTTTTTATTAAAGTATAGTTGATTTACAATATTATATTAGTTTCAGGTATACAAAGCAGTGATTTAATATTTTATAGATTATACTCTATTTAAAGTTATAAATCAGAGAAGGCGATGGCACCCCACTCCAATACTCTTGCCTGGAAAATCCCATGGACAGAGGAGCCTGGTAGGCTGCAGTCCATGGGGTCGCGAAGAGTCGGACATGACTGAGCGACTTCCCTTTCACTTTTCACTTTCATGCATTGGAGAAGGAAATGGCAACCCACTCCAGTGTTCTTACCTGGAGAATCCCAGGGATGGGGGAGCCTGGTGGGCTGCTGTCTATGGGGTCGCACAGAGTCGGACATGACTAAAGTGACTTAGCAAAGTTATAAATATAGGTTATATCCTTTTTGCTGTACAATATATTCTTGTATCTTACTTATTTTATATGTAGTAGCTTGTGCTTCCCTGTTGGTTCAGTGGTTAAGAATCCACCTGCAATGCAGGAAATGAGGGTTCAATTCCTGGGTCGGGAAGATCCCTGGTGAAGAAAATGGTAACCCACTCCAGTATTCTTGCCGGGAAAATCCCCTGGACAGAAGAGCCTGGCAGAGTACAGTCCACAAGATCTCAAAGAAGTGAACATGACTGAGTGACTGAGCACAGCATACAGTCTGTACCTGTTAAGTCCCTATCTTGCCTCTCTCCACTGGTAACCGCTAGTTTATTCTCTATATCTGTGAGTCTGTCTCTGTTCTGTTATATTCATTCATTTGTTTTACTTTTTAGTTTCTATGTATAAGTGATTACAGTATTTGATTTACTCTATCTGACTTATTTTACTAAGCATAATATCCTCCAGGTCCATCCATATTGCTGCTGATGGCAAAATTTCCTTCTTTATTATGTTGTTGTTGTTCAGTCACTCAAACATGTCTGACTCTTTGCGACCCCATGAACTGCAGCACACCAGGCCTCCCAGTCCATCACCAACTCCCGGAGTCCACCCAAACCCATGTCCATTGAGTTGGTGACGCCATCCAACCATCTCATCCTCTGTCGCCCCCTTCTCCTCCTATCCTCAATGTTTCCCAGCATCAAGGTCTTTTCCACTCTTTTTTATGACTAAATGATATTCCAATGTGTGTGCACTACATTTCTATATGCATTCATCTGTGGTGGACATTTAGTTTACTTTCATATCTTGGCTTTTATATATAATACTGCCATAAACACTGAGGTCATGTATTTTTTTTGAATTCATATTTTCATTTTCTTTAATATATGCCCAGGTGGAGAATTGCTGGCTTATATAGTAGTTTTATTTTTGTTTTTTTTTGAGGAATCTCCATACAGTTTGGAGTTTTGAGAGAGTCTCATAATATTCTAGATATAGTCCTTTATAAACTATCTGATTTGCAAATATTTTCTCCCAGTCTATGGATTTTCTTTACATTCTAAGCAATTTCTTTCAAAGATTAGATTTTTAATTTGGATAAAGCCCTATTTATTGATTTGTCATTTTATATATTATGTATCAAACTTTTGGTGTCATGGGCTCAGAAATCTTTGCCTAAGCCAAGTATACAAGAGTTCCGTGTTGCTTTCTTCTAGAATTTTTATAGCTTTAGGTTTAATGCTGTAAATTTGCCCTAAAATACTGTTCAGTGAAATCTCAACCAATTCAGATATATTGTCTTCATTGTTATTCAGATCAAAATAATTTCTATTTTGACCCACTGTATGTATGTTATTAAATTTTCAAATATAGGGTATTTTCCAAATATATTACTATTATTTATTTTAAATTTAATTTCATTGTAGTCAGAAAACATATTTGAATGATTTGAATATTTTGAAAATGTATTGACATTTGTTTTATGGTCCAATAAAGATGAAAATTATGTCACATTAGTTGATGTGCTGTGCTTAGTCACTCAGTCGTGTCTGACTCTTTGCCACCCCATGGGCTGTAGCCCACCAGGCTCCTCTGTCCATGGAGATTCTCCAGGCAAGAATGCTGGAGTGGGTTGCCATGCGCTCCTCCAGGGGCTCTTCCCAACCCAGGGATCGAACCCAGGTCTCCTGCACTGCAGGCGGATCCTTTGCGATCTGAGCCACCAGGAAGTGTTGTTCAAATCTTCTCTATCCTTAACAATTTTTTTTTTTTTTATCAATTTGCTGTATCAGTTTTGAGAGAGGGGTATTGATATCTTCAACTATAGCTGTGGACTTTGGTTCTAGTAAACTAGTTATTTCTAGTAATTTTTGGTTCATGTATTTTGTTCTAGTAATTTTTAGTTTAGTTCTAAACTAATTTAGTAATTTTAGTTCTAGGAAAATTAATTTAGTTTTAGCTCTAGTAATTTAGTTCCAGTAATTTTTGGTTCATTTATTTTGAAGTTCTATTATGTGCATAAACATTTAGGACTGTTATACCTATAATACTGAAAAATATAAAATATAATCTCTAAATGGTAACCACTCTGTGTTCATAAATGGGAGACTCAATATCACACAGATTAAATTTCTTCACATTAACCCAAGGAATCAATACTATTTTAATCACATTCATAACTTCTTATATAGACTTTAACTAGTTATTTTATATTATATATGAAAAATAAATAGCTAAGCATTATACAGACACTCAAAGTAAACAGGGATATTTATTTCTCTGCATGTTAAGATTTACTATAAATTTATAGTAATTAAAACATTGTACTGCGCTCAGGAATAGAAAATTACTGATTGAACAAAACAAAGAACTGAGAAATCAACTCATAATTACATAAACTTGAGTATGATAGAATTTTCTCTGCAGATCAGTAGGAAAGAATAGATTATTCATTCAATACTGCTGTAGTAAATCTGTGTATATGGGGGGAAAAAACAAGTTTTTCTCCTGTCCCACACAAAAGCAACTTTAATTTCACACAATTAAAGCCCTAAATATGTAAAGTAAAAGTAAAATTTGGGAAAACAATATTAAAAAAAAATCTGATTTTGGGGTAAAAATTGATTTCTTAAAGAAAATATATTTGTAAGGCAAAGAATAATTTTAACTAAATTAAAATGAAAACTTTTAAGAAAATTACTATGAAGAGAATAAAAATTCAAATGACAGACGATAATTAAAAATACAAAATTGTATGTAGAATATACTGTTTTTAAATCATTGAGGAGAAGAAAAAGACAAGCATAAAAAAGGGATTGAAGAGGCACCATACAGAAGAAGAAACCTTAACAGTCAATAAACATAAAACATACTCAACCTTATTAATAATCAGGAAAATAGAAATTAAATCTCTCATGATTTGACATTTCTTACCCAACATATATCCAAGTTAAAAAGTGCAGCCACTTTGGAAAATAATATAGCATTATTTTATTCTTATTTTGTTGTGTTCTTATTTTCTATAATGCAACAATTTCACATACATGTATATCCTAGAGAAACTTAATGGACACGTGTCAGGGGAACTGTTCAAGAATATACAGCAACATTATTTGTAATAGAAGAAAATTGTAAATAAACAAAATACCCATTGGGGTAAAATTACAATAAATTTTGATATACTCATATGCTAGAAGAGTATGCAGCAGAGAAAATAAATTATTAGTAAGGAAGTGTTAGTTGCTTCAGTTGTGTCCATATCTTTGCGACCCCATGGACTGTAGCCCACCAGGCTCTTCTGTCCATGAGATTTCCCAGGCAAGAATACTGGAGTGGGTTGCCAGTTCTTTCTCCAGGTGACCTTTCTGACCCAAGGATCAAACCCGGATCTCCTGTACTGAGGCAGATTCTTTACCGTCTGTGACAGCAGGGAAGCCCAAAAGTGTTTTATGAAGGTGTGTTATTCACTCAGTAGTATCCAGCTCTTTGTGACCCCATGGACTGTTGCCCACCCAGGCTCCTCGGTCCATGGCATTCTCTAGGCAAGAATACTGGAATGGGTTGCCATTCCCTTCTCCTGGAGGATCCTTCCAACCCAGGGATCAAATCTGGGTCTTCTGATTGCAGGCAGATTCTTTACCTGTGGCTCAGACTGTAAAGACTCTATCTGCAGTAAGTTATTGCTACATGCTAAAACATAAATAAATCTTAGAAACATAAAGTTAAGCAGGAAAAAAAGTCAGCTGTAAGGAAATTTACAAAGAATGATTATGTTATAATATGAGGGCAAGAAAAAGTAAACATTATTGTATATTGTATAAATATACAAATATACAGTAAAACTAAAGGAAAGGAAGAGAATAACAAATACAAAATTTTTTCTTTCAATACATTGTTGAAAGAAACTGATTGGTGTTTAAGAGCATGTACAAGAGATTACCAAGCAAATGACAATATTCTTTTCTTAAAACCATTAGATGAGTACATACATGTATTATATGATATATATATATATATTTCATAAATATTATTTTATAGACTAAAAATTTAAGTAATTAAAGACTCAAAGTTCTTAAATAAAAACAGCTATAAAAAGGTTTTTCTTTGGCTTCAGGCTTTTAAAAAGAGCATGAGAATAGACGAAAGAAAAGAATAAACAGCAGTTTCCTTTGTGAGATCGTAGAGTACTAACCTTCAACCTAGCCAGTCACCAAGAGCTATTATTATTTCATATATGTCTTTGGATAAAACTGTTTTAATTATCACTCTTTGTTTGAACCAACTGCATTGTCATTCAATAAGAATGTGATGGGACATCTTAGGCATAAATGCTCGCAGTGAATGCATATATATCAGATATTGTCCTCTGTATTTATATTCAGACCTTCAAACAGCTCCATATGCAGCATGTATTATGTTGTGTGTGTGTACTGCTTATTCTCTATTATGCTATTGTCATATTTTTAGTTAATTATTTTTAATTTTGATCGAAGAAAACAGAAATACAATGCACTGACATTTGCTTTACATCTACGCATAAAGTTATATAACAGAGAAGTTCTGCAAGAAGTGGTTACTGATTTATTGGTGTGACTAAAAATGAGAATGATGAAGGAAGGAAAGATCTCTAAAAGTTTTTAAGATGGAATATCTCTAGACATATCATCACTGAAGTAAGTGAATAATGCCTCATATGGAAAAATAGAAAATTCATAATTTGTTATGAACATACAAACAGAAATATTAAAGGTAAAAATATAACACTAGAATTAAATAAAAGTTACAAAATGAATGTATGACCTATGCACTATGGAAAATCAACTTAATT
This sequence comes from Bos indicus, assembly GCF_029378745.1. NCBI lineage: Eukaryota > Metazoa > Chordata > Mammalia > Artiodactyla > Bovidae > Bos > Bos indicus. Next base: position 74,181,666 of record NC_091762.1, read on the forward strand.
ATAGTTTGTTACAATAGTCCTTTTTGAATGAAGTCCAGTTTTAATTAAAATCTTCTCATTCGATCAGATGGAGTTGCAGATTTGATCAGTTGAAACTATCTATTGTTCTTATTCATTTTAATGTACTACATTTCAGCAGTAAGGAGATACACAAAAGGAAAGCATTCCACTAGCTCTTTAATAGGGTCTGTTATGATTCTAAGCTTAATTAAATTAGTTGCATATCATTTATATTACTAAAAATATCAAGCAATTTCTAAGAGATTTCATTTTCCTCCGGTCCCATGGTTACCCTCACTCATCACACCCAAATTCAAAATTACAAAAGCTATGTTGAATCCTGTTTTTTCTTCTAGTGAACAACAGACTATTTCTTATAGTCTTACTTCCCTTTCATCTGTTCAGCTGAAAGCAATATAATATGAATAGTAATATAAATATAAATAAGATTCAATCAGCAAATCACTTAATATCCATGTTAACAGAATAGACAACTTATCAGTTTGAAAAAGTTCATTTGCAGTTATGAAATCTCTCTTTCGTTTATAGTTTCTGTGCTTAAAAACATACACATTATACTTTGCTCATTTCTTTGACCTACTTCCTATGAATAGAGTTGGACAAAATATATCTAGAAATAATCCATTGTACACATATTTCTCTGACTAAAGTTAATCCAGCTGCCTCAGAGGCTATTTAAATATTATCTTTCAGTTGTAGGATGACACTGTCTCAGGGATCCAGTTTGAATCTTTGTGTAAATATTGGCTGAAAAATACAGCAATGTTTTTTGATGTTGTTTTTAAGCTGCTAAATTATGGAACAACTTGTTATATGGCACTAGATAGCAAATACTAATTTTGGTATTTGGGTGGAGAGGCAAGGATCTTTGAATAGAGTATTAGTAAAAATATAAAATGCCTTGAAGAAACTGTATCAGATGTATGATGGTTTTCAGGAGGCCATTGTGAGAGCTTAGGTGATAATAAAACTTTTATTGGAAATCAAAGGATAAAGGTCTCCAGTATTAACAGTAGAAAGTGTGGTAATGTTGTTGCTTATGCTAATGTGGAAAGTACAAAATGTATCTAATTTACCAGGTGATCTAGCTAAAAAGATTTCAAGGTAGAATGTTGAAAGTACTACCTGGTTTCTTCAAGTTTTTTTGCAGTAAAATGTGACTGGAAAGAGAGAAGAATCATTAAACAAAAATGATCCAGGAATTAGTAGTTTTGAAATGGTACAGTGCCTTCAGATTAAAAACAATACTAGAATAAAGAAAATGGCTTCTGAATAAAGATCAAATCCTGGGCAATCTTGGGAAAAAACAATTTAAAGAACAAACAGAGGGTGTTACTGTTTTGCCAAAGATGAATAAAACTGCTATAAACATCCATGTGTGAGTTTGCATGTGGACATACTTTCACCTCTTTCAGATAAATACTAAATCCTTGTCAGCATTTGGTATTGTTGGCCTTTGGATTTTGGCCTTTCTAATCAACATGTAGTGGTACCTCATTGTTTTGATTTGCGTGTCTCATGTTGATGAAAAATTAATCAATAGTCAACCGAGGAATGAAGGAAAATTTTATTGAAGTCAACTTGAGGATTATAATACAGGAGACAGTCTTTCAGAAAACTCTGAGGACTGTTCCACCCATCAGAGGTCAAAGCACAATTAAAAATATTTATGACATAAGAGGTTATACATCAAAACACAATGTACTGACAGTTCACACAATCCAAATCGCCATGTACAAAGCAAACTTTTACAAGATTAAGAAGGAATTGTTACCTCCTAAGGAGGTCAGGTTAATGCACGATAGACACTAAAGAGGAAGAAGGAGGCCCAAATAGGCATAGAAAATTTCACATTTAAATTTTTCTGTCTTGCGATAAAATATGAATTTTATTACATCACAATAATGACACATATTTTTAATTTTTGTGAAAAGTGTCTGGGTTCATTTTTTGTATGTGATGTCCAATCGTTCCAGTAACATTTGTTGAAGAGAATTTCTTTTCTCCAATTGATTGTCTTTGTCCCTTTGTCAAAATTCAGTTGGCTATGTTTGGATTGGTCAACACTTGGTTCTCTAGTCTGTTCCACTGGTTTGTCTGTACTGCCATCAATACCACACTGTCTTAGTTACTACAGTTTTAATCTTTATAATATTGTGATTTATTATAATAAATGTATATTTGGCCTTCATTCCCATTTCTGTCCTTGGTGTTGTTGTTCAGGCACTAAATCATGTCCAATTCTTTGTGAACCCATGGACTACAGAATGCCAGGCTTTCCTATCCTTCACTGTCTTCTGCAGTTTGCTCAAACTCATGTCCATTGAGTCAGTGATGCCGTCCAACCATCTTGTCCTCTGTTGCTCCTGTCTCCTCCTGCCTTCAATCTTTCACAGCATCAGGGTCTTTCCCAATGAGTCAGTTCTTTGAATTAAGTTGCCAAAGTACTGGAATTTCAGCTTTAGTATCAGTCGTTCCAATGAATATTTGGGTTGATTTCCTTTAGGATTGACTGATGTGATCTCCCTGCAGTCCAAGGGACTCTCAAGTATCTTCTCTAGCATCACAATTCTAAAGCACCAGTTCTTCAACACTCAGCCTTCTTTATGGTCCAGCTCTCACATCCATACGTGATTGCTAGAAAAACTATAGCTTTGACTAGACAGACCTTTGTTGGCAAAGTGATATCTCTGCTTTTTAATACAATGTCTAGGTTTGTCATAGCTTTTCTTCCAAGGAGCAAGCATCTTTTAATTTCATGCTCCAGTCACAGTCTGCAGTGATTTTGAAGCTCAAGAAAATTTAAAAGGTGTAAACACTTTTTCCCCATTTATTTGCCATGAAGTCATAGGACAAGATGGAGAAGGCAATGGCAACCCACTCGAGTACTCTTGCCTGGAAAATCCCATGAATGGAGGAGCCTGGTAGGCTGCAGTCCATGGGGTCGCTAAAAATCAGACACGACTAGCGACTTCATTTTCACTTTTCACTTTCATGCATGCTTTGGAGAAAGAAATGGCAACCCACTCCAGTGTTCTTGCCTGGAGAATCCCAGGGACGGGGGAGCCTGGTGGGCTGCCATCTAGGGGTCTCACAGAATCGGACATGACTGAAGTGACTTAGCAGCAGCAGCAGCAGCAGCACCATAGGACAAGATGTTATGATGTTAGTCTTTTGAATATTGAGTTTTAAGCCAGCTTTTTCACTCTCCTCTTTCACCTTCATCAAGAGGCTCTTTAGTTCCTCTTGGCTTCTGCCATAAGTTTGGTGTCATCTGCATATCTGAAGTTGTTGGTATTTATCCTGGCAGTCTTGATTCCAGCTTGTACTTCATCCAGCCTGGCATTTCACATGATGTACTCTGCATATAAGTTAAATAAGCAGGGTCACAATATACAGCCTTGACATATTCCTCTCACAATTTTGAACCAATCCATTCTTCCATGTCCATTTCTAACTGTTGATTCTTGACCTTCATACATAGTTTTCTAAAGAAGCAGGTCAGGTACTCTAGTACTCCCATCTGTCTAAGAATTTTCCACAGTCTGTTGTGATCCACACAGTCAAAGGCTTTGGCATAGTCAAGGAAGCAAATTTTTTTTTCTGAAATCCCCTTGCTTTTTCTATGATCCAAGGGATGTTGTCAATTTGATCTCTGGTTGCTCTGCCTTTTCTAAATCCAGTTACTACAGCTGGGAGTTCTCAGTTCACAAATTGTTGAAGCCTAGCTTGAAGGATATTGAGGATTACCTTGCTAGCATGTGAAATGAGCACAAGTGCACAGGAACTTAAACATTCTTTGGCATTGTCTTTCTTTGTGATTGGAATGAAAACAGATATTTTCCAGTCCTAGGACCATTGCGAGTTTTCCAAGTTTGTTGACATATTGAGTGCAACACTTTCATAGCGTCATTTTTAGGGTGTTAAATAGCTCAGCTGAAATTTCTATCCTAGAGCTCCTAAAATATGAAATTTCCTAAGTTATAAGAGCAATAAAAGGGAAGGAATGTATTTTGTTAATCAGAAACCATACATGAGTATTTATCAATGGGATAACTTTTGTGAAGTCTCTATGGATGGGAGGCTGCTTTCTAGGGGAACCACCATGTGATGAGAGGCCTGGAAGTTTTAGCCCCAAGTAATTGAAGTCCAGGAATGGGGGAGAGGCTGGAGGTTGAATTAATGGTTTAGTCAACCATGCCTATGTAATGAAGCATTCAGAAAATTCCTAAAGTACAGTTTTCAGAGAACTTCCAAGTTGGTGAACAAGTGGAAGTGCCAGAAGGGTAGCATGTCCAAAAAGGTGATGAAAGCTCCATGCCCCTCCCCATATAATTTGCTCTATATGTCTCTTTCATAAGTCTGTTCCTGAACTGCATTCCCTCAAAATAAACCAGTAATCTAATAAATAAATTGTCTTTCTGAGTTATATGAACTATTCTAGCATATTATCAAATCTTGGAAGGTGGTTATGGGACATTCTGGATCTACAACTGGTCAGTCAGAAACAACTAGAGTTGTGAATTGGCATCTGAAGTTAGTGGGGGGGGGGGGGTTGGAGACTGTGGGATAGAGTTCTTAAACTGTGGGAAAAAAGTAAAAAGTGAAAGTGTTACTTGCTCAGTCCTGTCCAACTCTTTGTGACCCCATAGATTTGTAGCCCATCAGGCTCTTCTGTCCATGAGATTCTCCAGGCAAGAATACTGGAGTGGGTCAGTAGCCATTCCCTTCTCCAGGGCATCTGCCCAACCCAGAGACTGAACCCTGGTCTCCTTCTTTGCCATCTGTGAAATATGTTACTTATTCTAAGTAGTACCAGAATTGAATTTAATTGTAGGACAGTCAGTTGGTATCTAAAAGAACTGGAGAATATCTTGGTGGGTCAGACTCCCACACATATGTTATCAGAAGAATTGATGAGAAATGAACAAGGAGAAAGATTTTTCCCTTACAACTTTAGAGTTGGGTAGTATCAGTTCTCCAATTGTGGTCTTCTTCAACCTTTTATTGGCTCTTTTAGGTATTTTACCTCTCCACATAAATTTTAAAATTAGTTTATAGATATCCATAAAATGTCCCAAAAGGATTATGATTGAGGTTGCACTGAATCTCAAGATCAGGCCAGGAACTGACATCTTAACGAGTGTTGCTATCCATGAACATGAAACATCTCTCCATTTATTTAGTTCTCCTTTGATTTCTTTTATCAGAGTTTTATAGTTTTCTGTATATAGATCTTGTACATTTTTTTAGACTTACACTGGTTTTATTTTGGGGTATACTAATGTAACTAGGAGAAGGCAATGGCACCCCACTCCAGTACTCTTGCCTGGAAAATCCCATGGATGGAGGAGCCTGGTAGCTGCAGTCCATGGGGTCACTAAGAGTCGGACACAACTGAGTGACTTGATTTTCACTTTTCACTTTCATGTATTGGAGAAGGAAATGGCAACCCATTCCAGTATTCTTGCCTGGAGGATCCCAGGGATGGGGGAGCCTGGTGGGCTGGCATCTATGGGGTCTCACAGAGTCGGACACAACTGAAGTGACTTAGGAACGTAACTAGTACTATGCCTTGAATTGCAAATTCCATCTTTTCATTGCTGGTATACAGGAAAATGAATAACTTTTGTAGGTTAACTTTGTATGCTTCCATCTTGATTTAATAATTTACTAGTTTCAGGAGTACTTGCTTTAATAATGTACTAGTTTCAGGAGTACTTGCTTTAATAATGTACTAATTTCAGGAGTACTAGTTTCAGTTCACTTGTGAACCCCAAGTGAATTCCAAGAATAATAAACACAAAAAGATCTATACCTAGACACATTATAGTCAAATTGATCAAAATAAGGACAAAAGTAAATCTTGAAAGCAGAAAAATAACTCATATATAGGGGAATAACAATATAATTAAAGACTGTATTCTTCCTCAAAAACAGTTAAAACTAGAAAGAAGTGTAACAGTATATTTAAAGTACTTGGGTGAAAAACCATTCAATCAAGAATTCTAGATCTAGCAAAATTATAGTTACAAAATGAAACTAAAATAACGACCATTCTCACAAAAACAAAACTGAGGGAATTTGTTACTGGCAAACCTGATCTAAAATAAAAACTAAAAGCAATCTTTCAGGTTGAAAGAAAATTTTGCCAAACAGTAACTCAAAAAAGAAATAATAAACAGTAGGGAAAAAACTCAAAAGTGTGAGTAAATATAAAAGATTGAAAGGAGGAAAAATGAGGGTAGCAGAGACAGAGAGACAGAATGAATTTCTCTTTGATTCTCTGCATTTCTCAAAAGAAAGAAAAGTGGAGTCACTCAATCGTGTTTGACTCTTTGCAACTCCGTGGACTGTAGCCTATCAGGCTCCTCCATCCATGGGATTCTCCAGGCAGGAATACTGGAGTGGGTTGCCATTTCCTTCTCCAGGAGATCTTCCCAACCCAGGGATTGAACCCGGGTCTCCCACACTGTAGGCAGACACTTAACCTTCTGAGCCATCAGGGAAGTGGTGCATTTCTATGCTTGCATTTTTCAAAGCAAGCATATTTTTTTTTTTTTCTATTCTTGCCCTAGAATCTTAATCTAGTTCAAAGTGACATGAAAACTGAAAACACTCAACTTATTTTGACAACAGTGCCTTTGGGAAACAATCCATTAATTTCTACATTCTAGACTCCAAAAGTGGCTCTGATTCTTGCCTAAGTATTTCTTTTGATGAGATACCCAATATCCATCCAAGAAATTCCTTTTGTACCTACATTAGCCCTAAATTTTGTGCTGTTGCAATTGAAGGCAGTTAGATAATATTTCTTTCTCAAGAAATAACATTTCTTATTTCATCATTTATTAATAGTTAGCTATATTTATTAGGCAACCACCAAGCAAGCTTCTGGATTACATTAATGAAAATGATGGATATATTTCTACTCTTATAAAGCTAGCAATTATCCATGTGATTAGAAATTAAACAAAAAAATCATATTTCTTTCCAATTAAAAACATATTAAACTCTATAAAAGATACAATGAAATTAAAAAACAGAGCACTTAACATGGATGATCAGAGAAAATTTCTTTCACTTTTAAATTGAGATTGTGTTTGTGCTCAGTTGTTCAGTCGTGTCTGACTTTCTGTGGCCTCTTGGACTATAGCCCACCAGGCTCCTCTTCCCCATGGAATTTTCCAGGCAAGAATATTGGAGTGGGGAAATTGAGATTAGAGGATGTTTAAAATTAGAATCTTTTCTAGGGTTACAAATTATAGCATACTTAACTAAAGTGTCTTATCTTTTAGTTGATTATATCTGAAAATCATTTCTAAACTCCAGAAATACTCCATGAAGAACCATAGAGTATTTTTTTCTTCATCTATTGTCTGCTCATCTAACAAAACATCTGTTTATACAAAGCTGATCTCTCTTCAACCCCTAGAGATAGTCTTAGAGCATATTTACATTATTGGAACACTTGATGTTATTGATCTGTGGGTAGTGAACTAGCTGGAATCTTTCTTCAGAAAAGTTTTTTCCTTCTATATCTCACTAATTGTCAGGGGAAAAAATGACATGTCTGAAGATCTTTAACATGCCATCCATTTAAAACCCAACCGCAAGCCTGCAAGCCAGAAAAGAAGGTCAAATGAATAGCCTCAATGTCATATTGCCAACACTTGCTATTACTTGAATATTTGGGCCATTATTTTTAATTGCATCTCTAGATACAAAGAGGGTCAACACGCCACATTTTCAAAGCTATGTTTAAAACTTAAAAGGAAGTACTATGTGAACCATGAACAATTTAACAAGTTCAAATTTCAAATAACATATAGGTTTTATAAAATATATAGTATTTATAGTAGCAAATAATGTGACATTTGCAAACTAGCAAAATATTACTGATTTCCAAGTCTATGTAATACTTTCAGTAGGTGTAATAGAAATAAACACTATTGTAAATTATAAAATGTTTCTTATCTCAAAGACATATATGATAAAAAAATTCATCAAAAAAGTGTATTTATTATGAGGAAATATATTTTGTAAATGTAAAGCTTCATAGCTGCAAAAATGACAGCTGTTCAAAGTATACATATATGTGATTTTTAAAAAATTTTCTTGCATAAGCAAAATATTATAGTTGTATTACATTGAGATAGCATTTTCTACAAAAACATTAAGTAATTACACAGATAGACTACAAATCAGATTTTTCAGTTGTGACAGCAGATGAGTCTTGTGTAAATACAAAGCCAGCTCTTGTCAAACTTTCATGTAAACATCAAAAAACTTTTATTTAACATTATGCCAGAAATCTGAGTTATCTAAAACTATAAGAATAATATTTATTTATATGTTCTATGAAATAGATTCATATAGTATAAATGTATTTATTATAATTTATTTTTATTATAAGAGTAATAATTTAAAGAACAAAGACAGCCTTAATTTGCAGATATATTAGTTATATATGTGGGCTTCCCTGATGTCTCAGATGGTAAAGAATCTGCCTGCAATGTGGGAGACTCGGGTCCAGTCCCTGGGTCAGAAAATACCCTGGAGAAGGGAATGGCTACCCACTCCAGTGTTCTTGCCTGGAGAATTTCCTGGACAGAGGAGACTGGTGAGCTACAGTTGACGGTGTTGCAGAGTCAGACACATCTCAGTGACTAACACTTCAACTATTTAGTTGTATCTATAGAAAACACAAGAAAACCTACAGGTAAATTATTAGAATAAAAAGTTCAGAAAAGTTTCTAATTAAGCAAAAATCAACTGATTTCTATAGGTCATGAATAAATATTTTAAAAATATAATTTTTAAAAAATGACACTATTTCAACAATGACAGCATTAAAAAGGGCGTGCATGCTCAATCGTGTCTGACCCTTTGTGACCCCATGGACTGGTAGCCCACCAGGTTCTGCTGTCTATGGAATTTTCCAGCCAAGAATACCAGAGTGGGTTGCCATTTCCTTCTGCAGGGGATCTTCCCAATCTGGGAACTGAACCTGTGTCTTCTGCATCTCCTGTACTGGTAGGTGGATTCTTTACCACTGCACCACCTGGAAAGCCCCATTAAAAAGTATTTAGGAATAAATGTGTGCATAATCTTAAAAAATTATAAAACTTTACTGAAAGTATTGAAGGAAGACGAAATTTTTTAGAGCTATATCATATTTATACATATATTGACTCAATATCATGAAGATGTCAAATTAATATCTAAACTTAAAGCAACTATAGTCAAAATGCCAAAGAGATTCTACTATTTCATATAAGAGCAAAGAGTCAGATGAAGCAAAATATTCTTAATGAAAATAAAACAAGATTGTGGGACTTACTTTACCATTGATATCAATACTTATAATAAAGTCACATTAACAAGGCGGTCCCCTGAAGGAGGGTATGGCAACATGGATAGAGGAGCCTGGTGAGCTACAGTCCATGGGGTCACAAAGAGTCGGACGCGACTGAAGCGACTTAGCATGCAACCAGGCAATAGCACAGAACTCAACAGATAGCAATGGAACAAAATGAATGTTCCAGAACACAATACACAGTGAAATGTAACATGGTACATGGAGAAGGCGATGGCACCGCACTCCAGTACTCTTGCCTGGAAAATCCCATGGACAGAGGAGCCTGGTAGGCTGCAGTCCATGGGGTCACTGAGTCAGACACGACTGAGCGACTTCACTTTCACTTTTCATTTTCATGCATTGGAGAAGGAAATGGCAACCCACTCGTGTTCTTGCCTGGAGAATCCCAGGGACGGGGGAACCTGGTGGGCGGCCATCTATGGGGTCACACAGAGTCGGACACGACTGAAGTGACTTAGCAGCAGTAACAGCAGCAATATGGCACAAAAGTGGCTTTGTAAATCAGAGGAGGATAGAATGAGGTATTTGATAAGTGCAGCTGGAATTATCCACATGGAACAAAGTAGATATTAATTACTACTCCATAGAATACATAAAATAAATTCTGTGTATGACTTTGTAGCATTAACTTGGCTATGTTTTCTAGAATTCTCTCTCTATAGAGTTTTGGTGGTTAGGTTTGGCCACCAGAGAAATTTGCTTGAGATTTGACAGGAGGAAGATAACAGAAGCCATGTTTACTCTGAAGGTAAGTCAGGCTGTCTTGCAGCTCCTACACATTTTTGCAATCTTCTGGCTAAATCTGTTGGCATAGAAGAGTAGCTGAGTTTCATAGTTCCTTGAGTTCCAATGGGATATCTTCGTTTACATTTGCTACACCCCAGGTCCTGTGCCATTGTAGCTCGTTGACAAGAGGGGCAGCCAGCACTTCCTGCAGGTTATCCTCAGCTAGAAGGCTGGTGGCTTAGAAAATGGGAGAGGCCAAAGCTGTCCGGTGAGAAACTAAGGTAGGTTCCAGTTTCTTTCACACAGTTTGTTTTTCTTGCTCTTACCCTTTCACATCTATCATTCCAATCTGCCCTTTGACTTCAGGCTCAGCACCAGATGCAGAAGAAACAATGGAAATAAGACTGTTTTACCAAATTCCACAGTGATAGGAGGTCAAGTCCCTAAAGAAAATTCCTCATTCTACATGATTCTGAGTGGTTCTGTTTTCCTGAATATACCAACTGCTACACCACTTTAATGTGAGAGGCAAAATCACAAAAGTTTTACAGGTTAATATGGGGAATATTTTTATGACTTTGATAGAGAAACTTTTTCGGAAACAAGACACAAAACCATAAAAATGATATTGGTAAATTCAATAATGTTACCATTTTTAAAATGTCTATTAGTCAAAAGTGATCATTTGAAAAGGCAAATCTCAGATTTGGGAAAAAAAGATACTCTCAACACATATAACTAAGAAAGCATTATTATCCAGGATAAAGAAAAAAGAACACCCCTACACATCAACTCAATAAAAATATGAGAAAAAGATAAAAATGGATAATTTACCAAGGGTGTGCTGGAGAAGACTCTTGAGAGTCCCTTGGACTGCAAGGAGATCCAACCAGTCCATTCTAAAGGAGATCAGCCCTGGGTGTTCTTTGGAAGGAATGATGCTAAAGCTGAAACTCCAGTACTTTGGCCACCTCATGCAAAGAGTTGACTCATTGGAAAAGACTCTGATGCTGGGAGGTATTGGGGGCAGGAGAAGGGGACGACAGAGGATGAGATGGCTGGATGGCATTACCGACTCGATGGACCTGAGTTTGAGTGAACTCCGAGAGATGGTGATGGACAGGGAGGACTGACCTGCTGCGATTCATGGGGTCACAAAGAGTTGGACACGACTGAGTGAACTGAACTGAAATCTCAAATGGCCAATAAGCCTATTAAAAGATGATTCATCTCAGTGATAGGAAAATGCCAATTATAAGTAAAATAAAATTTTCACACAGCATATTAGCAAAAATTAAGAACCCTGAAAATATTGTGTTGACAAAGATGTGGATAAAAGCCAACATTTATATACTGTTGGTAGAAATGTAAATCCATACAACCACTCTGAAGAAAAATGTGACAGTAACTAATAAAGTTAAAGATAGAATCACTCTAACCCAGTAAATCTGTCCCTAGGTTTACACCCTAAATAAACACGTCCACGTCGTTGTGAACACAAAGGGACATGTATTTCTTTTTTCAAAATGTAAATTCTTAACAGGATTATTTAAAACAGAAAAAGCTCATTTTTGTATTGACAGAAGGATGATAAATGTATTATGTTAGATTTATATAATTCTACACAGTAGTGAAAACAAATGAATCAACAGATGAATCTCATGAACATAATGTGAGGAGGATAAAGCTACAGAAGAATACTTGAAGAATGCTGTCATTCATATATAAATATATTCACATAAAATAATATTATGTGTATGTAGTATATAATTAGGCCTTCCCTGGTAACTCAGTGGTAAAGAATCCATCTGCCAAATCAGGAGACATGAATTCCATCCCTCAGTCAGGAAGATTCCCTGGAGAATGAAATGGTAACCCATTCTAGTACTCTTGCCTGGGAAATCCCATGGACAGAGGAGCCTGGAGAACTGGCTGATGGGGTTGCAAAAGAGTCAGACAAGACTTGGCAACTAAACAACAATATTGTATAATTAAGGATATATACAACGATTAAAAATGTAAATACAAAGGAATGATAAATACCAAATTCAGGGTAGTGATCATCTTTATCAGGGAGTAAGTGGGTTTTATATAAGATAGAGGAGATTCTTATCAGGAAGAAGTCCAGGGAGCTCCAATTCTATAGGAATGTTAGTTTCTCAGGCTGAAAGCATTTCTGCAGAAGCTAAAGACATAGCCTTTAGGCTGAGGATCCATAAAAGACTCTGAGACACACACCACAGGACCGGTCCATTAACGGAGCATTGCTTCCGTCATAGCCAAGGCACTACTGAATCAAAAAGCTGCCCCTGGCTGCCAGCTCCAGAACCACGCTCTCAGACTCACGTATGAAAAAACACTGACATGTGATTGCAATGCCAGTCAGAGAACCGGGGCTTCCCTGGTAGCTCAGTTGGTAATGAATCTGCCTGCAATGCAGGAGACCCTGGTTCAATTCCTGGGTCAGGAAGATTTGCTGGAGAAGGGATAGGCTACCCACTCCAGTATTCTTGGGCTTTCCTTGTGGCTCAGCTGATAAAGAATCCATCCACAATACAGGAGATCTGGCTGAATCAGGAAGTTGCTGCCACAGCTATTGCTTCCAGAAGCATGAAGTCTCTGCCACAATCTGCTCCAGTTAAGGAGTGCCCTGAACTCTACTTCCTTCCCCATGTAACTCAGCTCCAAATCAAAGCATTACATGGATGCTTCCAATTGGTGTAGCCTAATTCACATATCTGTACTCCAGATGAAAGAAAAACTATTAAATATAGGTTTGTTCTTTTCCTCTTTAGAAAAACGAGGATAATAATGAGGAATATTTATGAAAAGAGGGTGTTCAAAAAAGTTCAAGTGGACTACAATGACACATTTCATTAAGTGAGAGGGAAATTTGAACTCTGCACATATATCCTTCTATACTGTTTATATGTTTTTTGTTTTTTTTTAAACCACAGGCATACATTTTGTTTTGTTTTTTCTTTACCATATCACAAGAACTGCTAGTTGCCTTTCAATATATAGCTAATCCTCTCCCTCATTAATAGAGAACCCAGCCAATGAGACACACAGAAATGTGTCTGCAAATTCCAAGAAGCCTCCTTAAAGAAAAGAATGGGCTCTTCTAGGTTTCTTTTTCTTCCTATTTGCTGGAATGTAAATATAATCACTGACTTGGTCAGTCACTTTAAATGATAGTTAATATACTTAAAATGGTAAAACAGCAAGAGAGAAAGAACTTAGGTCTCTTGAAAATGTAGCTAAGGTTTGGATGAATTGTTGGTAAGTTTTAGTGGTAAAGAACCCTCCTGCCAATGTAGGGGCCGTAAGAGATTTGGGTGTGATCCTTGGGTCAGGAAGATCCCCTGGAGGAGGGCGTGGTAACCCACTCCAGTATTCTTGCCTGGAGAATCCCTTGGATAGAGGATTCTGAAGAGCTACAGTCCATACAGTCACAGAGTCAGAAACAACCGAAGTGACTTAGCACGCTCCTATGCACACAACACATTGCTAAGTTTACATGACAGAAAGTGGCTTACATTTAAGCCACTTTTGTGGCCGGGGTAGGTGCTGGGAGGTGAGGTCTTGGTTACTGGCAGCCAAACCTGATCCTAACTGATATAAAAAGTAGCATCATTAATTTAAATACTACTTAAAAGTTAATCCTAAAAACAACTAAATAGATTTTAGGATTTGAAACCTTGAGATTAAGAGCCTTGCCCTTTTATAAATCTCTATAGCAAAATACCAAGGGAATTGCTAAATCTTTTGGAGGATTTATTCAGAATACAAGCTTCACACATCTCCAAATAGTTAAGTTCTTAATTTTACTTCTCTCTTAACACTGTTATACATTAATTTTATTATGTTTTAGTTATTGTTATATTTATTAAAGTAATTAAGTTATTAATACATAATGAATTAACTAATTTAAAAATTAAAATAAACCTGCCCTGTGCCAGGCACTGGATTAGGTGCTGCAGATACAACAATGAACATTATAGTCCAATCCACAGAATGAGCTGATACTTTAATGGGGAAGATAAGCACATAAATCTTTACCATGTATTGTGATAAATGCTATAGTATGCTCTTCTTAGGGCACTAAAGTACTATTGGAGTATCACATCCTACTAATAGCTAACTGCCCTTTAGCACTTTCACTCTGATATCCAACTCTTTAAAAAAGTTTATTTAATGTGTGCCTATCTATTTCTCCCTGTGTTGTTGCTATTTAGCCTGGTACCAATCCCTGGATATGTTACCATATGAACAATTTATAGTCAATGTTTTTATAACATCAAAGTTATGAATTCTATTCCTACCTTTGAAGTAGAACAACTTTTACCTAGATTTTTTAGTCATCAAAAAATGCATCTCTAATACCCAGGTAAAATAACATTTAAAAGTATGCATTGACAAGTATCACACATTATATATTTTCTACTCATTGTCTGAATTTAAAGCAAGTCCTCTAGGTTAGCTACATAAAATTGCCTTTTTCTCTTTATCTATAATTATCTTATAAATAATGAACTCACATGGTAGTAGAATGCTTTCTAAGTCATTAACCTTTAGTTTGTGGATGAAAATATGATATGAGACAGACTCAAATCTTCCTGAAAATGAGATACTTTACATGCATTGTTTTTGCTTTGTTTACAAGGATTATTACTTCATCACTGTACAAGGTAACTTTGCATCTGAAAATTCACGTCCTCAGTAGTGTATTACAGTATTTGAAGGGGTATCAAAGTCTTTAGTGTTAGAATCAATATCAAGTCTAACTTATTTTTGAATGCAGAATAAGAAAAATAATCATATAATGACTAGGAAATTTGTCAGGCCATTATGAGAATTAACACAGTATTAAGGAAGCTGAGGTACTTTAGTAAGCCTTGGTGTGTAAGCACAGTTATTCCTGACTATAAGCACAGCAATAGATCTTTTATTCAATAAGCCAGCAAGATGCATTGTTTTTTTTAAAGGCCAGATGCTTGGGGGCAAAATAAATGGCTAGCATGAAAGGGCTAAGCCAGCAGATACAATCACATAATGAAAAAAGTTTAAGGAAACAAGTGAAATGTGAATTGTGTGGCCATCAATAAGAGCAAAATATTGACACACTACTTCTTTGGGAGGCAGTGGGAGATTTGGGAAGGAGTGGTAGGCTGAGAAAGCCTGGATCTCAGGAGACTTGGACAAAGCAGCTGCATGCTAATGCATCACACTTGATGAAGTGTACCCTCAGGTAACCTAGCAAATAATGAATTACAATCATCTAATGGAGGCTAAAAATAAGGAATCAACTCAATTTCCTCTCTTTCCTATTGAGCCTAATGCTGGCAGCATTCTACAAAAAGAAAGAATGGCACAACTTTAGAATATCTTTCTATGCTCAAAAAATTCTATTATAAAGGTCTTCCATATTTGTTTGACATTAAATATCATAAAGGGTTCAGCTGGTAAAGAATCTGCCTGCAATGTGGGAGACCTGGGTTTGATCCCTGGGTTGGGAAGATTCCCTGGAGGAGGACATGGCAACCCACCCCAGTATTCTGGCCTGGAGAATCCACATGGACAGAGGAGCCTGGAAAGCTACAGTCAATGGGGTTGCAAAGAGTTGGACATGACTGAGTGACTAAGCACTCAGCAGATATCATCAAAGTTTTAAAACCCAGCAGTGTTATTAAACAATGTTGAAGAAAAATATATTTCAGTAATTGTCTTTCTGCTAAATTCACTTGGAAAGTTTGGAATAGAGTATTTCTATTTTAATTTATTTATATTACTTTTTGGCCATGCAATGTGGCATGTGGGATTCTAGTTACCCAACCAGGGGTTGAGCCTCATGCCCCATGCAGTGAAAGTGCAGAATCTTAACCACTTAACTGCCAGAGAAGTCCCCAAGTATTTGTACTATTAGTCAACCCTGTTTATGAAAACAGCATGATGATCATTCATTGTATGCTGGGAGGGATTGGGGGCAGGAGGAGAAGGGGACGACAGAGGATGAGATGGCTGGATGGCATCACTGACTTGAAGGACATGAGTCTCAGTGAACTCCGGGAGTTGCTGATGGACAGGGAGGCCTGGCATGCTGCGATTCATGGGGTCGCAAAGAGTCGGACACGACTCAGCGACCGATCTGATCTGATCTGACTATTTATTTAGTACATACAATGTACTAAATTGTACATTGGGTTTACTTACAACAAACATTCATTCAACATATACTCACTGAGCTCTTATGTCAGATACTTCCAGGAGTGTGAAGTCAAGTGGGCCTTAGAAAGCATTACTACAAATGTAGTGAAGGTAAAATTCCAGTTGAGCTATTTCAAGTCCTAAAATATGATGCTGTGAAAATCCTGCACTCAGTGTGCCCGCAAATTTGGAAATCTCAGCAGTGGCCATAGGATTGGAAAAGGTCAGTTTTCATTCCAATCCCAAAGAAAGGCAATGCCAAAGAATGTTCAAACTACCACACAGTTGCACTCATTTCACACGCTAGCAAGGTAATGCTCAAAATCCTTCAAGCTAGACTTCAACAGTATGTGAACCAAGAACTTTCAGTTGTGGAAGCTCAGTTTAGAAAAAGTTGCCAACATTCATTTGATCATATAGAAAGCAAGGGAATTCCAAAAAACATCTATTTCTGCTTCACTGATTATGATAAAGCCTTTGACTGTGTTGAAAAGTTGCACAAACAGTGTGGGAATACCAAGCCACCTTTATCTGTCTCCTGAGAACCCTGCAAATGGGTCAACAAACAACAGTCAGAACTGAACATGGAACCACTGACTAGTTCAAAATTGGGAAAGGACTACGACAAGGTTGTATATTGTCACCCTGTTTATTTAGCTTATATGCAGAATACATCATGAGAAAGGCCAGACTGGGTGAATCACAAGCTGGAATCAAAATTGCCAGGAGGAATATGAAAAACCTCAGTTATGCAGATGATACCACTCTAATGGCTGAAACTGAAGAACTAAAGAGCTTCTTGATTTGAATGAAAGAAGAGAGTGAAAAGGTTGGGTTAAAACTCAACATTCAAAAATCTGTGGTGGAAGGGCATCTAAGACCATGGAATTGGTCCGATCACTTCATCACAAATAAAAGGGGAAAAAGTGGAAGCAATGACAGATTCTATTTTCTTGAGCTCCAAAATACTGCAGGCGGTGACTGGAGTCACTGAATTAAAAGATGGCTTGCTCCTTGGAAGAAAAGCTATGACAAATCTAGACAGTGTATTAAAAAGCAAAAACATCATTTTGCCAACAAAGGTCTGTATAGTCAAAGCTATGTTTTTTCCAGTAGTCATGTACCAATGTGAGAGCTGGACCATAAAGAAGGCTGAGCTCCAAAGAATTGATGCTTTCAAACTGTAATGCTGGAAAAGACTCTTGAGAGTCCCTTGGTCTGCAAGGAGATAAAACCAGTTTTATCTCCTTCAATTTTAAAGGAAATTAACCTTGAATGTTCATTGGAAGGACTGATGTCGAAGCTGAAATTCCAATATTTTGGCCACCTGATGCAAAAAGCTGACTTGTTGGAAAAGACCCTGATGCTATAGGAAAGATTGAAGGCAAAAGGAGAAGACAGCAACAGAGGATGAGATGGTTAGATATCATCACTGACTCAATGGACATGAATCTGAGCAAACTCCAGGAGACAGTGAAGGGCAAGGGATCCTGGCATACTGTAGCCCATGGGATCGCCAGAGTCAGACACAACTTAGCAATTGAACAATAACAACAAAGGAGTGAAGAAATTAGCAATGAATTTAAGAGTGTGTGTATGCTCAGTTGCTCAGTCATGGCCAAGTGTTTGTGACCACATGGACTGTAGCCCACCAGGATCCTCTATCCATGGAATTTTCCAGGCAAGAATGCTGGAGTGGTTGCCATTTCCTACTTCAGGGGATCTTCCTGACTCAAGGATTAAATCTGCATCTCTTGCATATCCTTCATTGACAGGAGGATTCTTTACCACTATGCTACCTGGGAAGCTGGAGAATTTAATATTCATACTAAAAACAAAGAACCAAACCAAAAGTATCAAAACAACCTCCCTGATAGTTCCTGAGTGTCTGAATGCTGCATCCTAGCTTTCTTCAATAAGCAATGCTTATATTTCTATCCAATGACAATTTTTTGGTTCTGAATGATGATGCTGTGGTATTGGAATTATCAAAATTGATCCAATTATGTACAATAAATTTTCTTAAGTAGAATAGACTATTAGATTATAAGAATATTTTCAGTGATGAGAATTAAATCAAAATTTATTTTCTGGTTATTCCAGGGAAGTAAGTCCACCATAGTACCTAATTCTGTAACCATTCTGGGTAAACTAGTAGTATTTTATAAATTTAAAAGAATGGAACTAGAGGAATCAACCTACCTGACTTCAGGCTCTACTACAAAGCCACAGTCATCAAGACAGTACGGTACTGGCACAAAGACAGAAATATAGATCAATGAAACAAAATAGAAAACCCAGAGATAAATCCACGCACATATGGACACCTTATCTTTGACAAAGCAGGCAAGAATATACAATGGATTAAAGACAATCTCTTTAACAAGTGGTGCTGGGAAATAACCACTTGTAAAAGAATGAAACTAGAACACTTTCTAACACCATACACAAAAATAAACTCAAAATGGATTAAAGATCTAAACGTAAGACCAGAAACTATAAAACTCCTAGAGGAGAACATAGGCAAAACACTCTCTGACATACATCACAGCAGGATCCTCTATGACCCACCTCCCAGAATATTGGAAATAAAAAAAAAAACAAAAAACAAATGGGACCTAATTAACCTTAAAAACTTCTGCACATCAAAGGAAACTATTAGCAAGGCAAAAAGACAGCCTTCAGAATGGGAGAAAATAATAGCAAATGAAGCAACTGACAAACAACTAATCTCAAAAATATACAAGCAACTCCTACAGCTCAACTCCAGAAAAATAAACGACCCAATCAAAAAATGGGCCAAAGAACTAAATAGACATTTCTCCAAAGAAGACATACAGATGGCTAACAAACACATGAAAAGATGCTCAACATCACTCATTATCAGAGAAATGCAAATCAAAACCACTATGAGGTACCATTTCACGCCAGTCAGAATGGCTGCGATCCAAAAATCTACAAATAATAAATGCTGGAGAGGGTGTGGAGAAAAGGGAACCCTCTTACACTGTTGGTGGGAATGCAAACTAGTACAGCCACTATGGAGAACAGTGTGGAGATTCCTTAAAAAACTGGAAATAGAACTGCCTTATGATCCAGCAATCCCACTGCTAGGCATACACACTGAGGAAACCAGAAGGGAAAGAGACACGTGTACCCCAATGTTCATCACAGCACTGTTTATAATAGCCAGGACATGGAAGCAACCTAGATGTCCATCAGCAGATGAATGGATAAGAAAGCCATGGTACTTATACACAATGGAGTATTACTCAGCCATTAAAAAGAATACATTTGAAGCAGTTCTAATGAGGTGGATGAAACTGGAGCCTATTATACAGAGTGAAGTAAGCCAGAAGGAAAAATACCAATACAGTATACTAACGCATATATATGGAATTTAGAAAGATGGTAACAATAACCCAGTGTATGAGACAGCAAAAGAGACACTGATATATAGAACAGTCTTATGGACTCTGTGGTAGAGGGAGAGGGTGGGATGATTTGGGAGAATGGCATTGAAACATGTAAAATATCATGTATGAAACGAGTTGCCAGTCCAGGTTCAATGCATGATACTGGATGCTTGGGGCTAGTGCACTGGGACGACCCAGAGGGATGGTATGGGGAGGGAGGAGGGAGGAGGGTTCAGGATGGGGAACACATGTATACCTGTGGTGGATTCATTTTGATACTTGGCAAAACTAATACAATTTTGTAAAGTTTAAAAATAAAAAAAGAGGGGTACTCTTTCTACCCACTTCTGATGCCTATGTCAGAAGCTTTCTCTATCTCCTTTATACTTTAATAAAACTTTATTACACAAAAGCTCTGAGCGATCAAGCCTTGTCTCTGGCCCCAGATTGAATTCTTCTCCTCTGGGGGCCAAGAGGAGAATCCTGGTGTTTTCGCATGATTCAACAACAACCTTTCATCTTGGGGGCTCGTCCAGGATCCTTCAGGACAAGGTAAGGATGCTTGGAGCTTTAGTTCTTTGTTCTCTTAGCGAACACGTTTTCTGCTGTGCTTTACTAACTCTACCGTGTGCTTGTGTGAATGAATGGCATGCCCTGCGTGAAGCAAGTAAGGAGCCCGGCTCTGCAGTTCCACGGTGATCTCATACGGCTTATGGCAGAAACCTGTCGGGGGTTATACCAACCTGCCAATGCCAAGAGGCACCCAATATCTCCTTCAGGAACCGACCAGAAATGGGCAAAGCGTGTGGACCAAACTCTCCTTTCTCGGTCAAACTTTTCGGTCTCTTTGACCATTTCAGAACTCCTTGGGAATTAGAAGTACTAATGTAATCTATCAGATCATAGACTTTAAAGGGACTTGTGATCTATACTGTTACTGTGTACTATGGCTTAGGTCCCAAATTTGGATTGGTAGTCAAGAAAGCACCTAGCCTCGCTAGGAATCAGAAGTTAGGAAGCTAGATGGAACTCTAGCTCCAAGAACATCTCTGAGGTTAAAGGTTACTCAGATTGGGACTGCAATGGGTTTTTTCTTTGGTAACGCCGGCTCTTAGTGGATCAGAGGAGGCTGTCATACTGGTGTGGTGATGCTTGGAAAGAACATCTCAGTTTTATGTTCGTGTCAGTCTTATTGTGGTCAGGAAATACTCAGGGTCATGCACAGGCACTCAGGTGACGAATCTTTTCCCCAGCAGTCTTAGCTTGGGAGGCATTCCGGAAGGTTACTCTGATTGCACCCCGGGTGGCTTCAGAGGCAAGCAAGGTTAAGGGTGAAGAGCTGGACGTCAAGTAGGATGCTATCAAGTCTACCCCTGGTACATCCCCACCCCATCTCGGTGGTAGAACCGGGAGGGACGAGTACGGCGCCTGCATCAGTAAGGGACAGACTAAGTCCGACCAGGAAGGAAAAGCTTTTGGTGTAATGTCTGTCTACACCCCCATCTAGAGTAGGGAGGGATGCCTCCAGTAGAAAAAATGGCGCTGGTCGCTTTTTTTCTCTCTTACAGATGGGAGCTAACAATTCCAGCCTCACTCCTTTGAACTTTATCCTGAAAAACTGGGATAGATTTGATCCCCAGGGCTTAAAGAAGACACACCTGGTCTTCCTATGTGATACTGCATGGCCACGGTATCCATTGGAGGATGGCGAACGGTGGCCAGTTGGAGGGTCTCTTAAGTATAATACTGTTCTACAATTAGACTGGTTCTGTAAGGAACAAGGGAAATGGGTAGAGGTAACATATGTGTTGCCCTTTGTCTCTCTGCAAAATATGCCCGACTTATGTCCTAAGGGTATAGATTTGGGCGTGAAACCTTCAGCTCCCTCCTGTCCTCTTACTTTGCTCCCGTACCTGGAAATCCAAACTGAGATTCAAACTGCCCACGTGGAGGTCCAAACAACTCTTGTCTCAGTATGACCTCAGACTACTCCGGTTTCAGTGGAAACTCAGACCATCGAAGTAAGAAATGAGATGGAGGACAGGAGACAAAGAGAAGAGGAAAAACAGGTTTCTCCAATCTATCCCTGGGATCATATGCACGGAGCAGCCAGAGACTGAGGAACAGCCACACAAGCTGTTGCCTCTTTATGAAACACCCACCAAGAGAAATAATCAGACTGTGAGAGTTAATAAGCCTTTCTCTTATCAAGAAATACAAAGAATCAAGGAGGATCTGGGAGACTATTTAGAGGACCCAGAAAAATATATTAGAGCTTTTAAAGGTGTTACTCTGCTTTATGACCTCACTTGGAAGGATGTGATGTATATCTTGGGACAAACGCTGACTCCCGAGTCAAAGACTCGAGTTTTGGGAAAAGCAGTTGCTTATGGAGATGAATGGCTTGGTAATGAATCAGTAGGGAAGAGGGAGAACGAGATAGCAGCCCTCCCCACTGGGAATCAGGCAGTCCCAACTATAGATCCAGATTGGGACTACAACACAGCTAAAGGAAGATGGGATCAGAGTCATTTTGTTAGATGTGTTCTTGGAGGACTTAGGCAGGCACGTTCTAAGCCTTTAAACTATGGCAAATTGGCAGACATAGAACAGGAGGAGAAGGAAGCTCCTGGTAAATTCCTAGATAGACTGAGAGAAGGCCTTCGCAGATTCACTGAGATTGATCACGAAAGTGAAGAGGGAAAAGTGATCTTAAAGGATAGATTTCTCACTCAGTCGGCTCCAGATATCCGCCGTAAGCTATTAAAACAGGCGTATGGACCAAATCAGTCTTTAGATACTCTGTTACAACTGGCTCAGACAGTCTATGATGGTAGGAAATATGAGGAAAAGAAAGAAAGGCAAAAAAAGACAAAGGAAAAGGCGGAAGCCTTCGCCATGGCTATGAAAAACATTCTTAAACAGCCTGAGAAAAATGCCCAGAGGGGCCCAGGTGAAAAGGGATGGGCTTGCTATTACTGTGGAAAGGAGGGGTATCTCAAGCGGAATTGCCCTCACGCATCTAAGCTGCCCCCGGCTCCATGTCTGGTCTGCAAAAGACCACACTGAGAGACTGCCCCCAGAGGCATAGGTCTCCAGGGTTGGACTCTCTAGACAATCAGGACTGAAGGTGCCAGGGGGTCCCCCACACAAGCTCCCGTCCTAATTACACCTGAGAAACCCCGGGTATTAATAATTGTGGGGGGCCAACCCGTCGATTTCCTTTTAGATACTGGGGCAACTTATTCTGTGCTTACTGAAGTCCCTGGCCCACTTTCTTCCCAATCCGCTTCCGTAATGGGACTGTCTGGACGAGCCAAAAGGTATTATTTCAGTTATTCTTTATCTTGCAACTGGGATTCTGTGTTGTTTTCACACGAGTTTCTGATCGTGCCAGAATCTCCCTCACCCCTTTTGGGAAGGGATATACTGAGCAAGGTCCATGCCTCTGTTTTCATGAATATGGAGCCCTTCCTTTCTCTCCCTTTAGTTGAACAAAATGTAAATCCTAGAGTATGGGCTGATGGAAAATCTGTGGGTCGAGCAGAAAATGCTATTCCTGTAGTTGTTAAGCTCAAAGACCCACACGTATTTCCACATAAGAAGCAGTATCCACTGAAACCTGAAGTTAAGGAAGGGTTAAAAACCATCATCGAAAATTTAAAGGAGAAGGGACTATTAATTCCTTGTAACAGTCCTTGCAACACTCCTATTTTGGGTATAAAGAAATCAAATGGTAAATGGAGACTAGTTCAAGATTTACGAATAATAAATGAGGCTGTAGTTCCTTTACACCCCGTGGTGCCTAATCCTTATACTCTATTGTCTGAAATTCCTGAACGGGCCAAATATTTATCAGTAATTGATTTTAAGGATGCCTTCTTTTCAGTGCCTTTGGTGGAAGAAAGTTAATTTCTATTTTCCTTTGAAAACCCTACGCAGCCAGCTTCTCAGTTAACCTGGACAGTTTTGCCCCAGGGATTTCGTGACAGTCCTCACTTATTTCTGACAAAGTTTGTCACGGGATCTACAAAACTTTAATAGCTCTGAAGCAGTGGTGTTACAATATGTAGATGATATTTTGCTCTGTGCTGAGACAGAGGAAGCTTGTTCGCTAGCCTCAGAAGATTTCTTAAACTTTCTGGCAGGCTGTGGTTACAAGGCATCAAGAGAAAAGGCTCAGCTTTGTCAACAATCGGTTAGATATCTGGGCCTAATCATATCAGAAGGGACTAGGGCCATAGGCCCTGAGAGAATTAAACCTATACTAAATCATCCCCTACCTAAAAAAATAAATAAATAAAAAGAAAATAAAAATAAAAAAAGAGAAAATAAATAAAAGACTGTTGATATTGATAATATTATATTTTTCCAAATTCCTCAAATTCTTATAGATTTAGAATATCTTTCTTAGATTATCTCTTTAAAGACTCAAATATTAATAATTAATACTTAGTACTATTTCTGACTATTACAGTAACTTTAGAATGTTATTTTAACAACGTGGACTAAGGCTCTATAGGTAAAAATATCTGAAACCATAATTCAAATATAAGTTAATAAAATCATTTAAAATACTAATAGTTCTCAACTAAGCTACACTTCAGAATCACATGTGGACCTTCCAAAAGTACAAATATCTGGTGCCTTGCTGAGAACTGTGACTCAGAGTCTCTATAATGGAATCTGTTGTTACTTTTAAAAATCTTTGCTGATAAACCTGATCTAGCTTAATGGAGCAAACCTGTCAAATAGCAAATTGAATGCTCTAGTATCTAAATGAAATACAAGCTAAAAACATAATGGGAAGAGTTAAAGTGGAAGGATCATCCACTTCTCTGAGCATAAAAGAACTAATGAGAGAAACTGTGCTCATGGTTTACAAAATTGGGCTTTAGATTGTTACCAACATAGACTTTCTCTGATGCCAATCCTTCCAAGATGAATGTGGTGAGATTACCTGTCTCTTCTAATTAAGAGCAAGTGAACACAGAAGGAACTACCATCTCCTCAATTCCAACTTCTTATTTCTCTGCTTTACTAGATTAAGGGCCAAAGCCTGGGTCAGTGCATCAGTAAGCACTCATGCAACTGTTCCCTGTACATATCTGGCAGATTCACTGGTGCAGCCAAGCTAATTGCCCTATTAATTCTTTCCGGATCCTACGAATTAATCAGATTTGGAACAGAAGAATGAAATTTATTTTGGCTCTCTAGATTATCCATTCATTCATTTACTCATTTACTGAACTAACACTGAATGCCCACTATTGTTTTAGAAATAGTGCTTGATATTGTGGACACAGTGATAAATAAGTCATGCACCCTGCAAACAATAAATGGCAGAAAAGCGCTTTCTACTTATGCTTGGCTTCCATTTCCAAGTTGCTTTTTACAGCATTCATGTGCCACATGTCAAAGCTCTTCATTCAAAGATGTTTCAGTTCAGTTCAGTCGCTCAGCCGTATCCGACTCTTTGTGACCCCATGAATCGCAGCACACCAGGCCTCCCTGTCTATCACCAACTCCCGGAGTCCACCGAAACCCATGTCCGTCGAGTCGGTGATGCCATCCAGCCATCTCATCCTCTGTCGTCCCCTTCTCCTCCTGCCTCCAATCCCTCCCAGCATCAGAGTCTTTTCTAATGAGTCAACTCTTCACATGAGGTGGCCAAAGTATTGGAGTTTCAGTTTCAGCATCAGTCCTTCCAATGAACACCCAGGACTGATCTCCTTCAGAATGGACTGGTTGGATCTCCTTGCAGTCCAAGGGACTCTCAAGAGTCTTCAACAACGCAGTTCAAAACCATCAATTCTTTGGTGCTCAGATTTCTTCACAGTCCAACTCTCACATCCATACATGACCACTGGAAAAACCATAGCCTTGACTAGACGGACCTTTGTTGGCAAAGTAATGTCTCTGCTTTTTAATATGCTGTCTAGGTTTGTCATAACTTTCCTTCCAAGGAGTAAGCATCTTTTAATTTCATGGCTGCAAGCACCATCTACAGTGATTTTGGAGCCCCCCAAAAATGAAGTCCGACATTGTTTCCACTGTTTCCCCATCTATTTCCCATGAAGTGATGGGACCAGATGCCATGATCTTAGTTTACTGAATGTTGAGCTTTAAGCCAACTTTTTCACTCTCCTCTTTCACGTTCATCAAGAGGCTTTTTAGTTCCTCTTCACTTTCTGCCATAAGGGTGGTGTTATCTGCAAATCTGAGGTTATTGATGTTTTACACACATGGAACACATGTATACCTGTGGCGGATTCATTTTGATATTTGGCAAAACTAATACAAGTATGTAAAGTTTAAAAATAAAATAAAATTAAAAAAATAAAAAAGAAAAAGAAAACATAACATATAAGTCTTATAATATGTTCAGTGCTATTTTTTATCATTTTTATTCTCTATAGTAACTACCTCTATACAAACCTCTATAGTAACTACTATTATTTGAATTTTACAGAGAAGGGAACTGAGATATACAAAGGATAAGTAATTTGTGAAAGGCCACACAGATAGCAAGTGATAAAGACTTGAATCTAGTCCATCTGATTTCAGTATTCATGCTTTTAACCATCAAACTCATCTCTTTGGCATATTTTCAGGATAAGATTGTTAATATCTAATACCTGGAAAGAGCCTGATGGAGAGATTTTCATCTTCATAAATTAGGAAGAATATGATCTTATTAGGAAATGAGAAGAAGGAAGGAAGAAAGAAAGAGAGGGAGGGAAGATGGGAGAAAAATGAAAATAAAGAAACTGAGGGTGAGGAATTTGCTATAAAGTCCTCTGAAAGTGCATACTCCCACACACCTCCATTCATACAAAATTTCAGCCTGGCTCAGTTGCAACTTTATCAAGGAATTAATAAAGCCTTCTTACTACTGTTCTGCAAAATCTAATTACAAGAAGGGACTGGCTATCTTCTCCAATTCACTCCCTCTTCATGGTCCTCCTATTCATTATCTGTGATGCCATATACAGTTGAGTTCCCAGGCTCCCTAAATTGGCTACTTAGTATATTTGTTTGATTGGTTGATTTCCCTTTCAAACATGATTAATTTAGTTTTTCTCTCAGTTAAAACTGATATATGCATTTGGTGGTCTCTAGTGGGGTCGCACAGAGTCGGACATGACTGAAGCAACTTAGCAGCAAGCAGCAGCAGCAGCAGTGACCAGATGGTCGACACCAAAATCAGATTGATTATATTATTTGCAGCTAAAGATGGAGAAGCTCTATACAGTCAGCAAAAACAAGACCGGGAGCTGACTGTGGGTCAGATCATGAAATCCTTATTGCAAAATTCAGACTGAAATTGAAGAAAGTATAGAAAACCACTAGACCATTCAGGTATGACCTAAATCAAATCCCTTATAACTATACAGTGGAAGTGAGAAATATATTTAAGGGAGTAGATCTGATAGACAGAGTGCCTGATGAACTATGGATGGAGGTTCATGACATTGTACAGGAGACAGGAATCAAGACCATCCCCAAGAAAAGGAAATGCAAAAAAGCAAAATGGCTGTCTGAGGAGGCCTTACAAATAGCTGTGAAAAGAAGAGAAGTGAAAAGCAAAGGAGAAAAGGAAAGATATACCCATTTAAATGGAGAGTTCCAAAGAATAGCAAGGACAGATAAGAAAGCCTTCCTCAGCAATCAATACAAAGAAATAGAGGAAAACAATAGAATGGAAAAGACTAAGGATCTCTTCAAGAAAATTAGAGATAACAAGGGAACACTTCATGCAAAGGTGGGCAAAATAAAGAACAGAAATGTTAGGGCCCTAACAGAAGCAAAAGATGTTAAGAAGAGGTGGCAGGAATACACAGAAGAAATGTACAAAAAAGACCTTCATGACCCAGATAGTCATGATGCTGTGATCACTCACCTAGAGCCAGACATCCAGGAATGTGAAGAAGTAAACTGGGCCTTAGAAAGCATCACTACGAACAAAGCTAGTGGAGGTGATGGAATTCCAGTTGAGCTATTTCAAATCCTGAAAGATGATGCTGTGAAAGTGCTGCACTCAATATGCCAGCAAATTTGGAAAACTCAGCAGTGGCCACAGGACTGGAAAAGGTCAGTTTTCATTCCAATCCCAAAGAAAGTCAATGCTAAACAATGCTCAAACTACTGCACAATTGCACTCATCTCACACGCTAGTAAAGTAATGCTCAAAATTCTCCAAGCCAGGCTTCAGCAATACATGAACTGTGAACTTCCTAATGTTCAAGGTGGTTTTAGGAAAGGCAGAGGAACCAGAGATCAAATTGCCAACATCAGCTGGATCATGGAAAAAGCAAGAGAGTTCCAGAAAAACATCTATTTCTGCTTTATTGACTATGCCAAAGCCTTTGATTGTATGGATCACAATAAACTGTGGAAAATTCTGAAAGAGATGGGAATACCAGACCACCTGACCTGCCTCTTGAGAAATCTGTATGCAGGTCAGGAAGCAACAGTTAGAACTGGACATGGAACAACAGACTGGTTCCAAATAGGAAAAGGAGTACGTCAAGGCTGTATATTGTCACCCTGATTATTTAACTTATATTCAGAGTACATCATGAGAAATGCTGGGCTTGAAGAAGCACAAGCTGGAATCAAGATTGTTGGGAGAAATATCAATAACCTCAGATATGCAGATGACACCACCCTTATGGCAGAAAGTGAAGAGGAACTAAAAAGCCTCTTGAGGAAAGTGAAAGAGGAGAGTGACAAAGTTGGCTTAAAGCTCAACATTCAGAAAACGAAGATCATGGCATCAGGTCCCATCACTTCATGGGAAATAGATGGGGAAACAGTGGAAACAGTGTCAGACTTTATTTTTCTGGGCTCCAAAATCACTGCAGGTGGTGATTGCAGCCATGAAATTAAAAGACGCTTACTCCTTGGAAGAAAAGTTATGACCAACCTAGATAGCATATTGAAAAGCAGAGACATTACTTTGCCAACAAAGGTCCATCTAGTCAAGGCTATGGTTTTTCCAGTGGTCATGTATGGATGTGAGAGTTGGACTGTGAAGAAAGCTGAGCGCCAAAGAATGGATGCTCTTGAACTGTGGTGTTGGAGAAGACTCTTGAGAGTCCCTTGGACTGCAAGGAGATCCAACCAGTCCATTCTGAAGGAGATCAGCCCTGGGATTTCTTTGGAAGGAATGATGCTAAAGCTGAAACTCCAATACTTTGGCCACCTCATGCGAAGAGTTGACTCATTGGAAAAGACTCTGATGCTGGGAGGGATTGGGGTCAGGAGCAGGAGGGGACGATAGAGGATGAGATGGCTGGATGGCATCACTGACTTGATGGACGTGAGTCTGAGTGAACTCCGGGAGTTGGTGATGGACAGGGAGGCCTGGCGTGCTGTGATTCATGGGGTCGCAAAGAGTTGGACACGACTAAGCGACTGAACTTAACTGAAGGTGATCTCTGCCATGGCTACTGTGAATTTCTAATATATAGACTAATGAAATTAACATGTGAAATAAATAAACAGAAATTTCAACAAAATATAGTTGGGTAACAAGAAGAGGGCTTTCCCACAGCCTGGGACAATAGCAGAGCCAACAGGGAGAAGAAAAGACTTATTTCTCGGCAAATACTCAGTGAAAGAAAAGCCACAGACTCTGTTTACTACAGTCCTCCTCACCTTTTTTTGCCTCTTTAAAAGAGTTCCCCTTCCTTTGCCATGCAGGTACTTGCACCTGGCTTGCTGTGGCTTTAGACCCTGAATTGCAATTCTCTGCTTATACCCAGTAAACCCATCTTTGCTGGAGAAATACATGCCTGTTTTTTTCAGATCAGAACATATGTAACTAGACCTTGGGTCAATGTTTGCCAGTAAGATCACTTGCTAGTATTTAGCCAGATAAGAGTTCTTTGCTAAGGGTTGTAGGAAGGAAAGCAATCGGAACAGTGTAAAGGGCAGTGAGAAGAAAAGGAAGATATGTATATATCCTCTTAGTGCTGAGCACCCTGCAAGGCAAAGCAAATGATAATCAAACTTAAGACAAGAACTGAAAAACCTGCCTTTAGATTTATCAGTGGTGAGAATTAAACTTATTTTCTTTTGTCAAAAGTGAAAATATGTTTATGCCAAAAAAATTTCAGCATGAAAAGAGATAAAAAGAAGTTATATTCTTACATGATTATGAGAGGAAAATGTTTTCACTCTCAACTCTGCAGAAAGCAAAATTATAATGGTGGGGCAGAGGTTGTTTAGAGTTCCGAACACAGTACCTCAAACAGTGTGGGTGCTCAGTAAATATTTGCAGAAGAAATGAACAAATGAAATATTAGGAAAGCCAATTGAGTGTTGTGCCTTAAAATACCATAAGAAATGATACCAGAGAATTTCTAAGAATTCATTTCATAGTGCCTTCAATTAATGAGCTGAAAACAAAAACTAAGTGATCATTGGGAAAGAAAACATTTATTTAAAACATGAAATCTTTGCAAATAGTAAGTTTAGTTCATTTTTAAATGAAACTCATTTTTAATATAAGTGACTAGGAGGATGAGACTGTTCCTCGCTCTGACATAAATGAGAAAACGTCTTTACCTAATTCCATTTGTTATCTCAGGAGGTCTTCTCCTTTACCTACTAAATAGTCACTTTGTTTTTTCCAAAACACTACAGAGAAACTCACTGAACCTTAATCAACTATTTAGAGTAGCTATCCTCTTGTATTCTGGCTTTGTAATTACCAATTACATTATTTTTTCCTCAAGTAGAAGAAATACTTCTGGACTTATTTTGATTGATTTTCATCAGGCAACTCTCTTGCATCTTTAAGTAGCATCTTGTATAAAAGAGTTTCGATTTTGCTTAGATTGTGCTAATAATAACATTTGCATTTTTAGTTATTAATAGACTCAAATGTCTCATTCGTGTTTGAAAACAAAGACATAATAAAAAAGGAAATATTAATTAATTCTGCTTTTGTGCCGTTTGAAAACCAGATCTCAGTTAAACATCATTTGCAAGAAAAGTGACTGTTACTCAGAGGCTACAAGAGCCAAAATTGTTTTTGCTTGTTTAACTTAGTTTTCCACATTATAAATAACAAATATTTACATGTTCTCCTTCAGTAAATCCTGTTTTTCTTCTTGTCTGTGCATGATAAGACAAGAAAAATGTGGCATTGGTTTATTCCTTAATTCTGAGCAAAAAAAAAAAAAAAACTACCCTTCTTTGGAGAGAGGCAGGATGTGATTTTTCAGTGCTCTACCCTATTTTGGCATTGTTTCGTATGGAGTAACTAGAGTTCCTGGAGCACACCCAGAAAAGGAGGATTTGGGTGGGGTATGGGGTGGTGGAGAGAGCACAAGCATGAGGTGAAACCTTTAAGTATTCCCCTAAAGCTTGGCACATCCCAGACAGGATTTGGAAAGGGTGACAAAGGAGAGGTAGCTGATTCTTCTCTTCAAGAAATATATCTAAATCAAAGAATAACTTTGGGAAAGCAGCATGCTCCAGCATACATCCCTTTCTAAATAGTGCTGGGTAGTTGGAGAACTGATGACCATGTCAAGACAGTTCTTGATGAAGCGCTAAAATCCTCACTAGGTGGCCACTTGAGTTCCCCAACTGCTGCAAAATTTCTGAAACCTGATATTTTAGAAATGGTTGAATTGCAGATCCTGAATAGCAGGAATTTCTTAGTCATGGGAATACATGATAAAATCTCCTGTACAATGCTTTGTCAAACTACTCAGACCTGTCCAGTGTTGCATATTATACTCCTCGTGCCCTGGGAGGACCTCTCCAGCTATGTGATGGCAGGTCAACCGTGTCACAGGCCACAGTGTCTTACTGTAGGACCATCTGACCCCACAGAGGTGACCTCACCCTTACCATTTCCTCTTTCCAATATGGTATATCTCAGGCTAACTAATGTCCCAATTTTCCACAAAATAATTATAGTAAGTCCCCTACATACAAACCTTAAAGTTGAGAACTTTCAAAGATGCAAACCTGCCTTCCATCAACATCAGGCTTCTGTCCCCTATTCCTTCAGCTCTACCATCTCCCACTTCCTCTCCCTCCTCAAGTCAGTAACTCTTCTTGCCCGTTCACTCGATGTCAACTCCTGTATGCCAGTTATTGTATTGTACTACTGTACTTTTCAAGGTTCTGTAAGATTTTAAAAGTTTTATTTTTTTGTGTTTGTTTGCCTTTTACGTATCATTTGTATGAAAAGTATTCTAAACCTATTACAGTATAATACTATATAGCCAATTGTGTTAGTTGGGTACCTAGGCTAATGTTGGACTTACGAACAAACTGGACTTACAAAAGCACTCTCAGAACAGAACCTGTTCATATGTAGAAGACTTACTGTATTCCTGAATCTCCCCTTCTTTCCCCTGTAAATTTTTTGCCATGCATTTTGTACATGCCTCAAATTATTCCTTAAATATGGTATAATCCAGTCTTCTATTTTTTTTGACCATCTCCAGTATTAATTTTTCACCTGTCACTTCTCTTAAAAGTTCTTAATCCATACCTAACTGCCGGGTGTTTTTCCCTATCCAAATACAGTATCAGACAATCAAGCAACATGCTCCAACATATAAAAACTATCCCCAAATAAAACTCACCTTTTTCTCACCTTTCTTCTTCTGGTCTTTTACCTGCATCTCTCACTAAATTCTCATGTCATTTTCTTTCTAAACAGTCACAGAGGCACTGTTAGATCCTCTACCTCACTCATTCTTCACATTTGCTGCCACGGTATCCTATTAATGTTATCACCTACATTTCCCTCACTCTTCACTGTCAAGCCTCTATCATAGATTAAAACCTTATCTTCTCTCTGATGACACTGGTGAGTTCCTTCACTCCCTGCCTCCCAGTCTCTGGACTACATTTTTCTCTCTAGCTGGGAGTGATAGCTACTCCTTTCCAGGTCCAGTTCTATTTGATGAAGTTTCATGGCAAAATTACTTGAGTGATAATCCTATCTTACCATCTAGCCCTTTCTTTCCAGGAGCACATGTTCCTCTAGGAGTCAGTGTGGTGAGAAGAGTTTCAAGTACAATTTCCTGCTGTCCTAGAACTGCCCCTTTGCACATTTAGCCCTGCTGTTCAGCCTACCCTTTACCTTACACTTATAAGCTGTTTCTGCCAAGGATCCTGGTGATTCTCCTGCATTCACATTTCCTGAGAGTCTACTCCATGAGCCATCCCCTCTCCCTCCCACTGTCCTGAACATCTAGCCCCTCCCTAGGTTTTTCAGCTCTATCTGTAATGAACTCTAATTATGTATGAGTTTATAGATTTCATATGTGGCTCCTGAGACCCAGACAAATCCAGGATTGTGGCTGGACATCTGTTTGTGTCCCTGAGCATTCTATTACAGTTAAGGAGACAGCCTGCCCAGAGCAATTGGAGGACTTCCAGCAGGGTGTTTCCTAATTCCACTTCCTGGCATACCAGGGAGATACCTCTAGTCCAGCCCAGACACACTCTTTTACACATAATTTCCCCAAAGCTTCCAGAAAACATAAAGAATGTTAATTCAGAAATTTGATTCATGAGTCATATTTTATAATTTTACATATTTCATCTATAGTTTGTGGTCCCCTCTCCTAGTTCCTGGTCTGCTTCTTCAGGTCAAAGTCCCTCTTCCTGCCCTGCATAATACCCTGGGATGCTGTAGTAGCTTCAAACATATTAAACCTCATTAACATTCAGGTCCCAGACTAAGAGAAGCCCAGAGAGAAATAGCGATTCTTTCTCTAGTTGTTCTGAGGAATGCCTTTCCTAAACGAGGTACACCTGAAACACCCTCTTTAAAGGGCCCCCAGAGGTGTACACTAATCCAGAGGACAGCAATATCAGAATCCAGAACAGCGCAAGAAAATCCGAACATCTGTCCAAGACATTAGCAAACA
Source organism: Bos indicus (assembly GCF_029378745.1). NCBI lineage: Eukaryota > Metazoa > Chordata > Mammalia > Artiodactyla > Bovidae > Bos > Bos indicus. The sequence continues at coordinate 74,215,331 of NC_091762.1, forward strand.
CATAACAGAATCACAGCTTCCTTTCCAAAAGTGCCCATTGGCTGCTGGATTAAGTCCAAATTCCCAAGCAAGGCAAAGTAGACCCTCCCCAACGGCAATAACCAGATGTTCTAGTCTTATCTCCTGCCTCCCCACCTGATCCACTTTCCAAGCTTTGTTCACACTACACTTCACCATGCTAAACTACCTGCCATTCCCCAAGCACACTCCATGCTTCCTGACTCTCTGCCTGTGTATATTCCACCTTCGACATTTGAGGAGCCCTGTTGTGTTCTTCCTATGGTAGGAAAATATGTGTCATTTCTTTTTCCCAACCTCTTTCAGCAAAGTTCACTTTGCTTTCTAGGCTTCCATAGCCCCTTTAAGGAACTCTGAAAGTCTGAAGGGAAGTCGCTCAGTCGTATCCAACTCTTTACAACCCCGTGGACTGTAACCCACCAGGCTCCTCCACCCATGGGATTCTCCAGGCAAGAATACTGGAGTGGGTTGCCATATCCTTCTCCAGGGGATCTTCCCAACCCAGGGATTGAACTCAGGTCTCCCGTACTGCAGGCAGATGCTTTTAACCTCTGATCTCTAGGCAGTGTCTATTAAATTATATTTTAATTGTTTGTATGCATTATTGGATTCTACCTGGTATACAGCTTATATCAATAAACACTTTATGATTAAATCATTGACTCTTTCTGGTTTTTTTTCTCCCACAAGATTCCAGTCTTCCCTTTGATGTTACTCTCAGGACCACAACACTACTAATTCTTCTGCCCCGATGGCTTGAGGCTTAAAGAATACCTTTCTTCCTCAACAGCAATGGTTATCCTTGTCATGGCAGACATCAGAAATCAATTACAAATCAATTTCCCTGCACCAAGGTCTGTAAACTGAGCTCTCTGGAAGGAGACACTGAGAGAGATAGAATATGGGTCTAGGATATTCATTAGGGAACAACCCCATGGAAGGCAGAGGAAGAAATGGGACTCTGACGAATGCCTGACAAGCCTTAGACATGATCAGAGTTGTTCTGCTGTGGGTCAAAATGGCTGGACCTTTGTATCCTCACCATGATTGACCACTGAATGCGTGCTGCCTTGGGAAGGACATGGCTTTGGTCAATATGATTCTTTGCAGCTGAGGTGACCCCTGAGGTAGTTGAATGCTGGGAGCTATCAGCTGACTGCTCATCCAGCAGCTGGGGCAACAAATCCTTCTTGAAGAGTGATCTGAAAGGTGAATCTCATGTCTACTGCACCCAGAAATGGCATTGGAGTTTTTCTCTGCACACCACTCTGAGTAGATCAATAGGTGAAAGTTAAGATGTAAGATGAATCATTATGCTACCTCTGCCCTTAAGGTTTAGAACCCCAATCTTTGAGATATCTTCCTGTTTGAACTTTCAAAATTGTATCTCTTTTCCAGATTTTCTGAGGTAAGGACAAAAGGGTTGTATTTAAAATTCAGAAGTGCTGTTAACATTGAAACAGCAATTTCAGCAGTTTTAAATTTTTTAATTAAATCTTTTCTACTAGGCAGGGACTGAGACAGCACCCTATTTCCTCTGTATCTAGGAGATTTTAGGGAAAATTGCCCTTATTCTCTAATGTAGGTTCTACTTTTTCCCTTGCTCCCTGCCACTCCCTCTTCCTGTTTCCTTTCTCCTTTTCCTCTGCCCTTCCTCCCTCTCTCTGGCTTTATCTTCTCCCCCCACCACCCTTTTCCCTGTTTCTCCTTCTCCTTTCCTTTCTTTTCTTTCCTTCTGAAGTTCTATCAAAATTAATCAAACTTAGCCATTATAGGGTTGATGTTCTGATCCATATCTTTTCCCTAGAAAGCTGCAAAAAAAAAAAAAAACTTCAGATTAAAATACTATGAAGGAAGTCAAGAAGAAAAGAAAATGGTGAAAGGAATGCTTGACTTTTTTTTTCTTTTTTTTAATTTTATTTTATTTTTAAACTGTACATAATTGTATTAGTTTTGCCAAATATCAAAATGAATCTGCCACATGTATACATGTGTTCCCCATCCTGAACCCTCCTCCCTCCTCCCTCCCCATACCATCCCTCTGGGTCATCCCTGTGCACTAGCCCCAAGCCAGTATTGTGCATCGAACCTGGACTGGCAACTCGTTTCTTACATGATATTTTACATGTTTCAATGTCATTCTCCCAAATCTTCCCACCCTTTCCCTCTCCCACAGAGTCCATAAGACTGTTTTTCTTCATTTAATTTGGATTTTAGACTAGAAATATATCCCACAGTCTGAAATACCACTAGCATGTCAGATTGCTTTAGGTACTAAAGGATATGTTATAAACTGTCCTTGACAAATGATAACCAGTTCCATCCTGGTCAGTGATGAAATCAGTTAATAGGCTTCTTTACCCCTCTAAAGAAAATTAGGGAGTTTGGTGAGCACGTTTATTTGAACAAGAGCAGATGTTAGTAACCTAACTGTGCTTTCTGTACTTGTCACAGTAAACTCCAGTTTCAGTGTCAGTATCTACTGAAATGGAGGTGGAAATACTAGCAGTGCTGAATCACACTTAAAAATTCTGGGTTTGTGGTTGCATTTAACTATGATACATCAATTAGTCATTTCTGTCTGTCTCTGTGATAGGATGGACTCATGTTCAGCCTTCTATTTATTCTTATCTGTATGAAATGCCACTTTAAAAAAAGGTTTAATTTTATCTCACAATATTGCTTTCAAGAATTTTCTAATAACACTAAGAGGTAATACTATCAGCATGAGTAAACTATGTGTACCTGAGCTAAATGAAAAATATGTTCATTTTCCCATGTACTCAGCCTTCTGAGAGAGTAGGTCTCAAGGAAAGCATTTGATTTATGATGATTAGAGATAAAGAATAAAATAAAGATGGAAGACAAATAAAGGAATAAATATTAATATCAGTAGTTTTACATAACAAGTAACTTGGAGGTACACTGATGGGAATAAAATGGCCTAAGATCTGGCAGAGAAAAAAACTAGAAAAGGAAGATGAAGTTGAACACTCACCATAAGAAATGGAACTTTGGCAAGAGGAAGTTGTCTATAAACAATTTTTAGGAATATTTGCTGTGACCTGTTTTTGGCCCTGGTGCCAAATCCAACCAGCAATATTTTTTTTAATAGCCAGTGAGTTAAGAATGATTTTTATATAATTTTATGCAAGTTAAGTAATTGAAAAAAACCATAAGAATAGTATCTCACACAATAAAAAATTGTATGAATTTCTGTCTGTAAATGGTTTTATTGGAATGCAGCTGTCTCATTTGTTATGAATTGTCTATGGCTGCTTTTGCACTATAGACAACCAGATGACAGGACTCAAACCTAACATATTTACTGACTGGCCCTTTAAAGAAAAAGTTTGACAACCACTGCTTTAACTGCTGGTTCTTGTGAAGCTGCAGACTGACTGAAGAAGCTCTGCTAATCTGGGATGGCCTCAGTTGGGCAGCTCTGCTTCCTTCATGAAGGCCTGTTGTTTGGCTGGAATGGCTCTGCTGCTCTTGTGTTCATTTCAGGGTTCCCATGGAAGGAAAAGACACCTGGGAAGACTTCTTCTCATGGTGAAAGAGGAGATACAAGAGGTCAAATGGGAATTTTACATGGCCAAGCACAAAGTCAGAGTAAGGAAAGACTCAGATGATCCATGACAAGGTTGCAGATGCTATAAGAAATGAGGAATCAAGGTCAGTAAATCAAACTACCACAAGCACCCTTATCCAAGGACTCCAGAAAGTCTAATCCAATCATAGCATCAAGCTCAAAGTAGATCTATATCAGTAGATCTTAACCCAGAGACCTATGAACTAAAAGAAAATAAGTTATCCCTCCTCTTCTTCCCACTCCCCACCCAAGGAACCCAATATAAAAATGGTGAAACGGGGACAAGCTCATCATACTGCAGCCATTGTTCCGATAGCAATTAGAAAATTTGACTGATCAAATGCTCTAAGTCACCCTACTTTGTGATGGGGGAGATTTGTCCTTTAGGTCTTATCTTTGATCCTCTGGAGTGCATCCTCAGTCCATTGCCATCCACAGACTTTGGTCCCATCCCCCGAGAGCTACTTTCCTGTCCATAATTCTCACTGTCCACTTCTGAAGAACATTTTGGAAAACATGCTCTTTTTAGATTGTTGAGCAGTTTTCTCAGCTGCTTCCTGCCTGTAGAAATTTGAAGACCTAAAGTCCTTTTCAAACATCTAGGCTCAGTTTCTTTTAGTTCCAACTGGTTCTTTCTTCAAAACTGTATGGATTATCTATATGTTTGATGCAAGTCAAAAGCCACACTTACAATTATTTTTTAGACATGCCTCTCTCTTTCCTTCTTTCTACTTAATCACGTACTTTGGGTCTATGAGGCTTCGACAGTACTACAAGTTTTCTAGATACCATTTCAGAGATCTTAATAAATGTTTTGAGTCTACTTCCCTGGTTTGGTCTGGTTATATATCATCAGGTTACACATAATGCTCATACATTTGATTATTCTTTGTCTTTGAACTCAATCTTAATTTCAGTATCTTTTACTGACTCCAGAAACTGTGATAACAAAAGTTTTAATTCTCCAACTCTGCAAGCTACATTCCCTCTAAATTCTCCTTGCTCTGCCGTGCTGAGTCACTCAGTTATGTCCGACTGTTTGTGACCCACCAGGCTTCTCTATCCATAGAATTTTTCAGGCAAGAATACTGGAGAAGGTTGCCATTTCCTACTCCAGGGGATCTTCCCGACCCAGGGATTGAACTCACATCTCTTACATCTATTACACTGGCAGGCAGATTCTTTACCATTGTGCCAACTAAGAAACCATAATCAGTTAACTGTTGGCACATTACAACTACATTTTAAAATGACTCAGTGCATAAAATACCAGTGATTAAATTTTCATGGGTCAGCAAGCCAGCTGGAGTGATTCTGCTGATCTTAATTGGGCTGAACTGGGTGACTTTTCCTACTTACAGCATCTCTGGTAGCTCTGCTCTCCGTATGTTCATTCTGAACCAAGCTAAAGAGGCTCTTCTCATGGTGATTACAGAATACAAAGGGGCAAATGGAAACCCACAAGGTTTCTTAAGGCCTACAAATATCACACTGTTACTTCTACTTGAACAAGTCACATGACAAAGGTCAAAGTCAATAGGTAAGGAAAAAATATTCCTTCCATGATGAGACAGTGGCATGTGTATGGATGCTGAGAGAAATGAAAAATAGGGATCAATTAATTCCCCACAGACATATCAATAGATCATATAAAGATATTTTATAAAATACAGAAACAGTATCTAATAAAAAAGCTTGGTGTAATATAAACAGAAAAAGAAAACAAAAATCTTTCCCTACATAATAAAAGATCAAGGATTTGCAGTTATGTTGAACTATCTGTGTGGATCACAATAAACTCTGGAAAATTCTGAAAGAGATGGGAATACCAGACCACCTGACCTGCCTCTTGAGAAACCTATATGCAGGTCAGGAGGCAACAGTTAGAACTGGACATGGAACAACAGACTGGTTCCAAATAGGAAAAGGAGTACGTCAAGGCTGTATATTGTCACCCTGATTATTTAACTTATATGCAGTGTACATCATGAGAAACGCTGGACTGGAAGAAACACAAGCTGGAATCAAGATTGTTGGGAGAAATATCAATAACCTCAGATATGCAGATAACACCACCCTTATGGCAGAAAGTGAAGAGGAACTAAAGAGCCTCTTGAGGAAAGTGAAAGAGGAGAGTGAAAAAGTTGGCTTAAAGCTCAACATTCAGAAAACGAAGATCATGGCATCTGGTCCCATCACTTCATGGGAAATAGATGGGGAAACAGTGGAAACAGTGTCAGACTTTATTTTTCTGGGCTCCAAAATCACTGCAGATGGTGACTGCAGCCATGAAATTAAAAGACGCTTACTCCTTGGAAGGAAAGTTATGACCAACCTAGATAGCATATTGAAAAGCAGAGACATTACTTTGCCAACAAAGGTCCGTCTAGTCAAGGCTATGGTTTTTCCAGTGGTCATGTATGGATGTGAGAGTTGGACTGTGAAAAAGGCTGAGCGCCGAAGAATTGATGCTTTTGAACTGTGGTGTTGGAGAAGACTCTTGAGAGTCCCTTGGACTGCAAGGAGATCCAACCAGTCCATTCTGAAGGAGATCAACCCTGGGCTTTCTTTGGAAGGAATGATGCTAAAGCTGAAACTCTAGTACTTTGGCCACCTCATGTGAAGAGTTGACTCACTGGAAAAGACTCTGATGCTGGGAGGGATTGGGGGCAGGAGGAGAAGGGGATGACAGAGGATGAGATGTCTGGATGGCATCACTGACTCGATGGACCTGAGTCTGAGTGAACTTCGGGAGTTGGTGATGGACAGGGAGGCCTGGCGTGCTGCAATTCATGGGGTCACAAAGAGTCGGACATGACTGAGAGACTGAACTGAACTGAACTATCTTACTTTTGAAACTCAGTTCAGAAATGTTATTAAACAATTCTGATGTATCCCCTTGTCTACTTTACCTCACAACCATTTAGAGTAAGAATTAAAAGAGTGCTCTACAATTATTTCTGGAATTTTCTTCTAAGCTGCTGACACTCATTTTGTAAATTTTGATGCTTTGGTTCTTTTGAGGTTCACAAATGCACAGGCAACCACCATGTGATCACTGCTGTCTGGCTGAGAGTAGCATTTCCACGTGGAAGTTCCTTAAGAAACTTAACATATGTCTCTGAATCTGAAATCTTGTGGAAAATTAATAGAGAAAACAAGAAAAGTATTATAATTCTATTAAAGCTTAATAATCAATAGAGAGACATTACTATGCAACCATCTTGCTTGCAGTTGTTGCCATATTATATGTGAGTCTGTGGTCTTTTCTGCAGTTTACTTTCTATAATGAGCCTTTTTTAAAATAATTATTAAGAAGTTTATAAGCAGACTATATTCATATGGATTTTATGAGTGGTTTTGAAGAAAAAACAAATTTCTAATCCTTAAATCAGCAATTTCACCATGTGAATCTGTACAGCAGTGTTGACCTTGCTGCTGCTAAGTTGCTTCAGTCATGTCCGACTCTGTGCGACCCCATAGACGGCAGCCCACCAGGCTCCCCCGTCCCTGGGATTCTCCAGGCAAGAACACTGGAGTGGGTTGCCATTTCCTTCTCCAATGCATGAAAGTTAAAAGTGAAAGAAGTCGCTCAGTCGTGTCCAAATCTTAGCGACCCCCTGGACTGCAGCCTACCAGGCTCCTCCATCCATGGGATTTTCCAGGCAAGAGTACTGGAGTGGGGTGCCATTGCCTTCGGTTGACCTTGCTAGGAGATCCAAATGTTACGCTATTCTAATACTACCCCATAATATTCACTGGCATTTTGTACTGCTTGGATATTTGCTACAGGTACACTTATTTGTAACTACCTTAGCAAAAAAGAGGAAACAATTGCAAATATTCTTGTAGAACATTACAACCTGAAATTAGAAACTGATTTAAAATATGAAATAGCAATGGCAATATTGATTTCAACATCAGAATCAAGACAAGCTGAAAATACATCTTCACTTTTTTAAAAAAATTGCTTATATGAAATGTGGATGCTCAGCCATTCAGTCGTGTCCATTGTGACCTCATGGACCACCAGGATCCTCTGTCCATGCAATTTTCCAGGCAAGAATACTGGAGTAGGTTTCCATTTCCTACTCCAGGGAATCTTCCTGACCCAGGGATCGAATCTGCTTCTCATGAGTCTTCTGCATTGGCAGGTGGATTCTTTACACTGTGCCACCTGGGAAGCCCTTTATATGAAGCAGCTTATGCCTTAACAAGAAACTTGACAAAATCTAGGTTACTTTGGACATACTCTTAATACAATCAGATCAATGCAAAATGGAAATATATTTTTACATCTAGAATATTTATCACAAAACAAAAATCAGGATTACCTAGTGGGCAAGAAATGCTTTGTGTTTTAAAATTTCACTTTAAGAATAATAACTTTTAAATATTAAATATTTAGTATAATTTTTATATTGTAAACAATTTTTACTTCACGTTCTAAATGTGCCCTGTTATGAAATGTCTATATCAAGTAGATATTTATGGGTTATTACAACATTTTAATTGATAGTGCCAATAAACCATGCATTTTCCTGTTTTGAAATAAGAAAATCCCAGTACAATCCTATCATACAAAAAAATGATTCACTGTTTATTATTATGGTCACTAATTATTATTTAAAACATACAAATAGTGTGTTATAGAAAAGGCAGAATAACGTAGTTAAGGGAATCTCTGAAAATTCCCCAAATTCTGATTTTTCATTTATGAATCCCAAAGATAAGTATCAACTCGAAATTTGAAAACACTGGCCAAAAGCAAAAATAAAATGCTTTCGACTGCCAGTTCAGTTCAGTTCATTTGCTCAGGCGTGTCTGACTCTTTGCAACCCCATGAATCACAGCACGCCAGGCCTCCCTGTCCATCACCAACTCCCGGAGTTTACCCAAACTTATGTCCATCGAGTCAGTGATGCCATCCAGCCATCTCATCCTCTGTCGTCCCTTTCTCCTCCTGCCCCCAATCCCTCCCAGCATCAGAGTCTTTTCCAATGAGTCAACTCTTCGCATGAGGTGGCCAAAGTACTGGAGTTTCAGCTTTAGCATCATTCCTTCCAAAGAACACCCAGGACTGATTTCCTTTAGAATGGACTGGTTGGATCTCCTTGCAGTCCAAGGGACTCTCAAGAGTCTTCTCCAACACCACAGTTCAAAAGCATCAATTCTTTGGCACTAGGGGGAAACATGGGTCTCAGAATTCAGGAAATGCAGTATTAATGACAACATCATATTAGAAGATAATCTCCCTCACATTTCTTCCAGGTCTAAAATATTCAGTAAGCTTATGGTTTAGAATTTTCTAGGAAGGAGAGCACACTAATAGCTGCCCGGAATGTTAGTCATGTCTTTCTCTTCTCTTCAGTCTTCTTCCTCCATTCTTATCCTGATAGTTTTCTGGGGTTTTTTTTTTTAAATATTTCTATCTTCTACTCTAAGTAAATTGTAACCAAACCTTAATTTTTAGGTTTTTATAGTGTTCATTGATAGTTTTAAGTGTTTCATAAGTATATACTTCATTCATAATAAAAATATATTGACTTAATTTTTAATAAAATATTTAATGTGCAATGTAAATATGTTCTATAGAATGTAAATAATTTAAAAAATATACTTTCCTCATTTAATTTTTTTCTTAAAACAGCAGATGGCACAAAACCAACCATCCAAAAAGTATTTTTATCCGCTCATTTTAAAAATACTATGATAATGTTAGAGCTAAAAAAAGATGAGGGATAATAGGGATAATACTTAGTTTACTTGATAGTCATAAATTCTATATTGCTACTTCTTGGAATGTCCTCAATAAAAGAGATGCTTTTCAAGTACTTTCTGATGGGTTGAGCAGTAGTGAGCTTTGGGTTCACTCTAGGTTGTAATGATGAAAAAAAAAAAAAAAGCTCATAAAGAGTTTTTGTTGGTAACATTACCTTTATTATAATCTCATTCTTTATGAATTAGAAAAATACAAACATACATGGCAGAGGCAAAGTATGAAAATACTTAACTAAACAGTCTTTAATATCTTCATGTCTCTATACTCCACTCCTCATTAGGAAACCAAAATCCAAAACTGGCTTTGCTAATACTAGAATGTTGATTTCAGTAATTTCTGGTCCTAGAACTTCTATCTCAGTCCTTTTTTGCAGTTATAGGAAAAGTCAGTTGTCCCTTCTCAGAGGAGTCATATGAGATTTCCTGGTTAATATTTGCAAAGTTCTATGGTGATTAAAGGGATTGTAAAATTGATAATTGTTATTATAGAGGCTGATATAGTAAAGGAGTCTACCTGGAAGATTGGCAGCCAGAAAAATTTTAGGTTGGTTGAAAAATTTTAGGTTAGTTCTCATTATCAGAGAATAGCTGCTTTCAGAAAATGTATATTTAAATATTAACAACACTTGAGAAGCAAATACTCCCAGAGATAAACATATGCTTTGAATCCACAATTACTTATGCATCTTCCCTGTGCCTCCTCATTGTCTATATTTTTAAAATTCTGCAGGCAAAGAAATGAAGTTCAGTCTCAAGGTCATTGGAGCAACTGTGATTTTATTATTATGCCCATTGAATACGCTATAGAAATGTAATTTAAGGCATTAATATGTACACACTAAATAAAACCAGACAGTCTGTGGGAAAAGTTATTAATGGTGCTGGAATTTTACCAGTTTGGGAAATAAATAATATAATGTGTGTATCTCTGGAAACAATGCAAACTCAGCCTACTCAATAGACAGACACAGTAAAAGAAATCTAAGCAATTCTGTAATTCTATGAGGAGGGTAATTTCACTGATGACAGCTTTCCATAATTTTACTTTTAGATAGCAAATAATTTTCCTTATTCTTTATTTTATTGCTATTTTGAATTGCACTCGTTGGAGTTTCACCTTTTACCAATAATTCTTCAGGAGATGTATTTTCACTGTTTTTCATATGGCAGTTACTGCTGGCAGTACCTAGTTGAAACCAACAGAATTACAACTCTCTTCAATATCCCTACATGACATGGGTAATATTTCAGTTTAATCCAGGGGCATGAATTGAGCCAGGAACAACCATTTCAATTTCTACTGCGGTTTGTTTAGGCTTAACATGGACTAGCTACCATACCCTCTCTCAGTGAACCACATTAAATTGCTTACAGAGACCCACTCAGAAAGCAAAAGGCATGGCTTTACTATTCTCCTGACATGCTTTTGCCTAATAATCATGAAAGCTATAAAAAGAAATCCACCACAAATGCCCTTGAAAAGCTCTACACTACCGCCCAACGACCAAGTTCCCACAAGGGAAGTTAAAAAGCTATTAAGGTTACTTCACTTTTATATAACATATGTTTAGTACAATTTTTCTTAAAAAACCAAAGGGTCTCATCTATAATAATAGATCTCCTGTGCAGGGCTTCCCTGGTGGCTCAGTGGTAAAGGATCCACCTGCCAATGCAGAAGACATGGGTTCAATCCCTGAGTTGGAAAGATTACCTGGATAAGGAAATGGCAACCCACTCTCATATTCTTGCTTGGAAAATCCCATGGACAGAGGAGAATAGTGGGCTACTGTCCATGGGGTTGCAAGAGTTGGAAACAACTTAGCAACTAAACAAGGCAAGATTTCCCTTTAACCCTGTGTGTAATAATATGACTCTGCTACCTTACTTATCATGTAAGAGACCGAATGGATGCACAATGATTAATCCATACTCTCAAAAGTTCTAGAAGGGCATTAGTTTACAAATGACTGACTAATGTAAAGGAATTTTTTGTAGCTATACAGAAGAAAATAGATTGTGTGCCAAATGAAAAAGATCTTAAGCAAAACAGGGCCAAGCTCTTTATAAAAACCTGTTTGTTTTCCCGGACTATATGAATGCATTTGCTTGTATCAAATACTTATTATTAAGGATATCATCAGTGCAAACTTAAAATAGATTTTTGCTAAAACTAACATATGTTAGGAATGAAGCAATAAACGTTGGTTAAGTGACTGAATGAAGGCGTATGGTTATGACTCACTCTAGCTGGAGATAAATACATAACACAACACATACAGATAATTGAAGAATTATATAAATTGTCCTGATAAATTAATGGATCAAAGTGATTTTTGGGTAAATTATCAAAATAGTTGCTACATCTATTGCTCAATAACCCTGGCTTGTTTTTGGCAGTATAGTGGGTAGAAAAAGCATGAAAAGTGAACCAAAAAAAAGGAGGAGGCTGGAATTCTAGTCCTGACTTTTAGCTTTAGGTTAATTAGCTTTGGGCACTGGACAAAAGATTACAACAACCCAGGTACTAGGCTCCCTTATGCATAATGAGGAATTATGACTTATTTGATGTTATAACCTGTTCTAACAGGCTATCTATGGAGGGAGTATGATTTGCTAACTTCCAAGCTGGAGAAGGCAATGGCACCCCACTCCAGTACTCGCCTGGAAAATCCCATGGATGGAGGAGCCTGGGAGGCTGCAGTCCATGGGATCTCGAAGAGTCAGACACGACTGAATGACTTCTCTTTCACTTTTCACTTTCACGCATTGGAGAAGGAAGTGGCAGCCCACTCCACTGTCCTTGCCTGGAGAATCCCAGGGACGGCGGAGCCTGGTGGGCTGCCGTCTATGGGGTCACACAGAGTCGGACACAACTGAAGTGACTTAGCAGCAGCAAGATAGAGAAAAAAAATATTCTGGTTTGTGTTATTTCTTTCATATTACCTTATAACTATCAATAATAACTATAAATTAATACTACCATCATTGATCAGATTTGAGGCATTAACCTATTACTCATTTATTGAGCAGATATTTATTACAGCCTATAATGTGACAAAATATCAACTCAATGACATGAATCTGAGCAAACTCTGGGAAATAATGAAGGATAGGGAAGCCTGGCATGCTACAGTCCATGAGGTTGCAAAGAGTTTGACACAACTTAGTGACTGAACAACATAATGTGACAAAGTACTGGCCTGTTACTCCTTGTGCTTAATTTGTATCAATGCCTATTCCTGTATCTTCCTATATTCTCATTTTGCTCATGTAATATCACTACTTGGTCAGGTGTATAGTGTGCACAAAATGAAATTTGCCTTGTTTTGTCCCAGATGACATAGCCATGGAATAAACAAGATGAAGAAATCATTGGTTATCACTTGATAATGCTATGCAATGTTGAAAAATTATACCATTTGTTACACTGAAGTGTGTGCTCTTTTTAAGGAAGCCAAACTCTTCTGAAATTATTGAGACTGTCCCATCTCCACTCCTCTGAATATCCTATTTTGTGGCACAGATCAATACACTGAAGCTTCATGATTCCCTGAAGGGCTGTTAGGACATTGGTAGTGCCACTTCTTTATACTCAAAACCTCTTGGGGGAAAACTGCTAGATGTATCATCTGCCTAGTTCTGCTCTATTCCCTTCTTAAACCATTGATCTCTGCTCCTAATTCTGCTTCAGCAGGAATATCTCTTAAACAGATGTCTTCTCCATTTTCTGTAGACACTCCTTAGGTCTTTTGAACTTAACAGACTTACAAGTCTTTAATCCTCTATTCAATTTGTTCTAAAACCTTTGCTTATGAATCTATGTAACCAGTTTTCAAGACACTTTCCTTATTTAAAGAAATGTAAAAAACAAATCCCCAAATTATCCATGTAATATGAAAATGAAGTATGATTTTGCATTTAAAATGTTTTGGTTTGGGTTTTAATTTGGCAAGGGGGTGCATAATAGTATTATCAACAGATTTAGTTTTCTAATTATTTCATAGAGATAAGTATTCACAGGCATATCTCATTTTATTGTGCTTTGCTTTATTGTAATTTACAAATATTTGCATTTTTTACAAATTTAAGACTTGTGGCAGGGCTGCATTGTCAGATGATGGTTAGCATTTTTTAACAAAGTATTTTAAAATTAAGATATGTGCATTGTTTTTTAGGCATAATACTATTGCACAGACTACAGTATAGTACAAACAGAACTTTTAAACGTAATGGGAAACCAAAACATTTGTGTGACTTGTTTTATTGTAATATTCATTTTACTGAGGTGGTCCAGAACTGAATCTGTGCTATCACCAAGGAAGGCTGTAAATAAGTTTATATTTCCCAATACTTATCAACTAAAAGTTCCTGTGACTTAGGAGTTCAATTTACATCAACAGATTTTATTGAGCTCTTACTAAATGTAAAGTGGTGCTATTAGGCACTCATGAAGAATTGATGAGAACTTTTTCTGTATCCAAGGGCTTCCCTGGTAGCTCAGTTGGTAAAGAATCCACCTGCAATGTAGGAGACCCCAGTTCAATTCCTGGGTCGAGAAGATCTGCTGGAAGGGATAGGCTACCCACTCCAGTATTCTTGGGCTTCCCTTGTGGCTCAGCTGGTAAAGAATCTGCCTACAGTGCGGGAGACTTGGGCTCGATCCCTGAGTTGGGAAGTTCCCCTGAAGAAGGGAATTTCCAGTATTCTGGCCTGGAGAATTCCATGGACTGTATAGTCCATGGAGTCACGAAGAGCCAAACACAACTGAGTGACTTTCATTGTCACTTTTCCGTATCCTAGATGCTTATAGGCTAACAAGAAAGATAAATCAAGTTTCCACACTACGGACCAAAAGATAAGTATAAAAGGAGAAACAGAACATCTAGATAAAAGCCTCAGGGATGATGGATTTTGAGGTGGGCTTTGAAAAGGAAAGGACTTTAACAAATAAGGATGAATCATTCTAAGAGGAGGAAGTGTATTAAACAAAAGCACAGAGGCTGAAATGTGCAGGCATGTTTGGAGAACAAAAACTGATAATTTGGTTGGACTTCATACAGGCTTTGTCTATGCACATAATGGGAACCGAAACTGCAATCTACTTTGAGCCAAATATCATTTTAATGAATCTAAATGTTATTACGTGATGCGATACTATTTTGTTAATATATAGACCCAGGTTTATACATAAAAATTTCACCAGATCCACAGTACCTAAAGCCAATGTTAGATAAAATATTTATAATTTTCTGGATAATACCCATGAAATTTTAATAAATTAAATCCATAATTTCTTATGTAATTAATTTTATAAAAATAAATGGATTGATAATTAATAATATAACTTTTACACAAGTAATAATAAGGAATTCTCCAAGATTCAGGAACCAGAGTTAAGAGCCTTAAAGTTACATTAAACAAAGCTAAACAACATAACAAACTTTAAACATGAAGCACTGAATATGTAGACTTATCTCCAAACAATCATGAAATGCTACAAAAATTATGGTGAAGGAAGGAAAAACTGTAGAAAAAATCAAAATGATAAAGTAAGACATGTCAACAATATTTTAGAAGATAAGAAGCAGGTAGATGACTAGTAACTGAATGTGCTTAGTCACTCAGTCATGTCCGACTCTTTGCAACCCCATGGACTGTAGCCCACCAGACTCCTCTGCCCATGGGGATTCTCCAGGCAAGAACACAAGAGTGGGCTGCCATTTCCTCCTCCAAGTAACTGAATAGGATTTGGTAAAAGTGAGGTACAGAAAAATTCAAAGAAGAAAGTTGATTCATGCCATTAGCACCATAAGGGTTAGGAGTAAGAGATTCTAGGTACCTCTTAAGGTGGAAGAGTAATGATGACGGTAAGTAGGAGGACCCCAAACCTCTCCTTTAGGCCCACAGCCAAGCCAGTGTCTCTCCCCAGAAGAAAAAACTAGTGATAGTCTATCTATCTCTTACGAACTGAATTGTATCCCCTCAAAATTCACATGTTGAAGTTCTAACCCTTGGTACCCTAGAAGGTGACTGTATTTGGAGGCCTTTAAAAAGGCAGTTAAGACAAAATGAGGCTATATAGTTGGATCAATCTGACTAATCCAATATGACTGCTGCTGCTGCTAAGTTGCTTCAGTCGTGTCTGACTCTGTTCGACCCCATAGACGGCAATCCACCAGGCTCCCCCGTCCCTGGGATTCTCCAGGCAAGAACACTGGAGTGGGTTGCCATTTCCTTCTCCAGAGCATAAAAGTGAAAAGTCAAGGTGAAGTCACTCAGTCGTGTCCAACTCTTCATGACCCCATGGACTGCAGCCTACCAGGCTCCTCCACCCATGGGATTTTCCAGGCAAGAGTACTGGAGTGGGGTGCCATTGCCTTCTCCTCCAATACGACTAGTATCCTTATAAGAACAAAAATTAGGACAAAGACACACAGAAAAAACAAAAGAAACAAAAAAACTAGGTTGGGACATAGCAAGAAGGTAGCCATCTGCAAGCCAAGAAGAGAAGCCTCAGAAGAAACTAAACCTGGCAACACCTTGATGTTGGATTTCTAGCCTCCAAAGCTATGAGAGAATAAATGTCTGTTAAGCCATTCAGTCTGTGGTATGGCAGCTCTAGATTACTAATACCTTGTCTGTCTATCTGCCCATCCCTCTATTTATCTGCTTTATGATGACTGCTAAGAAGGAATATAAAGGAAGGTAATTGAGAGTATATTGTCACCCTGCTTATTTAACTTCTATGCAGAATACATCATGAGAAACTCTGGGCTGGAAGAAGCACAAGCTGGAATCAAGATTGCTGGGAGAAATATCAATAACCTCAGATATGCAGATGACACCACCCTTATGGCAGAAAGTGAAGAGGAACTCAAAAGCCTCTTGATGAAAGTGAAAGAGGAGAGTGAAAAAGTTGGCTTAAAGCTCAACATTCAGAAAACGAAGATCATGGCATCTGGTCCCATCACTTCATGGGAAATAGATGGGGAAACAGTGGAAACAGTGTCAGACTTTATTTTGGGGGGCTCCAAAATCACTGCAGATGGTGATTGCAGCCATGAAATTAAAAGACGCTTACTCCTTGGAAGGAAAGTTATGACCAAATTAGATAGCATATTGAAAAGCAGAGACATTACTTTGCCAACAAAAGTCCATCTAATCAAGGCTCAGAGAAGGCAATGGCAACCCACTCTAGTACTCTTGCTTGGAAAATCCCATGGACAGAGGAGTCTGGTAGGGTGCAGTCCATGGGGTCGCTAGGAATCGGACACAACTCAGTGACTTCACTTTCACTTTTCACTTTTATGCACTGGAGAAGGAAATGGCAACCCACTCCACTGTTCTTGCCTGGAGAATCCCAGGGATGGGGGGAGCGTGGTGGGCTGCCGTCTATGGGGTCGCACAGAGTCAGACACAACTGAAGCGACTTAGCAGCAGCAGTCAAGGCTATGGTTTTCCAGTGGTCATGTATAGATGTGAGAGTTGGACTGTGAAGAAGGCTGAGCGCCAAAGAATTGATGCTTTTGAACTGTGGTGTTGGAGAAGACTCTTGAGAGTCCGTTGGACTGCAAGGAGATCCAACCAGTCCATTCTAAAGGAGATCAGCCCCAGGTGTTCTTTGGAAAGAATGATGCTAAAGCTGAAACTCCAGTACTTTGGCCACCTCATGCAAAGAGTTGACTCATTGGAAAAGACTCTGATGCTGGGAGGGATTGGGGGCAGGAGGAAAAGGGGAAGACAGAGGATGAGATGGTTGGATGGCATCACCGACTCGATGGACATGAGTTTGAGTGAACTCTGGGAGTTGGTGATGCACAGGGAGGCCTGGTGTGCTGTAATTCAAGTCGCAAAGACACGACTGAGCCACTGAACTGACTGAACTGAATTGAGAGTAACTGTTTTGTCATAGATCTAAGAAAAGGTTCTTTTCATTTGGTTCTAAGGGATAACTTCTCTTGGGAAATGGCACTTAAGGTAAGACCTAAAAGGTGAGGAAAAGCCAATCATGCAAATATTTAGAGGAGCATTTTTTTAGGCAAAAGAAAGCTGAATGGCAAAGATCCCCAGATAACAAAGGAGCAGAGCAGATTGGAAACTAATCAGCACGGCTAGAGTGCAGTAAGGAAGGGGGGTGGTAGAATGAGGTGGGTTTGCAGATAGAAGTAAGGCTACAATATCACTTTATCCTTATGATAAATTTTTCAGACCCAAATAAGGTGGGTCTGAATTTTAATTGGTAAACTATGATAAATAACAAGTCTTATTTATTTCTCTGTTCTTTTGCTTAGGTTGCTCAGTCGTGTCTCACTCTTTGCGACCCCATGGACTATAGTTGCTCTGTCCATGGGGTTTTCCAGGCAAGAATGCGAGAGTGGGTTGTCATTTCCTCCTCCAAGGGATCTTCCCAACCCAGGGATTGAACCCATGCCTCCCATGTCTTCTGCATTGCAGGTGGATTCCTGCTGAGCCATCGGGGAAGCCCAATATTTATTCATTTCTCTAAGTTCACTTAAATCCATCTCCCAGCCCTTATCCTACCACATTGGATGGGATTTTATTTCACTTGTTATTGCTCCCACTCTCACATCCACTCAAAGTATTCTGTAAAGTTCTAGGGTTTTAGGCAACCTCACATCAATGGCTCAGGAAGGTCCTTTAATAAGTGGTTATTTGGCAGCAGGGGTCACTGCTGAGACACACACTATCTCAGTCCTCAGGGTCTCCTGGGATTTGAAGGCTGAGCTGAGCTCAGTGTGTGTGAAACTTCAGTGAAACAGGAGGATCCTGTGCTCCAGAGGTGACCACAGTTACATCCCCTCTGAGGTTTTACCCCTTTTGATGTCACTATGAGCACTGAACAAGTCGCTACTACCAAAAAAGCTCTCGCTATTGCTCTCAACTTGCCCCTCCTAAGTTCTCTTAAAGACATGCACTTCTCTTTCCTCCCTTACATAATCCCTTTAAAGAGTTTAAAGTGAAAGTAAAGTCACTCAGTCGTGTCCCACTCTTTGGGACCCCATGGACTGTAGCCTACCAGGCTCTTGCCATTTCTTTCTCCAGGGGATCTTCCCAACCCAGGGATAGAACCCAGGTCTTCTGCATTCCAGGCAGACGCTTTAACATCTGAGCCACCAGGGAAGCCCAAATAGAAGAGAGAAGTCTGATAGTAAGTAAGTAAGTGAAAGTAGCTCAGTCTTGTCTGATTCTTTGCAACCCCATGTACTATACAGTCCATGGAATTCTCTAGGCCAGAATACTGGAGTGGGTAGCCTTTCCCTTCTCCAGGGGATCTTCCCAACCCAGGGATCAAACCCATGTCTCCCGTATTGCAGGCAGATTCTTTACCAGATTAGCCACAAGAGTTTAGGCTTTCACAAAAGACAGAGAAGTTGCCTTCAAGTAGCTTCTAATTCAGGTTCTGTAAATAATCATGAAGATATGAAATATAGAGTCTGGCTATCCAGCAATACTTACAAAAGGCAAGACATAGAAACAACCTAAGTGTCCACTGATGGATGAATGGATAAAACATTCAAAGGAATATTATCCGCCCCCCCTTTTTTTTTTGCCTAGGTTGGGTCTTCATTGCAGCATATGGGATCTAATTTCCCAGACAGAAATCAAACTTGAGTTTCCTGAATTGGGAACTTGGAAGTTTTAGCCACTGGACCACCAGAGAAATCCCAAGAGTACTATTCAACCATAAAAAAAAAAAAAAAGGAAATTCTGCCATTGTGACAAAATAAATGGAGCTTGAGGGCATTATGCTAAGTGAAATGAGTCAGACAGACAAATACTGTATATATGACCTCACTTATATATGGGGGAAAAAAATCAGTGAAAAACAGAGCAGATTTGTAGCTCCCAAAGGTTGGGGTGGAGGTGAGGGGAGAAGAAATTGAAGGAAAATGGTCAAAAGGTACAAACTTCCAGTTATAAGATAAATAAGTACTATAAATGTAATGTATAACATGATGATTTTAGTTAACACAGATGAATGATATATATGAAAATTGTTAATTAAGAGAGTTAATCCTAAGAGTTCTCATTTGTTGCTGTTAGTCACTAAGTCATGTCTCTTTGTGACCACATGGACTGCAGCACACTAGGCTCCTCTGTCCATGGGACTTCCCAGGCAAGGATACTGGGGTGGGTTGCCATTACCTTCTCCAGGGGATCTTCTTGACTCAGGGATCGAATCTACATCCCCTGCACTGGCAGGTGAATTCTTTACCACTGAGCCACAGGGAAGCTCCAATAAGTCTCATTACAAGGAGAAAAACTTTTTCTTCCATTTCTTTCTATTATATCTATATGAGATGATGGGTGTTAACTAAACTTACTGTGGTGATCATTCCACACATATGTAAGTCAAACCTTTACGTTGTACATGTTATACAATGATGTATTTCAATTATGCCTCAATAAAACTAGAATAAATGAAAGAGAAGGGAAAAGAACTGCATTTTAAATATTTATTTATTTATTTTGCTATATTGGGTCTTAGTTGTGGCATACAGGTTTAGTTGCTCTGCAGCATGTGGGATCTTAGTTCCTCGCATTGCAAAGCTGATACTTAACCTTAGTTCCCTGCATTGCAAAGCAGATTATTAATTCTTCTGTGAACCACCAGGGAAGTCCCAAGAACTGCATTTTTAAAAGGCCTGGCTATCTATTTGAAATGAAGAAAATAATTGAGAGAACCAAAAATTAATGTCTCAATAAATTATTTTGCCTCACTAGCGTAATTTTTTTTTTCTTTCAAACAACAATAGTAACACTTACCTAGTGGACACGTGAGGCAGTCTTCTGAAAGTTTACACTGTTTATACAGTTTACTACTTGGGCTTAGAATCCACAGTCCCCTCTCTCTCGCCATTCCCTCTACTCTGACAGGGGCTGGTGTTCCGGGTGATAGATCGTTTGGCCTGTCTAGATGTTTTAGTATAGTACTCAGCTAATTTATTCACCTATTTTCCCCTTTTGGCTATTGGACCTGACTAAATCAAACTACTGCTGACTCTTCTTCCCAAATAGTTTAGACTTTGGCTAAGCACCATTTCAAAAAATAGAAATACATGAGCCATACAAAATCAAGAACTTAAACCACTGAAGAGTTAAAAAGATGAAACACTATAAAAGAAAAGCTATTCTAATTTAGAAATATATCCCCAATGAAATATGCTGTATTCTTTCAGGAATCTTAAATCAGTCTTCATGCAGAGTTTACAGAAGACATATTCTCCCGACAGTCCTGATGTGGGAAAAGCTTTTATTTTGAGGCTAAAAAAGATGAATTTTCTAAATTGTCATAGGCTGTGGTTGAGCAGCTGCATTCTGCATGGTCCCTACGCAGCTTATTCTTCTAATTATGCTGTGACAGCTTCCCCAGTGGATTAAAATCCCATACAGAGTTCTCTTATCTTTAACCTTTCATCCCCATGACTCCTTACTCCTCAGACGCCTCTCCTAATGTCTAGTTCTAAGTCTAGGGACTTCTTAAATGGAGACTTCCACAATAAAAGAAAAAGATGATTGTAGTCTTTCTCTGATCTTCAATGTCTAATTTTTACATACATATTACACACAGAAAAAAGGAAAAGGTAATCTGTTTTATAATACAAATGTTATCTGGTCCTCCATTCAGCTTTTAGAAAGTGATAAACCTTTGATGAATCTACGTGGGGCAACTTATTTTTAAAAAAGAAAAGAAAAAAAAGCAGGCTTTGCTATGCAGTAAACCTCATTTGAATGGCATAAAAGAAGGCCAGATTAGCCTAATGTAGATAATTAGTCACACAGCTGAGACTTACTTCTTAATAAGTCAAATCATTAACCATTTTTTGGGTTCAAAATCTTAAAGGAGTTATATGCCCACCTTAACCAGAAGGTGCCAGAAACTATTTAATAGTCCTTTATTCAAAATAAACATTCACAACATCCAGACCATTGGGGAATACAGTTTGGTTCATTTTGGCACTTCAAAATGATGTTTAATGTTTCTTCACTCAATCCAGGCTTGCCTGTAAGGATATGTGTATTTTTGTCTTGTTCCCATTTTCCTCATCCCCCTACAATGCTCCCAGTTTTGATAACTTGCTGAGGGTATGGAAATTAGATATACAAGCCCATTAAGAATTCTATAATAAATGTTGGGGGGATGGGCACCTGTGCACACTTAGTCGTGTCTGAATCTTTGCAATCCTATGGGTTGTGGCCCACCATGCTCCTCTGACCATGGAATTTTCCAGGCAAGTTCTGGAGTGGGTTTGCCATTTCCTACTCCAGAGGGTCTTCCAACCTGGGATTGAACCCGTGTCTCTTGTGTCTCCTGGCAAGTAGATTTTTTACTACTCTGCCCCTTGAGAAGCCCAATAAATATAGCCAGGGGTCAAGAATAACATTTCTTGATTTTTCAGCAACTACTTAAGAATTAGTCTTTTGTCCAGTCATAGGCATTGTTGGGAAGAGTTACATTCATCAATATTATGGTAGGGTTTTCTAGCGCCTAATATGATGTTTGGATGTATGCTTTTAAAGTAAATCAGGTCCCCTGGATTTAGGATGACGAATTGGAAAGCTGGAAGGTTCCCCTGAAGAGAATGAAGTGAGAGATATTAAGAAAATTCTCTGCATTCATCTAAAGGATAAATTATTTTCTCTCAGGGGAAAAAAAAAATGGGCAGAAAAGAGATGGATTCCAAGAAGTCCATAGCATAGGAAGGAAGAAGCATTAGAGAGAATGAAGGCCCTGTGCTGAGGCTGAAGTCTCTTTTCTGACCTCTACCAGGTTTCAGGGGACCTTTAAAAGGTCAGAGTAGGGAAATGAGGGAGGAGAAAGAGAACTGAAAGACTCCTGGACCCCAGGGGAAAAAGACACGGATCTACTGACATCTCAATTAAGTACCAATGTATCATGCCATGGGTACCAGTCCTAGGACTATTACTATCTGAGCCATTCTTTGACCTTTTTCTAGTCTCTCTGGATGTTATGGAAGTTGTGTCCAACAGGCTAATGGATTTCTTAGGCTGGCTTCCATGTCTAGTGGCTTCTGGCTTAGTTCAACTGATGGGAGAAAAAGGGTGGGGACTGAGGGTGGGACTTGGGAGAAGTAGAACGTTTCTCTTCTGTTTCAGAGCATCAGTGTTAGTGTGTCCCCATGAAGATGTACTGGCTACAGTTCAGTTCTGGCTTGCCAAGACCAACATGGTCCTTGAGTTGTAGTAATGCTGTCCCCTCTCCCTGTGCCCTCAGTAGAGGAGTGGAATTTGCTTCCTGATGCTATTAATACTAATCACCAAGTTGCCTAACCACTCCTTGCTTGGCTTTTCAGCTATTCCATAACATTTGTATCACGTTCTCTGTATTTCAGTTCACTATATAATACATTTGTGGTGTTTATACACTAGATGATAGGTTCATTTTTCCAGTCAGAATTTAATGAAACCAAAGACATTTTACATTCTATTTAGTCCTTACAAGTTCCCTGGAAGGTAGTAATCATTACTTCCATTTTACAGATGAGAAAAAGCAAAAGTCTATGAATTTAAGGTCTTTACTCAAAGTCACAACACTGGTACATGTTCTAGCCATGATTCCAATCCAGTTCTGAACTTAGCCTTAAATTGCTCTTCCTACAGAGGGAAATGTCAACAGCAGAGGGGAAAAAAAGCAAAACAAACAAAAAAAAAACCAGGCCTAAAAACAGCCATATAACTGCAGCATAGTTGTCCCAGGCCAGAACAGTGCATTATAGGGAGCTCCACCCACACTGAGTGCTGAGAGCCTGAGGGGAGACCTGTCCCTGCTTCAGAGCAAAGTGCCCTGCTCCAAAGAAGCAATGCCTTCTCCAGCCTTGGACACCTGCGAAGACAGCAGATCAGAGCTGCTATTAGACAAGATGTATGTCTAAGCTTAACTCTCCTGACAACCTAATTTTTACTTTTGCCATTTAAAAATAGTTCCTATCTTTTGTCATGCTGTCTCAGACTTACAGACATATTTATGAAAGGGACATTAAATTATCTTAATGGTAATAATTAACCCCTTGTATTCACTCTTTATACTGCCTATAAAACATTACATCAGAGACAGTCCTGTTTAGTTATTGGCTTCTAAGTGCTGATTTTTCACAAAATGACATGTTAGGACAGTAAAAGAGAGCTGAAAAATCTGTTAAGGGATACCTTCGTAATACCTTTCACACCACTAGAGATATTCTGAGACCTCATTATTCCAATATAGCATAAATAAGAGAAGGTTTGGTTGTTGTGAAACAAACAGTTGCTCATAACAATTCAGACTGGTTGGTTTCCATTCTATTATTAATCCTTGACTTTCTAAATGCCAATAAACTTTCTATCTAATAAATGCTCCATGTAGATTGTTACCATAAACTCAATTACAAGGATAAATGTATGTGTACACCCAGCACTGAAATTCTTCATGAGTGCACAGACTAGAAGGGACACTAGTTCTTTCAAAACAAATAAAACAAAACACCAGCACATATCCTTGGTCCAGTTTTCTACCCAATAAAACAAGAAAGATTATGCAAAAAAAAAAAAAAAATAGACATAATTTTAAAGATTTAAAAGTCCTCTGGGTTTTTTTGTGTGTGTTCTGTTCCCTACCCCCCATCCCCCCCACCCTCATCCCCATTTCTCTGAACAAAACAGCCTCTGTTGCTCTGCCAGTCTCTTCTTTTATGTGCTGCAGAACACCTGGTGGCCAATTGCTAGGTAGAGGATAATTAGCCCCTCAATTATCACCAGTTTATTTTCACCTGTTCCACAGGCAGTTCCCTAGAACTTGAAGCTTGTCTAATTAGTCTTTTCTGACCCATTCCCCACCATCAGACTCAAGAAATAGCCCTTCCACTAATTAATTAACCCGTGGTAGGCCAATCCTCCAGCTTTGGTTTCCACTCCTGTTGGAATCATTAGAATCAAATGAACAAAGAAACATCATGGGATAGGGTAATAAGAAACTAAAAAGTTCTGCCTGCCTTCTCTCTCTGCCAACCTTCAAATCCAAATTATAGAAACCTTAAGCATAGTGACATTTAGTCAGACACATATGTGCTTGCTGTTGAATGTCTTGAAAGAGCAAAATAGCACTGCCAGAATTATCAAGTTCAGTTCTCCGAAATGCCGAAGGAAATATGGTGTTTATTTTATACCCAAAAGGTGAAAGAGATCAAAAAGAATCCAAATTTTAAAATAGAGGCCAAAATCTCAACTTGTAAAGATCTTTTCATGATATTGTAATTGAATCTAACAAATTCTTCTTTAATTTGGTAGCAAATGAATACTTTTTTCCAAACTATTTTATACATATGTATAGAAATTCTTATTTTGCTCTATCACACAAGTCAATAGAGAAGTCCTGCAATGATTTCTGTAAGGTTAAGGGATGGCTCATGTTTACTCACTCATTCAAAAAGTATTATTGAATATCTACTTTATATAAGGCACACTGTTAAGCCACAAGGACACAAAAACAACAGATGGTCCTTGTATTTATAAAGCTGAAAGTCTAATATACCTCAAAATATAATCTATTTTTAAAGAATGTATTGAATCCATACACATGCTTAAAATTTGACAGAAAACATTCCTCTATGTGCTAGACATTTGTTATATTTTAGCCTGCCATTTTCTCTTCTTTCTTCCCAATAGTATTCCAAATTCCCTTGAAGAACAACTTCTCTTATGCCACATAGCTTGGTTCAGAGCTGGGCACATGATCCAGATTTAAACCAGTGAGAGCCAGGCTTAAGACATTTGTTCCACTGGTAGCTCTCTCTCCCTGTTAAAATTAGAGTATGTGAGGTCTTGAGTTAATGCTGCCATCTTTTAACCATAAGAGAATAAAGCTAAAGCTACAGTAAAGAGTATAGCTATAAAATAAGGGGAAGGAACCCTGGTAACATCCTTTAAATCCTGTTTAAGCCATTTCAAGCTTCAAAACCATTTGGATTTGGGCTTAGGTCAACTTATCCAAAAGTGTTCTAATTGATAGAAATGTATCTTTAATATCACAAACAAAAGTTTAAGAATTAAGGTAGTTATATTTTCTCTTAAGCAATTAAAGAGGACCTGCGTCTTATCTATGTGTGAACTTTTAAGCATTCAGATAGGAAGATATTTATGATCTATTCATAAGTATTTTTATACTTGTTTTTCACCTGTAAACATGCCAGTTCATTTCTAGACTGTGCACTTGCTTGTGTGAATCTGGTAAATCATATCATTCTATAAAGTGTGTTGCCAAAATGCTGTATCCTTTGTTCTTATGCCATAAAATGGACCTATAAATGGTTTTTAACACAGCAGCTATTATTCTGTCAAATCGAATAATGTTAGATGTACCTCCATGACTTCCATTCATTCCACAACTACTTACTGAACAATATAAATGTAATGGTATTGGTGATCCAAAGTTAAACGAGAAGGGTTGCTATTTTCAAGGAGCTTTTCTAGGCTCTTTAAGAGAGCATAAAGTGATATAAAGGGATGACTAAATACTGTGTGACAACTGCTATGTAGGTTTAAATCTCTCAAGTGCTACATCTAATAAGGTGCTACTCTTTTCATCACTTCTCACATCCAACCTATCAGCAAGTCCTTTCAGTATAGCCCTCCAAATCTCTCCCAGATTGGACCATTTCTCCTAGCACCATCTTGAAAACCCTAATCGAAGTCATCATTATTTCTTACCTCTACTACTGCTCAATCCCTGGGTTGGGAAGATCCCCTGGAGAAGGGAAAGACTACCCACTCGAGTATTCTGGCCTGGAGAATTCCATGTATAGTCCATGGGGTCACAAAGAGTCAGACACAAACTGAGGAGCTTTCACTTCGCTTCACTACTGCAACAATGTCCTAACTAGTCTCCTTGTCTCAACTCTTGTAACCTCACAATTCCCAGGCTATTCTCCATACAATAGCTCAAATGATCTTTCAGAGATCAGATCAGTCGCTCAGTCATGTCCGACTCTTTGCGACCCCATGAATTGCAGCACGCCAGGCCTCCCTGTCCATCACCAACCCCCAGAGTTCACTCAGACTCAGGTCCATCAAGTCAGTGATGCCATCCAGCCATCTCATCCTCTGTCGTCCCCTTCTCCTCCTGCCTCCAATCCCTCCCAGCATCAGAGTCTTTTCCAATGAGTCAACTCTTCGCATCAGGTGGCCAAAGTACTGGAGTTTCAGCTTTAGCATCACTCCTTCCAAAGAAATCCCAGGGCTGATCTCCTTCAGAATGGACTGGTTGGATCTCCTTGCAGTCCAAGGGACTCTCAAGAGTCTTCTCCAACACCACAGTTCAAAAGCATCAATTCTTTGGTGCTCAACCTTCTTCACAGTCCAACTCTAACATCCATAAATGATCTTTACACAAGCATAAATCAGGTCATACACTCTGCTGTTTAAAACACTTGAATGTCTTTTCACTGCCTATAGAGGAAAAAAAATCTAAATACCTTTCCACTCCCAACCAGGCCTTGCATGACCTGACCCTTACCTACCTTTTCAACATCAGTTCCTACCTTGTTCTCCCTGTCCACCTCATCCAGCCACACTTTCACTTTATACCTCAGAAGCACCCAAACCATTCTCATCTCAGGGTCTTTTAACTTGCTTTTCTGCCTGTAATATTCTTCTTTTATCATTAATTTGGTCTCACCTCCTCTGACAAGTCTTTCCTGACCATCTTAGCTGAAGTAACTGCCCCTGTACCACCACTCCACCAACTTCCTACACCATTGCCACATTTTATTTTCTCCACAGTGCTCATCATTATGTCAAATCAGATTCTTCATTTAATTCCTTACACAATGATTATTGGCCTTTCTCTGCCCTCCACAGGATATAACTTTCCTCTTTGCTTTTAGTCAGTGCCAAGAATGCCTGACTCAAGGTAGCATTCGGTATACATTTACTGAATGAATACAAGATTACAAATGAGACTGAGCTCAAACTTGAAAATTCAGGAAATAGGTTAGAAAGTTAGGGAAGATAAAGTTTTGGATAAATGAAACTACTAACTGAATAGAATATAGAATATATGAGTTAGAGGGGAAATTTGAAGAAAGTACAATAACTTGAGGGATTAGTTAAATATGTTTCCTGCAATATCATTCTTCAAAGCAAACTGACCACTAGACCACAGAGTAAAGTAACAATGAATAGGAATAAATTAGACTGTAGGAATGTTCTAACTAGTGACGTTGTGAGATTCTTATTTAACACTATTATCAGTTGGAAAAGAAAATAGGTATCACATTAAGGAATTGTGCACGCATGCCCAGTTGCTAAGTCATGTCCAACTCTGAGATCCCATGGACTACAGCCTGCCAGGCTCCTCTGTCCATGGGATTTCCCAGGCAAGAATATTGGAATGGGTTGCCATGTCCTTCTTCAAGGGATCTTCCTGATCCAGGGATCGAACCTCTATCTCCTGCATTGCAGGCAAATTCTTTACCCTGAAAGGCTCAGGGGAACTGTAGATAATGCTAAATTGAGTTTTGCCTTAAATATCAGTAAGGATCCAATTAGCAGGTAATAGCAATTACATCAAAAACCTAAGTTGACTAAAACTTGAGAACTGATTTGAATTCTTTTTAAAATATAAATATTAGCATAGAATTCACCTGAATTCTCATCAAGAATCACTCATCAAGCAGGAGAAAGCTAAGGAGTTAAAAGAACCAGTGGTAGATACTGGGCATAAAATTAGATACCATTTGATAATCCAAAAGAATATATATATTTTTAAATTTTCTGAATACATGAGACATTTATTGAGTGTCTACTATATGTAAGGAACTATGAAAGTGAAAGTGAAGTCGCTCAGTCATGTCCGACTCTTTGCGACCCCATGGACTGTAGCCCACCAGGCTCCTCTGTCCATGGGATTCTCCAGGCAAGAATACTGGAGTGGGTTGCCATTTCCTTCTCCAGGGGATCTTCCCAACCCAGGGATTGAACTCAGGTCTCCTGCATTGCAGAGAGAGGCTTTAACCTCTGAGCCACCAGGGAAGTAAGGAACTACATGTATGTTTATTTTAAGTCTAACTCCTCAAAGGTTCATCTCCATTTCACATATAAGAAAACTGGTGGAACTGAGATTCAACTCTTCATCAACTTATTCCCAAAGTTCTTTTTCATCATTAACATTTTCCTATTGCAAGCTCTAGCATATACAGCATTGTACAGGGATAATCAGAAAATACCATTTCAGTTCACTTAAGACGGGGACACATTCAGTAGTAAATAACAGAACTTCAAAAAGGATTTCTGAATGAAAAACAAAACAAACAAAAATAAGTGAACATTTTTTCTAGGTCACAGCTAAGAAAGCTGGAGAAGGCAGTGGCACCCCACTCCAATACTCTTGCCTGGAAAATCCTGTGGATGGAGGAGCCTGGTAGGCTACAGTCCATGGGGTCGCTAAGAGTCGGACACGACTGAGAGACTTCACTTTCACTTTTTACTTTCATGCATTGGAGAAGGCAATGGCAACCCACTCAAGTGTTCTTGCCTGGAGAATCCCAGGGACGGGGGAGCCTGATGGGCTGCCATCTATGGGGTCGCACAGAGTCAGACATGACTGAAGTGACTTAGCAGCAGCAGCTAAGAAAGCAATAGTATGAAAAAATCAAAAAATATTGACCTACAACAAGAAGGAAATATTGATAAACTAAAATTAATATCAGATTAATTTATACCAGAGAGCAAAGAAAAACACTACCTGCCAACAAACTTGTAAAAAGTAGCTTCCCTTTACTGTGACATTTAGAAGCAGATTGATGAATGAATGAGTGATTGGATAAATGAATGAACAAAGATACTTTAGCCTGTATTGTTGAAAATATCTTGAAGTGGCAGAATAAGGGCTAGAAGGAAAAAGAGATGAATTTAGAATCATTACTTTTTTCTTCCTCTGCCAAGAATTTTATGTTTCTCAAGTGATTCTGTGTTACCTTTTCAACAAAGTAAATGAGGTTTTAATTGGTTCCTTTCCTTGAACTAGAAGATAGGCTCAGGTATCACTATCACTGGGAACTTCTTCACCGGTATTTTAATATGAACTTGGACGCTATGTCTATAGTATTTTCAGCCTTCACATTTTTAATTTTTGTCAGGCAATACTGTAACAAGATCCCCTAAGTCAATGTGTTACCTGAAGGGAAAAAAAAAAAAAAAAAAAACTGAAATAAAAGAAGCATCCATATAAAGTAAACAAGTTAGAAAGGCTCATTTTTCATGTGTTAACTAGCCTCCACACAACTGTTGGCTGTGACAACAAATGATTTAATGAGTCCAATTTAAAATGGCCTTGTCTGTGTGAGATAGATGTCTTGGAAAATACTTTTTAAAAATCTCACAGCTACAGCAAAGGGTGCTTCGATATGCCCTGAGAAAATATCTGCACAGCAGTTCTACTTTTTTTCCCCTAAATTTTGTATAGGCCAGATATCAAACCAGTAACAAGAAGAAGCATAATATTTCCATTGTATATGTGAACATTTCCTAATAGCAACTATTAATATGATGTTTCAGGAATATCCACTCAAGAAACCATAAAGATTTAACAACTGTGTAGAAAAGTGATTAGTCAACAAGAGTCTTTCTGAACTACATGTTCATCTTCTCTTCAATCATTTAAACAGCCCATCAGAGTGATGCTTTGTTAGAAAAGAAGGGTAATAACGCATGTGATGAGTATACTGGGCAATGACAGGAAAGAGACTCATCCCCAGGGGTGGGCACTATCTATACGATGGCATTTGATTTTAGAAAGCTTGCAAATGTATTTGATTGAAGAGATGAAACCTTCCCAAATCTGTTTCCTGAGTTCAGAAATACATATCTTCCTCCTCATGTACATTTCTTAAGTATTTTAAGATTTATGAGCAGGTTAAAAGTGTTATCTCTGAATTCACATGATGCTTCCTTTCATATAAAAAAATACCTCAGCTTTGGCAATAGATAAAACACATTATACAGCACATGAGAGGGTCAGGTAAATTCAACTTTGTTGAATGACCTGCCTCAGCTCAAACCTCAGTGTCTTATTTTGTTCTTGGAACAGGAATAAATCTAAATTTGATTAGTTTAAATGTGTACCTTTATATTTTAAATGTCTGGATAGGGTGTTATCTAGAATTAAGCATCAAAAATAATATTGATTAGGACTTCCCCGGTAGTCCAGAGGTTAAGACTCTGCACTTCCACTGCAGGGGGCGCAGATTTGATCCCTGGTCCGAGAAGTTCCACATGCCCCATGGTTTGGTCAAAAGAAAAAAAAGAAATTATAAAGATAATAGTAATATTGACTAAAGTTTACTTAAAATGTTTTAAGAGTCCAGGAATAAGAGACATGAACATCAATACTGAAAGATTTATATGCTGAGAGCAGATGTGATTCAGAGACAGTCACATGATAAAATTATTCAAGAAGTCAAAGAAAGAAGAAGCAGTGTCAAAATATTTTCACATGAAAAAAGTAATTAACATATGCTGCATAAATTAAAGCAATATAGACAAACAGATGTAGCCATAATACAAATACCTTTTCAAACCAAGTTTTAGTTTAAATAAATACAGTTTATGCAAGGAGAAAATTTTAAACTACCCATTTACCAAAGCTATACATATGTGTCTTTCCTGACTTCTGTAACAACCACTAGGAAACCAACAGGAAAGCGAAAGGTGGAACAAATTCTACCAGGAAGACTAAGCAAATGGCCAACGGTCTAGTCTGTACAGGGCATTAACTTCACCATGCTGAGCTCTTGTGGTCCAAATCTCAGACCAGCATTGCAGCAGGCTATTCTTTGCATGGAATTGGTAGAAAACAAATTTCAAAATGTCAAATGCTGCATGCTATTTTTTCACTCCATATTTGTCTCTTCAGACTGGAATATTTTTTGTTTGTTTAAGAAAAAGAAATTTAATCTACAGGAAAAAAACAAATGTTTTTGTTTGGATAACTATGAAAATATCCTCAATTCTCAATAATATCCTCAATACTATCCTCAATAATATATATGATGCATAAGCCGCAAAATAGTTTTGTCATATTTGAAATGGAAATAGAATTCTAACCCTCAATTATGTGTATTCATTTATCATGATAAAATAAATCATTAATAACTGATATTTTCTAAGTTTTAGTCCAGCATCTTTGACAGTATCAAATAATATATGTTGACCCATCCTTTGTTCTCTTTAGCATGCAACCTGCCCCTTCTACTTTCATTCTCTCTTCTGTCATCTTCTCTGATTTCTCATTTTAATAATATTACATAAATTGCCTCATAGCATGAATCTCTTGTAGAGAATCTCATTTTTTCCTTGAGTTTTTGTTTCATCTAAGTTTTGTTTTGTCTTATGCATTGTACATTTTTTTAAAAAAGGTTTTTTTAAGTTGCTTAGATAGCAGTGCCAAGCCACTTCTTTCATCTGTTCATCTTCAGTGGTTTTATTCCAATTCTCTAATTTATCTTTTCTCTTCTATACTAAGTGAATTTTTGATTGATTCTTTTAATATCAGAAATCAGTTTGTCTCTTCTAAACTACCTATAGTTTGAAGTGTTACGGTTTTATGTTCCATGTGCATTTTCTATTACCTAAGGACACGATAGTATGGATGAGGTGAAAAGATCAAAGTTGGCATGAACTAAGCTGCAGTCTCTTCTGTAATCCCTCACTTCTCCTCTTCCAGAATTTGTTAAGTGTACTGTACTGGAGCTAAATTACTCTAATTGTAGAAAACTTGCCATTCCCCTAGAGAATAGTCTCAGACTTCCTGTTCATCTTTAAAATCAATATTAGAATTGCTTTTATCCAATATCCATTCTCTTTTAATAGTAATAAAACTCCTGATATTAAGGTGTGCTCTTGCTGATCAGAATAAAAATTACATTTCTGTACCTGTCTTGCTGTTGAGTGTAGTTACTAATCTCTGGCTGATGGGATGCAAGGAAAGTATATGAAAGCTTTCAAGAACCTTCCTTCAGAGACAGCTTGTTCTTTCCTCCATCCCACTGCTTAGAATGAGAATGTCATCTTCTCTTATAAGAAGTCAAGCCAGCAAACAGTGGTGCATCAAGAGGAAAGAAGCCTCAGTTCACCCATACACAATGGCATAACCAGGGCTACCTACTGCAATATTTAAGTGTGAAAGTAATACAAAAACACCTGAAATAGCTATTAGTTCACATTTTCTGTCATTTACATCCTTTGACCTTAACAATACAACTTCTTTCAGGGGGGAAAAAAAAGAAATCAACACTTGTTCATTTCCATGGTTTCATATAGTGAATCAACCAGTTTGAGAAAGGAAGACATAAGTATATGCTACTAAGTTTTACTTTCTCAAGATGTGAAAGAAAGAATTAATGGGAATTCTCAGGACTTTGTTAACATTCTCAAATGTATTCTCAGTACTAAAGACAGGACTGCTCCACTCTAGAATCTTCTGGATTCTATGGAAATCTTCATTTCCATGGCTGCTGCCTTTCTGAAATGTCTATTACTGTACTATTTCCATTTTTTCTTCATGGTAGTTAATGACTAGAATTTTTGGTTGAGTTTTTGTTCATGTTTTTCTTTTTCCCTTTCTATTTTTGGTTTGTAATATTAGAGATCCTGTGATATAGCTCAATTCTACATCTCCCCAAAGCCCAAGGTTCCATTTTTGTAGCTTTTGGGGAACTTGCTTACCTTTTATCTAGGCCTAGAGGTATGCAATGGCAGCCCACTCTAGGACTCTTGCCTGGAAAATCCCATGGACAGAGCAGCCTGGTGGGCTGCAGTCCATGGGGTCGCTGAGGGTCAGACACGACTGAGCGACTTCACTTTCACACATTGGAGAAGGAAATGGCAACCCACTCCAGTGTTATTGCCTGGAGACTCCCAGGGACAGGGGAGCCTGGTGGGCTGCCATCTATGGGGTCGCACAGAGTCGGACACAACTGAAGTGACTTAGCAGCAGAGGTATGTAGTAGGGAAACACAATTTTTGAGAATGGGAATCAGGGCATGTGACCTCTTGGATGGTTCACTTTAGGTATCAGTGTAACTGGACCACCTGGGGGTGCCCAGATTTGGGTATGTCTGAGAGGGCACTTCTGAGTGGTATAAACATTTGTAGACTGGGTTAAGTAGATTTCCCTCCCTAATGTGGGTGGGCTTCATCCAATAAGTTGAAGGCCTGACTAAAATGAAAAGACTGACTCTCCTTTGAATGGGAAGGAACTCTTCCTGACTGACTGCTTTCAAGGTGGGACATCAGTTTCTTCCTAAATTCAAACTGAAACATTTGCTTTTCCTGTGTCCTGAGGTTGCTGACATTTGGTCTGGAACTATACCATTGGTTCCCCTGGGTCCCCAGCTTACTAACTTCGGATCTTGGGAGTTCTCAGGCTCCATATTGCAAGATTCAATTCCTTATAATAAATACATATATTTGGAATATATATATATATACACACACACACACATATATATATATATATATATTCCCTATTGATTTTGTTTCTCTGGAAAACCCTAATACAGTTTCAGCACTTCTCTTCACTCTTAACAAAACAGTAATTCCAATGAATAAGTGAGTATAACCTCCAAGGAAAGCCTGGCTATGGACAGACATATCGTGGGACCTAGAAACAAAACCTATTACAGTATTTTACATGATGAAGCCACAGCCAGGCCAGGGCTTAGAGTCATACATATGGAGTTAGATGACATCCTACACATTATTTGTTTCACTGATTTACATGGGGGTTGATTCACAACATGATGAGAGGAATTCAGATTTACAGACATAGACAGTTTTTCTGGACTAGATTGGAAACGGAGAAAGTAAGATTGCCAGATGGCACAGAAAGCTGGCAAAGATCTTGAGAAAGAATTCATACCAAGAGAAGAAGGAATTTGGAATGGCAATTTCACAACAGGGTTTGAGGATCAGATGACAGCAAAGATATAGTGAGGCAGCTGATAAAGAAATCTCATCCCAATCTGGCTACCTTTTTGTCAATATACACTCCACACAGACAAAGGATCAGGATCATGAGTTTGAGAATAGAAAGTGAATCTCTCCCTAAGTAGCTTAACATTTCAGGATTCAAACCACCCCCAAACTACCCAACTGAGCATTAGGTATGCTCAGCCACTCAGTCGTGTCCAAACCTTTACAACCTCCTGGACAGTAGCCCGCCAGGCTCCTCTGTCCATGGGATTTCCAGCAATTTCTAGTATTCCAACAAGAATACTAGAGTGGGTTGTCATTCCCCCCTCCAGGGGATCTTCCCAACCCAGGGACTGAGCCTGTGTCTCCTCCATTAGTAGAAGGATTCTTTACCACTGAGCTACCTGGGGAGCTTCAACTGAGTATGCTATATGTGTTTTTTTGCTCTCACACTGCTGCTGCTAAGTCGCTTCAGTCGTGTCCGACTCTGTTCGACCCCGTGGACGGCAGCCCATCAGGCTCCCCCGTCCCTGGGATTCTCCAGGCAGGAACACTGGAGTGGGTTGCCATTTCCTTCTCCAATGCGTGAAAGTGAAAAGTGAAAGAGAAGTCAGTCAGTCGTGTCTGACTCTTCGCGACCCCATGGACTGCAGCCTCCCAGGCTCCTCCATCCATGGGATTTTCCAGGCAAGAGTACTGGAGTGGGGTGCCATCACCTCCTCCGTTGCTCTCACAGGAGACTGCCAAATTTTACAGCACCATGAAGATTAAAAGCATCAGAACTGAGGTGAATCAGCAGGGGCCTGAGTGAATGCAGAAGTACAAATGAAATGACATGATAGAAGCCTGTATTAATTCATGAACTTATGTAAGAAACTCTTCTGGATTTCCAAAGGTAGTTTCAGAATGGTGGGACGGTGAAAGTATTGGAACTCTTGAATGAGATTTAGAAGTGAAAATCTTCAGTTCAGTCACTCAGTTGTGCCCAACTCCTTGCGACCCCATGGACTAAAGCATGCCAGGCTTTCCTGTCCATCACCAAACTCCTGGACCTTACTCAAACTCATATCCATAGAGTTGGTGATGCCATCCAACTATCTCATCCTCTGTCATCCCCTTCTCCTCCTACCTTCAATCTTTCCCATCATCAGGGTCTTTTCAAATCAGTAAGTTCCTTCTCATCAGGTGGCCAAAGTATTGGAGTTTCAGCTTCAGCATCAGTCCTTCCAATGAATATTCAGGACTGATTTCCTTGAGGATTGACTAGTTGGATCTCCTTGCAGTCCAAGGAACTCTCAAGAGTCTTCTCCAACACCACAGTTCAAAAGCATCAGTTCTTCAGTGCTCAGCTTTCTTTATAGTCCAACTCTCACATCCATACATGACTACAGGAAAAACCATAGCTTTGATTATATGGACCTTTGTTGGCAAAGTAATGTCTCTGTTTTTTAATATGCTCTCTAGGTTGTCATAACTTTTCTTCCAAGGAGTAAGCATCTTTTAATCTTACGGCTGCAGGCACCATCTGCTGTGATTTTGGAGCCCCCCAAAATAAAGTCTGTCACTATTGCCATTGTTTCCCCATCTATTTGCCATGAAGTGATGGGACCAGATGCCATGATCTTAGTTTTCTGAATGTTGAGCTTTAAGCCAACTTTTTCACTCTCCTCTTTCACTTTCATCAAGAGGCTCTTGAGTTGTTCTTCACTTTCTGCCATAAGGGTGGTGTCATCTGCATATTTGAGGTTATTGATATTTCTCCCAGCAATCTTGATTCCAGCTTGTGCTTCTTCAAGCCCAGCATTTCTCATGATGTACTCTGCATATAAAAGTTAAATAAGCAGGATGACAATATACAGGGTGAAAATCTTGGGTACTGCTAAATTGACTGCATTCATACCCAAAGATTAGTGAGATTTTGGAATGTTTGGGGGATAATATGTGTCTTCTGGACCTCCCACAGTACTGTCTTAGACACTAAAATCAACCTGCATTGTTCTACTTTCTCTTTCAGAGAAGAGTGTGGGGATCTAAGAGTCAAAAGAATTTCATATACTTCATATCTTATTCTACTTGATACTTTTATGATTAACATTCTAATTAAGATGGAGACTTTTTTAAGATTCAGGGAGTGTTTTCTCAGATTTAACTTCTGCCACGCGTAGTTCTATCCCAAGCCTTTAAAGAAACTTGATGGGCATTATAGTAAGATTTTGAGAAAATTTTTCTCTCCTTTTTCTCATCTCAGTCTACCACCTTCCGCTTGCCATTGGAAATGTCCTTGTCGATCTTGCTTTCTTGCATTTTGGCACACGATAGTAGACAATGATGGAGAAGGCAATGGCACCCCACTCCAGTATTCTTGCCTGGAAAACCCCATGGACGGAGGAGCCTGGTGGGCTGTAGTCCATGGGGTCGAGAAGAGTCGGACACGACTGAGCGACTTCAGTTTCACTTTTCACTTTCACGCATTGGAGAAGGAAATGGCAACCCACTCCAGTGTTCTTGCCTGGAGAATCCCAAGGATGAGGGAGCTGGTGGGTTGCTGTCCATGGGGTCGCACAGAGTCGGACACAACTGAAGAGACTTAGCAGCAGTGGACAATGAAGGAGATTTTAGGTTCTCAAAGGAAAGATGCACAGTGGTGTTAAACCCCTTTCCTCCTTCAGCATTTAAAGCCAGAAGTGCCTAATTTGTTTCAGTTTTGCTTGTTGAAACTGATCAATCAATAAATGTCTTTTAGACACCAATGTGACTAGCACTGGGCTTCTGGGAACTTAGTGGTAAACTAGGCAGACCCAGTCCCTTCTCTTGTGGAGCTTGCAAACTGGTAAAGGATAAACACACAGAAGTACAGGTTCACAGAAATCTATAATACAATATGCAAAAGAAATAATAAAAATACTATATTTACAGTGTAGTATAGTGTAGTAATATATAATATAGGAGTTAAAAGCATGAGCCCTAGAGTCAGACTGCTTTTGCTTCAAACTTTAACTTTGCTACTCGTATATTATCTTTTTAATCTGTCATGTGAATAAAATATAAGCATAAGAACATACACTAGGTGCTAAATAATTCTTGGCTACCATCATTAGCTCTACATTTTCTCTGGAGTTGTCTGTTTTTATATTGCTATTATGTGTGTACTGTCTCTCCCATGTATTGTTCTAATTGTTATTATTCTTATTGTTTATTTAAATGATCACTATCACCTGAAATCTCTTCTTCTAGCAGCATGCATTAATTTTTCTGGGATTTTATTTCAATCTTCTTTTTAAAGTCCTAGGGCAGAGATTCCCTGAACATGTTACTCACCAGCAATCTATTGCCTGATAATCTGAAGAGGTAAAGTGTTGTTGTTGATCTTGTTCCTTCTAAAAGTGAGTCCATTGCAATCATTATCCATTCACCCAGGCCCAGTGCCTCCCTTCCCTGTTTTCCTATCAGAGTCCTGTTATGCCCTCAGAAAGACTCATGGCAGACTCTCTGCTACTTTTAGCAAGTTCAGTGATAGTATCACCAGAAGGGCAACTGTCATTAGTGTCTCAAACTTGATGGGCATTACTTGATCTTTGAACTTGTGCGTCTACAGAATCAACAAACTGAAAGTACTTATCGATGACTCACCAGATCCATTCCTAACAGTAATATATTTTCTACATAACACGAAGACCTTGTTTGTGTATTTCCTTGTTTTAAAATAAAATTAATGTTCTTATTGAAACCCCTGTTAATGCATATCCCTGATGTGGGAAATCAACCAACGAGAAAAAATGATCTTATCTCTCTCTTACTGTTTGGCAGTTTTAACATGCCCAAACAGAAATCCTGGTGGGAAAAGAAACTGTCTTGCTGTATCTATAATTTATCAACATGGAAACATTATGGTTCTAGTCATAAAATTTGAGAGGTCAGTCTTATCTCCACAACTGTGCTCTCAAGATTTTCTAATAGAAGGAGATGTATTTCATAAGAGTAAATCTAATTACCAAAAGTTGGTAAGAGGAGAGGAGATGCAGATACAGAACATTTTGTGAAGATGCAAGTATAAACTTTAAATTGGGGAGAGTGATTACAGGGCATAGGCAGAGGAAGTAATAAAGACAGAAGTGGCAGCCTCAAAATGTTTACATGAGAGAATGAGGAGCAGCAAACAGGTTAGAAGAGGGGGGGTAGAGGTCTGGTTCTGAAGCTACAAGGATGCTCCTTCATTTAGAATAGATTTAATTTGGGGTCAAAGAGACCTTGGGAAGGGCTGCACCTTACAAATACCTCTTTGATTTATGTACTAGGGAGGAGAGAAAAAGGTCATGAAAGCATAAATATGATCTGCACCAAGATATGTATTATGACAGAGCAGATCATAAAGTTACCAAACATAACACAGCCCTTCCCTATACTGGAATACCCTGTCTGGGAAAGTATATTATTACTACTGAAGGTAACAAAATGTTCAATCATTTACAAGGATTGGCATGGGCTCCAGCCTCCATTCTCATCCTGTGCTCATTCTTAGGCCATTTTTAAAGACCATTCAAATGACAACCAACAATTCAGCAAATATTTCATAAGCATATCTACATTTTCCCAGATTACAAAAGCCCAATTCATGCAGCACTATTACTATAATTGGCTTGTTACACACCTATATCTTCCTCTCTAGACTGAACTGTACAAAATTGGAGAGACTTTCTTGGTATCACTAGGAATGATAATAATAGCTAACATTAATTTATCACCTACTTTTTGCCAGACACTGTACATTTAACATTCTTAACAACCTGTAGAGTATTTGTTCTTTCACTTATGCATACGGTTCTATTTTGGGAGTACCTGATTGGGTTGAGTACTGTGCCAGACTTTGTAACTAGATTAGCAAATAGCACACAAGCAGGCTCAAACTTGATGACGCTTACCTTCTGGTAGGGGAAATAGGCGATCAATAAGAAACAATCAGACCCCCAAAAAAGTGAAAAAGATATTGGCAAAGAATATCTATTAAGGTAAATGAGGTCAGAGAGTAACTGGATGATGAGGGAGATGGTAAGCAGAGGGCTACTTTAGATAAAGTGGTTCATAAAGTCTTCTGAGAGAAAGTGTTGTTGAGGTCAACAAGGAAATGAGACTATCATGTGACAGTGTGAAAGACTAATATGGAAAGTTACTCATCTTGCTTGAAAGACAGAAAATAGTCCCCTCAAAGCAAGCAACTAAGTGGTCAGAATGTTATGGATGGGTAGGGAGGAGTCAGATCTTGTAGGTCTTGGCTTTAGGCCATTGTAGGTAAACTGAATTTCATTCTATGAGCAATAGAAAACACCAGCACATTTATCTCCATTTAATCAATTTATAGTTGAAGTTTGATGTCAAAGACATTAGTTCTTGATCTTGATTCCGGCCCAGTACACAGAACATTAGCCATCATCATCCCCACCCCCTCAATAATCATATTGTCACCATTATTTTACAGATAAGGAACTCAAGGTCTTTAAATTCTGAGAAACTTGCCCAATGTCACAGCCAGTGAGTAGAAGGGATAGCATTTGAATTCAGGTTCTCTAACTCCAGAACTAAGGTGCTTTACCTCAGCACCTATAGTTTCTAGCAGGTGGTAGACATTTAACAATTATTTCCTGAAAAATAAATAGAACAATAAGTATACGACATTGTATTCGACTCTGAAGCAAACTGATAAATGAGTAAAATAGAGACCCAACTGTTAAAATGCTTAAAATGGAGATAAAGTAGGGATTACAGATTAATCAAATGTACAGATAACCATACTACAAGGCAGATTTTTGTTTCTTATTTTTAGCAAATATTTTTTGGACTCCTGATATCTGTCTCTATGTCAAGCTCAAAACCAAGAGAAGAGAATATTGTCAACAGTATTAACATAACTGCAACTGAAGGCCACACACCGCAACTAGGAAGTAGCCCCCACTCTCTGCAACTGGAGAAGGCTCGTATGGAGCAATGAAGACTTAGTGCAGCCATAAATAAATAAATATAGATAAATCTTTTTAAAAAAAGGCTTCATGGAAGGACCTTGAAAGACCCTGAAAGATGAAGACAATTTTGGGGGGAGACTGCACCAACTGCCAGGTAGAACTTCCCTGACCAGGGATCAAATCTGTATCCCCTATAGTTAATGCATGGAGACTTAACCCTTGGACCTCCAGGGAAGTCTGAGGAAGACAATTTTGACACATGAAACTGTGAGGACAGTGGGGAGCATTCTAGACAATGACAGTGTAAAGGGAGGCACAGAAGTAAAAGAATTTAAGACCTATTCACCAAAGAGTCAATGGTTCAATTTAATCTGAAAAGAAAATGCATGTGTCAAGAAACAGGAGAAAATCTTGAAAAGGAAGTTTGTGGCTATATTTTGAAAAAAATTATATAGTAGACAGGTCTGTTCTCCATAGAACATTCCCTAATAAACTTCAAATGCACTTCAGACAAGGAGTTAAAGAATAGAGGATTCAGGTAACTGATAAGTTCTACGTACTTAAAAGACTTGTCTTGGTACAAAGAAAGGAAGAGTATGAAATGGTCAATATCCATTCTTAATATCCCTTCTGTTGTTTATATTAGTTCCCTGAGAGAAGGTGAGATATTGTCTTGTTCACTGCATCGCAAGATAGCACCTAAACACTTTCCACAGGTAGGTGCTCAGTAAGAATTTGTTGAGTGAGTATGAGGATGACTAGTACAGTGTTTTGATGACTTTCTGCCACAAAACTTACATTTGTTAGGAATTAGGAATGATATTTTAAGTCCCTCATCTAGTGACTTGCAATAGGGCAATATCACCCATAAAAGGTGTTTTAAAAAATATGAAGGTGTTTCTGGTAATAATAAGGAATAGGAGACATCAATGATATTTAATATGTGAAGGCCAAAAATGCATAGGAATATTTTACATAACATAGCATTGTTCTTGCAGGTATAGCACTTGGGCTTCCCTGATGGCTCTGATGGTAAAAATCTGCCTGCAATGTAGGAGATCCAGGTTTGAGCCCTAGGTCAAGAAGATACCCTGGAGAAGGGAATGACAACCCATTCCAGTATTCTTGCCTGGAAAATTCCATGGACAGAGGAGCCTGGAGGGTTATAGTCCATGGAATTGCAAAGAGTCAGACACACAAGAGCTACTAACCCTTATAATCATCCGAGTTTTATACCTAATCCCATTTTACATGTAAATACAAGTAAGTTGTATACAGTTTTATGGGAGCTTGGAAACAGATACTTCAGTTGAGCATCTGATAAGAACTTAGCCCTTGTTGAAACCTTGATTACAGCCTTAAGAGACACCCTAACCAGAGTATCCAACTATGGTATGCCCTGATGCCTGACCCACAAAAGTGTTAGTCACTCAGTCGTGTCTGACCCTTTGCAACCCCATGGACTGTAGTTTACCAGACTCCTCTGTCCATGAAATTCCCCGGCGAGAACACTGGAGTGGGTTTCCATTTGCTTCTCCAGAGGAACTTCCCGACCCAGGAACTGAAACCAGGACTCCTGCATTACAGGCACATTCTTTACTGTCTGAGCCACCAGGGAAGCCCACAAAAGTTAAGTGATATTATATAAGTTGTTTGAAGCCACTGAGTTTGTGGTAATTTGTTATGAAACAATAGAAAACTAATACAGATAGGATAAAAAAAATTTGCCCTAATTTGTATAACTAGTAGGTGATGAATGTTTAAAAAAAAAAAAAAAATCAAGCACAGCTCTGTGTCCAGTGCCAGTGCTTTTTTCAATTATCAGAAACTTTAAGACTGAGGGGAGAAGGGAGGTTAAGATATTTCATGCCAAATACTTTCAAGATACTAATTAAAGTGAGAAGAGGCAATACACCAAGAGTGGGATGTAACATACTGTTAGGATGCCCAGGAAAGTGGTCTAGACTGAAGATACAGATTTGAGAGTCATCATATTATAAATAGTATGTAGCCAAGAACATGAATGAAAACATCCAGAGAGTGGTAAAGTTGTGAAGAACTAGAATGAATATTTAAGGGATGAACAGGCATGAACTTAGAGAAGAAAGAGGAAAACTCAAGAGTTGAGTAGGAAACTAGAAAAATGATACCTTAGAAGTTGAAGATACATTTTCTAAAAACAGAAGTCAGTGCCACATGCCAGCGAGGCAGCAGATACAAGAAGGCTGAAAAAGACTTGTGAGGTTTAACTATGAGGAAGCACAGGGGTCAACAAATTGGGCTTGGAAATCTTCACACATCTTTGATCAGCATACTGAACAGGACAAGGTTTAGAATGACACAAGGTACACTACTTTGGCACTCTGTATAGATGAACACAGATCGGTTCACTTCAATTTAGCTCCACAACCATCACTGAACATCTATAAGTCAAATAAACTACCTCAGTACAATTGGGCAGATTCATTCAACTATACCTCATTCCACTCACACTTTTCCAGCTTAGTGAAAATAATATCAAAACTTTATCAAACTTTTGCTGAATTTAAGACAAGATATATGTACATATTTCTCCTGATCAATAGCTCTGCAGCCAGTCTCCCATGTGGATTCTAAGAGTCTGCAGAAGTCCTCTCATATGAAATTCTAATTACTTTTTATACCTACGGGAAATAGATGGGGAAACAGTGGAAACAGTGTCAAACTTTATTTTTCTGGGCTCCAAAATCACTGCAGATGATGACTGCAGCCATGAAATTAAAAGACACTTACTCCTTGGAAGGAAAGTTATGACCAACATAGATAGCATATTCAAAAGCAGAGACATTACTTTGCCAACAAAGGTCGGTCTAGTCAAGGCTATGCTTTTTCCTGTGGTCATGTATGGACGTGAGAGTTGAACTGTGAAGAAGGCTGAGAGCCGAAGAATTGATGCTTTTGAACTGTGGTGTTGGAGAAGACTCTTGAGAGTCCCTTGGACTGCAAGGAGATCCAACCAGTCCATTCTGAAGGAGATCAGCCCTGGGATTTCTTTGGAAGGAATGATGCTAAAGCTGAAACTCCAGTACTTTGGCCACCTGATGCGAAGAGTTGACTCATTGGAAAAGACTCTGATGCTGGGAGGGATTGGGGGCAGGAGGAGAAGGGGACGACAGAGGATGAGATGGCTGGATGGCATCACTGACTCAATGGACGTGAGTCTCAGTGAACTCCAGGAGTTGGTGGTGGACAGGGAGGCCTGGCGTGCTGCGATTCATGGGGTCACCAAGAGTCAGACACAACTGAGCGACTGAACTGAACTGACAGCTGCAATACAAGGAATTTAGCAAGATTATCTTAACTGCAAAATTATGCCCATCTTATTAATTTCACTGTAGCCCCCAATTTTTTCCTTCCTTTTAGATATATGTTCTGGTTTCTCAAAATCAGAATAAAACTTTTAACAGTAATATGAATTTACAATTAACCATAACCATGTTATGCCTGCTTATATATATATTTTCAATCCAATTAAGAAAATTGCTATTTTCCAGACATTTCTGGTATCAGCCTGGAGCAATGTACAAACCAACAGGGTTGTTTTTGTTTGTTTTTTAAGTTTTGCCTGAAGGCTGAGAATCCACTAACCTAAAAGTGATGGCCACTGATATGGAGCAGGGAATGAGATAAAATAAAATATCCAGAATAATTGAATGCTTTCAAGTAGCATTAATTGATCATTAAGTAGAACAAATCTCCAGTGGTTCTGGAGAATGACATATCTGTGTAACGTGATTATGAAATTTAAAAATGTAAAGCATATCCATGCCTAAAAGCTAATCTCTTATACAGAAAAATTAGTGATGACTATGACTACATTAAATGTAGATCATACATTCAGATTAGAAATGTTATGTATGGTTTAATATGAAGGTAGTAAGAATGTGAATGTGGAAAATTACAAATTTGGCAAAGATTTAAAATTAACAACAAATCTACAAAAAAAAAAAAAAAAAAACCTTAGAAAGCAACTACCAAATGTACCCCAGTCAAAATTCCATTTTCAATGTTCTGTTTCATTTGTTAATATGCTATGAACACCTAGAACACCATCCGGCATATAATAAGTGTTCAAAAATGGTGCTGGCAGAAGTGGAAGTTTTGAGAGGAACACACACTGCTGGGGAGAACAATTCCAAAATGATCAATTCAGGAAGGCATCAAAATCAACTTTCCTCCTCCATGACAGAGACGGCCACCTCAAGGAAGACATAGTATGTGTGGGTTGACATGACACATCTAAACAGTTAACCTTGGAACTGGCACATGATTGTCTCAATCATATTGGTTGTCACTTTTATTGTGGGTTTTTTTTTTTTTTTTTGGTG
Organism: Bos indicus; assembly: GCF_029378745.1. Taxonomy (NCBI): domain Eukaryota; kingdom Metazoa; phylum Chordata; class Mammalia; order Artiodactyla; family Bovidae; genus Bos; species Bos indicus. The sequence goes on from NC_091762.1 coordinate 74,260,033, forward strand.
GAATTGTCTTAAATACAGGTCATTTCTTGACAGAGGCTGCTCTCCTCTCCAAGCAAAAGAGCTATAAAAAGCTTAATATATACCCTGGCTACAAAAATGGCCCAAGTTCAAGCTGCTATAATATCATACTTTAGAGAGAATGGCTTAAACAATATGGATCCTAAAGGAAATCAATCCTGAATATTCATTGGAAGGACTGATACTGAAGCTCCCAATAATTTGGCCACCTGATGCAAAGAGCCAACTCATTGGAAAAGACCCTGATGCTGAGAAAGATTGAGGGCAGGAAGAAAAGGGGTCAACAGAGGATGAGACGGTTGGATGGCATCATCAACACAATGGACATGAGTCTGAGCAAACTCTGGGAGACAGTGAAGGACAGGGAAGCCTGGTGTGCTATAGTCCATGGAGTCACAAAGAGTCAAACAATTAGCAACTGAACAACAACAATTTGGCTTAGAATGACTGATTGCATTGTTTTAGTGTTGGAAAAAATTATTTCAGCTTTACACATTAAAGACTTCTCTAGATTATCAATAAAATCATTTGTGTTATATACGTTTCTAGGATTACTGTAAAATTTGGATATACTCTATTCAGTTTCTTTTCTATGTGGGCTGTAGATTTCAAAGCATTTCCACTTTTCCTTGAATCAACAGTATTATTTCCCAGTTTTCTATCCATATAAAGAATTGTGATTGCTGTGTTATCTTCATGTAAGCAAATATTTATTCTTAAACATCTTTCAAATTATGTTCCCAGAGTTCACGTCTTCATTAAGTAGATTATAAAAAGAACCTGTGTGCATGCTCTGTCACGTCAGTTGTGTCCGACTCTCTGTGACCCCATGGACCATGGACCACCAGGCTCCTCTGTCCATGGGATTCTCCAGGCAAGAATACTGGAGGGGGTTGCCATTTCCTTCACAAATCAAAGAACCTATTCAGTACTTTTACTTGAACTTTATCTCTTTCTCTTAATGAATTTTTGTATCTCCTGAAAAACTTCTGCTGTTATTTGCTTCTCACCATCAGAATAAATTTTTACTAACATCACTAAACTCTGTCATTTTCAAATCAGATTCTATTAACTTTTATTTGAATTTTCTCCCAATTCATAAAGAAAATACCAACACAATACTGTAAAGCAATTATTCTTCAGTAAAAAGATGATAAAATATGGTTTTTATATTCTTCCAAATAGAAAGGCTGCAATTTCCCACTTGTTTTAGTGAAACATTCCAAATGTTTTCAGAAGACAATTAATGGCACACTCAAGCTTCAATTATTTCAATAAACTTTTTGCATATTATAACTCTTGGAAAAAAATATAAGTTGCACGTGTTTAAAATACTCTTATGAGGTGAATCTGGAAAGAAAACATAGCTGTTGAAAAATAGTAAAGTAGTCAAAAAATTTCATTTACTGTCACAGTAGCTTTTTCTCTGACAAGACTAAGGAAATGAGCTGGCATGGCACATCTTCTGCTTACTTATTAAAGTTTTTAAAGAGTGTTTGCAGCCCTTTGTCCTCACCTTTCATAACAGCTGCCTAGACAGAAAATGTATTGCTAATATTTTTCAGCAGCTGGTTTTTGCATTCCAGAACTTGTTTCATTTTTTAAAATTCAAAGTCAAACATCAAGATGGCTTCCAATGGACAAAAAAATATTAAAAACTATTCATTGGGTCTTTGTTGTTGTTAATTACTAATCAATGTTTCATATTCAGTTTAGAATATTTAAAAAGAATATTTGGTGTCTTTTCCCCTTAATATTGTTTATCTTCTCATTTTGTACACATTTTCCCATTATTAAAGTTAATTCTCCTTAAACTGTTTCAGATATGTCACATTTACTTTTTTCATTTTGACATTTCCCAACTACTTATGTAAAAATGGTCAAGTTTAACAATTTAGAGAAAGACAGTCTTTATTGTGAAAGCTGAAGGGCAAATGTCCTTCACTTAAAAATTTAATAATCCTAATTAATTTTGTTAAGCTCTTCAAAATAATACTTAATGTTCTTTCTTATCTTTTATTCAAGACATTAGTGTAGTGGCATTTGTAATTGATTTAATTTTTGGTAATCCAAGTAAATATAGATTTCCTGTGCTCTGTGGAGTCTTCATGACTTTCAAGGGTTCTCATTATATACATCTGGTCTGGAAACTCATCTGTTGTAAGTAATGACTGTCTTGTTAAAAACAGCTTAAACAAGAGACATAAGCTTTTAGTCTTGCTATATACAAGCCAGGATCTACAGTAGTTTAATCATTTACTTTTCATAATATCTCCTTGAGTTTTTTTTTTTATGATTTTATGTTCTATTTACTTCTCTGTGAAGTTATTAATTTTAAGCAAATAATCTTTTTTACTAAACAATGTTGAGTGGAATTATTTCTTAATAAAGAAGATTACAATGTTTAAAGATCATAATTACTGAACGCAGTGACTTCATCAGTATATAAAGCTGTTCCTGACCTTTGTGTTCCTAAAACTCAGTTCTCAGTCTTGTTCCCTATCCTCAGATTTACGCCTGTCTCCTAAATCACCCACTTCCTTTCTAAGGTAACCTGTGTAAGTATCCCCCCAGACTGTGTAAGTATTGTGTAAGTATCCCACCAAATGGGAAAAAGTATCACCATTTTCCCACAGAATCTATAGAGGAGGAACCAAGAAGGAGGCTTTGGCCTACACAACTCACAAAACACTACAGGGCATGGGCCAACTCTCCAAGAAATACAATTTTCTTTGCAATCTTACTACTAAAGGCAGAAGGAATGACTTTTGTAACCAAACTACTCACAATCCAAGGAAAAATATTCATTCGTGATGGCAGTATAGTCTGAATTCTTAAAGAAGCCTGCCTATCTTCCCTTGAATTATGCAAATTGCATCATTATGTAGAGTCGAGCACATTCCTCTTAATGGCTTTCTCTTTTAGTTCAGAAAAAAAAAAAAAAAAAAAAAACCTTTGTGATCACAGTTCTAATAAGGACCTTATGAAATCTTTAGCTGCTGCTGCTGCTGCTAAGTCACTTCAGTTGTGTCCGACTCTATGCGACCCCATAGACGCCCTCCTACCAGGCTCCTCTGTCCCTGGGATTCTCCAGGCAAGAACACTGGAGTGGGTTGCCATTTCCTTCTCCAATGCATGAAAGTGAAAAGTGAAAGGGAAATCGCTCAGTCATGTCCGACTCTTAGCGACCACATGGACTGCACCCTACCAGGCTCCTCCATCCATGGGATTTTCCAGGCAAGAGTACTGGAATGGAGTGCCATTGCCTTCTCCGAATCTTTAGCTATAGGTCTCTTACTCTCCAGAGGAGGGGAAGTCCCATTTTATTTAATCCTGACAATAGCTAATTGAGTGCTTCCCTGGTAGCTCAGATGGTAAAGAATCTGCCTGCAATGTAGGAGATCCAGCTTCTATCCCTGGGTTGGAAAAACCCCCTGGAGAAGGGAATAGCTACCTATTCCAGTATTCTTGCCTGGAGAATTGCATGGAGTGAGGAGCCTGGAGGGCTACAGTCGATGGGTCACAAAGAGTTGGACACTATTGAGTGACTAACACACATACACAGCTAATCAAAGTAGATATAACTTTTACCCTTACCTTTTGTCTCACTGTATCTTACTGTTCACACTGTTTGTTGAACCCATGGTAGGCAAGGCGTGAGCAGGAAAGCTGGAAGAAAACTCCAAGGAGTGGTAGGAACTGCAGACACATTTATACTCTCCTGACTGGCACAGCAGCCATAGCAGCAGACACGCTGTAGTCTCTCCTCTCGTGGCTGACCCAGCAGACACAGCCATAAGGCAGCCATAACGCAGCCTCAAAGGTTTTTCAGGTGGAGCTTATATATGTTTATAGGACAAAAGGGCCCTGTGGCCAATCAGGTACATTGTGACCACTTGTGCAGTGCTATAAGTAATCTCAGCTGTCACATAACCATGTATTTACAAAACGTGGGGCGAGAATGAGAGGCCGTGGGGCAAGAGCCTGATCACTGCCATCCTGGCTAATTTGCTCTTTCCTACACCTTGAAAACTAAAACTTTAAAAAGAAATATAAACTTCACATGGCCAGTTTTTAAATGACAGAGCAAGGAATGAAATTCAGAACTATGTAATGATAAACTTCACGCTCTTATCTGTGTTGTATGGGAGACACCTTGTACTAGCTTAGGAAGTCAATTGTTAAATATTCAAACTTTTTTGAGTTGGTTGTTAAACAAAACCATTAGTGAAAATCAAATTACTCAGGGGTTAATAGCTGCCTGTCACTCTGGCTAAGCCATGAGAAGAACACCATGGGAAAAGAATAAAAGTGAAATACAGCAACTAAGTATAATCTAAACAAAAAGTACATCAGGCTGATTAGTTAGGATTGTCATGCCTTGCTGAGCTCAGGAGGAACATAGCATGAACCGTGGAACACCAGGTCGTGCAAATTCAGAATGCTGCTTGAGCACGCTCTGATTGTTCTTTCGATGGTCATGTGAGGACTGCTGCCCCTGGCTGTGTAATACCCTTGGTACTAGGAGATAACATAAAAGTACAAAGAACATCAATTCTGGGATGTGACTGGGGCATGGGAACCTTATGTTATCTAAAAACCAGATACTTTCTGCATACCAAGAGCTCAATAAAAGTGATGTGTCAGCGGGGCTCTTGATCCTAGAGGTCTTAAGTCCCCCAATCCCATCTTGAAAACTTTAATTCTGTCTCTAGTTTCCTGCTTCCAAACTGTGCGTCGACCATTTTCGATCCCTACAAGCTGCGCTGGGCGCAGCAAAATTATACAAGCTAATTAATTACAAAGGTAATAAGTAGCCAAAAATACATTGCTTCCTCACTAATTAACTACACTACTATCGCTGTTCCTGAATTTATGTTTTTTTTTAATATCTTTAAGGTAGAACAGCCTATAAAATGGTGGGCTACTGCACATCTGTTCCCAACTCAAGTTCAATGATTTCAAGTTTATAACTTGAAAGGGGCCAGGATGGCATTATTTATATCATAGGAATTAGCAGTACTCCGCTTCCCTACCAGAGGTGATTATTAAATATTTATCATTACACTATTTCTCTCAATGATTACACTATCCAACCCTTGAAGAGTGATTATTTCTCTCTATGAAAATGCTTCACTACAACCAAATGTATCAGAGAATTGATCTTATCACTGCCATGTAAGAGAGTTCCAGAAAAACATCTATTTCTGCTTTATTGACTATGCCAAAGCCTTTGACTGTGTGGATCACAATAAACTGTGGAAAATTCTGAAAGAGATGGGAATACCAGGCCACCTGACCTGCCTCTTGAGAAACCTATATGCAGGTCAGGAAGCAACAATTAGAACTGGACATGGAACAACAAACTGGTTCCAAATAGGAAAAGGAATCCGTCAAGGCTGTATATTGTCACCTTGCTTATTTAACTTATATGCAGAGTACATCATGAGAAACACTGGGCTGAAAGAAGCACAAGCTGGAATCAAGATTGCCAGGAGAAATATCAATAACCTCAGATATGCAGATGACACCACCCTTATGGCAGAAAGTGAAGAGGAACTAAAGAGCCTCTTGATGAAAGTGAAAGAGGAGAGTGAAAAAATTGGCTTAAAGCTCAACATTCAGAAAACGAAGATCATGGCATCTGGTCCCATCACTTCATGGGAAATAGATGGGGAAACAGTGGAAACAGTGTCAGACTTTATTTTTGGGGGCTCCAAAATCACTGCAGATGGTGATTGCAGCCATGAAATTAAAAGACACTTACTCCTTGGAAGAAAAGTTATGACCAACCTAGATAGCATGTTCAAAAGCAGAGATATTACTTTGCCAACAAAGGTCCATCTAGTCAAGGCTATGGTTTTTCCAGTGGTCATGTATGGATGTGAGAGTTGGACTGTAAAGAAAGCTGAGCACCAAAGAATTGATGCTTTTGAACTGTGGTGCTGGAGAACACTCTTGAGAGTCCCTTGAACTGCAAGGAGATCCAACCAGTCCATCCTAAAGAAGATCAGTCCTGGGTGTTCATTGGAAGGACTGATGCTGAAGCTGAAACTCCAATACTTTGGCCACCTCATGAGAAGAGTTGACTCATTGGAAAAGACTCTGATGCTGGGAGGGATTGGGGGCAGGAGGAGAAGGGGACGACAGAGGATGAGATGGCTGGATGGCATCACCGACTTGATGGACGTGAGTTTGAGTGAACTGCGGGAGTTGGTGATGGACAGGGAGGCCTGGCATGCTACGATTCATGAAGTGGCAAAGAGTTGGACACGACTTAGCAACTGAACTGAACTAAACTACCATGTAATCTGGCACCCCTGTGGTCTAAAGAGTTAACAGAATCTTAGATATTTCACATACTGTGGACTAGGGTAGGTAAATAAATGTTCTACTTTCTATAGTAATAGAAAAGAACAAAATCCATTCTCCTCAAACTGACAGATGCCCATGACAGTAAATGTATTACTTACATGACAAGTATCAGTGAAGTGATATATTGCTGTCCCTCTTAAATGACCTTTCTGAGCAAAGGAGTAATTTAATATCTAGAAAATGAAATGAAAAATACAAAATATAAAACTTGTTTAGACTACAGACAGTAAAAGAAACATACTGAAAGATCTTAAATCAACTCTCTGTGTGCAGAAAATTCATATATTAAGGAAGAAGTAACTGGCGGAATTTTTGCCCAAAGAGCCTCTGATCCCCTAACACACACCTCCATTGATTACCCACCTTATTTCAAATCTAGTCACAAAAGTCAGAAGAGCCAAAATCTTTATCCTCAATTCCCACTTGAACTTAACAATTTATTTTGCATAAAGTCATGTGCTGACATATGCCCTGTGAAATCAAAATGAATTATTCTTCTCTATTAATACTACACAGTACTGTTGTTCAAAGATATTTATGAAATTGTTATATATTTTCAGAACTTGATATATATGAAGCACTGCAACAGCCAAGTGTTTAGTAATATGTTCTAAATTTTCCTCTAAGCCATGTTTCTAGCAAACCATAGGTAAATATGAAAAGCAGAAGATAACATGAAATTAGAAAATTGCTTCATTAAGACTAATTCTGTGCCACAGTTCCTTACTTTCCAATAAAGAGCAGCTACAAAGCACAGAATAACAACTCCGAAAATTAAAGTTTAGCAAAGGCTGTTTTTTAATTGAACTTATTGGATGACAGGTTCAATTCTGAAAATTTCGTAGAACCAAAAATTAGGAATATTGTCAGGAAAAGTCATTTAGTTTACCTTATTAGGCAGGAATACATCTATACCAGTATTTTCCAAAGTTCCACAAAATGATAACAGATGTTACATGAGAAAAAAGATTAGTCAAATAAGCTTGAAAAAGACTGGATTTCTTTTTTTTTAATAATCCCTCCTTTCTAGGTTTTGGGAGCCACTCTGTCTCCTTGACCCATCAGCCCCTACAAAGATAAAGCCCTACTGTAACTAGCCATAGGGTTTAGTACTATGTTTGTTGGTGCTCCTAAATCTGTCCAAACCTTTATAATTAAACTCTTCTTAAAATATCTAATTAAGTGTCTCAACTATTTCCTGCCAGGTTCCTGACTGATAGACACATCTCAACCATTTCCTCACCTGGTGTATAGAACAACACCACTTTTTGAGTAAAAAATATGGTAGGCCACGAAAGTGAGGCCATTCACATTGTCTACGTCATTTAAAGTCTAAAAAAGATCAAGGATTCAGCCTTGCTGGAAGACAAGCAAGCACCCTGATGACAGCTGTCAATGGGTGATCCTCATCAATGGGGACAAAAGGAAATCCTAATAGCTGTTCAGTCTAAGCAACGCATGCCACTCATTGGAATGGAGACTAGATGATGTGCAGAAGTAACACAAGTCTGGGCATCTCCCAAGAAATAGTCACAGAGATGTCTGGCATGGACAGAGCTTGGTGATCTCTTGAGGCTAACATCATACCAGTCCACATAGCTCCTCTAATCTTCTCTTTCCCATTGCATGGAGTCCTACCCAATCTACGGACAAGAAAATAATATATTTGCCCAAATGTTTTTTGTTTTCCACTATGGATTTTTGAACTTAAAATGAAGAATTGCTTCTTGGAGTCTTATTTTCATTATTCCAGGACTGATGGGAAGTCTCCCAAAATATAGGAGGAGAACTGTAATAAAACATGAAGTGGAAGGAAACCTATCAGTATATCCCCCAGTGCATTTTCTTGCCACATAAATTTTGAAAGGTTCTAGTTCAAAATGATGGAGCCTATACATATGTTTACTTCTCCTCTCCTCCCCAAAGTCCTCTTGAAATAACACTATAAATCTATAAATGGAATAAATTTATAAAGGCACTGAATGTATAATGACAGGTAAAGATTTTAACAGATACCTGAAAAACCAAAGGCATTAAAACTAAATCAACAAAGAAATAATAATTGAGGAGGCCAGAACTTAGATTATGCATAGGAGAAAATTGGAATAGAGATAGAAACTCTTTTCATAACAAATCAAAAGCTCTTCCTGAATTTATAGGTAGAGAAACCAAGAGTAAGAGAAGAAAAGCTACCAGAAAGAATAGCAAAGTGGCTATTGCAGGAATATGCTTCAGGCAGGCCTGAAGCCTAAAACCTGCCAATGGGGGTGGCAAGCCTAGAATTTACCTTTAATCTCTCCATTCCTACAATAGCACTGAGGGATGCTTTGGGAGTGCTAACAATTACAATATTTTCAAATGCTGAGCAGAGAGGCACATAGCACAAATCTCTAGAGAAAGCAGTCATAAGGGACCAACTATATATAAAACAAGTATAAGGTTGTCAAGACGAGTGTCCTGAAGAGTCATCACCCAGACTAAGTAGTAGTATTAGTAGGCAGCCAATTTCATGGGCATTTGAGAGTGAGAGGGTCTTACTCATCCAGCTGAAGTGCTGCTGTGTACAGCCAATTTGTGAGCAGTAGCTTTGCCCTTTACATGCTTAAGGAAACTTGTATAGTCTGTCCTATGTTTAAACAGTGTTCTGCCAATCACATAACCATCCTATTTTGACTAATTGCAGACTGGTGTCAAGAGAAGGATTCACACACACATACACATGCATACCACCCCCCAAAACAACCACATGAGACAGATCAGATTCTCAGGCCATATAGTATAGTGGTTATAAGTATAGTCTCTAGTCCATAACTGCCTTTAGTTTTCTTCAAAATGAGGATGATACTTTAACTCTCAATACATTTAAGCTTTATCTGAGACTGCAATGAGTTAATACACACAAAATTTCCTGTACCCGTCACATAGAAAACATTATCTATGTGATTTATGATTAAAAAAATCATTTTATTACAGCTACTTGAAGGCTTATAGATTTTTCTATAAAAGGCCAGAGAGTAAATATTTTAGGTTTTGTAGGCCAAATATGATCCTTGTTGCATAGTATTGTGTGTGTGTGTATGCGTGTATTTACAAGTCTAAATATGTAAAAACCATGCTTAACTCACAGGCCATACAAAAGCAGCCTGCAGGCAAAATTTGGCCTACGGTCTGCAATTTGCCAACCCCTGTTTTAAAACATCATTTCACTTTCTATTGTAGGGATAAACATCCAACCATTTTCATTAAGAAGTGGCAATCTCACACTGAGACTCTAAATCACCTATTAAGAACATGTATGAAAAGATAAAGGAAAATTATTGCCCAAGATTTGTAGACTTAGAGAAAACAAGTACATTGTCAGTACCCTCCTTATCTCACTTGGGCCTGTCCAAGAGAATCATCTCTTCTAAATAAAATTATGCCCATGAGAATAAATTGCTTATCCTCTTTAGATGAATTATTTTGACAACATTACAATTCAGTACTCTTCGGAGACATGTATCATCCTGGAAATGAACTTACAGATGTCAATTTCTCAGACATATCTATCTAAACATTTTTCTATTTAGACTGAATAGGAGGGGTTATCAAATGGATAATAGTTAGCAGAGATAAAACATATTACACAAGGCAGTTAAAAATGAGTTATAGTTAATAAAACATCAGGAATTCTAGCATCAGGAATATAGAAAAGGAAGGAGTAGGGGGAACAGTTATATGCTGAAAACTGGTACAAAAGAACATAGCAAGTTGCCCCAGAAGACTGAAAATAAGGCCAGCAGTCTTTCGTGGACGTGACATATGAATGAACCTGGACATATCCATGCAGGACCTCACAAGGCCCTGAAATGGCAGCATCTCTCCTAAACAAGTTCTGATGCTAACTGGACATGCAAAACAAGAGATTATAATTTTACAAGGTCAACCTGAAAGCATTTAATTTCTTGGGAATCTCTTTGGTGCTGAAGCATTTAAAATAAACCACAAGGGATGGTACGGGGAGGGAGGAAGGAGGAGGGTTCAGGATGGGAAACACGTGTATACCTGTGGCGGATTCATGTTGATATATGGCAAAACCAATACAATATTGTAAAGTTAAAAAATAAAATAAACCACAAAATCTTAAGAACAAATTTCTGATCGTGGCCAAAAACAGAAAGCTCAATGCCTGGTCAACCTCATCAAGATTTTGGCAAAACTATATTCTACATTTGTGTATCTTTTTGAGCTAAATTTACTAAGTCTCAAGCATAAGGTAATTGGAGCTTTATATTGGGAGAATCATTCAATTAATACAAATTAACAATTTGGGAGTATAGGCATACTATGCATTGATATATGATATATACGTAAATACACACAAATAATATATTCCTTTTATATATTCATATTCTGTATATAAAAGAACAGATATTTGAATTGAAATTTCCTGTTGCTAAAAAATGATGACCTCTCTGCTTTAATCTTATGTGAAGATGAAAACTATTAGAAATGGGCCAAACATTTCTGCAATTATTAGTAAAGGAATTACAGAATATTTAAATAAAATTTTAAACATAATATTAAATATGTTGTAATGCAATGTGCTCTTGTCTATTTCAGTTGAGTCTTGTGGAACTAGGGAGTGTTACTTGCATAAATTGTTCCACTTGAAACTCTCGGGTTTGAAAACATTCTGATGATTCTTGGCATTTACTGAGATGTACTATCTGACATTCTCTAACTGAAATCTTAGACTGATACAATAACATTGAGCTAATAATTATTTGTATATATCATTTGTAACTCAAAAGCAAAACTATCTGACACAAAAGATGTGTACTGACTGAAGTTTCCATAGAAATAAAAAGTTAAAAGTTACTTTTAGGCAAAATCTCAAAGACATCCTTTATTGTGGGTGTCTTCTGTTTACAATTCCACTTAAATTAGATGTCATCTGCCTTTGTTGTTGTTCAGTTGCTCAGTTGTGTCTGACTTTGTGACCCCATGGACTGTAGCACACCAGGCTCTTCTGTCCTCCACTGTTGCCTGGAGTTTGCTCAAATTCATGTCCATTAGGTCAGTGATGCTATCTAACCCTCTCATCCTCTGCCACCTCCTTATCCTTTTACCTTCAATCTTTCCCAGCATTAGGATCTGCCTATATCTTCTTTACATCATGAGAAACGCTGGGCTGGAAGAAGCACAAGCTGGAATCAAGATTGCCAGGAGAAATACCAATAACCTCAGGTATGCAGGTGACACCGCCCTTATGGCAGAAAGTGAAGAGGGACTAAAAAGCCTCTTGATGAAAGTGAAAGAGGAGAGTGAAAAAGTTGGCTTAAAGCTCAACATTCAGGAAACAAAGATCATGGCATCCAGTCCCATCACTTCATGGGAAATAGATGGGGAAACAGTGGAAACAGTGTCAAACTTTATTTTTCTGGGCTCCAAAATCACTGCAGTTGGTGACTGCAGCCATGAAATTAAAAGACGCTTACTCCTTGGAAGAAAAGTTATGACCAACCTAGACAGCCTATTGAAAAGCAGAGACATGACTTTGCCAACAAAGGTCCGTCTAGTCAAGGCTATGGTTTTTCCAGTAGTCGTGTATGGATGTGAGAGTTGGACTGTGAAGAAAGCTGAGCACCGAAGAATTGATGCTTTTGAACTGTGGTGTTGGAGAAGACTCTTGAGAGTCCCTTGGACTGCAAGGAGATCCAACCAGTCCATCCTAAAGGAGATCAGCCCTGGGATTTCTTTGGAAAGAATGATGCTAAAGCTGAAACTCCAGTACTTTGGCCACCTGATGTGAAGAGTTGACACATTGGAAAAGACTCTGATGCTGGGAGGGATTGGGGACAGGAGGAGAAGGGGACGACAGAGGATGAGATGGGTGGATGGCATCACCGATTTGATGGACGTGAGTTTGAGTGAACTCCGGGAGTTGGTGATGGACAGGGAGGCCTGGCGTGCTGCAATTCATGGGGTCGCAAAGAGTCGGACACGACTGAGCGACTTAACTGAACTGAACTGATACCTTCTTTATAATTTCTTAGGAGAAAAGGTAGAATATTTTTTACTTCTCATAGAGTCCGTCCTCTAAAATGCTAACGAGGGGAATGGTTTAGGGTAATACATTCTAAGGTACTTGAGGAAGGGAATAAAAATAGAATAAGAAAGGACTTATAAAAATAAGACAAAATGTTGCTTGGTATGACAATATGCTACATCAAAACTGCTAGAAAAAGAAGAAATTATATTTTTAAAATCTCATATTAGGGCTTATATAGAAACTTTGTTTAAAAATATCATAAAATTATCTTATCTTTAAAAAGAAAAAATATATATATTTTCTGCTCTGTACCTCAGGTGGCTTCATTGACATGCTGTATCCCCAACTCTTATACAAAATACTAAAATTTCTATGTTGAGCCCCTGATTTGATCTTTATTGTTATTTCTGAACAAAAACAACTAAAGTCTTGTGGAGAGTGTGGCACATTAAAAGTAGATATGGTGATAGAGTCAATAGTCTCAGGATGAGCCTGAAACATCCCACTGAAGTTAGAAAACAAGGACTCTTATTTTTGTTTTTGTGCCTTCCTGTACCATTTACATGATTATTACTGTGCCTGCATACCGTGCAAGTGTATAGATATAAATAAGTAAATAAAACATAGTGAAAGAAAGTGTTAATTGCTCAGTTGTGTCTGACTGTTTGTGACCCCATGGACTGTAGCCTGCCAGGCTCCTCTGTCCATGGGATTTTCCAGGTAAGAATACTGGAGTAGATAGACATTCCCTTCTCCAGGGTATCTCCTGACCAGGAATCAAAGCCAGGTATCCTGCACTGCAGGCAGATTCTTTACTGTCTGAGCTAATGTAGATACTATTATATAAGTCAAGTCCACATTATAAAATAATAGGGTGAAAACACTGCTACCTTTATATACCATGCCTTCTCACAGAATGGCAGTATGAAATTTATTTAACAGAAAACACCATGGAAAATGTTATCAATGGCTAACATAAGGATTGAAAATTTCTCCTTCCCCAAATGACTATTATCCACTTATCTAATGGTCTTTGGCTTATTCCTGATGATCAAAAAATATGGTGGGTGGGCTACATGGGCTTCATCAGTATGTCCTCCTTCTATATTCTTTTCAGGTCTATAAGTTTCCTGCTACTCTGGTACCCATGGATAGTTCTGCAGTTTCTGGTATATCCTCAACTATCATATTGCCTCCTTTAAACGTTCACATACAGAATACTCATAATTTTGCCCACTAGGAAAGTGAAAGAATCTTGGAGTTGTCATTTATACTGGTAGGCTGGTAGAGAAATTCACTGTTTTTTGTTTAAGTTGTGATTTGTAGCATTTGCTTCTTGCTATGATGTAAATATCAATAACCTCAGATATGCAGATGACACCACTCTTATGGCAGAAAGTGAAGAAGAACTAAAGAGCCTCTTGATGAAGGTGAAAGAGGAGAGTGAAAAAGTTGGCTTAAAGCTCAACATTCAGAAAATGAAGATCATGGCATCCGGTCCCATCACTTCATGGGAAATAGATGGGGAAACAGTGGAAACAGTGGCAGACTTTATTTTGGGGGGCTCCAAAATCACTGCAGATGGTGATGGCAGCCATGAAAAGACGCTTACTCTTTGGAAGGAAAATTATGACCAACCTAGACATTATATTAAAAAGCAGAGACATTACTTTGTCAACAAAGGTCCATCTAGCCAAGGCTATGGTTTTTCTAGTAGTTATGTGTAGATGTGAGAGTTGGACTATAAAGAAAGCTGAGCACCAAAGAATTGATGCTTTTGAACTGTGGTGTTGGAGAAGACTCTTGAGAGTCCCTGGGACTGCAAGGAGATCCAACCAGTCCATCCTAAAGGAGATCAGTCCTGGGTGTTCATTGGAAGGACTGATGCTTAAGCTGAAACTCCAGTACTTTGGCCACCTCATGGGAAGAGTTGACTCATTGGAAAAGACCCTGATGCTTGGAAAGATTGAGGGCAGGAAAAGAAGGGGATGACAGAGTATGAGATGGTTGGATGTCATCACCGACTCGATGGACATGGGTTTGAGTGGACTCCAGGAGTTGGTGATGGACAGGGAGGCCTGGCATGCTGCAGTTCATGGGGTCACAAAGAGTAGGACATGACTGAGCGACTGAACTGAACTGATGATGTAAATACTTCCATCATGGCTAATTTCAAGCTACCAACAGTTTAACAACTGTCTCACAAAATTCCTAAGTAACTGACAAGTGTATTTCATAAATGTGAAGAATCACCAACACACCACTGGCACTGCTTTCTTTAATTTTCCTTATCTCAGCCTTTTTCAGTGGCTTTTTACATGCAAAAAAAGTTACATCTGGCTGTCTTGGCAAATATTGCTGTTGTTTAGTTGCTAAGTTGTGTCTGACTCTGTGTGACACCATGGACTGCAGCATCTCAGACTTCCCTGTCCTTTACCATCTCCTGGAGTTTGCTCAAATTTATGGGAAACACTACTCCCCATAAATTCACAGATCCCACTTTCTTTGCCCTAAATTTTTTCCTCAGTGTCCACACCCAGTGTTGGCAGCAGAGGCTGACATTGTCAACCTAGTATTTCCTACTTGTTTATAAAACTTTTACACATTACATATGCAAGTATTGATTTTTAAAAAGAAAATGAAAGTAAAGGGAAGAGAAGGGAAAAGAGGAGAACAGAGTAAAGGAAGTATTGTTGTCCCCTGTCTTTTTCAAACTTATTACTTGCCTTGTGTCACAATCATTCTTGCACATGTACTATCACTTTCTGAAGTTAATTTATGTGTCTCCAAAGCCTAGCCCACAGTGAAACCTTCAATAAATATTGAAAAAATGGAATGAATGATAATTCACAAACAAAAATGAATCTTGTTTCAATACCAAAGCACAAAATAAGTAGCCAACATTCTGATTTCCAAATTTCACTTTGTTTGCCATCAGTTCTCCACCCAAGCTGGTATTGCCAGCCCAAAATCAAGATCCTCTTACAGTAGACCTATTGCCTTTGCATTTTCTTCCTAAAATGGGAAACACATACTGTACCTGCCTTACTCTATTTAAGGTAATAC
Organism: Bos indicus; assembly: GCF_029378745.1. Lineage (NCBI taxonomy): Eukaryota > Metazoa > Chordata > Mammalia > Artiodactyla > Bovidae > Bos > Bos indicus. The sequence goes on from NC_091762.1 coordinate 74,275,526, forward strand.
GTGCTTCACTGAGATAATCACTCTTTGCTGAAAATAGATCAACTCTGTTGTTTGGTGCTCAGTGTTACTTTTTTCCTTCCAGATAAAGAGGGATGCCCCCACAGACAAGTGCAGCACAATGTGACTATCAGAATAGGTGAGATTTTGGTTTTATTTCTTAGTCTTAATTGTCAAGGTACCATTAAGAGCTGTCTGCTGCTGATGAGATCAGTTAGTTCAGTAGATAGTTAATGCTGAGCTCTTTGAAATACCTTGCACATTTCACTCAGAACTTTTAAAATTTTTAAATAAAAATGAACCATCCCCTCACAATAGGAAGAAAAGACTAACGTAGCTTTTGTTGTTGTTATTGTTGTTCATTTGCTTCATGCAGCAAGTATGAATCTTAATCAGATAAATTAGTAAAACCACAGTCCATTATTGTTTGTAAATCATCTAATTTCTATTCTGAGAAGCAAGTCACACTGAGTTTGTGAGAAATTCAACTTCAGGTAATTCCAGACTTTCTCCCACCCCCAGGTTTGTATTGAGGTTCTAATGTCTTACTCCAGGTCTGGGCTTTAGAACACTGATCATAAGGTATCTGTTCACATTTGTTAACAGCTACATTCTGCTGCAGCCACACGATCCCATCAAGTCCACCAGTGTGTCATTTCCATGCCACGTGTAGAGCAGGGGCTCTTTAACAAAGCTGGGACCCTAAGCTTGGCATCTAACCCACCTGATTTATTGCCTGGAGATTTCCCCTGAAGCCCTGCTACAGCCTTGGGTACTTCCAGGGTGGACATAAGCATCCCCTCTGTTCAAGAATCAGCAGACTTGTTTCATCCCTGAGACCTGGAGAAAGCTCTTTTCCCTTTGGCAAACCTTCTGTCTCTCTTGGTTTCACATAGAGATACCAATTTCCTCTCTCTTCAAGTTTTATTATCCTCAGTGGGCAAACAGAAGCCAGGAAACCCTGCCAAAGACTTTTCATGTATCAAGGATACATGAAATGTGTTGTCTGCTTGAATGGAGGACAGAAAAGACAAAATTTCAAGGAGAAAAAAATGAACACCTCAACTTTCAATTAATAACTCAAAAAAAAAAAAAAAAAAAAGAATCCATGTTAGCAAAATATCTACCAATCATCTTCCTTCTGCTTGCTGCTAAGTCACTTCAGTCTTGTCCGACTCTGTGCGACCCCATAGACGGCAGCCCATCAGGCTCCCCCGTCCCTGGGATTCTCCAGGCAGGAACACTGGAGTGGGTTGCTATTTCCTTCTCCAATGCATGAAAGTGAAAAGTGAAAGGGAAATCGCTCAGTCATGTCCGACTCTTAGCAACCCCCTGGACTGCAGCCTACCAGGCTCCTCTGTCCATGGGATTTTCCAGGCAAGAGTACTGGAGTGGGGTGCCATCGCCTTCTCCGTCCTTCTGCTTAGGAATATCTATATTTAGGGATTTCAGAGAGGTTTCAACAGAGGTGACCTAGCTTTTCTACGCTCCATCCTTCTCCCTCAAAACACCAGCTGAGGTACGTTTCTGTCCTTTCTATCTTATTCTTTGCCCAATTAAAGAAACATTCTGCTATAAAGTAGGAAAATGCCTAAACAGTATAATGTAAGGGATGGGAGGAAGGTATATCCCTACTCAATGATACTTGTTTCTGTTCCTGATGACTTCAGCACTATCACAATGTCTCAGTTAACTCAAACAGGGGCTCTGTATAAACCTAGAGGAGTGGGATGGGGAGGGAGGTTCAAGAGGGAGGATGCATATGTACACCTATGGCTGATTCTTGTTGATGTTTGACAGAGAAACAACAAAATTCTCAATTTTCTCAAAATTTTCGAAAAAGGAATTATCCTTAAATTAAAAAATAATAAATTTTTAAAAATGCTTTGAATTAAGGCATAGCTACGGGGTACTTGAGGCTTTCCTGGTGCCTCAGTGATGAAGAATCCACCTGCCAATGCAGGATACATGAGAGATGTGGGTTCTATCACTGGGTGAGGAAGATCCCCTGGAGGAGGAGATGGCAACCCACTCCAGTATTCTTGTCTGGGAAATCCCACAGACAGAAGAGCCTGGTGGGCTACAGTCCATGAGATTGCAAAAGAGTGGACACAACTTAATGACTAAACAACAGCTACACCAGGGTACTTAAAAATAACCCAAGGATTCAACTATTCATTCAACGAATATTTACTGATGATTTATATATGTCAGACACTCTGCTGGCACAAGATATACTACAATAAATAAGCAAGCACGGTTCCCTTTGCATGGAGTCTACAGTCTACTCATGAAGAAAGACATGGTAAAACATTTCTAAAATAATTATGTGATTACAATCATAAGGGGTATGAAAGGAAAATGGAGAAAGCTGTGAGACTGTACAATAGGGGGCTTTTGTAATAGGGACTCTCTGATGAAGCAGCTTTTAGACCAGAACTTAAAAAGTAAATGAGAAGAGGAGGGTTTTAAAGCATTGCACACAGCAAGTCTGGAGGCTTGAAATAAATAGAATGTCATTTAGAATTTTAAAAAATAAAAACCTCTAGTAGTTGAATCCTAAGGGTGAGAGAGCATGCCTCAAATTGAGACCAGAAGTTGAACAAGGGCTAGGAGTAGTCAAGAGTCAGACACAACTGAGCGACTGAACTGAACTGAACTGAGAAGTCAGGGCTGTGTAAACCATAAGAAAGACCTTGGTGTTTATCCAAAAAGGCACTGAAGTGTGTTTTAAGTAGAGCAATGAATGATCAGGTTTGTTTAAGAATTCCAGCTGCTGTGCAGAAAATGAATTGGAGAGAGGCAAAGACTGAATATGTAAAACATTATGCCATTATCAGCTATTAGCATCCTAGTCTCTCAAATTCTTTCTAAGTAGCTGTTGATACACAAGTATGACAATTAAGGCCCTCAGACTGAGAGTCCTCACAATTCCATATCCTCACTGAACTGCTCCTCTCTATGTATATCTCTCTTCTTTTTCTCACATCCCTTTTCTTATAATAATGTCTGGAAAAACATAAATACAGTATACTAACGCATATATATGGAATTTAGAAAGATGGTAACAATAACCTGGTGTACGAGACAGCAAAAGAGACACTGATGTATAGAACAGTCTTATGGACTCTGTGGGAGAGGGAGAGGGTGGGAAGATTTGGTAGAATGGCATTGAAACATGTAAAATATCATGTAAGAAACGAGTTGCCAGTCCAGGTTCGATGCACGATACTGGATGCTTGGGGCTAGTGCACTGGGACGACCCAGAGGGATGGTATGGGGAGGGAGGAGGGAGGAGGGTTCAGGATGGGGAACACATGTATACCTGTGGTGGATTCATTTTGATATTTGGCAAAACTAATACAATTATGTAAAGTTTAAAAATAAAATAAAATTAGAAAAAAAAATAAAAATAATGTCTCTTCTTGGCATAACAGGTCCATTGCCAGGACCCCTGTCTTAATCAGGGAGGTCCACAAACCCTTGCCAATTAAGCCTCGTCTCACTTTTACCACTGGTGCCCTATGACCATGGACTGGAGTCCTGCCCCTGAACTCTAGTCTAGGACATAATGCTTTGTTATTTGCCAAGAGTTCAGCTGATAATGCCTCTTCTAAGACTTCATGTAACTATGCTTCATGTTTTGAGACACTCCCTACACTCTACTAACACCTCCTGCTGCTGCTGCTAAGTCGCTTCAGTCATGTCCGACCCCATAGACAGCAACCCACCAGGCTCCCCCGTCCCTGGGATTCTCCAGGCAAGAACACTGGAGTGGGTTGCCATTTACTTCTCCAATGCATGAAAGTGAAAAGTGAAAGTGAAGACGTTCAGTTCAAGGTAATATCGTTTCTCGCCTCAGTTATCCAAACTGTCTACTGACGCATCTTCCTTTATCAAGTCTTACTTCCCTCCAATGCTTTGACTCACACTGACACAAAAATCTCTAAACCAAAAATTTTGCTGTGTCAACCTGCTTCAATGGTTTCACATTTCTTATATACAAAATGCAAACTCCTCACATGACATACGGGGCTCTTTATAACAGGACCCCACTTACCTTTTCAGTCTTGTCTCACACTCTCCTTTACACTCGTGTTTCAGTCATCCTTAACTTATTTAAGAATTTAAGTAGTGTTTGTTGCTCAGTCATGTTTGACTCTTTGCAACCCCATGGACTGTAGCCTGCCAGACTCCTCTGTCCATGGAATTCTCCAGACAAGAAAACTGGAGTGGATTGCCATTTCCACTTCCAGAGGATCTTCCTGACCCAGGGCTCAAACCCAGGTCTCCTGCATTGCACACAGATTCTTTACAATCTGAGCCACCAAGAGTTTAAGTTGAGGCTGGACCTACTGGGGTACTCACCTCACTGGAGTACCATGAAATACTGGTTTGCTAACTTGGGTCTTTAACTCTTTGTTTATGTTGGTGTTGCTCCTATAAAGAGTGAGCTCCCACAAATGTAAATAAAAATATTCTCCTTGTTCCCCAGATACACTAAGTTAATAAGTATTTCTGCAAAACATATTTCTGCAAAATAACTAGAAGTCGGCAGTAAGTTGAATTTCCAAAACCAAATAATATGTGGCATAGTGCTGTTTATCTGGGATGAGTAGCTTATTTTATTATCTAAATTTTGCATTTTTAACACACCTCCCAAGAAACTCTGTGATTCAAAACACACACAAACTGAAGAGAGAGATGAAAATGGGGAACATTTCACTGAATAATTCCACAATATCGACTCTGCTTTGACCCTGCTGAAGTGAATTACTAAGTGAATGTGTTTTGCATATAATTTTTTGTAATAGAAAAATCAATTTCTCCCTGGCCCCAAGAAATAAATATTGAGTGAATAGTTTTTAAATATCCATTTTAAGGGGTGACAAAATGCTAGCCTGCCTAACAGGCCCTGATTCTCAGCACACTCTTGCAAGCCCCCTGTGCTTTTTCATGCCTATTTTCTCTCCCCAAAACAAACTTCGTTGCCTCATGCTATTGCCTATTCAGCTTAACTAATATTCCCTTTAAGGGCACCTGCATGACCCCCAGACTAAGGCAGATCCCTCTGAATACTCATCTATCTTCTTATACTTTGCTTAGGATTTCACTGTGTCCCCATTCTCCCAGACCTTAAGCAAGATGTTCTATCTTCATTTTGTTGACTTATATATCCCAAGGGCCTTCCTGGTGGCTCAAGTGGTAAAAAACAAAAATCCACCTGCAATACAGGAGTTGCAGGAGACTCGGGTTTGACTTAGGTTTGATCCCTGAGTAGGGAAGATCCCCTGGAGGAAGGCATGGCAATCCACTGCAGTATTTTTTCTGGAGAATTACACAGACAGAGGAGCCTGGTGGGCTATAGTTCATGAAGTCATAAAGAGTTGGACATGACTGATGTGACTGAGCATGCGTGCATGCATACTCCAAGGACTTAGACCAGTGCCCAGAAGTTCCTCAGTGATTATTGGATGAATAAATAAATACATGAATAAAAGATTACTCCATGTTAGACCTCCTGATTCTTTGGCTGAACTGCCCCTGTCATTTATCTGTATAACTTACAGTTACCAGCTTCTGCTTAAAGCTGTGTCTATGAACTGAATGAATGAAAATTTAGAATTAACTGTACCTGCACCCAGGCACATGGACATTTTCAACCATGAACACAGAACAAGTAAACGAGAAGACACTACACAGCATGAATTGTCTCTTGCATAATCTTATTTATGGCTAAACCTGCACACATTTCTGCCCAGTTTTCATAGGGAACCCCAACTCCAGGTGTTGGGAAAACAGTTGAAGTCCCAACCCTGTAACTTCCAAAGAACTATAGCTAATGTGGCTCCAATGAATTCAAAGCTACAGAGAATGGCAAGGCAAAACAATTGCCTAGGAAATTATTGATGAACTAAGAAATAAGCAGTTTTCTTCTAGCTGATGCAATCACTCCAAGGTTGCAGTAAGTGCTTACTATATTCCAGGGCATTGCGCTATCTTTTGCAAACATTATTTGATTTAAAAAAACATAAAAACCTTACAAGGTAGGTTGCACTCATGTTATACCCATTCTATATATGAGAAAACTGAGGCCCAGGGAAGTTAAATTGTTTAAGATCACCTAGTTAGGGAATGGGTGGGCTTCCCAGGTGGCACTAGTGGTTAAAAAAAAAAAAAAAAAAAAACAACCAAAAAAAAACCCTTCTGCCAATGCAGGAGACATAAGAGATGTGAGTTCGATCCCTTGGTCAGAAATATCTCCCAGAGGAGGGCATGGCAACCCACGCCAGTATTCTTGCCTGGAGAATCCCATGGACAGAAGAGCCTGGTGGGCTACAGTCCATGGGGTCGCAAAGAGTTGGACACGACTGAAGCAACTTAGCATGCACACAGAGCCAAAATTCCAAATGGATCTGACTCCAGTATTCAGACACCCTTAACAGAGCTTAGTCCTTCTACCTCCCACCCTCCAATTAACTGCAAGAGAAAATGCAAACTAGTTTCAAGAACCAAAACAAGTTAATGAAAAAAAAATTTAATCTTTCTGTTTATAATGTCATAATTCTTCCTTTTGGGTTCTTTTCAACCAGCTGTTGCATGCACTACTTTTGTGGTAAATAACATTTCTTTTAACAGAAAAGATTCCTCACTGTTTACATCTAAAATTAATTAAGAATGATTAGGAAGCATACAGGAAAAAATACCTAACCAAATTATTTTGAATGCACTCTATAAAGTACATGAAACAGAACCATTGAAAGATCTTGCCATTATTTCAAAAAGAAATACATTAAAATTGCTTATTATTAATCATCAGATCAGATCAGATCAGATAATAGGGTTTTTAATAAATTTGTAATACTATTAAGTGTAAACAACCCATTAATTGTGGAATATTTATGGAGAGAGAGGTTAGTGTATTGATTAAAGGGAAAAATATATTTAGAAAATGCTAAAAATAATACTATCAAAAAGAAGTATTACACTGGGGAGTGGGAGGGGGAGATAGTAACCCTGAAGATATTGAAGCAGGGCCACCCTTTCTCCTTGAGACCTTGGAGAAGGATGTGTGGGCCTGTGTGTATGTTTAGAGGGGACTGACTCAATGGACGTGAGTCTGAGTGAACTCCGGGAGTTGGTGATGGACAGGGAGGCCTGGACTGCTGTGATTCATGGGGTTGCAAAGAGTCAGACACGTCTGAGCAACTGAACTGAACTGAACTGAACTGAAGCAGGAAACACATTCTATGTTGACATAAACTGAGCCATTGGAAACAAAGCCTGTGAAGGTGACTATGATAAAGCTAAACATATGCCAGGGTCTGTACTAGGCTCTTTACATGGATCTTCACAGATTTTCAACAGAGAGAGTTCAAAATCAATGAAAGACACAGCTTTGGGAGATCAAAGATGCTTTCATTTGAATTAAAGATTTAAAAAAAAAAAACAATTGTTAAAAATCATTTAGACCTTGGCAAGCAATAAATAAGAAAATTTGTTTGAACTTACTATATTTCTAACGTTTCATTAGAAGTCGTGACAAGTTTTTTCAAAAGTATGTTCTGATATCAGAGGGTCATATAATCTATGAAGGAGTTAAATCTAACAAGTGAAGTTAAAATACAGTAACAGTTCAGAAAAAGGAAATTTATATGAGGTCAAATGAGGCAGGCAGCATTGGATCTGTGCCTTAAGAGAAGTACAGGAATTAGATAAATGAGGGCAGAAGAGAGAGACTGCTATAGACCAAAGGAATTACATGAGCAAAGCAACACAGAAGAAATTCAATGTGCCTTATTAAAGGCTATAAGGTTTGACTGGTTGGAACTAAGAACAGGTTCTGGGGAGAAATGAGAAAGAGTTAGACCTATAAATTGGAATGAGATTATGGCAAGCCTTAATTAATTAAAATATGAAGTACCTGAATTCTAATTGGTCTTTGCAGTTTCTTCATCACTCCATCCATCTCACTGAAATCTAAGTGAGTAACATCCAGACACCAACTGAGTAGCTTCCATCTATATTCATTGCTAATTCAATAGCCTCGTGTCCAATTGCTGTTCAGTAACTTCAACTAGGGGACTTCCCTGGTGGTCCAGTGGTTAAGAAGGTTGCCAATGCAGGGGATATGCTGCCACTGCAGGGAATATGATTTGATCCCTTGTCCAGAAACTAGGATCCCACGTGCCATGCACCACAACTACTGAAGCCCATGTGCCCTAAAACCCATGCTCTGTAAGAGAAGCCATCGCAGTGATAAGTCCAGGCACCACTGGAGAGAAGCCCACACTCATGGCAACTAGAGAAAGCCCATATGCCCCACCAGAAAGAACTAGTGCAGCCAAAAAAACAAAACAAAACTCCAACTAGGATTTGAAACAGGTTTAGAGGTCGTACCATATCCCTTATGTGGAATAAGAAGTTGATGCCCAAGGAAGGTTTCCCTTCCTAATACCAGCATCCTCTGCATGGTATCAAGCCTCTCAGTGCATTGCAGCAGCTTCCCTGGCCCTCAGTGCCTGCCTCCTGGAGGAAAGCATGGGTATCACTGTGCAGAGAGTCCAGACGTGTTAACACGAAACATGGGATTCATCAGCCTAAGATGCCACCTGGTAAGCACAGCTCACCCATAAATCCAGCCCACGCCTGTCATGATCTCCTCAGAGTCTCTGAAAATAGAATGTTCTACACAGCAAAGCAGTTTTCTTTCTCACATTTGGTGGGGAGTGGAAGGCACGTTTTCCAAAGACAGAATAATGTGAGTGTGAAAGCTGGACTCCTGTATAACTCAGCACCCTTTCTGCCATCGTAGCAAGCCACCTCTGTCAAATGTGCTGAGTCTCATGTCAACAGTAGTAACTATGTGGGAAAAGGTGCTCCTTGTAGCCACTGCAGGCTGTCGTAGTGAAAAATACTGAAAACGCGAGCACTGTTACATGGTGAACTTGTCACTCTAAGTAGGATAATGCCTAATGTGGTAAAGAAAATGACGCAAACACCTGACAGTAAATCTCTTTTATGATATTTTCCTAGAAATTGAAGAAACACCTACATAATCCCTAACCTTAGGAAGGAATATGAAAAGAAATATAGTCCTTAGTGACATGGACTTCATGCTGGATGGGATGTTCAAGATCATTAATAACAGCTCTTTTGCCAGTGGAAGAAATTGAGACCTAGAAAAGGAAAAAGATTTGACCCAAATCCATATCACTTTTATAGGCAGAGCACAACTATTTGGCTAAATGTCTTGCTTTTTCTAATGATGCCATGCTAGTAACAAACATTTGCAGTCCATAACAATAGGGCATGTATTATTATAGTTGATTTTTACTGCAACTTTGTGAGGTTTATTATCGTCCCCTTCACACAGATCCAAAACCCAAGGCTCAGAAAAATCAATTGACATGTCAAACAGCTCATGGAAAAGGTAGGGCTCACACGTGCCTCTTCAGCCCAACATTCTGAGTCAGTTCGCAGTACCATGTTTTCCAGTGTCTTGCAGACAGAACTCAATAGAAACTGCTCCACTTCCCCAGTGTACCTATACAGGTGACTGTAGCTATTAAAAGGAGGCAGCTGTTCATCAACCACTTCATTCAGGAAGTGGTGCTCTGGTATGAGCACCTACTGCATACCAGAAAATTATCTAGGTCATGGTGATAGAGCAGTAAGAACCATAGATGCAGTCACTGGTCTCATGGAGACAGACAATAAACAAAAATATAACATATTTAAGTACAAGCAGAAATGAGTGCGAGAGATGGTTAGACAGCATCACTGACTCAATGGACACGAATCTGAGTAAACTCCAGGAGACAGTGAAGGACAGAGGAGCTTTAAGTGCTGCAGTCCATGGGGTCACGAAGAGTTGGACACAACTTAGTGACTGAACAACAACAAATATAGTTAGCTCAGATTATAGAGATGGTGAGGGACAGGGAAGCCTGGCGTGTTGTAGTCCCTAGAGTCACAAAGAGCTGGACAGGACTGCATGATGAACAACAGCAACAAGAGTTTAAAGAGTGTTGGGAATAGCAATTCCTACTCACAAGGGCTCTGTCTCAACCTGAGCAAATCAGCATGCATAGATCTTATATACAATGACTGTAAACAAAAGTAACAAACTCAAGTTCACTGATCTTTCAATTCAGTTCAGTTGCTCAATCATGTCTGACTCTTTGCAACCCCATGAATCACAGCACATCAGGCCTCCCTGTCCATCACCAACTCCCGGAGTCCACCCAAACCCATGTCCATTGTGTCAGTGATGCCATCCAACCATCTCATCCTCTGTCATCCCCTTCTTCTCCTGTCCTCAATCTTTTGCAGCATCAGGGTCTTTTCAAATGAGTCAGCTCTTTGCATCGGGTGGCCAAAGTATTGGAGTTTCAGCTTCAACATCAGTCCCTCCAATGAACACCCAGGACTGATCTCCTTTAGGATGGACTGGTTGGATCTCCTTGCAGTCCAAGGGACTCTCAAGAGTCTTCTCCAACACCACAGTTCAAAAGCATCAATTCTTTGGCGCTCAGCTTTCTTTATAGTCCAACTCTCATATCCATACATGACCACTGGAAAAACTATAGCCTTGACTAGATGGAACTTTGTTGAAAAAGTAATGTCTCTGCTTTTGAACATGCTATCTAGGTTGGTCATAACTTTCCTTCCAAGGAGCAAGCATCTTTTAATTTCATGGCTGCAATCACCATCTGCAGTGATTTTGGAGCCCAAAAAAATAAAGTCTGCCACTGTTTCTACTGTTTCCCCATCTATTTGTCATGAAGTGATGGATCAGATGGATGATCTTAGTTTTCTGAATGTTGAGCTTTAAGCCAACTTTTTCAATCTCCTCTTTCACTTTCATCAAGAGGCTCTTTAGTTCCTCTTCACTTTCTGCCATAAGGGTGGTGTCATCTGCGTATCTAAGGTATTGATATTTCTCCCACAATCTTGATTCCAGCTTGTGCTTCCTCCAGCCCAGCGTTTCTCATGAGATACTCTGCATATAAGTTAAATAAGCAGGGTGACAATATATAGCCTTGACATACTCCTTTTCCTATTTGGAACCAGTCTGTTGCTCCATGTCCAGTTCTAACTGTTGCTTCCTGACCTGCATACAAATTTCTCAAGAGGCAGGTCAGGTGGTCTGGTATTCCCATCTCTTTCAGAATTTTCCAGTTTATTGTGATCCACACACTCAAAGGCTTTGGCATAGTCAATAAAGCAGAAATAGTTCTTCTGTAACTCTCTTGCTTTTTCAATGATCCAGCAGATGTTGCCAATTTGATCTCTGGTTCCTCTGCCTTTTCTAAAGCCAGTTTGAACATCTGGAAGTTCACGGTTCACATATTGCTAAAACCTGGCTTGGAGAATTTTGAGCATTACTTTTCTAGCATGTGAGATAAGTGCAATTGTGTGTAGTTTGAGCATTCTTTGGCATTACATTTCTTTGGGATTAGATGAAAACTGACCTTTTCCAGTCATGTGGCCACTGCTGAGTTTTCTAAATTTGCTGACTTATTGAGTGCAACACTTACACAGCATCATCTTTTACAATTTGAAATAGCTCAACTGGAATTCCATCACCTCCACTAGCTTTGTTCGTAGTGATGCTTCCTAAGGCCCACATGACTTCACATTCCAGGATGTCCGACTCTAGGTGAGTGGGAGTGATCACACCTTCATGATTATCTGGGTCATGAAGATCTTTTTTGTATAGTTCTTCTGTGTATTCTTGCCACTTCTTCTTAATATCTTCTGCTTCTTTTAGGTCCATACCATTTCTGTCCTTTATTGTGCCCATCTTTGCATGAAATGTTCCCTTGGTATCTCTAAATTTCTTGAAGAGATCTCATCTTTCCCATTCTATTGTTTTCCTCTATTTCTTTGCATTGATCACTGAGGAAGGCTTTCTTATCTCTCCTTGTTATTCTTTGTAACTCTGCATTCAAATGGGTGTATCTTTCCTTTTCTCCTTTGCTTTTTGCTTGTCTTCCTTTCACAGCTATTTGTAAGGCTTCCTCAGACAGCCATTTTGCTGTTTTGCATTTCTTTTTCTTGGGGATGGTCTTGCTCCCTGTTTCCTGTACAGTGTCACGAACCTCCGTCCATAGTTCATCAGGCACTCTATCAGATTTAGTCCATTAAATCTATTTCTCACCTCCACTGTATAGTCATAAGGGATTTGATTTTAGGTCATACCTGAATGGTCTAGTGGTTTTCCCTACTTTCTTCAATTTAAATCTGAATCTGACATTAATCTTTAGGGATCCACAAACTACAGTCAGTGTTTCCAATAGATAAATAAATGGACAAACAAACAGTGATAGCATAAGTTGAATATATTTTAAGAGAAAACTCTAGAAGTTACTTTTAACTTTTAAGATAGATTCTGTCAACTTTGCAAAAGCACAGACTATCTAGACTTCATAAAAATTCCTGAGTAACAGATATCCATGTCATAAAAAATGGAACCACAGTCATTATTTAATAAATGCAATTTGCATAGAATCATTCCAAAAATTAGGGATTCTACAAAGTAGTCCTTGCCTACAATAAGGTTGTAATTCACCAACTGTCCTAGATCAAAATAGAAAGAATTCCTGCCCTGGTATCTCTTGCTGATAACTCTACCCTTTCACAGTCAGGCAGACTACTCTGAAAAGAACCTAGGTATGCTCTTTCAAGAAATATCAATAACCTCAGATATGCAGATGACACCACCCTAATGGCAGAAAGTGAAGAGAAACCAGAGACTCTTGATGAAGGTGAAAGAGGAGAATGGTTTAAAAAAAAACTAGCTTAAAATTCAACATTCCAAAGCTAAGATCATGGCATTTGGCATCATTTCATGGCAAATAGATGGGGAAAAAAATGGAAACAGTGACAGACTTTAATTTCTTGGGCTCCGAAATCACTGTGGGCAGTGACTGCAGCCATAAAATTAAAAGACACTTGCTCCTTGGAATAAAAGCTATGACAAACCTAGATAGTATTAAAAAGCAGAGATATCACTTTGCCAACAAAGGTCCATCTAGTCAAAGCCATGGTTTTTCCAGGAGTCATGTATGGATGTGAGAGTTGGGCCATAAAGAAGGCTGAGTGCCAAAGAATTGATGCTTTCGAACTGTGGTGTTGGAGAAGACTCTTCAGAGTTCCTTGGACAGAAAGGAGATCAAATCAGTCAATCCTAAAGGAAATAAACCCTGAATATTCATTAGAAGAACTGATGCTAAAGCTGAAACTCCAATACTCTGGCCACGTGATGAGAAGAGCCAACTCATTGTAAAAAACCCTGATGTTGGGAAAGACTGAGGGCAGGAGGAGAAGGGGACAACAGAGCATAAGATGGTTGAATGGCATCACTGACTCAATGGACATGAGTTTGAGCAAACTCCAGGAGACAGTGAAGGACAGGGAGGCCTGGTGTGCTGCAGTGCATAGGGTCACAAAGAGTCAGATGCTACTGAGTGACTGAACAACAATTGCTCTTATTGCAGCTGGCAATGCAGGCCCCAGGCAAACCTGAATAATCAATAAAATAGATATCCTTTACCATCTAGAGCTGTCCTTATTCATATGAGTACTTATTGTTCCTATACCAATATTTCCTTAGGAGCCAAAGTACATTGTGTGGTATTGATATCTACCACCTGCAATCATTTTAAGGCTAATCGCTCCATCCTCAAGACATTGCTGAGAGAAAAATACAATTATTAACCACCACAGTAGGTGCTTTATACACATTGCATGTTATTTGCTCCTCAAAACAACCTGACAGAGTATACATGCCATTTTCATTTTGCAGATGGAGAAATTGATTTTTATGGAGATTAGGTATCATGTATGTGGTCACATGTATAGTCTTTTTCTCTTTCCAATGTAACATGCTAAATGATCATCTAGTTAATCTACTAAATAAATGGGTAAGATCTACATTTTTTGTAATATTTCAATATATTTAATATAGTAACAGAATGTATGTATAAGCATTACTAAGAATTTCATCATTTACAGATTCCTCACACATTCAAAATCACAGTGACATGTCAACAAGGGAAAGAAAATATGAGTCCTTACCGTTCTTAGCAAATAAATGTAGGTTCCTGTGCAGATGTATATTCTTTAAAAGCTTAGAGTTTATATTTTTAACTTTCATTAACATGAATTCTAAAGGAAATAGCAGTTTGTGTATTTGGGATTCTTTTCCTGACAGTGTTGTTAGATTTATCCTTCCCCTTAAATTAGAAGTGGGCTTCCCTGGTGGCTCAGAGAGTAAAGCATCTGCCTGCAATGTGGGAGACCTGGGTTCAAACCCTGGGTGGGGAAGATTCCCTTGGAGAAGGAAATGGCAACCCACTCCAGTATTCTTGCCTGGAAAACCCCATGGATGGAGAAGCCTGGTGGGCTACAGTCCATGGAGTCGCAAAGACTCGGACACGATGGAGCAACTTCACTTTCACTTTTAAATTAGAAGCTAGGTTAAGATAGATATATTTTTGGTTAAATGGTGAAAAAGTAAAGTTAGTATGTAGAATACAAAATAGGTTAGAGATAACTAAAATCTAGTCAAGATGATCTGACTAGGGAAATGTGCTGATTTCTAGTATTGTCAAGTTTTCTCTCCCTAAATAGGTTGATAATAGCTCAGCTAATGTAATTTTAGATATTATTTAATCCTCACAACAAGATGAGAAATGTGATCCTCATTTTACAAATGAGGAAACTTGGGCTCAGAGAAGTAAAATAAATGCCCAGGTGACAGAGTCATCGTTTGGGCTTTGGTATATCTTTCCCCAAGGTTTGTGCTCTTAAACACTCTAATGTATTTTATGTAACTCACTACCATAGCCCAGGCTTCCCTGTTGGCTCATCTGGTAAAGAATCTGCCTGCAATGTGGGAGACCTGGGTTCGATCCCTGGGTTGGGAAGATCCCCTGGAGAAGGGAACAGTTACCCACTCCAGTATTTCAGCCTGGAGAATTCCACAGACAGTCCATGGGGTCACAAGAGTCAGACAACACTGAGTGACTTTCATTCACACCACACCCCAAGCCTTACACAAGATCTGACGTTATACATCTCCAAGCAGTGCCCAGGAGATCTCTAAAGCTAGACACATATCCGTGTCTGTTACAAATTAACAATAACATTGGAATTCAACAAAGGGCACTTTCAGAAGAGATACATACGCCATCACTCTGACAATCCAAAAACATTTTTAAGTGTTAAGTGCATTTTGCCAATCATAAAATGAAGATGAATCATATTCTTGACTTCATATTAAAAGTAAGTATCCTTTTTTGCATGATTTTTTCTAAAATTATTAATAATATGCTGATGATTCACAACCCCTTGTAATATCACCTTTGGCCTACCATTTATCATCACTGTATTATGATAAAAACTGTCTCTGAGTTAAAGCATGTTCATCTGGAGGAATGTTATTATGGTCTGCAAAAATAGCATTCAGTTATTTTTTAAGAATTATTTTCTCCATCTGTTCAAATCTACTCTATATTTGTTATCCTGAAACAGGTTAACATTACCTTACCAGAATTCCTGGCTTTAAGGGACTTAGTCCCTTCCTTGATCCTTTATTAAATGACCTGGATCTGTTTTACTTCTTTAACAAGTTTTGCCTGGCTGTTGTTTTAGTCACGCAGAAAATGATAACCCAAGAGTTTTAAAAATACTATACAGATTGCACACGGGGAGGCTGGCAGTCTTTCCCGCAGTGTTCATTCTCGGCAGCACAAATCGTCACCACAATAGAGAGCCTAAAACAAAAGCCAAATGCCGCATAAGGAGTACTTTTGCTACTAAAAAATTCCAACATTGGGGAGCATACTTTCCTCTGGATGCACACGCATAATTTCCATTATTGTTAATGGGAGCTATACATGCATAACACCCATTACCGCTAATGGGAGCTAAGTGCACACACAGGGGTAGAATACAGTGAAATCTGTCTTAGAAAATCACCCAAGAGACTAGCAAAAATCAGTTGCCTGGTAGAGAATGGTTTTAAATTAAAAGCAGAACAGAACTGAACTTGAAACCACCGGGGAACTATTTAAACTTCAGGGAGCAGTGGGAATTGGCTTCTTTCTTTCTTGCTCTATTCTGAAATCTTGTTTTCCTCATCCATGTTCTTGATGAGAGCCAATGACCTTGTGATCTCCTAAAGAGATGATCTGGAAATGAATTTTACACCTCCACTGATTCAAATAGTCAGCTTGGGGATCCTTTGGTGAGGGAAGGAATACAACCTCTGGATGATTACATCACAGCATATGTAAGATATGTCACATGGTATCTTTAATAACAGTTAATGAACCAGGAATGAAAACAGTACAGCAATGTTATTATGGCAATTTATATCAATCATTCACTAAACATCAAAAACATCTGTTCTATTATAATGTTATTGTAAAAGTCAATGAAAGATAAACCAGAAAGTGATTTCCATCTAGCCAGTGGCCTCTAGATTTTCCCTGGGCATCTCAGGGCTTTGGAAACACAGACTATTCCTAAAATATCTTAAAATCATAGAATTTTGTCCTAATTCAGTTTCTTCATTTTGCAGACAAGGAAACTACAGAGAAATCAAGTGTTTTTTCCCCAAAGTCACAGAGTACCAAAGGCAGATCTTGGACCCAGAATCCAGAATTTTCCTGACTCCAGATCCAGTGGTTCTAATCTTCAAAAGCCCAAAACTCTGAAAGACTTTCCTTTTTGGCTTTGATTGGTCTCTGAGGACCAAATGCACAGATGGGTGGTTGAATTTCAGACTCCAAAAGGGACAAATCTGGAGCTCTAGAGAAATGGGGACTTACTGTTCTGCATGTTACTCAAGTGACTGCATGCTCCAGTTATTTCCAAAAATAGTTTCAAATAAAATTTCAACAAGTACTTTAAAGAAACAGAAACAAAATATACAGGGGAAATGGAAAGTTCATTACCTCATGCTTAGAAATGAAGAATGGAAATGTTGTGCTTGGAATGATTTTTCTGTTTAGTATCCCATTTCCTAGGAAATCTTTCTAAGACTGATTACAGAACACAAGCCATAAAGTTATTCTTGGTCACCTGTGTCACACATATGTGACATTAGTTTGGTTATGATTAGTACACAGATGTCCCTAGTCAGCCTTGTTTTGACCTGGCTCTCCCAGAAATGGACAGGAGCAGACAGAAGACAACATTGGGAACTGTTTTGCAAGAACTGTCAGTTTACAAAAACCCATGTGAGTTCTTTCTTGCTCTTCTCCTGTGGAAGGTGTCTTAGCTGTCACCCTCTTTCCCTCAAAGGCAAAAAATATACCTACAGGAGAACAGCAGCTCAGTGAAACAGTCAGAAATGACTGACGTTCCATTCCAACCCAGATATTCTACATATACTGGGTTATGATTTTACAATAATGATAATCCTTTCTATATACTTATTTGGAATCGACGGCCCTGCTGATTCAAATCACCAAAGTGGGGCAGTTTGATGAAAGAAGTCTGCCCTCAGCTAGCTACTGTCAGTCTAGTTATAAATTTCAAGCCTAAGAATAAAAAGGATGGCAGGAGTGGGAGGGAGAGGAATGAAAAAAAAGAAAGACAATGAGAAATAAAGACTGGAATGACAAAAGAAGCAGCAGGAAAAAGAGGATACAGATGAAGGGAGTAGAAAAGATAGAGGAAAGCAGAGAACAGGGCACGATAATATTTTGGGTGCCACAGCATGAAACAGATATATTGGATTGCAAAGAATAAAGACTTTTGGAGCCTAAGTAGCTAGGTTTTACTCTCATTTTGGTTTATTCTATATGTGGTGTTGGACAAACTAAGTAAATCTGCTGTTCTCTCAGCCTCACATTCTGTCATAGAAGGATAAAATCTACCCATCTTATATCACAGGGATGTCGTATGATGAGTAATGCATTCAGTTCAGTTCAGTTCAGTCACTCAGTCTTTGCGAACCCATGGACTGCAGCACACCAAGCCTACCTGTTCATCACCAGCTCTCAGACCTTACTCAAACGCATGTCCATCGAGTCGGTGATGCCATCCAACCATCTCATCCTCGGTCATTCCCTTCTCCTCCCACCTTCAACCTTTCCCAGTATCAGGGTCTTTTCAAAGGAGTCATCTCTTCACATCAGGTGGCCAAAGTATTGGAGTTTCAGCTTCAACATCAGTCATTCCAATGAATACTGAGGACTGATTTCCTTTAGGATGGACTGATTTGGTCTCTTTGCAGTCCAAGGGACTCTCAAGAGTCTTCTCCAACACCACAGTTCAAAAGCATCAGTTCTTCAGCACTCAGCTTTCTTTATAGTCCAACTCTCACATCCATACATGACTACTGGAAAAATCACAGCCTTGACTAGACAGACCTTTCTTGGCAAAGTAATGTCTCTGCTTTTTAATATGCTGTCCAGGTTGGTCATAACTTTTCTTCCAAGGAGCAAGTGTCTTTTAATTTCATGGCTGCAGTCACAACCTGCAGTGATTTTGGAGCCCCAAAACATAGTCTGCCACTGTTTCCACTGTTTCCCCATCTATTTGCCATGATGTGATGGGACTGGGTGCCATAATCTTAGTTTTTTGAGTGTTGAGCTTTAAGCCAACTTTTTCACTCTCCTTTTTCACTTTCATCAAGAGGCTCTTTAGTTCCTCTTCACTTTCTGCCATAAGAGTGGTGTCATCTGAATATCTGAGGTGATTGATATTTCTCCTGGCATTCTTGATTCTAGCCTGTGCTTCCTCCAACCCAGCATTTCTCATGATGTATTCTGCATATAAGTTAAATAAGCAGGGTGACAATATGCAGCTTGTCATACTCCTTTTCCTATTTGGAACCAGTCTGTTGTTCCATGTCCAGTTCTAACTGTTGCTTCCTGACCTACATACAGATTTCTCAAGAGTAATGCATTAAGACACTTCATAAACTATAAACAGCTGTGATACAGAGTCCTAGGATTTTGACTATTTAACAAAGCAGATGATCAGAGAAAGAGTCACACTGATGAGATAATCATTGCCCAGGTATCAGAAGACATCTTGATAGCCTCTGACTATCAGTCTAACTTTCTAGGTGTACCTTTACCCCTACTCTATTCTATGAGAAAAGCAAACCAATGGAGACCCAAAATTTGGTGCCAGTCAATCAATTAGTCTATTCTACTGTGTCCACACCAGGGGACAAGTCTCTGGATGAAGGGCAAAGACCTTGGATTGAAGACATTTCTGCTGACTCTACAAAACACCAACTGCAACTTCACCAAGACACAACTACAGGCAGGGAGAGATCCAAAGGGCCATAGCTCAGCCCAGTGGTGATCCAGAGAGTCAAAAAACCTGTTCTGAAGGTGCGTAAGTCTCACCGACTTTCCCAGTCTTTGGAAAAAAGCAAGCAGGGTCCTAATTCATTCTCTAGAATCTGGAAATAATGGATTGTTATTTTTGTGACCTATAATACACACTAGCTTTTGTTGAGCCTCTTTTATACATTACATGATATGTTTTCATTATTAATTTTTTTCCTCTATCAAACAGAAACCACTTTGAGTGCAATATCACTGTGTCTTCCTGCTGCTGTTAATCTCTATGGCCTAGCACAGTACAGAGCCTATAGAAGGAGCTCAGTAAATATTTATTTGATTTATTTACATATATATTTATTCACCTGTCTTCCAATAGATAAAAGATCATATAGACATAAGCCATCTTATATAGGCATAGACCAGCACATATTTATATTTTAAAATAGTTATATTTGATCATCTGCATAGTAAATTAACCTATCTGAATATAAACAAGTGTCCACAAAGCCAACTAGAAAGAATAACTTGTTCTATAATAAGCATGAATTCCTGCCAAACAGTGCTAGAACATATAATAATCATGCTCCTAAACCCTTCTTGTAGCTCTTAAAAAAGACAAAGGAATAATGATTTGATTTTCAACACAAATTCATGTATAAATATCTTCTATGAGGAAATATTGAGATTCTTGTTTTGTTTCTAAGAAAGAGTATTTCTTGCAATTCTGTTTAATGGTTTATTTGCTTTGATTTGGAGCTGACACTTTTCCTTTCATTAATATTAGCTTTGCATAAACTATGCAACTGCTATTTATTCATCTGTTTTAGAGACTTTAAGAACACTGCTAAGGAATTCCTTGACAGTCCAGTGGTTTGGACTCTGTGCTTCCACTCCCAGGGCCCAGGTTCGATCCCTGGTGGGGGAACTTACATCTCGCAAGCCATGAGGCATGGCAAAAAAAAAAAAGGCTATATTTAAAACAGATAGCCAATATTGTATAGCACAGGGAATGCTGCTCATTCTGTAATAACCTAAATGGGAAAAGAATATGAAAAAGAATAGATACATTTATATGTATAACTGGTTCATTTTTCCTGTACACCTGAGACTAATACAACATTGTAAATCAACTATGCTCTCCAATATAAAATTTAAAAAATTTTTAATGTTTCCTTTGTACAGGAAGATAGCACTATTCCTTCCCTCTTATTTTATTACATAGTGAAAGAAATACACTCCCATATCGAAAGATGTGGGTGTGTATTCCAGCTTTAATGTTCTGTCAACATGTGACTTGGCAAGTTGCTAATTTTGCTAATCTTGCTGACCCTCCACTTCTTATCTTAATTTTTTTCTTCCAAAAATTGAATGAGAGAACATCTGATGTAAATGTTGTCTGTGCCCTACAAAGGACCATAAAAAGATTCATTAGTAATAGTTATTATAGATACCTTTTGTTTAATATCTACTGGAAATTAGAAATGGAGCATCCAATGTTTCTAACTCATTAAATTATGCAACAGGGGTATTATTATCTCCATTTAATAGATGAGAAAATGAGGTTTAGGAAGTTTAATTAAGTAACATGTCCAGAATCAAGAAGTGATTAAGAGGGAGGAGCCAGAATTTTAAACCCAAATTGACTGATTCAAACGTCAAAAGAAAAATATTCCACTGGAATTCGGATGAACTATTCACAATTTGTAGTCAAATTGCTTGCACTGTGTTCTCTTTTTTTTTTAATTTTCTTTTCCTTTATCAATATGATTTCCAATATCCTTTATTTTTCTAACTTTGGATCTGGGGATAATCTGCAATACATTTTGTCACCTTTTAAGGTTTATTTTACTCTCCTTCCATTTGATATATAGGATTCATGTAATGTTAATGTTCATGTGATCAACTTTAGTTTTAGTGAACATTGGAAAGAACACATACAGATACAAGCAATATCTTATGTGACCAGAGATTAAGAATGGTCAGATCCATGAGGGAAATTTTCCAGGTGTTTTTGAGTAGACACTGCATGCCATAAAATGGCAAAAGGTCACAATATGATGACAAGGTTACTGAATGGTACTTCTAAGGACAAATTTCTGAGATGAGAATGAATGTTAAATTCACAAGTTGACTTTCCCCAGATCTTTTGAATGTCCTCATTGTTTGTCATGAGATGTGGGTTAATATGGTTTAGGGAAATAAGCTAAAGTATAAGCTAAGTAAAAGCCTTTACAATGAAGAAATCTGGTGGATATTAACATGATCAATGGGATAAAGTAACATAATATAGTTCCCTAAATAATATATGATAAAGGATATTATATCATACTATCTATGTAATATTAACTAATTATGAAGAAACATTCAGGCAAATTGAAGGTCACTCTACAGAACTGGCCTGAACTCTTCAAAAATAGTAATGCTATAAATTATCCAAAAAAAGAAAAAAAAAAAAGGCAGAGGAAATAATTTAAAAACAAAATAAAAGAGACACACAGCCAAATTCAGTGCATAATTTCTGGTTGGATCCTGGATCAAAAAAAAAGAACATTTTGAGACAACTAGGAAAATCTGAAGATGGATAATATATTTGAAATATGGTAACAATGTTAAATATTTACAGTATGATAATTATATTGTGCTTTGTTGCTATTAAATGAAAATTCTTGTGCTTAAAATTACATCCTGAAGTATTTATGGGAGAACTATCTTGAGGTCTACAACCAGATTTCAAACAACTGAGTTTTAAAAATGTGTATTTTTATAAATATGATCATATATATTTATACAATGAAAGAGAGGAGATAAAATATGGCAAACTACAATTGATTAATCTAGATAAAGTATATTCTCACACTTTTTGTGAAGGGTTGAAATTTTTTAATTTGAAAATTTTCAAATTAAAGAGTAGGGGGTCATAAAGGCTGTATGTATTATGAAACTGTTTATATACTGACATGAAGAAAACCATGATTTAGTCAAAAAACATAAAAACAAATGGTTGTATATTAAAAATGAGTACATATGCATACATATATAATGATCAAATTTTATAAAAATCATATACACATATATTTTCATATTAAAAAACAAACACTGTGGACACTGACTGCAGCCATGAACTTAAAAGATGCTTTCTCCTTGGAAGAAAAGCAATGACAAACCTAGACAGTGTATTAAAAAGCAGAGACATTACTTTGCCTACAAAGGCCCATATAGTCAAAGCTATGGTTTTTCCAGTAGTCATGTATGAATCTGAGAGCTGGACAATAAAAAAAGCTGAGCACCAAAGAATTTATGCCTTTGAACTGTGATGCTGGAGAAGACTCTTGAGAGTCCCTTGTACAGAAAGGAGATCAAAACAGTCAATCCTAAAGGAAATCAACACTGAATATCCATTGGAAGGACTAATGTTGAAACTGAAGCTCCAATATTTTGGCCATCTGATGTGAAGAGCTGACTCATTGGAAAAGACCCTGATGCTGAGAAAGATTGAAAGCAGGAGGAAAAGGGGTCAAAAGAGGATGAGATGGTTGGATGGCATCACCTACTCAATGGACATGAGTTTGAGCAAACTCCAGGAGATAGTAAAGGACAGGAAGCCCAGCGTACTACAGTCCATGGGATTGCAAAGAGTCAGACACGACTGAGTGACTGAACAACAACAACATATGCTTTGGTGGGGAGAAAAAAATCCAACCATTCTCATTTTTGCTTTTTTTGACCACAATTGAAAAAGGGCTAGTCAAATTGTGGATAATGGCAAGCCTTCTCTTTCATGTTTTGTTCAGTGAATACCAACCATCTTTTATGGGATCAAATTCATAGTTTGGGGTTTATTATCATTGGGCCTTGAGAAGTAGAACTAACCAGCCCAAGAGAATAATTTGGGAGATGTCATTAATTGAAGGGTGTGAAGCAAAAGCATGTCCAAACATAAGTTAATGTATTACATCCCTGGGCAGAAATCGAAATATGTGTTTTTTCAGATGTAACATTTTAATTGGGCTACCTGATGGAAGGTTAAATAAAATGTACACTAAACCTCATTACTACTCAGTTGTCAAATACCCTCCCTGAAACATGACTCAAAGTAACAGTAAGGAGTGCAACCCAGAATTATGAGACTTAAAGGTTCTCTTTTGCAACACTATTTGCAACATAGAATTTTAAGTGGTTCCATTAGAACAACTACACTCTTACTATAATCCAAGAGTTTTAAGTACATAGCTGGGTTTTAAAAATTCTTTTTCCATAGAATAATCCATTTCAAATGACCTTCTGGAAATTATCTGTGACAATACATTTCTGATAAAATGCCACTATTGAATGAAGCCTAACCACGTGGCACAAAAACAAATTCTATATCTTAGCATGAGGTTTGAAATTTTTCTGGCATGAAATGGTTCCTAAAGTGAAGATTACTTTCCCCTACCCATCCTCCAACCTTCTCCCAAATCCCTGTAAAAGATCACTTTGCTGATAACAAAGATACATGCATAAAGATGAATGCCATGGAATACCAGAAGCCACTAAAACTCTCCAAAATAAAGATGATACTTAAATGAAGATCAATTAAAATTTGCCATGACTATATCTTCCATCCTTCAGTGAATGAGCTGCCCACACTTTCTTTTTTTCTGCAAGTCAGCTACCTGGTTACTGGTGGTTCTAATCATCTATGCTACTCTACAACCAGTAAAGAGAAATACAATGGCACATATCACTATGATGCTGGAATTCCTTCCATCAGCAAATGTTGATAGAGCCTCTACTTTGTGCCAGGTCCATGGGGGATTAACCTAGTGAAAAAGACAAACCCTGTATTTCAGGTATTTATTGTCTAGTATGGAAGAGCACAGAAAAAGAAACAATTGCAATATAGTGTGATAAGGATGAAAAATGGTAAAAATACAATGTGCAATGGAAAAACTGAAGAGAGATATCTGGGCTTCCCAGGTGACGCTAGTAGTAAAGAACCTGCCTGTCAATGAAGGAGACACAAGAGACATGGGTTTGATTCCTGGGTTGGCAACATCCCTAGAGAAGGAAATGGCAACCCATTCCAGTATTTTTGGCTGGAAAATTGCATGGACAGAGGAGGCTGGTGGGCTACAGTCCATGAGGTAGCAAAGAGTCAGGCATGACTGAGCTCACATACACACACACACATATACACACAAAGGATATCTAACTCAGTCTTGCAGGATGAGTCAAGTTAAAAATCTATAAAGGAAATACTAAATTGAGACCTCAAGTGGGATAAAGAATAGCATTAAAGAAAAACAAAACTACCCCAAGGGCAATGCCCATGGGGTAAGACCAAGAGTGTCAAATTTGTAGAAATTCCGCTGATTCACAGTTTAGTTTTCAAGATGAGGTGGGAGGCCTTAGTGAGAAATAAAACAAGACATGTATATTTACAAGGTAATAGAAGACTTGCAAACTGCCTTACAGACTTTGAACTTTATTTTAAAGGCATGTGGAGCACAGAAAGATTTTAAGCTGGTAAGTCACAGGATCATGTTGGCATTTGGAAAATCACTCTGGCTGAGATACGAAGAACAGATTGGACTGAGATACAATGGGACGCCAAATGGCTGGTTATAAAAAGGCTACTGCAGCAACTCAGAAGCAATAGAATGAAGAAAAGGAGATGAATTTGAAAAATATTTAGGAAGTAATTTTGACAGGTGTTAGTGATTGCCCAATGTGAAAAATGAGGACCAAAGAAGAGTCAAAGAGTAGAATCAAGTCTCTGGCATAAGAAATTGAATATGTTGGATAAGCAAACAAGGATGAAAGAGAAGGGGTATGGAATCATGGAGGACTATCTTTAAAATAAGATTCATAGTTCCAATTTCACTGAGAGATGTGAAAACAAGGAACAAATGGTTTAATGCAATAAGTTTGTAGGTGAGTTGGCAGAACTTTGAAGTAGTTCTAATATAAAGAGTTATTTTTATTAAGTCAGAAACAAAGTCATCTACTGAGAGGAAGAGAGACAGAAAGTATGAATGTTTGAATGGAGTGGATAAAAAGTGATGCAGGATCCGTAGAAGGAATTTTAGATTGATTGATCCATTTGAGGTTTAGAGGTCATGAAATTAATTGGCATTAATACCAATCAAATGGCATTGAAACAATATGGATGGACCTAGAGATTCTCGTACTGAGTGAAGTATGTCAGAGAATGACAAATACAATATGATATTTCTCACATATGGAATCTAAAAAAAAGGCTATAAATGAACTTATCTACAAAACAGAAACAGAGTTATAGATGTAAAAAATAAACTATGGTTACCAGGTGGTAAGGGGGAGAGGCATAAATTGGAAGATTGGGATTAACACATACATGTGACTATATATTTGCTATTGCTAAGTCACTTCAGTCGTGTCCAACTCTGTGCGACCCCATAGACGGCAGCCCACCAGGCTCCCCTGTCCCTGGGATCCTCCAGGCAAGAACACTGGAGTGGGTTGCCGTTTCCTTCTCCAATGCATGCAAGTGAAAAGTGAAAGTGAAGTCACTCAGTTGTGTCTGACTCTTTGCAACCCCATGGACTGTAGCCTACCAGGCTCCTCCATCCATGGGATTTTCTAGGCAAGAGTACTGGAGTGGGGTGCCATTGCCTTCTCCGGACTATATATAGAATAGGTAACTAATAAAGACCTACTGCATAGCACAGGGAGCTCTACTCAGTACTCTGTAATGGCCTATATGGGAAAAGAAGCTAAAAAAAGAGTGGATATGTGTATAACAATTCACTTCGCTGTACACCTGAAACTAACATTGTAACCAACTATACCTCAATAAAATTTTTTAAAAAATAATAATCAAATGGCATTAATTTTTAAGTTTTGTGTTTTTTTTTTTTCTTTAAGTAATGTTCAGCATTCTGGATAAAGAGAATAATCAAAAACACAATAGACTGATCTAAAGTTGGGGCTTTTCCATGTGGGTGAGACTTAAGAAAATAGGACAAGAGATCTGAAAATAAGAGCAAACAAAAATTCTTTGAAGTGACAAACAAGTGTTTAGGCTGCATAAAGAAGTGACAATGAGAGGGAGCTGACAGAGGAATAATAAAGGTTCAGGGGATTAGAGGTCCTAAGCACTCAAAGGACAGATCTAGTGAAACTATAAGAGGAAGATGCTAAAAGAAGTAAAGAAAAGTTAGGAAGATGTGGTCAAAGATTAGGATGTTTTAAATTAATATTTTCAGAATTGAGCCAGTGTCAGATGACAACATGTTCTAGGGAGTAAGTTAACAAAGGTAAAGATCCCTGAACCTGAGGAGGTAAAAGAGAGACTGGAAAAGGTGTACTATCCTTGTGAATACTGAAGTTACTCAGGAGAGAAATAGGGTGAAGAAAACGATTATAAAGCCAGGCCAAATTTTTCAAGGAATGAGGGGAAGTATTTGGGGTGGAGGATAGAGTGAGCCTTAATGAACCAAGATTTTGTATGGATGTGAAAGAGTAATGATCTGGAATTAAAACTAAGGATATTCAGCATTAAACTACCAATACACCACTAACTCAGGAGGCATGCTGGGGACAGGATGTAGAGGATAGTGGTCTTTTCTTCTGTGAATATATCTTAATCCCCTTCTCAGCAGTTCTGAAGAAGACTGCTCTGTGGGTTTATTCAAATTTAATCACCATTTTGAATTAGACTTACTGTATCTATATTCATAGATAATAAATCCTTTTCTCTCTCTCTTTTCAAAACTAGCTAGATTTTCATGGCATAAATATCAGGGATTCCACACTACAGCTGCCGCACATCAATCTTACATGAACCCTAACAAAAAAAATGTGTGTGCTAGCAGAAGGTAAGGACCACACTGGGTTTTCCCACCCAGGGATGGTCACCCTGATGTGTAATCAATCAACAGGAAAGGTGTGCCTTTTGCAAAGAACCTCCAAGAGGTCACTTTCCTAGGTGTGATCAATCTCCCCCATGCTGATCATGTTACAGCGATTACCACTCTACTCTAACAGCTTCTTCTCCAGGGAGAAACAAAACTGTGTCTGTGAATGTTTAGTATGGTGTGTCTTGTCAGGTTAAATTACCTTGTAACATAACTCACTGTAAATTCACCTCATAAGTAAAAAGCAATTGGAGATTTTAAAACACCATCAGAAAACATTCTATTTGGGGGTGGAATGATATTGTGCAATTACAAATGAACCATGCCAGTGACCCTCATCATTAGTAAGAGAATCAGCATTTCTTTAGTTCAGCACATAAAAGAAAAAAAAAGTTCACATATGCTTTATGACTTGAAATGTTCTTGCTGGGCCAAACAAAAAAAAAAAAATGTTCTTATGGTCTTTGAAGAAGATGGAAAGAAAATTAGCATTTAATGAGCATCTAATGTATGTTAGGCAAATACTTTATACATATTCTCTTACACAAGGTTCATAAGCACCACCTCCTTTGGGAAGCTTTTCTTAACAACCTCTCAAATCAGGGTATGATGGTTAACTTCTGTGAGTCAATTTGACTAGTCTAATGGGTACTTGGTTAAGCATTATTTTAGGTGTGTCTGTGAGGGTGTTTCCAGATGAGATTAATTTTGAATCATACTGATTGAGGCAGATTGCCACCTCCCAGTGTGGGTGGACCTCATCTGAACTGTTAAAGGCATGGATAGAACAAAAGGGCTGAATAAGGGAGAATTTAGTCACTCCACCTATCTTTGAGCTGGAATGTCAGTTTTCTCCTGTCTTCTGACTCAGACTGAAACTTAGACTATTTGCTCTCCTGCTTCTCAGGCCTTTGGACTCCACATTGAAAGTAAATTATCACTTCTCCTGTGTTCACAGTTTATTAACTGCAGATCTCGGACTCGTCAGCCTCCGTAATCATGGAGTCAGTTCCTTGTAGTACATGTGTACATGCGTGCTAAGTTACTTCAGCTGTGTCCAACTCTGTGACACTACGGGCCATAGCCCGCCTGGTTCCTCTTTCCATGGAATTCTCCAGGCAAGAATACTGGAATGGGTTGCGATGCCCTCCTGAAGGGTATCTTCCTGACCCAGGGATCAAACCTGAGTCTCCTGCATCTCCAGCATTGGCAGGCAGGTTCTTTATCACTAGTGCCCCCTGGGAAGCCCCCATGTGGTACATCTTATAATAAATTATACAATACATATCCTATTGGTTCTGTTTTTCTGGACAACCCTCACTAATATGCAGGGTTAGTACCCCATTGTCTCTACTCCTCACCTGCTCTATGCCACACAATTATTCCTCCTTTATGTTGCTGTGCACTGATTTTGCTTCTAGATTACAGCTGAGCTGTCTGAGTGAACCTTACTCATTGCAATATTGTCAGTGCCTAGAACAGGATCTAGCACATAAGAGGGCTCAGTGAATGGTAATGAATATTCGTATTACAGCCAATAACTATTACCATTCTTCTAAGGAAACTAAAATTCAGAGTCATCAGATAATTTACACAAACCAACATAGCTAGTAAGCAGAGTTAATAACTGAACCTAGGAAAATTTGACTTCAAAATCCTTGCAGATTTTTCTATACCATCCTGCCATTTTTCTTGCATTTTTAAAACATAATTCCTGAAAATTTAAATTTACTTTGAATATTAATTCCATTAGACTATTAGAGGCAGGATAGGGAATTAAAGTACTTTGGCTGTAGAGACAGCCTCCTGAGTTAGAATCCTAAATCCTCTGCTTACTGAACAACTCTAAGCTAATTACCAGCCTCTCTGTGCCTCAATTTCCTCGTCCACAAAATAGAAATAACAGGCAATCTTACCTATACATACCCGTGGCTCACTGCCACAATAATGCTGTCTAACAAACCACTCTTCAACTTATCAGCATTCAGTTCAGTTCAGTCGCTCAGTCACGTCCAACTCTTTGTGACCCCATGGACTGCAGCACGCCAGGCTTCCCTGTCCATCACCAACAATCATTGTTGTAGATCTGCAAAAAGGCTGGGGTCCAGCTGATCTATACTGGGCTTGGCTTCAGGTGGGAGTGGTTCTCTGCCTCTGGTGGCAGCAGCCAGGGTAGCTTTACTTCTTACTGCAGGTCTGTGGTCAACTGAGGCAGCTCGGTGTGGAGCACCCTTCCTCCTTACCAGGCTGGTTTCACTTAGGACAACAGCACAGTGCAGGAGGAAGAGTAAAAGTACACAAGGCCATTAAGGCCTATGCTTTGGGCTGGCATGCTGGCCCATATATAAGTGAGCCCACGTGTAAACAGGTCACCTAACCAAGTCAAAGGGTAGAGAAATAAAGTCCTCCCACAGTGAGGCTATGGGAAGGATGTGGTGAAGAACCAGACAGGAAGGAGTTAAGAATCAGGCCAAAGTTAGCTACCACCTTACCTCTGAGGCCTGTTGTGTGGATGTAACATAGCAATACATGTGTCACACATGGATCAGAGCCTGGCACACATTAAGAGCTGAAGAAATGATCTTAATGTTCTGTTTGTATGTTAAAAACGAAGTGGTCTCATAGAATGGCCGTGGTTCTGTCACTAACCAGCTATAAGATTATGATAAGTCACAGGGCTTCCCTGTTTTTTTCTGTTTTTTCTTTTTTGCTTTTATCTACCACTTGAGTTTATAATAGCTGCCTCACTTTATTCATTGTGTTGCTAAAAGGAACAAATAACATATGGTGGCTGATTGCATTTCAAAAAGAATAAAATATCCTAGGAATGCAAAGCATAGTACATGGCTAATTCTAGACAACTATTTAGTTAAGGTCAGTAAATCCCTCCAATTTTAAGTGATAGGAAGCAATAGTTCTTATTTTATAGATGTGGTAAATGCTTCAAGGAACTAAAGTACTTCTTTTCTGGCCATAAATTCAAATGTTGGCTGAGAAGGGATGGAATTAATGTTTCCTATCTTCTGGATGGCAGCTCGGTCAGAAACTGCCACTAAGGTTGAGGTCTTCAGCATGAAGTGGTTCCCATTCAAATTCCCAAGGTTCAGGGTAGTAAGGAAATCTGCAAGCAACTACCTAGTCTCATCCATGTATTCAGCTAACAAACCCCTAGGAACCAGGAATACTAAGATGAAATGCCCACTGACTGTCCTCATGGACTCACAGCTATGGAGTTAGAGGCTGTGAAAGCCACATGTATCTCTGAGCACAGATTAATGATTATAGCTTCACTGGATTCTAGGTGCCCATGTGCCATCTTCTACCTACTATCTAGCCCCACTGATAAGACAGAAATAGAGAAGAAAATAAAAATGAGACTTAGGAAAACCATGTCTGGGGAGAATGAGGTGGGTTGAAGGTGGCAGGAACAGGAGTTTCTAAGCAAGGAAAGGGGGCAATTTCTGAGACTGCATAAACACTACACACTAAACCTAAGACCAAGGCTCTGTGGTTTGGGGAGCATGCTCTCCTCCATGCAAACTATTGTAACACACAGCTAACTGATTGTTCAGGTACTTTCTAGGTAGTTCTGTTTAAATAAGCCTTGGAGACAAAGGAAAATCTGCAGAAATGATGGAGACCACTGAGGCAGGGATAGAAAATCTCCCATCAACAGCCTAGAGGGTGAAAAGGCACCAAACACAGTGTTGCAACACAACATAGTAAGTGGTGGGCAGTGTGAACACAGGAAGAAGAGACCCCTAACCAGAGTCTTCAGAGAGGACACAGCATGTCTGCTGAGATTCAAAGGTGAGTAGAAGTTGGCCAAGCAGACTAACAGATCTAAGGCATCTCAAGTAAAGATAGCAGGTACAAAGGCATAGTACATGAGAAAACAGAATTTGTTGCAGAAAGGACTGTCATAGCATGTTCATGAGTGATGTTTATATACAATCTAGAAAGCAATGGAAGGCTCCTGTTGTCTCTCTCCCTGCAGCCTAGGATCTGGAGCAGTTATCTTAAAACCTAAACATAAGCCTACAAAAAACAATGACAATACAATGTGATACATGTTAAAATGGAAATATATACATAAGGTGGGCGCATAAAGAAAAGATGTCTTGAGGTACACTGGGGAATGAGGAATGGCTCTGAGTATTGTCTCATGCTCTCCCATAACTGCTGCTCTTTTCCTCACTCAGCACTCTTGCCTGAATCTGGCCCATCATGCCACCTTCCTTCTCAGTCATGGAGACTCTTCTCTCCACCACCCTGCATCTAGCTTCCACTAGGCTTTCCCTCTTCCTGGAATCCAACCCTCTTAAATATCTCTGAACCCCATTTCCTATGCATGGGTTTCAGTCTTTCACATGGGTCTCCTAGAACTTGGAACTCAGAGGATCTAGCTAGATACTAGGAAGGAAATCACCTTAAAACATCCACCATTCATTCTTCCAATTTTTATTTATTAATCACATGCTATGTGTCAGGCATTGTTCTAAGGATTGAAGATGCAACAGGAGGCAGAACCAACTTCTCAGCCTCTATGCAGTACACATTCCAATATCTCTGTACCTGTCATATTCTTTAATCCAACTAGGAGCTCAGATAAAAGTGGTATAATAGAAACCCAGGGTGAGGAACAGTGGGAGTTACTCGGAGGTTAGGGGACAAGACTCCACCTCCTGGAGAAGCAGGATTTATTTCTAAAGAATAGTGCCAACGAGGTGTTATCATGTGGATCAGTGTATTTGCATTTTTCTCTCCTCATTTTTTGTGTTTCTATCTTTCAACTCAAGATTTGCTTTTCCCTGATTTCTGTTCAAAAAAAAAGCAAGATTTGGATTAAAATCTGCAATTTCTCCCACATTTCACTGTAACGCAACATTGTTTTCTCCTACTGTTTTATCTTGGAGAATCTGCAGTTTGCCTTTTAGCAGATAATTCTTTATATCTGTTTAGTTCCTGAACTTACCATATCGCTCATTTTAAATGTTTTAATTGATTTTTAGAAAAGGTAGCTGTATTCCATTCCATTTCCCAAGCATACCACACTCCCCAATTATACCCAAAGAGTGGACCCATTTATGATTCCATTAAGTCTGGTCTTTATATATAAATGAAGTCACATCATAAGCATATTTAAGTTGCACTTAATTAACTTAAATCCCAAGGCCAGAGAGAGAGAGAAGTTAAACAGTGCAAGTAATTCCACTCACCATCCCACTCAAGGAGCAGATGCTGTAAATTAATTGTGAACAAGAGTTATATTTTCTCAGTATCAGGTCTCATGTGCCTCTCAAAGAATGAATATGATTTTGATATTTAAGATAGTATTTTTTGTGCAACATTGTCTCCAAATGTAAGTCAACCACCTCATCTACTCAACTGCAGAAACAATGCTCTGTTGCAATGCTTACCATAAACTTAAAAGTTGTATCTATTAAGAAACTGTATGCCAATGTCCAAATGACATCACCCTAATGTATTTCCAAAGGTAATTTTGCATTTTGTAACATTTGTTTTAACCTCAACCTAAAATATTACTTTATTCTACTTCTAGAGTGACGATGGCCTAAGATCTTTGCACTTTGTATCTCTGACCTAATATAGCAGATGCTGTCAGTGTCTTCCCACATGCTCTCTGCATTCGCTATTTCCGCACACACCCTTCAAACAGCAACTGCCAGCATCTGCAACTACCTGAAGGCTTTCTCTGGCTACCAAGGCCTGCTCTGTATATGCATGGGACAGGCCAGGAGTGTAAGGAAGTTAATGAACCCTAGAAGCAGTCCAAAACCAATGACCAACAAGAGATGGCAAGGGAGAGCTAACTCTGAGTGCATATTTCAGTGTCCCCCCAAAACCCCCAACTGGATTAAGGCAGAGCTTAATCAGAGTGGCAACTTACTTAATGGAGCCATTTACCTGGCTTTTCCTTCCTTCTCTGTCCCTCTTTCCTACTCTCCTACAAGTATTTCCTAGAATCCCTCCTTAGAAACTAATTGCCCTTGAATCCTTCCCTCAGGGTCTACTTCTAAAAGAACCCAAACCATGACACTGAGAATTCTTAACCACAGCATTAGACTCTAAAAAGTCATCCAAATGAACACTGGGAGAGATGTGTTCACCCCCTCAAGATACACTTCATGCCATCTCATGCAAGCAGCTTGAGTTGGGCTTTGTTCCACTGAATGTTGACTTCCAAGTTTCCAGGGTGTGGATCTTATCTCTAAACATCCTCAACCATCAACTCTTTGAGAATAAGCCCCTGATGTTATATAATCTTTGCAACATTTCCCAATCCCTATGCCTAGAAAAATTCTAATCGAGGCAGTGGTAAAATGTTTGACATGAAGCAAATGAAACCAATTCTAATTCGATACCTGATCCCATTTATCCATAAAAAGGAAAAAGTCTAGAACTTATTTGATTATGTTTTCTATGCTAAGGGAGATATTTGAACCTTTAAGCAAGAGTGTTGCTATCTATCCCATGCCCTCAGATAGGAGTTCACATTTCAAGTGGGTTGGTCCTTGGGTACTGAGTTGAGTAACTGCTGATAAAATTCACTTATGTGAACTAAATTCTTTTTAAATTTTATACTTAGTGCTTTCCTTGGAGTTAGGAACCTTTAAATGTGGTGCATATACTCAACATAAACAAGATAGATAAATTAGTAAAACCATATTAAATGAGAAAATTTTTCTGTTATTCCTAGCTAGGAGAAATGCTGCTGCTGCTGCTAAGTCAGTTCACTCATGTCCGACTCTGTGCGACCCCATAGACGGCAGCCCACCAGGCTCTGCTGTCCCTGGGATTCTTCAGGCAAGAACACTTGAGTGGGTTGCCATTTCCTTCTCCAATGCATGAAAGTGAAAAGGGAAAGTGAAGTTGAGAAATGCAGGATTCCATAAAACTTCACTCTCAAAAAGACAGGTATGTTCAGAGTTTTCTTCCTAGAATAAAGCTTCAGGCTAAAAGGTTGAGCAAAAATACACAGGAAATACATTATGTTTTTAGGGCAAACAAAAATATAATACTCTACTATAATGTTGTTAAATGTGTCTGAGTGACTGTGGATTTTTATTGCAAAGGAAAATGATGCAGAAGTGTATTTCTCAATAGTGCTTTTGGCCATGCTCCTTCTTAAGTGATATTTTGAGGTAAATTTTCCTGTGGAAGTTTAAGATTTTTAGGATGTGTAGATTTTTACCTCAAAGGGTTATAATAATGATTTGATGTGAAGCAGGATTAGTTACCTCTCATTGTGCTTCTTAACAAATATCTCATTAGCTGGACACCCCAGTTCTAGTCTCTAAAATCCGTACATTGTATTTTAATAAGAGCCATCTCCTTTTGTTCCCAGTGGGGTATGAGTGTTCTTTCCTTATCCCTCCTCTGTGCTGAAATGTTCTGTACGCCAACTGACATGGAGCGTTCTTGGCAGCCTCAGGACCCCAAATGACTGATCTGGAATATATTGTATTTTTCCAGCAGTGACATTTGGGCCTCTGGCTTGTTCCCTGACTGGGGTCTGAGAGCAATCCACACCCAGGACTGCCTGAGGCTTGAAGCAGAGTCGGCCTGTTGAGTTTCTACCTCTAGATATTATTTATCACTGATCTGATTCCCTTTGGATGACCAACAACTTTTAATTTTCTATTTAAAAAATAAAACAAAATCTGTGTATTTCAGGAGAATTTTAAAAAAGCACAGAATCTAATCACATTATTTTATGTAGACTCTAAAATCTTTTTTTAGGGAATAATTATTTCGTGTTCCAATTAATACGATGCAAAAATAGCAATATTCGTACTCAGGGGAGACAATCTGTCTCAAATTACAGAAAATAATTTCTAAATCACTGTAAACCACAAAAATATATGCATAGAAGACACTGAAAAAGCCTTTTTCTTTTCTCTAATGTTTCACTCATGCAGGACTGTGTCTCATTTCTTTGAGAACAACCCTTTGGTGCTTATTACTGTGCTGTCTTTGAGAGCCAAATCTCCTGACTTCTGTTATAATGAGCCCTAAAGAAAGAGAGACACACACACAAAAGGATTTTAATGGGAGGCTATCTTGTTGTTTGAACCAATAAAACTAAAGCAGTTCTAGAATGACAAATTATTTTAAGTTTCATCATTTTCATAGCAACATTTGAAGGATATGCTAAGATCTTAAAATGCTGATCTTCCTGCTTATAATCCCAAGCAGAAGTTTCAGATATCATGAAAGCACATTCACATTTCATTACCACAGCTTAGGCAGCTGTATAGAAATCTATCAGTTGTTGATGTTTTTGAAGCACTGACATGCAGTCTGCCGGGAAAATCAAGTAAAAAAGCTAACCCTGAATTAAAAGGTATGCAGATCACTCTCATGATTATGATGAGTAAAATTCAAATAAAACACACACACATTTATTAGCTAATATTAGCAAGAGTACACCAAAATCCTCTGCGACTGAAAAAATTAGACTGACCCTAGAGATTACACAACAGCAGAAGGGCACCAAGATTTTGTTTCTCTGAATGGGAAATTGTCAACTGAACCTTAAATCTGCATTCACCTCATGAATTATGGTCTATTAGAAATAATCATTTTAATCAACTTCATAATCAATATCCATCAGTGAGATGGCATTTCTGTACAGTGATCAAAGTCTAGTGACTAAAACCAAAATACATGGCCTCAAGTGAGAAAGATTAGATGTCTAGGATATTCATGGGAAAGAAATATTCCTCCAATATCTCATCACATTTCTTGGGTTTCCAACCCAAAAGAAAATGTCCTACTTCCATGGCAGAAAGGAGTGTGGACAAATGGCAACTAATTGATTAAACAAGCTAAAGGATCAAGACTAATGAAATGAGATTTATGAACATACCAAAATAGTTCATCTTGGAAAGGGATAAATGAAAGTCTTGATAAAGAAAATCCATGCTTTAAATGTTTAAAAACCATGAATTCAGTCTGAAAAAAACTAATCTACTTAAGATGCAAACTGGATTTTTATCTCTAAAAACCATTATACAAACAAGGAGTAACAACTACTATGCCCAACCTCTGAAGAACTACACCTCCATAGCCATCTCCATATCTCTTACCACTCCATTCTCTTTTTTCCTCTGCATATGGAAATGAGGAGTATTAAATATACACCAATGGTAATATTTGGAATGTTTTTTTCTTAATCCAAATGAAAAACTACTTGAGTATTAAGTCACATTCTCCCCCCAATGGTGTGAATAAGCCCAGCTCACAAAAATCCAGGGGAATGCATAATAATTTTTGTCATTATGACACCAAGTAATCTATGAATTGAGAAATTGGGTAACTGTATTCCCTGGAAGCTGTCCATATTTCTTGAGCTACACTTGTTATATGCAGAGGACTATCACCCCCAATGATTTGGATTAAGTGTGTGATAGACTTTTATGTTATGGTGCACAGAACTGAAATATGATCTTCCATCTCACACAGAGCAATTGCATATGGCAGATTAATGTCAAAGAGGCTTTGAACAGGCTAGGTTCATCATCAGAATTTTCCTCTAGGACTGAGTTATAACCTAATGTATTTCTCTGATGTATCCCAAAGAGAGGAAAAAAGATGGTTGGAAATATTATATAGTGCTCATAAAAGAGGTATTCTTTCCCATCATTCAGAAAAAAAGCAAGGAAGAGATTTGCTAAACCATCATTTCCAGACAGCAGTCCATTGTGTGACCATTGAAACTCACTGAAATTATTTTGAAGTAGATCATACTTTGAATGTCATTTTAACATATTGCTATGATTAGATACATACATTATCAAAGCCTCAAACTACATGCTCACTTTGGATATTGTCATCACACATAGCAACCTAAGATTTTTTTTGAGTGACTATAGAGGATAAATGAGGCCTCAGTTATGGTTTTGATTTCTGTATAAGCCATCTAACTTGGTTCTGTTATATGACCACAAATTATACTCCTTATAGTGGTAAATTTCATGCTACTGGTCTGAAAATGAACGAATGTGAGTAGCTCAGTGTAAGCTAGATCAGTGGTACCTTCACTTTGCTGTGCCTCAAAATTGTTGTTATTTTTGTTTTTGTTTTTCTGATCTTTAAGTCACCAATCTTCTGAATCCTAATCTCTGAGATGATTCTAATGCAGGCATTTATGAGCACTTGGGAAATATTGGGCTAGGCTGATCCTCAATTGAAGGGAAAAACCCCAAACGCCAAAAAGTAGAGGGTCAGTCAAACCATTTTCAGACAGCATGTACTACCCTATCATTTAATGATGTGCTCTGTTCCTAGTTTGCTAACACAGATCCTTGAAGAGTTTTCAAGCAAAGAGTAACTCATTATCTAGAAATCATGAAGACCCTCCCTAACTAAGCAAAGTGGACCTCATCTGCACCTTAAAAGCATAATTGACATTCAAGTTGCTAAAATGTATTTTGATGTTCTACTCATGTTTCTGATCTTTCAATTATCTTATCTTCCAAAATCCTTGAGAGTAAGCACAAGTTTTAATTCCTCTTGGAATCTACTATAGAATTTTGCACATATCCTCAATATGTTTTTTTGTTCTGAAATGAACTAGACTATAGAAAGAAGACTCAGGCTCACACAGTATCTCTTACATCTCAACCAAGACCTCTTTGGTCTTCAATTTCCTCATGAAGGTGCTATACTAAATGATTTCTCTAGCTTTTTCCAGCTTTCATCTCTCAGCTACTATATTCACATATCATGAACTCACAAAGGCAGGATGAATAAGACTCCACTCTTAAGAAAACAATCTTAAATCAATCTTCCTAAATCAATTTCTCTTTGAAACAAATCCTGATCTGTTTAACAGCCACAGAGCTGAGCAATTTCTGAGGAAACTTGTGTTCTTTATAGCAAGAATCTAAACTATTCATGTCAACTTTAGAATCTTGCAGAGACATGAATTATACATATTATCTTCCACTTAACGTTGATCAGCCATCCATTTGACTTCTTTGGGGTGCATATTACCAGAAGTGGTTTTAATGTGCTCCAAAAAGAGCTGGAATCTTAATATTGAAGAGAAAAGAGAGTAACTCAAAAACCACTTTGCCAAAACTTTATGGTTGAAATTATATCCTAATGAGATTTTTATAAAACCCTTCAGTGTCCCTCTCTGATTTTAAGCAGATGCAACCTAAAATTACTCAAATATTTACATTTATGTCAATGACTTTAATCCATTTTGTCACTTAATTGTATAAAGCTATCTTCTACAAAATAGTATACTGGTATTTTGGAATAAATTGATTTTTTTTAATGGACATGGATAAAAAAGCTACAGATGGGGTTTTATATACAGTGTTTGCTTGGTAGATGGAATATTGAATCCCTCACCCATTAAATGTATCCTCACCACAGATTTGCTGCACCTGCTATTTTACATTTCAGTATATTTCATACTGAATATTTATGGTCCTTTCAAACTAATATGGAGACGGACTAAATGGTCAGAAACGGCCCAATGCTGACATCTACTGGATACACAAATGGATGCATTTGACTATCAAAAGACTCATAGTCCACTTAAAAGCATAAAGATATAAATAAGAAACATTAAATAAAACTTATCTTGCTTTACTTAATAAATATATATACTTGTTCTCTATAAATTCATGATCATCCCTAAACAAAGAATATCATTATATTCCAAAATGCCTAGTGTTCGGAAGTTAGATACTATAAGACTCAGAAACCTAAGAGGCAGCAGGAAGAAATCACAATGTTCTCAATGGGGATGAGCTCAAGAATAATGCATTTCATCCACTGATAATGTCCTTCAACTACTAATCCAAACTCTTTAGTAATTGGTGCTTTCCATGTTTATAAATAAGAAGGGTTGCTCCAACCCGATCCTCTTTGTGTCTTGGGAAATTATGTGAATTCTGCTCTAACTGTTCTTCTTCCACACCAACATGGTTTCTTTGGCAGATTTTGGGGGCCTTCTATGAGCCCATTATGAATTATATCTTTCTTTTGTCAAGGCATATTCAATTTATAGGAAAAAAGTTGTTACACTGGAAAGTCAGCCAGCCAAGGGTTCAATTTCTGGTTCAGTCTCTTATATACGTATCTGAATGAATTAGGGAATTCTTTAAATTAAAATGCAAATAAACTGCATTTTACTTCACTGTTATCAAAATTAATGGCAATATATGTGAAATAGATAACATGTCTAAAACGTAGGTGCTAACTAAATGCTGGTTATTGTTATTATAATCACCATCATTATTTTCAACTAATCCTATGGAATACCTAAAACTCAAGATTCCACGACTGGGTGAAGTCCTCAAAGACAGGTTGTTGTTATTCACTTGCTAAGTCCTGTCCAACTCTTTGTGACCCCATGGACTGCAGCACGCCAGGTTTCAAAGAGAGAGGCCATGGCTTATTTGTGTTTGTCATCATAGAGCCTGATGTGGTTACCAGACTCAAATGGGTGGTCCATAAATATTAATAGAATCTTATTTCTGAAGTGAGTATCAGGAATTCACTTGGCATTTTACAGAGATTACACAATGATAAAACATATGGCTACATGTGGGTGCGTGCTCAGTCGTGTCCGACTCTTTGGGACCCCATGGACTACAGCCCACCAGGCTCATCTGTCCATGAAATTTTCCAGGCAAGAATACTGGAGTGAGTTGTCATTTCCTCCTCCAGGGGATCTTCCTAACCCAGGGATGAACCTGTGTCCCCTGTGTCTGCTGCATTAGCAGGTTTTACCACTGAGCCACCTGGGAAGCCCAGACCATATAACTATATTCTTGGTTAAAAATATCACAAACAGAGAACAGTAATAAAAGGGCTAAGAAGATGACCAGCTTACTACTGCCAATTTTCAAAGCTAATACTGTGAAAATACACTCTCCTTATTACACCTCAGGAGGGCTTGAACTCATAATATTCTGATGTATCATTTCCCTGGGCAATAGCATAGCAGAAAAGTGGTGCAGGGAAAGAAGATTCTACGGTTCTGGAACAGAGAAACTGACCCAGATACAGAACTGCTCCCTAGCTCACATAGCACATTTACAGTTCTATTAATATGATCTTTGCCCTCCATCAGTTCTTATTCAAGGTTGTTCCTGCCACTAACCACAGACTCCCTCTTATTTCAGATCTAATACATGTTCAAGCTGGTAAAGGTAACAACTGACAAAAATTGTAAAACTGAGCTTTACAAATACAGTTGAGAACCACATAATCAGGGATATTTCCTCAGATCACATAACTGAAACCTATATATCAAGACCCAAGGATACACTGTGGAATTCGATGGAGGGGGGATCTTTAAGAGGCATTTGGTTACATGTCATGTATTACATGTTCTCTGTTTAACTGCCATTGTAGGAGTGAATAATTTAACATATTACAAACACAGTTGCATGAAAAATATGGGCTCTTTATTTTCTATCTCTGAGCTTATCATACTCCCAAATCCCCTATTTTATAGAGTAGTGGGAAAATTTAAGCTTACCAAGTCAAGTAACTCAGTCATGTTTACTTTATAGTGATATTAACACAGTATCTTCTGGTACTTGCAGAGTCTGTCAATGTTTATGCCACATCCCCTTCTCTAAGACAACATAGCCCCTGGATATAAATATTATCTTAAGTGTGCTCATGGCAGAAGGAAGACAGATTCCTAAATCAAAGAGTTGTCCTTTGTTCTTTCCTCCAGAAACTTCTTGGCTTCCTTAAAAATATTCCTTGCTCTTTATGAGTATTCACTTCCCTGTAGTATATGCTATTGAAATTTGTGACTGGTAAAACTTGGTTGTTTTCTTATCATGACTGGTAATCTCCATGCCCGCTCTGATGACTTGGCTCATTCTGGCATCATTCATACCATAAATTATTTAAAATCTTAGCTACGTTCTCCATATGGCCCCTGCCCAAAGCAGGCTTTCTGGCTTTCTACTCTTAGCTATCTCTGCGTCATCTCCTCTAATTATACAAGGACATTCTGCATCCTTTCTATAGCACAAAGGAGCCAAAGGAGATGTCTGGTACCAAGACTTCTCTCAACATAAATGTACCATACTATCACTGTCCTCAGCTCAGCACCCATACACACAACAAAGGTGTTGCTGCTGACTCTATTACGTAATACCTTCCCAGAAGCCCAAAGAAAAAAATTGGGACGCAAATTCTTCTTACTTTAACTTCCACCATAAAGTGTACATTTTCCATTTACATATTTTGTTCCCACCTTTCAAGGATGACCAGGGTGGGACTGGGCAGGGCACACAGATAGAAATGATTAACATCTTATCTTTATGAATATTGTATAGGCAACAAAATAAAAAACAGACAAATAGGATGGCATCAAACTAAAAAGCTTCTACACTGCAAAGGAAAGCATCAACAAAGTGAAGAGACAGCCTATGGAACAGGAGAAAATACTTGTAAATGATATATCAGATAAGGGGTTCATGTCCAAAATATATAAGGAACTCTAACATATCAATGAACCTGAACATGAAAGTCGCTTAGTCGTATCCGACTCTTTGCGAACCCATGGACTATACAGTCCATGGAATTCTCCAGGCCAGAATACTGCAGTGGGTAGCCTTTCCCTTTTCCAGGGGATCTTCCCAACCCAGGGATCAAACCCAGGTCTCCCATATTGCAGGTGGATTCTTTACCAGCTGAGCCACAAATAGCAAGAAACAAATAAACCAATTTAAAAATTGCAAAAGACTTGAATAGACACTTCTCAAAAGAATACATACAAATGGTCAACAAATATATAAAAATATACTCAACATCATTAAGCATTAGGGAAATGAAAAATTAAAACCACATGAGATAACAGAATGGCTATTAACAAAAAAACAAGACAGAGAAGTGTTGATGATGATATGGAAAAAAGAGAATCCTTGTACACTGTTGGTGGGAACGTAAAGTATAGCCACTCTGGAAAAGAGTATGGAGGTTTCTCAAAAAACTAAAAATAGACCTACTATATGACCCAACGAACCTCATTCCATATTTCATCAGGCACTCTATCTATCAGATCTAGGCCCTTAAATCTACTTCTCACTTCCACTGTATAATCATAAGGGATTTGATTTAGGTCATACCTAAATGGTCTAGTGGTTTTCCCTACTTTCTTCAATTTAAGTCTGAATTTGGCAAGAAGGAGTTCATGGTCTGAGCCACAGTCAGCTCCTGGTCTTCTTTTTGATGACTGTATAGAGCTTCTCCATCTTTGGCTGCAAAGAATATAATCAATCTGATTTCAGTGTTGACCATCTGGTGATGTCCATGTGTAGAGTCTTCTCTTGTGTTGTTGGAAGAGGGTGTTTGTTATGACCAGTACATTTTCTTGGCAAAACTCTATCAGTCTTTGCCCTGCTTCATTCCGTATTCCAAGGCCAAATTTGCCTGTTACTTCAGGTGTTTCTTGACTTCCTACTTTTGCATTCCAGTCCCCTATAATGAAAAGGACATATTTTTGGGGTGTTAGTTCTAAAAGGTCTTGTGGGTCTTCATAGAACTGTTCAACTTCAGCTTCTTCAGCATTACTGGTTGGGGCATAGACTTGGATTACTGTGGTATTGAATGGTTTGCCTTGGAAACGAACAGAGATCATTCTGTCGTTTTTGAGATTGCATCCAAGTACTGCATTTCGGGCTCTTTTGTTGACCATGATGGCTACTCCATTTCTTCTGAGGGATTCCTGCCCGCAGTAGTAGATATAATGGTCATCTGAGTTAAATTCACCCATTCCAGTCCATTTCAGTTTGCTGATTCCTAGAATGTCGACATTCACTCTTGCCATCTCTTATTTGACCACTTCCAATTTGCCTTGCTTCATGGACCTGACATTCCAGGTTCCTATGCAATATTGCTCTTTACAGCATCGGACCTTGCTTCTATCACCAGTCACATCCACAGCTAGGTATTCTTTTTGCTTTGGCTCCATCCCTTCATTCTTTCTGGAGTTATTTCTCCACTGATCTCCAGTAGCATATCGGGCACCTACTGACCTGGGGAGTTTCTCTTTCAGTATCCTATCATTTTGCCTTTTCATGCTGTTCATGGGGTTCTCAAGGCAAGAATACTGAAGTGGTTTGCCATTCCCTTCTCCAGTGGACCACATTCTGTCAGATCTCTCCACCATGACCCGCCCATCTTGGGTTGCCCCACGGGCATGGCTTAGTTTCATTAAGTTAGACAAGGCTGTGGTCTTAGTGTGATTAGATTGACTAGTTTTCTGTGAGTATGGTTTCAGTGTGTTTGCCCTCTGATGCCCTCTTGCAACACCTACCGTCTTACTTGGGTTTCTCTTACCTTGGGCGTGGGGTATCTCTTCACGGCTGCTTCAGCAAAGCACAGCCATTGCTCCTTACCTTGGACAAAGGGTATCTCCTCACCGCCGCCCTTCCTGACCTTCAACGTGGGATAGCTCCTCTAGGCCCTTCTGCACCCGCGCAGCCAGGGCTCCTTGGATGTGGGGTTGGTCCTCCCGGCCACCTCCCCTGGCCTCAGGCGTGGGGCTGCTCCTCCCGGCCGCCGCCCTTGGCCTCGGGCTTGGGGCGTGGGGTATCTCCTCCCGACTGCCGCCCCTGACCTCGTCGCGGGGTGACTCCTCTCCTCGCCGCCCCTGACCTCAGACACTGGGTATCTCCTCTCG
This sequence comes from Bos indicus, assembly GCF_029378745.1. NCBI lineage: Eukaryota > Metazoa > Chordata > Mammalia > Artiodactyla > Bovidae > Bos > Bos indicus. The sequence continues at coordinate 74,319,421 of NC_091762.1, forward strand.
GCCATCCCGCCCTGACCTCGGACGCGGGGTAACTCTTCTCCGCCGTTCCTGCGCGGTCGCACTCTGGTACTCTCCGCTGCTGCCCCTGACCTCGGACTTGAGGTAACTCCTCTTGGCTGCCGCCCTTTGGGCATGGGGTCCTCCCGGCTTCTGCCCCTGACCTCAGACGTGGGATGGCTCCTCTCGGCCACGCTGCGCTTTAGCGCGCCGGTTGCAGCCGCCTGCGCTTTAGCGCGCCCCTGGCGCCTGCGCTTAGATCTGATAGAGTGCCTGATGAGCTATGGAATGAGGTTCGTGACACTGTACAGGAGACAGGGATCAAGCCCATCCCCATGGAAAAGAAATGCAAAAAAGCAAAATGGCTGTCTGGGGAGGCCTTACAAATAGCTGTGAAAAGAAGAGAAGCGAAAAGCAAAGGAAAAAAGGAAAGATATAAACATCTGAATGCAGAGTTCCAAAGAATAACAAGAAGAGATAAGAAAGCCTTCTTCAGCGATCAATGCAAAGAAATAGAGGAAAACAACAGAATGGGAAAGACTAGAGATCTCTTCAAGAAAATCAGAGATACCAAAGGAACATGTCATGCAAAGATGGGCTCGATAAAGGACAGAAATGGTATGGACCTAACAGAAGCAGAAAATATTAAGAAGAGATGGCAAGAATACACAGAAAATTGTACAAAAAAGATCTTCACGACCCAGATAATCATGATGGTGTGATCACTGACCTAGAGCCAGACATCCTGGAATGTGAAGTCAAGTGGGCCTTAGAAAGCATCACTACAAACAAAGCTAGTGGAGGTGATGGAATTCCAGTTGAGCTATTCCAAATCCTGAAAGATGATGCTGTAAAAGTGCTGCACTCAATATGCCAGCAAATTTGGAAAATTTAGCAGTGGCCACAGGACTGGAAAAGGTCAGTTTTCATTCCAATCCCAAAAAAAGGCAATGCCAAAGAACGCTCAAACTACCGCACAATTGCACTCATCTCACACGCTGTAAAGTAATGCTCAAAATTCCCCAAGCCAGGCTTCAGCAATATGTGAACCGTGAACTTCCTGATGTTCAAGCTGGTTTTAGAAAAGGCAGAGGAACCAGAGATCAAATTGCCAACGTCCGCTGGATCATGGAAAAAGCAAGAGAGTTCCAGAAAAGCATATATTTCTGCTTTATTGACTATGCCAAAGCCTTTGACTGTGTGGATCACAATAAACTGTGGAAAATTCTGAAAGAGATGGGAATACCAGACCACCTGATCTGCCTCTTGAGAAAATTGTATGCAGGTCAGGAAGCAACAGTTAGAACTGGACATGGAACAACAGACTGGTTCCAAATAGGAAAAAGAGTTCGTCAAGGCTGTATATTGTCACCCTGTTTATTTAACTTATATGCAGAATACATCATGAGAAACGCTGGACTGGAAGAAACACAAGCTGGAATCAAGATTGCCGGGAGAAATATCAATCACCTCATATATGCAGATGACACCACCCTTATGGCAGAAAGTGAAGAGGAACTAAAAAGCCTCTTGATGAAAGTGAAAGTAGAGAGTGAAAAAGTTGGCTTAAAGCTCAACATTCAGAAAATGAAGATGATGGCATCCAGTCCCACCACTTCATGGGAAATAGATGGGGAAACAGTGGAAACAGTGTCAGACTTTATTTTTCTGGGCTCCAAAATCACTACAGATGGTGACTGCAGCCATGAAATTAAAAGACGCTTACTCCTTGGAAGGAAAGTTATGACCAACCTAGATAGCATGTTCAAAAGCAGAGACATTACTTTGCCAACAAAAGTTCGTCTAGTCAAGGCTATGGTTTTTCCTGTGGTCATGTATGGATGTGAGAGTTGGACTGTGAAGAAGGCTGAGCACTGAAGAATTGATGCTTTTGAACTGTGGTGTTGGAGAAGACTCTTGAGAGTCCCTTGGACTGCAAGGAGATCCAACCAGTCCATTCTGAAGGAGATCAGCCCTGGGATTTCTTTGGAAGGAATGATGCTAAAGCTGAAACTCTAGTACTTTGGCCACCTCATGCGAAGAGTTGACTCACTGGAAAAGACTCTGATGCTGGGAGGGATTGGGGGCAAGAGGAGAAGGGGACGACAGAGAATGAGATGGCTGGATGGCATCACTGACTCGATGGACGTGAGTATGGGTGAACTCTGGGAGTTGGTGATGGACAGGGAGGCCTGGCGTGCTGCAATTCATGAGGTCGCAAAGAGTCGGACACGACTGAGCGACTGATCTGATCTGATATGACCCAACAGTTTCATTCTTGGTATATAACTTAAAAAAATAAAAACACTAATTTAAAAAGATACATTCATCCCAATGTTCAGGGCAGCATTATTTACAATTGCCAAGATATAGAAGTAACCTAAACATCCATCAAGAGATGATTGGATAAAGAAGATGTAGTGCATACACACACACACACAGTGAAATACTACCTAGTCATAAAAGGGACAAAATTTTGCCATTTGCAGCAACATGCATAGACTTAGAGGACATTATGCTAAGAGAAATAAGTAAGACAGAGAAAGACAAATGCTGTATATCACTTATATGTGGAATCTAACAAATACAAAAAACTAGTAAGTATAACAAAAAAGCAGCAGAATCTGAGGAGAGGGGAAGGACAATAAGGGAGGGCAGAGGTACAAATTACTGAGTATAAGACAAACTATAAGGATGCATTGTACAGCATGGCAAACATCAATATTTGGTAATAACTGTAAATGGATTGCAATCTTTAAAACTGTTTAAAATTTTTAAAAAATACATGAAGTAAGAAGTGCTGACAAGAATGTAGAAAAAAGAGAATCCTTGTACACCATTGATGGAAATGCAAATTGGTGATAACATTATAAAAAACAATAGGGAGCTTCCTCAAAAAGTTAAAAATAGAGATAACCCACATTCTTACTTTTGGATATATATCTAAATGAAATGAAATTACTGACTCGAAAAGATAGCACTTCTACCTTCATAGCAGCATTATTCATCACAGCCAAAAGATGGGAATAAAGTAAGTGTATGTCATGGTATATATATATATACAGAGAGAGAGAGAGAAAGAGAGAGAGAGTGAGAGAGAGAACCTCTTGATGAAAGTAAGAGAGGAGAGTGAAAAAGCTAGTCTAAAACTAAACATTCAAAAAACTAAGGTCATGGCATCTGGTCCCATCACTTCATGGCAAATAGATGGGGAAACAATGGAAAAATGATAGACTTTATTTTCTTGGGCTTCAAAATCACTGCAGATGGTGACTGCAGCCACAGAATTAAAAGACAGTTGTTCTTTGGAAGAAAAGGTATGACCAACATAGACAGCATATTAGAAAGCAGAGTTATCACTTTGCCAACAAAGGTCTGTCTAGTCAAAGCCATGGTTTTTCCAGTAGTCATGTATGGATGTGAGAGTTCGACTATAAAGAGAGCTGAGCCCCAAAGAATTGATGCTTTTGAGCTGTGGTATTAGAGAAGATTCTTGAGAGTTCTTGGACTGTAAGGAGATCAAACCAGTCAATTCTAAAGGAAATCAACTCTGAGTATTCATTAGAAGGACTGATGCTGAAGCTGAAGCTCCAATACTTTGGCCACTTGATGCAAAGAGCCAACTCATTAGAAAAGACCCAGATGCTGGGAAAGATTGAGGGCAGGAAGACAAGGGGCTAACAGAGGATGAGATGGTTGGATGGAATCACTGACTCAATGGACATGAGTTTGAGCAAGCTCCAGGAGATAGTGAAGGACAGGGAAGCCTGACATGCTGCAATTTATGGGGTCACAAAAAGTCAGACACAACTGAGCAACTGAACAACAACAACAAATTATATATATATATATATATATATATATATATATATGTGTGTGTGTGTGTGTGTGTGTGTGTGTGAATATACATATACATATATATATAGATGTTGTGTGTGTGTGTGAAAGTCACTCAGTCATTGGGTTGGGAAGATCCCCTGGAGATGGGAAAGGCTACCCACTCCAGTATTTTGGCCTGGAGAATTCCATGGACTCTATAGTCCATGGGGTAGCAAAGGGTCGGACACGACTGAGACCCCAGTTCAATTCCTGAGTCGGGGAATCAATTATACATATATCAATGGAATATTATTCAGCCATGAGACAGAAGGAAATCCTGTCATTTGTGACAATATGGATGAAACTTGAGGACATTATGCTAAGTGAAATGCATCAGAAAGAGACAAATATTGTGTGACCTCACTTATATGTGGAATCTAAAATAAAATCAAACTCGTATAAGTAGAGTAAAACAGGTTCCTGGGAACTGGAGAGGTTGGGGCTGGGGTGGCAGGGGAGGATGGTGGAATAGGGAGAGGTTGTTCAAAGGATACAAAGTTGCAGTTGTACAGGATGAATCAATTAGAGATCTAAGTAACAAACAGGCATGGTGACTGTACTTAATAAAACTGTATAACACTGGAAATACCCTAAAAATATATAGCTTTCAGAATCACTTACCACATCACACCAAAAAGAAAACAAAAGGTAGCTCTCCAAAAGAAAAGTTAATTAGCTTGACTGTAATCATCATTTTATTATGTATATGCATATCAAATTATCACATTGTATGCTTTAAATATATTTTTATTAAATTATGTAAGTTTTTTAAAATTTAATATATAAATTTTAAGAATTTTGTTAAAAAGAGCATGAGATGGAATGCATACAAGAAGGATGTGTCTTTATTCAATGGAACACTATAGAACAATACCAATAACAATTTTAAACCACATGAAATAATATGGAAGAACCTCAAAAACAAAATGTTGAAGAAGCTAGACACAAAAGAGACTATAGCTTAGCATATCTCTCTAAACAGAGAAAGAAAAAGAGCAGGCAAGGCTTTTGTACTAGAATAAGTTAGTGGTTATCCTTGGTGGAGAGAGGGATAACCACTAGAAAGGAGACAAGGGGGCTTCTGAGGTACTAATACTTAAAGTTTTTTGGTTGAGGTACATCTGATTATATTATGGTGTAGTTTGTGAAAATTCATTGAGCTGTGCACTTAATGATACATGCACTTCTATGTATATATTGTATGTCAGTAAATGTTTAAAATAATTCTTCTACTCCTAGAAGGGGGCCTTTAAGCAAGCTGCATTCTCTTTTTAAGAAAAATTTCTCAATGCAAAAATAGGTGTACTAATGTCTACACTCAAAATTTCTTGTGAGGATAAAATGAAATTAAATTATACAAATTGCCAAATACCTAGCAAGTGTACAATAGAACCCTCCCTATAATTTTGAAAAATAAATATCTCTAGGAATGGTGATTCTTAAAGCTATTATCGTAACCTGGGACATTAATTAACATCTTAATCCAAATAAATTGACAACCATTCACTCAGTATAGTGAGCACTGGTAAAAACCAAAAGCTATGGCCAGATATGGTTAAAATACAGTTCTTACCTTCAAGAAACGTTCAGCATACTCATCAGCTTAAACCTACTATGTGGGAAAGTGACATGTGAGCAAGAAAAAAATGGTAGTATAAAAGAAGAAAGTGCTGTTTGGGAAGATTTCAATCACAAATAGATGAAAACAACTTAAAATAATAATAAATTATGTAATAAATCCCTGTGTTAACTCAGCAGCTTAATGACTTCTTTGGGGACCCACCAAAGTCCTTTTTTATATTTTAGTGTACAATTATCCATGTGTCTGTTTTGTTTTTGAGCCAGTCCTCTGCATTGCTATAAGAAAGCTGACATGGTTCAAGGTATTGCATCTAGGCATGGTAAAGTCCAGGATATCTTCCAAGAAGGAATAAGAAAGAAATATGACTATTGGGTAGCAACCAGTCATCTTAGCTATAGGGTTCTACAATGCTGAGGGCAAGGAGGAAAGTCACAATTAAAATTTATCCCTTTCAATCATTGGAATAATTAGTAATGTTGTTCTTGTGAGGTGCTTCTAGTTGTAGGGTAACTTATCCTGAAAAAAAGTCGTTATTAAAAAGACTGGCCTGTTACTGCCATCACTACCTGTTGCTTAGGAAAGGTTAGAGAAAGCCTAAGTCAAGTTTACTGGTCAGTTTTGTCTTTATAGCCCTGGTCTATGAAGGTAGATATGCTTCAGATTGTTGGTCACTTCTCACAACCTGAGTCCATACACATAGTAATAAATAGCAAGAAACCATCTTTGAATATAGTCAAACAGAGAGATGAAATTTCAGCCAAATACAACACTACAAAATATGCCTATGCTGCCTCAAGGCAAAGCTAAGCAATGGGATTTCCTTATTAACATTAGGCCTACAAAGTGATTTATTAAAATTACTGAATCAAGTTAAGAACTAGGAGGCAGAAACATAGTTAAATGGATGCCAAGTACATCTCAAATACTCATGCCAGTCAGTCACTCAAACTTCCTGCCTCCTTCACCTCATCTTAGCTGCCAACAATATCTCCAACAGCCATATGCATATACACCCAGTCATACTGCACAATACGAAGGGATTCCTTTTTGTTAGTAGTGGTTTTTTGTTGTGTTCTCTGACTCCCTCACTTAAACTTAGGAAAAATAATTTGGAATCACCAGGTCTGAATTTCTGGATTTCTTCACCTCCACAACTGCATTAATCATATGGATGTAAATTTCTTTTGCCCAGCCCACCTTCCAAGGGAGAAGAGAATGGGTTAGAAGCCACAACTCAGTTAGGAAACAAAAAATAAATATATAATAATGTATAAATTCTGTACTTAGTTGAAAATCTTATTCAAAATCAAGACAATGCCATTAGTGAATGGATGCTTTTGAACTGTGGTGTTGAAGACTCCTGAGAGTCCCTTGGATTTCAAGGAGATCAAACCAGTTAATCCTAAAGGAAATCGGTCCTGAACATTCATTGGAAGGACTGATGCTAAAGCTGAAACTCCAATACTTTGGCCACCTAACGCAAAGAACTGACTCCTTGGAAAAGACCCTAATGCTGGGAAAGATTGAAGGCAAGAGGAGAAGAGGCTGACAGAGGATGAGATGGTTCAATAGCATCACTGACTTGATGGACACGAGTTTGAGCAAGATCTGGGAGTTGGTAATGGACAGGGAAGCCTAGTGTGCTGCAGTCCATAAGGTTGCAGAGTCAGACGTTACTGAGCAACTAAACTGAAAGGCAAATTCTGTTGATTTCTTTCCCTCTTTCTGGAGAAAGTTAGCAGCAGGCAGAGAAAATAGAAGATGGGGAAAATAAGAAGCTATCTCTTATATGTAGAAACACTGGGGTACTTTCCTAGTGGCTCAGTGGTAAAGAATTCATCTGTTATTCGCCTGCGGAAGTTGCAGGTTCAATCCCTGATGGGGGAGATCCCTTGGAGAAGGGAATGGTTACCTACTCTAGTATTCTTGCCTGAAGAATCCAATGGACAGAGAAGCCTGGCGGGCTACAGTCCATGGGGTTGCAAAGAGTCAGACATGACTTAATAGACTGGGCATGTACACATACACAGGAACACTGGGACACCTGGATCTAAAGCCATATTTCTATGTTGCTCACATTGTTCTTTGAATAAGTGTTTCCATCTATTCTAACCAGATCATCTCCTACCTTACTTAACATTTTCTACCAAGCTCTTGTGTCTGTGATAAATGTGGGGAAGCCAATTTTTCATGGTACATATTAGGCTATTTCAGGGGAGGAATATTCTAGGTAGATCAGTCATTGCCTGTGAAATCCAAATCTTCTTCTAAGTTAAACTATTCCACAACTAGATCATACTCTTTAGACATTCATGTTTTGAACTACAGAACTTTTTTCCAGTTATGGATGACTGACCTATTGGTAGAAAAAAAATGACCCTAAGACAGCCAGTATAAAACTGGCCACTGACATTTATGGCCCAACTGGAAAAGATGGACAAATCAGACAAATTATTTTTTCAGTAACTTAAACAGAGCCAATAGAATCTGCTGGTTGAAATAGAAAGGAAAAAACATATGAGGTGTAACTAGTCACATTAACGTAAAAATACTAGAGTAAAGCTACATGAGCTGTTCTTACTGAAGTCCTTAAAACTACACAAATAGAGAATCACCCTCCTGCTCCATTCTGTATGTGGCATGACTTTCTTTCCTAGTTCATTCATTCATGCAAAAAGCATATTTTGACAACTGCTAGTACTAAGTATAATGGTAAGCTCTGAAGATGTAATACTGACCATGACAAATGTGATCACTGCTCTTACAGAACTTGCAATGCAGTGGTGAAAATACACACTGAATAGGAAGATGAACAGGAAGCTGTGAGTATTTAACAGGGACATTTAACCTAGCTTTTTTAATAGTGAGGGATCATCTATCCCCATGTTTCAAAATTCTTCGCATCATTCAAGCCTTCACTGATAACCCAGTTAGAAATAAACACACTCTTCTGAACCTATTGATCCTACTTCTATCATAGCACTTGCTTCGTCCCATCCTAGCTTTTACTGTATTGTTTTCAGGTCTCATCCTTTACTGATCTCTAAACTCTTTGAGGAAAGTAACAATGTGTCATTCATCTTTGTATTCCTCCAGCACCTAGAACAGTACTTTATATTCAGCAGGTTTTCAGAAATGAAGTTCAGAAAGCCCTCCAGTGTAATGGTCTCTAAAGAAGTCATGAAACAAGGTAAATTTCTCTAATGATAAAATTTTTTCATTATTATAGTGTATCTTTCTGTGGGAGTCATTTCCAAATCCATAGGCATTCAAGTAAAAAACAAACTGTTTGCCTTGAGTCCCAAGAGATAAATCAGTGATGCTTCAAACTATTGCTAGTTGAAACAAGGAGATCAAACCAGTCAATCCTAAAGGAAATCAACCCCAAATATTCTTTGGAAGGACTGTTGCTAAAGCTGAAGCTAAAATACTCTGGCCACCTGATGCGAAGAACTGACTCATTAGAAAAGATCCTGATGCTAGGAAAGATGGAAGACAAAAGGAGAAGGGGGCAGCAGAGGATGACATTGTTAGATAGCATCACTGACTCAATGGACATGAACAAACTGGTAAATAGTGAAGGACAGGGAAACCTGGCCTGCTGCAGTACATGCTTCAAAGAGTCAGACGAAACTTAAGTGACCGAACAGTAACAACAATTGAAAGAGTAAGGAAGAGTTATGTTTCTAAATACATGAAGTCCGGAAGGAAAAGCTGATCCACAAAAGAAGGGCCTCTGGTGGAAAAATGAATTGATTAGTATTATTGTGGTTGCAAGTAACAGAAACTAACTAAAACTGATCTGTAAATTTATTGTAAATAAGCTTGGAAATACTGCTGGTGCTCAGTATGGGCTCAAGGGAAACTGGAATCAAAAATTCAAATGCTATTAGGATTTATTCTCTGGCTTCTCTCAGCATACCAGTATCATTCTTTCTTATAAACTTGCCTTTGCTCCTCAGACCCCATTTTAACTTGGGTTACATCTGCAAAGACCCTATTTCCAAATAAAGTCACATCCCCAGGGTTATCAGGGATATCTGGGATTGGGAAGGGGTTAGGACTTGAACATATATTTGAGGAAGGCACAATTCAATCCAGTACATGTATTCATGGAGATACAGGTTCATGTCTCAGTCTTAAGTCCAAATTCTATTGAAATAAACTCACTGATTGTGGTATAGATGCTTACCACTTAGTCAACCACATTTTAAGGGAATATGGCCACACTTAATCAAAATAGTAATTCCTGCTACAGTCAGGTGGACAGTGGTTAGGAAAATCCCTAGAGATAGAAAAACAGGTAATAAATTCCATAGATATCCACTTTCCAGAAGAAAGAACAATCAAAGTACAAATCTATGTTAGAAAGTTTTATGGGAATACGGATCCAATATCTCAGCCAAAGAGCCCCTCTCAAAATATTTGCTGGACCAGTTTCCTGTTTCTCATGAAAGTCTCACAAAATTGATCAGGTTCCTAACTTTTTTTTTTTAATCTCTGATATCCTTGGGTAAAAAATAGTAAGTAGCTCTAGCTAGACTTTTGAGAACAAACTATGGTAAAGGAGAAACAAAAAAGGAAAATAGTTTATCTTATTGAAATAATCAAGACAAGAAATAACCAGAATGGTAATGGTAGACTTAATGAGAAGTTATCAAACTCTGTATAATTTTAAAAGCAGAGATGACAAGATTTGCTAAAGTGAAATGTGAAAGAGAATAAAGGATGAGTCCAAGGTTTTTGACCTATGCAACTGGAAGTTTGGCATTGCCATTTATTAAGATGAGTCAGTGGAGAAGGCAATGGCAACCCACTCCAGTACTCTTGCCTGGAAACTCCCATGGACAGAGGAGCCTGGTAGGCTGCAGTCCATGGGGTTGCTAAGAGTCAGACACGACTGAGCGACTTCACTTTCACTTTTCACTTTCATGCATTGGAGAAGGAAAGGGCAACCCACTCCAGTGTTCTTCCCTGGAGAATCCCAGGGATGGTGGAGCCTGGTGGGCTGCCGTCTATGGGGTTGCACAGATTCGGACACAATTGAAGTGACTTAGCAGCAGCAGCAGCAAGATGAGTCAGATTACTGTTGAAACTGATTTTGGAAACTGATTAGGGAGTGATGTTTTAGGCATGTTATATTTGAGAAGTTAATCATATATTCAAGTAAAAATATGCTTAAAGCAGTTAGTCACAGATGGTCCAGGTTAAAGAAAGAGGGCAAGTTAGTTGGAAAGTTATCAGCTTAAAATCTCATCAAGTCATCAGACCAAATGAGATCACAGAATGATCAAACGTAACGAGAACAAAGACGTGAGCCCCAAGGCACTAACAATAGCCTTATTAATTGATTATTATTCCCATTTTATTCATAAGGAAACAAAGGGTCAAACATGGTAAATAACTCAACAAGATCACACAGTTAGTAAGCTAAAGAGCCAAATATCAAACAAGGACTGCCTAAGGCCATTATACCACATTCTATATGGTGGCAAAACAGCTCTTAAATCTGGCAGTGAGAGTAGTAATCTTAGTTATACATTCCCAAAGACTCTCTAGGTCACTACAACCCAACTACTTTTCCTCTAGGTCACTACAACCCAACTACTTTTCCGACACCAAGTGATCCCTGGGGAGTTTGTAAAAATAATCATTTGAGGCCCCACTCCCTAAGTTTCTGATGTGGTAAACCTGGAGAGGGGTTCATGAAAGTTTTTCTTTTCTTTTTTTTTTTTTTTTTTTTTACTGTCAACAAGAAGGATCTCATAGCCAAGTTTGGGACAACTCATTTGAAAGACATCAGAAAAAAATGTGTGAATCAAATGGGCAAACGAAATATGCACACTTTCTTGAAGCTTGGTGCAGAGACACCATCAACTCTCCACTGAACAAGTAGACAGAACTGACGGGGAGGGAGGACCACTCTAGACATCACACCAGTCCAAGAGAAAGGATGCAGTTTCTCAAGAAATACTTAACTTGCAGATCATCCACATAGAGAACTATTCTTCTGCTGATGCTACCTAAAATTAAATGACCTTTATGATCATCACAGGGGCCTCCTATTCTGTGGATTGTCAGTAGTTCCCAGCCTTGCACACACCTAGGTATAATCAGAGTTCTTTTATAAAATACACATTTCTAAGCTCTACCCAAATCCAATGATTTGAAATCTCAAAGATCCAGGAATCTGTCTTTTGCAAGCTTCCTAGAAGATTCTTATGAACTCAGTCCAGAATCAGTTTATGAACCCATATATTAGAACCATTGCTATTGAGAATTAAAGCCCCTATGTCTTTTTTGTCTGTCCTCCTATTAAGCTAGGAATCCCTCATTGACTGGTGCACAAATGCTTTAAGTCTTTTTGGACATAGATGCAGACTAATCTTACATTGTTAAAGATGGTAACCACTAGCCACATGTGGCCACTAGGCACTTGAAATGTGGCTAGTCCAGATTTAAATGTGCTGTGTGACTGTATGTCACATTGAATTTCAAAGACTTAGTAAAAAAAAAAAAAAAAAAAAGAGTTAAAAAAAGGATGTAAACTTATCTCATTAACAACTTTATGTCTACTATATGTTGAAATAGTACTTTGGATTAAATAAAATATGTGATTAAAGTTAATATCTGTTTCATTTTACTCTTTTCAATGTATTGATACTTCCTAAAATGTGTTATTTTAATTATTGCTTACATGTACCCTTCTTGATTTTCTCATTTTTAATCACAGCCCTATATTCTGAATGCCCATAGTCCATTGCCCATAACCCTATGAAAGACTTGTCATAAGATATTCCGATTATCTTTCTACATGTCGGTCTCCACCACCAGACTGTGAGCAGCTGGAGGACATGGCACCAGCCTTATTTACCTGTCTCCTTTGGACCTAGCACAATGCATGGCGCCCGACAGATGTTCATGAACAGCTAATTTCTTTGCCTGCCTTGCCCAGAGCCTCACAGATTGTTAATTGCAGAGTGCAGCCTCTAACTCAGGTTGCTTGACTTCTGCTCTAATATGCTATCTACGACATCCCACTGCCTTACACCCTTTCTCTAAAGATTTGCACAAGAAGCAAATTGAAGTAAAACTCAAATCAGTCTAATTTACTACTCATTAGCAGTTTTTATGAAGACTGGTTATAGAAGAGATTGAAACCCAAAGCTAATGTGACATTTTGAATTATCTCAAGTTGTCACTTTTCCATGCTGTGCTTCACTCTCATTAGGAAAAGTAATCAAGATCTGGGCCTATTATTATACTGTGTCCCTCCCTGTTATTAAAGCTTAGCACTCAGAGGTGTCTAATGCTCATGTTGATGCTATACTTTTCTTACTGGCACAAAAAGTTGTCTATTTATTTTTCCCCTGATTAATGTTTTGGAATTTACCCCTTTTGCAGACTACTTCCTCAGCTTGCCAATTAGAACACATTAATTTTCTCCTGCTTGATAACATGCTTCATAACATGATAGATACATTCAGATTCTTTATAGTGGAGAAACAGGCAAGAGCAGGTAAATGAGCATACATACACAGTGCAATGTCAAGGGTCAAAGTTCAGTTATCTGTAGCCAGAAACCTGCATTCATCCTATGTCCTATGTAAGTGAGAATCATCCAAAATTGCATATGATCCTGCAAAAGAAGGACCATGCTAGTCAGTAGGAATAATCATTTCACCATGCCACCCCAGTGGTACTGCCAGCCCTGGCCAGCGCCAACCATGTGAGAGAGAAAATTAAATGTTTCAAGGGACACACCTAAAGAAGGAGGGTGTCCCTGAGGGACTTAGATGGCACTGGCTACAACAGACTGAATTTAGGGATAAAGGATTTTAACATGTCCCTCAAGCATAGACTAGAGAGGAAATAATATTCTTAAGGAAAACTATAACACAGTAGAAAGGAACTGCACAGCCCATTCCAGGTGATGGCACTTGTGTAGCTGTGTCCTAACTTAACACCTTGTGGGTGCATTTTAGGCGATGTTTCTTTCAATATTCAGATAAACATGACTCTGAACCCAACTTTCCATCAGAAGGATGTCCTAAAAGGCTCCCTGGGTTATCCCTCCAGGGTTTACTTATGTATTTCAGGTTTGGTCCCTCTTGTTTTACCTGTGTAATAAATATACTGGCATACCTACTTGAGTGCTGAAAGCTGGTTTGGAGACTTATAAGGTTTTTTCTCCTAAAAAACACTTTAGGCCCTCATGAAATTTGAACACTCCCACTCCAGTGACCTCCAGAGTCCTAAAGGTAGGGCTGTCCTTATCAAATAAAAAATACACCTTATTTTACATTATATTCCATTATTATTCCATATACTCAACTTGATTAAAGTACATGTGTATGTTAATTCGGAGAAGGCAATGGCACCCCACTCCAGTACTCTTGCCTGGAAAATCCTATGGGCAGAGGAGCCTGGTGGGCTGCAGTCCATGGGGTTGCTAAGAGTAGGACACGACTGAGTGACTTCACTTTCACTTTTCACTTTTCACTTTCATGCATTGGAGAAGGAAATGGCAACCCACTCCAGTGTTCTTGCCTGGAGAAGCCCAGGGACGGGGGAGCCTGGTGGGCTGCCGTCTCTGGGGTCGCACAGAGTCGGACACGACTGAAGCGACTTAGTAGCAGCAGCAGTAGCAGTATGTTTATTGCTCAGTCATGTCTAGCTCTTTGCAATCCCATGGGCTGTAGCCTGCCAGGCTCCTCTATCCATGGAATTGTCCAGACAAAAATACTGGAGTGGGTTACCATTTCCTTCTCCAACGATCTCCTCAACCCAGGGATCAAACCTGGGTCTCCTGCATAGCAGGCAGATTCTTTACCATCTGAAAGTACACAGCATTAGGCAAGTATTAATAACACAGAGTAATGGTGCCTAAGTTTGTCTGTATCACCATTTTTTTCACTTTTAGTGATACGGTATAGCACAAAAAGCATGAATTTTGAGCCTTTTAGAACAGGGCTCAAACCCTGCCTTCATGATTTATTAACTGGGAAACATTAGTAAGTTATTTCATCTCTTGGGTTTTAGATTTTCTTTTCTGTAAAATAGGGTTAATAACATCTGCCTAGTAGGATAATTGTGAAGGCTAACTAGGATGATGTATGTGAAAGTGAAAGTGAAGTAGCTCAGTAGTGTCCGACTCTTTTCAAACCCGTGGACTATAGCCTACCAGGCTCCTCCCTCCATGGGATTCTCCAGGCAAGAATACTGGAGTGGGTTGCCATTTCCTTCCATGTGAGGTCCTTGCCAAATAACAGGCAGCAGTATTCATTAGTAAACTGCCCTCCTACTTTCCTCATTCAGTGGCTTCTGGGCCTCTGATCCTAGTACAGGGTGCTTCTGATTAATGTGGTGTCCTGGCTCCAGAAAAGTCCATGCTCACATTTCCAAATTCATAGTCTTCCTTTCCCAAGGAATTTAAAGCTTTACAATTCCAAAAGAATTCTCTGTTAATGGCAATGGCAGGAATAAAAGGTTAATTCAGAGAATAACCAGATTCTAACCTAGACTAGGAGCAAGGTCTGGCTTCACCACTAACAGGTAGACAGGCAGGCATAGAAAAAAGGCACCACATTCTACAATCACCACATCCTGCTTTAACACAGCTTTCTCTACTGTCTTTGCGTCATAGTCTTACGCATAAGTGAAAGTGAAAGTATTAGTTGCTCAGTCGTGTTTGACTCTTTCGGACCCCATGGACTGTAGCCCACCAGGCTCCTCTGTCCATGGAATTCTCCAGGCAAAAATATTTCCTTCTCCAGGGGATCTTTCTGACCCAGGGATCAAACCAAGGTCTCCCGCATTGCAGGTAGATTCTTTACCATCTGAGTCACCAAGAAGTCTTATACATAAAGCTATCTCAAAAATAGTGTCAAGCTTTTTCTGAAAGTTTACAGAGTAAACATTCCTATTCAATGGGAAATTGTTGCTATACTTTAAAAATATAGACACTGACCTGCCAATATTGGCTAAATCTTACTGCAGATTGACACTGTGTGTATATAATCAAATATTTTAACCAGAACTAAGACTTTGTGCATATAGCTTGGTTCACTTAGAGAATTTCAAGATAAATAAACATCTCCGTGGTTAAAAAAAAAAAAAAGTCAAAAAGATAATAAATACAGTGTTTGCATATAGAAATAACTTCAAAAAGAAAGCTAAGGTTTTGAAATGTAATTCTTTCCTCTAAACTGGGTAAATATTTAATATCTTAATTTGCTTGTCATTGGCTAAACACCTGTGTGATTGTGTATCTGTATATGTGTGTAACCTCTAATTAAAAGCAGGCCTTTAGTCTGTATAAGAGTTCTAAACAAAATTAATCATCATGGAAGATGATGAAACAAAGAATTTTAGGTTTCTTTCCAAATATATCAATTCTCCTTATAATCTTGCATTTCTCATTTCCACAGCATGTATTCATTCATTAATTCAATAAATATTGTGCACTTACTATCTCAGAAACTTAAACAGTTCTCATGATGTTTACACCTTATGAGGAGGGAGAGTTTTTTTTTTAAGATGTCTAATATGATGTCAAGTAGTAAAATGTGTTAGAAAAAAAAAATGAACTATATAAAGTAAGGGTATAAAGAGGTCATGGAAGGTCTATTTTAGATAGGGTAACAAGGGAAGATCTTCCTGAGGATGGGACATCTAACCAGACTTGAGACAAGTGAGAGAGTTCAGTTGGTTATTTGGAGGAAGCCATTACAGTATGCAGGCCAAGAAGCAACAGTTAGAACCAGACATGAAACAATAGACTGGTTCAAAATTGGGAAAGGGGTACGTGAAAGCTGTACATTGTCACCCCACTTATTTAACTTATTTACAAAGTATATCATGTGAAATGCCAGGCTGGATGAATCATAAACTGGAATCAAGATTGCCAGGAGAAATATCAACAACCTCAGATATGCAGATGATACCACTCTAATGGCAGAATGGGAAGAGGAATTAAAGAGCCTTTGAGGAGTGTGAAGGAAGAGAGTGAAAAAGCTGGCTTAAAACTCAATGTTCAAAAAACTAAGTCCATGGCTTCCAGTCCCATCACTTAATGGCAAATAGATGGGGAAAAAGTAGAAGCAGTGACAGATTTTATTTTCTTGGGCTCCAAAAACACTATGGATGGTGACTGCAGCCATGAAATGAAAAGATGCTTACTCCTTGAAAGGAAAGCTATGATAAACCTAGACAGCATATTAAAAAGCAGAGACATCACTTTGCTGACAAAGGTCCATCTAGCCAAAGGTATAGTTTTTCCAGTAGTCACATATGGATGTGAGAGTTGGACCACAAAGAAGGCTGAGCACCAAAGAATTTGATGCTTTCTAATTGTGGTGAAGGAGATGATTCTTGAGAGTACCTTGAACTGCAAGGAAATCAAATCAGTCAATCCTAGAAGAAATCAGTCCTGAATATTCACTGGAAGGACTGAGGCTGAAGCTGAAAACTCCAATACTTTGGCCACCTGATGCAAAGAGCTGACTCATTTGAAAAGACCCTGACACTGGTAAAGACTGAGGTCAGAAGGAGAACAGGACCACAGAGGATGAGACGGTTATATGGCATCACTGACTAAATGGACGAGTTTGAGCAAACTGAAGAATATAGTGAAGGACAGGGAAGCCTGGAGTACTGCCATCCAAAGGGTCGCAAAGAGTGGGATACTACTTAGCAACTGAATGGCAACAAATCATCCTCAGAGGTAACTGAAGTCCTGAAGCTGGAGCATGGTGCTGAGGATCATTCAGGAGCTGTCATTGTTAAGGATGAAACAAGGATATCCTAGCTATCAGCCCCTCCTAGACTCTAGTGGTAAGGAGTCCTCAGCTCTTTCAGAAGGAGTCACCATGGCTTTTGATGCAGAAGAGACCCATACTCCAGGAGGCACAGAGGTATATGTAAAGGAAGGAAGGTAAAAGGTCATCCTGTGGACAGTGGATACTAGAAGGAGGGGACATACACTTAGGAAGTTTTTTAGCTGAGGTCAAATTTTATTAAACTTAAAATTTTTACTGGAAGGCAGTCCTGAACATACAAATTATTTTTTAGCTTTTTAATATATTTCCTAATATAGACATCTTTTCATTCCCAATATATCTCTAGGAATTAAAAAAGCCCCTAAATTACTATTCAAGGTTTTAAGTGAAAAAGATGAAAATACCATAAATGTATAAGCTGGAGAGAGTACTATGCCAATTTTTGCATGAAATTTATTTGCAAAAAGCAAATGTCAACTTTAAGATCTCAAAATGGAATATAAGATGATACTACTGTATTTAATTCATAATGGCATTTAAGAATGCTACAATGACACACATTACAAAATTGCAAATAATTTCAGGCTCTGTACATATGGATGGATCTTCCTAAGGTGTGTAAGTGCTGAGAGTCAATAGGTTAAAACAAATACACTCTACATGACATTAATTCAAGTTAAAAGTTTTAAAACGGAAAGTGCTCTTCCACTAAATGTAATGTTGTTCCCTAACAAACTGCCAAATCATGCCCTTGTCAGGAAAAATAAGCAGAATAACAAAAGATGTGCCCCCAAGTGCCTGAGAGCAAAGTGTAGCGTATTAACTAAATCACATCTTTCAAACTGCACTGTTCCTCCCTCCTGCTAGGCAGAATATGTGAGCAGCATCGCTCCACGCCATTTCTGTAGTCACACAACTCAGCAAAGGTACGATGCTACAGTAGGAGGGCTCAGAAACCTGCACACATGCATAACAAGAGGTCATGCCATCTCTGCTCCTCTGAAGGCACCAGAGATGCCTTCTAAATCTTACAAGATACAACCTGATCTAAGGCCCTAAACTCCTGAGAGTGAGAATTGATGGGATTAAGAAAGAATACAGTGCTAAGACTTCTTGTTCACTCTAATGTCAATCATTCAAAAGCATTGTCCTTACATCAAAAGCTCCTGGAGTACATTTCTTCCATTGTCATCATAGGATAGTTCCCTTACTATTTGGTCTTCTTTTTGATTCAAGCTACAAACACACACCTTCCCTAAAGACCCACTACTTCCCCTCCAGTGTGGCAAGACCTCTTCCCCTCCCCCCATAGAAGGCAGATAAAAATGATATCAAAACTGATGCTTGATCTTATTACAGGCATGTTTCCAATGGAAGTTTCAAACTGCAGAGAGTTTCTCTAAGGAGGAGAGAAAGGAGTTGATTAATATTCATATTTAAGAAGGAAGCCCAGGAAAGAACATTCTGGGTTTTATTTCCAGTAGTGACAAAGCCTTTAGAATGACTTTAGTCCCTTCTAACAGGTCTACAGGAAGATTCGTTTTTCTGGTGGCTGAGATCAGCATAAGCATGACCTTCCCTTGAGCCCCAAGCATAGAGAAACAGCTATGAGACCTGGTGAGGAGGGAGGCAGGCATGGGTAATGTGGAAGAATTTATATTAAGTCAGAACACCTATACTCTGGTTCTATGCTGTGCTTAGTCACTCAGTCATGTCTGACTCTTTGAGACCTCATAGATTGTAGCCTGCCAGGCTCCTCCGTCCATAGGGATTCTCCAGGCAAGAATACTAAAGTGGGTCACTATGCCCTCCTCTAGGTGATCTTCCCAACCCAGGGGTTGAACCCAGCTCTCCCATATTGCAGGCAGATTCTTTACCAACTGAGCCACCAGGGAAGCCCAAGAATACTGGAGTGGGTAGCCTATCCCTTCTTCAGGGGATCTTCCCAACCCAGGGACTGAACCAGGGTCTCCTGCATTGCAGGTGGATTCTTTACCAGCTGAGCTACGAGGGAAGCCCCACTCTGGTTCTACTATTAATCAACTATCTTCATTTGCTTTAATTATTTAATATCTGTTAGTCTTATTTACATTACCGGTAAGGCTAGGATGATAATGCCCAGTTTACAAAGGTGTTATATTGTTATTATTTCCACTCAACAGTTAGTGTCTCTGTTTTAAGTATAAGAATTAAAAAAAAAAAAAAAAAAAGACAGGGAACTAGCACTGTAAAGCTTGTACTGTAGCCATAGCAAACATGGAAACAGATAATGGAGTAGCAAGATAATATATCACTTTGATAGATTCTGACAACTGAGTCCAGCTGGACACCATCCTTTATTATCCTATTAAAAAAAAAAATCACCTCCAGCATGACTACTCAACCAGAACTCATGAAGAAAAGAGATCTGATAAAAATTCTGAGTTTGTTGAGATGAAATCTGAAATGATGAAGTTTATTCATAATTCATTTAGATAATTTTTTCTGTAATCAAACAAAATGGATTTAAAAGGGAGATTAAGTGGAGTCTTAAGTCAAGATTCCCAGGAGTCAATTGTGAGGCAGGGAGTCCTGTGTGAGTGAATTACTGGGGAAATATTCCGAAGAGAAACCAATGAGGGAAAAGGGGAAGCAGAGTGTAGAGGAGAAAGAAGTCGAGTAACAGTTTAGACAAAGTCCCACAGAAAGGGCTACAGCCTACACCTCAGGGTAGAGAGTCCTCTTGTCCCTTGACTGGGACTCCCTCACCATCCAATCACTGGCTAATAGTCACCCTGGAGGGAAGTAATTCCTAGGCACCTCCAGTTCTCTGAGCTTTTCTGGGAGAAGCAGTCCAAGCAGTCTGAAGGTAGTCCTCTGCAGAATTACAGGTGCAGGCTGAGGAAAATGAAGGCACATTGATGTGTGGGAAAGGCCAAACAGAAGTGATAAAGGGATATGAGGGTCTCTGGGAGCAACAAGGACAGGGTCCAATAGAAGTTTCAACAGAAGTGGATTACTTTTCACACCTGAGTATATGGTCTGAAGTATTACAGTAGTTGTAACTTCAAAGGGACTTCCCAAGTAGTGCTAGTGGTAAAGAATCCACCTGCCAATGTAGGAGACAAAAGGGACTCAGGTTCAATCCCTGGGTTGGGAAGATCCCCTGGAGGAGGACATGGCAACCCACTCCAGTATTCTTGCCTGGAGAATCCCATGGACAGAGGAGCCGAACCTGGGGCTACAGTCCATGGGGTTGTAAAGAATTGAACACAACTGAAGTGACTTTACATGAATACACATATAACTGCAATACATAAATATTATAATAGAGGTGTGATTAGAGGATGACCCTGGAAGTTCCAAGTGATTAATTCTGTCTGAGAAGAATGGAAAGATTTTTAACAGACTGCATGATATCTGTGAGAGGTCATCGGATTTATAGGAGTTTCCTGAAAGCTGACTGAGTCTGAGGGTCAAGGTTTCATCTTGTGGGATAGTTGCTTCAGATGGGGAAAAAAAGTCAGAAGCAAAATCATATCTAAAAATTAATGAGAATCAAGTCATAGAATCTAAATGAAATTTTATAAACAAAAGAGTGGATCTAAGACAACTATAAGAAGTGTTGGTAGCCAGGAGCCAAATGAAAATCAGACACAAGAGTCCTAGCCTAGCCTGGCTGTTGTGGATAACATGATGGGTAAGTGGTTAGAGAAGCTTGGTAAGAGCATCCGGAGGTCATGTCAGGGTCAGCTCTTGATGGATATGAAAAGAGCAAATGGCATTAGAGAAAGGGGAAAAGCTTGTGCAAAGTCATAAAGGCCAGAAGTTGCTGTGACTTGAATTTAGAGGACGTGGCTGGAAAGAGAGATGAGGCTGGAGATGTCATATCCAACTAACTTGTAAAAGATCCAAAAGCCATTCTGAAAAAATTTTCACTTTATTCAGGGACCAATTAATTTTTTTTTTTTCATTTTAGAAAGATTATTATATATAGGATGAGATGGTTAGATGGCATCACTAACATGATGGACATGAGTTTGAGTAGGCTCCGGGAGTTGGTGACAGAGAGGGAAGCCTGACATGCTGCAGTCCATGGGGTCACAAAGAGTTGGACACGACTGAGTGACTGAACTGAACTAATTATATAGAGAATAAATTAGAGTGAACACAGAGATAAACAAATTTGAAAGTTGTTGCAAAAGTCTAGGTGAGATAATATCTTGTAATTAATATCATCCCCAAAGAGATTTTGTAAATCAGGGAAGGAGCCCAAAAGAAGCATGCCAGGTGTTTCTTAAAATATTTTTATCTCTTTGCATTCTATTTGTGCATTAGTAACTGCTAAGGGAGAAAGCAGAAAAGCTCATCTTTTTTTTTCAAGACTCTGAAAAAGGCTTGACCCTAAAAGTATCTTTTTCCTGAAGGAGAACATTACTAAGACAAACTAGGAACTGGGTTCTTTCTTAGCAAATACAAGGCAGGAATCTAGCTCAAGAACAGGCTCAGGCTGGGGATATTAGAGGAATAACAGTACTGAAATAATTAAAACATCTCAAGCTGCACAGAATGCTAGCATGAGCTAATTGTACAATATTCAATAAATAACTTTTAGCAACTGCAAATTATTAGTGAGCTTAAAGAGAGTAGAAAATTAACACCTACCTACAGTTGCTAAACTAATGCAATAATAGTGAGATTAGAAATTGGGGCAAGAGTAGAGCACTCTGTAAGGCTAAAATCAAGAGAATTTGGTGCCAGATTGTACATGTGAAATGAGGGAGGCTGTAGAGTCCACCAATAGGTGTAGATATTGGAACTGAAGAACAATTTGGGGAAATTGAGGCAAATGCAAAGTTCAAGATTGTTCAAAGTTCAAGTTCAAATGCAAAGTTCAGCTTCCAAGTTGGAGGTGACTTGTTGGTGGTTGAAACACGCATACAACTTGGGGGAAAGGTGTCTCTGGAGGTACAGATGTAACATCCACCTCATTTTTAGATTTATGCAAAGGTCCGTCTAGTCAAGGCTATGGTTTTTCCAGTAGTCATGTATGGATGTGAGAGTTGGACTGTGAAGAAGGCTGAGTGCCAAAGAATTGATGCTTTTGAACTGTGGTGTTGGAACACTCTTGGGAGTCCCTTGGACTGCAAGGAGGACCAACCAGTCCATCCTAAAGGAGATCAGTCCTGGGTGTGCATTGGAAGGACTGATGCTGAAGCTGAAACTCCAATACTTTGGCCACCTCATGTGAAGAGTTGACTCATTGGAAAATACCCTGATGCTGGGAGGGATTGGGGGCAGGAGGAGAAGGAGATGACAGAGGATGAGATGGCTGGATGGCATCACCGACTCGATGGATGTGAGTCTGAGTGAACTCTGGGAGTTGGTGATGGACAGGGAGGCCTGGCGTGCTGCGATTCATGGTGTCACAAAGAGTCGAACAATACTGAGTGACTGAACTGAACTGAACTGAATAGATGAGCTCTGGGAATGAGTAAAAGAGAGTTCCAAGGGATAACACCAACATTACAAGAATAGAATGCTGGGAAACTTCAGGGTACCATCCCAATGAAAGAGGAAGATCTAATAAAGGAAATTAAAAAGTGTCCAGAAAGATAGGAAATGAGTAGTATGCTTTAAACCAAAAGAGGAAAGAATGCCCAGAATGAAAATCCAACCATGACTACCTAGGCCTGATGATGGCTCCATTGCTTACTCACTATGTGATGGGCGAGTAATTTAATCTCTTTGTACCTCAGTTTCCTCGTCCTTCAAGGGGATAAGAGCGTCTACTTTATAAAGCTGAGGGGAGGACTAAATGATTTAATATAAGAAAAGTGCAGAGCAGGGCCAAGGACAAAACAAATGTTTTAAATATATAAATGTTAATAAAAAGAACAAAGTGCTACAGAGAAACTACTTTAGATAGTTGATGAATGCCAGAAGAGAGTTAACTGGATTCAACTATTGGAAAGTCAGTTATTGGTAGAAAGTGCTGTTTAAGAAAACACAGTACGTGGTGACCATGATTTTAACAATATTTTCCTACTTGCTCAGAGTTTGTGAACACAAAAGAGAAAATGATGGTAATGACTTTATAAAGAAAAAATAAAAATACCAAAAACTAGATGAAGGGTGAATTTAGCACAGTAAACTAAAGTATGGAATTAACACCCCCATAAATGAAAAAGACACATGGAGCTTTTATTATTAACAATATTAGGTGTCTGAAATCTCACTGGAGTTATTTTAGAAACTCAGATGATCAGATAAATTTATGCTGTGTGTGAATACTAAGTGACAGAAATTGAAGTGGCGATAAGTCATCTTGAACTTACACATATTTCTTTCTGATTATACATGATGAAGAATACAGCTCCAAAGAATACAAATATTTATTTATGAGCACTAATATGTATAAGTATCATATTGTACAATTTTATGGCCAGGAATTATTCTGTTCATTTCAGTTGCTCAGTCGTGTTCAACTCTTTGTAACCTCATGGACTGTAGCACTCCAGGCCTCCCTGTCCATCACCAAATCCCAGAGATTAGTCAAACTCAAGTCCATTGAGTCAGTGATGCCATCCAACCATTTCATCCGCTGTCATCCCCTTCTCCTCCCACATTCAATCTTTTCCAGCAACAGGGTCTTTTCAAATGAGTCAGTTTTGGGCATCAAGTGGCAAATCTATTGGAGTTTCAGCTTAAGCATCAGTCCTTCCAATGAATATTCAGGACTAATTTCCTTTAGGATGGACTGGTTGGATCTCCTTGCAGCCCAAGGGATTCTCGAGAGTCTTCTCCAACACCACAGTTCAAAAGCATCAATTCTTTGGCACTCAGCTTTCTTTATAGTCCAACTCTCACATCCATACATGACTATTGGAAAAACCATAGCTTCGACTACACGGATTTTTGTAGGCAAAGTAATGCCTCTGCTTTTTAATATACTGTCTAGGTTGGTCATAAATTTTCTTCCAAGGAGCAAGCGTCTTTTAATTTCATGGCTGCAGTTAACCATCTGCAGTGATTTTGGACCCCCAAAAATTGTCTGTCACTGTTTCCATTGCTTCCCCTTCTATTTGCCATGAACTGATAGGACCAAATGCCATGATAGTAGTTTTCTGAATGTTGAGTTTTAAGCCAATTTTTTCACTCTCATCTTTCACTTTCATCAAGAGGCTGTTTAGTTTCGCTTTCTGCCATAAGCGTGGTGTCATCTGCATATCTGAGGTTATTGATATTTCTCCTGGCAATCTTGATTCCAGTTTGTGCTTCATACAGCCTGGCATTTCTCATAATGTACTCTGCATTTAAGTTAAATAAACAGGGTGACAATATACAACCTTGACCTATTCCTTTCCCGATTTGGAACCAGTCTATTGTTCCATGTGCAGTTCTACCGTTGCTTCCTGACCTGCATGAAGATTTCTCAGGAGGGAGGTCAGGTGGTCCAGTATTCCCATCTCTTTAAGAATTTTCCACTCTTTGTTGTGATCCACACAGTCAAAGGCTTTGGCATAGTCAATAAAGCAGAAGCAGATATTTTTCTGGAACTCTCTTGCTTTTTCCATGATCCAACAGATGTTGGCAATTTGATATCTGGTTCCTCTGCCTTTTCTAAATCCAGCTTGAACATCTGGAAGTTCATGGTTCACATAATGCTGAAGCCTTGCTTGGAGAATTTTGAGCATTTCTTTACTAGCATGTGAAATGACTGCAATTGTGTGGTAGTTAGAACATTCTTTGGCATTGCCTTTCTTTGGGATTGGAATGAAAACTGGCCTTTTCCAGTCCTGTGGCCACTGCTGAGTTTTCCAAATTTGCTGGCATATTGAGTGCAGCACTTTAACAGCATCATCTTTCAGGATTTGAAATAGCTCAACTGGAATTCCATCACCTCCACTAGCTTTGTTCGTAGTGATGCTTTCTAAGGCCCACTTGACTTCACATTCCAGGATGTCTGGCTCTAGGTCAGTGATCACACCATCATGATTATCTTGGTCGTGAAGATCTTTTTTGTATAGTTTTTCTGTGTATTCTTGCCACCTCTTCTTAATATCTTCTGCTTCTGTTAGGTCCATACAATTTCTGTCCTTTGTTGTGCCCATCTTTGCATGAAATGCTCCCTTGGTATCTCTAATTTTCTTGAAGAGATCTGTAGTTTTTCCCATTCTATTGTTTTCCTCTATTTCTTTGCATTCATCACTGAGGAAGGCTTTCTTATCTCTCCTTGCTGGGAATTATTGCTGTCTTTTATATGGGCTTCGCAGATGGCTCAGTGGTCAATATTTTATAATTATTGAGTGTTTATTACATGCCAGACACTACTAAATACAATACATGTATTCATCCATTTAAACTTCACAGAAATCCAATGAGGTTATTATTAAAACCTCCATTTCACATGCAAGAGAGCATGATACAGAGAAATCAAGCAATTTATTTCCAGTTACACATCCAGTAAGTGGCACAGCAAAGACTGAACTTAAGCAGGCTGGCTACAGAGCTCATGCTTTTAATCACTTCTCAAATAAGAAGAAGTAAATAAATAATATGGAAAGGAAAAGCCTATGCTGCCTTTTGGAAAACTGTAACATTTTACTCTAGATTGAGTTGTATTCCCTGCAATAACATGTTGTTGTTCAGTCGCTAAGTCGTGTCCGATCCTTTGTGACTCCATGAACTGCAGCACCCTAGGCTTCGCTGTCTTTCACTACCTCCCTGAGTTTGCTCAAACCCATGTCCATTCAGTCAGAAATGCTATCTAAACATCTCATCCTCTGTCGCCCCTTCTCCTCTTACCTTCAGTCTTTCCCAGCATCAGGGTCTCTTCTAATGAGTCAGTCCCTTGCATCAGGTAGCCAAAGTATTGGAGTTTCAGCTTCAGCATCAGTCCTTCCAATGGATATTCAGGGTTGATTTCCTTTGGGATTGCCTGGTTTGATCTCCTTGCTGTCCAAGGGACTCTCAAGAGTCTTATCCAGCACCACAGTTTGAAAGCACCTAATTCTTAGATGCTCAGCCTTGGTCCCTCTCTCACATCTGTGCATGACTACTGGAAAAACCATAGTTATTACTATATGGACCTTTGTCAGCAAAGTGATGTCTCTGCTTTTTAAAAAAATACGCTGTCTAGGTTTGTGACAGTTTTTCTTCCAAGGAGCAAGTGTTTTTTAATTTCATGGTTGCAGTCATCATCTGCAATGATTTTGGAATCCAATAAAATAAAATATGTCACTGCTTCCACTTTTTCCCCATCTATTTGCCATGAACTGATGGGGCCAGATGCTACGATCTTAGATTTTTGAATGTTGAGTTTCAAGCCAGTTTTTCACTCTCCTCTTTCACCTTCATGAAAGGGTCTTTAGTTCCTCTTGACTTTCTGCCATTAAAGTGGTATCATCTGCATATCTGAGGTTGGTATTTCTCCTGGCAATCTTGATTCCAGCCTGTGATTCATCCAGCCCAGCATTTCACATGATGTACTCTCCATGGAGTTGCAAGAGTTGAATACAACTGAGTAAAACTCAGTATGTTTTAAGAATACTCCTACTTCCATATCTTATGAAATTAAATATATATATGCATATTATTTTACAGTGTGTTTGTCATACTCTGAAAATGCTGCAGGTATGAACTACAGATATGATATTAGCACATAGGGTAGACTTCCACCAACTAAGAAGGAAATGATGTCAGTACCTTATTGATGGCAGAGCATATCCGTGCACAGAGCATGGGCTTGCCTGAGAATCAAGACTTGCACTGTATCTCAGCCAGGCTATTGGTTCATAGTGACCTTGAGCAAGTCAGTTAGCCTCAGTCCCAAGTTTCTCACCTGTAGCACTGAGATAAGGATATTCTCAAATCATAGGAATGTGTCAGAATTAATGGTTTCTTATGATGGGAAATAGTAGAATAAGGAATTGGCCAGAAAGAAGCCGACAATGAACCGCCCCCAAAGTTTGCCTGTCTTCTGATTTAATCTTTCAGGAGAACCCAGTTTTAAGTATTACAGTGGAATCTAATCAATATATTTGCCATAGAAACTCTAATACTACAAGAAACCTAAGGCCATTAGAATTACTTAGAGATTGAGCAACATTAAGTTGAATAAAACTACTATTGTAAGAGACAAAATAACTTTATGAGTCTTAATAGCTTTCAGAAGGGAAGGTCAGAAGAGAACATAGAGAAAGAGATATATAGATGCATAATTTGGGGGTCTAGGTTCTAACAGAGAAGACTTTCAAAGTGAGAAACTGATTATGATTGGGCAACTTAATTAATAAGAATACATGACTGATAGACACAGAAAGACAAGAGTTCTGAAGCAAGTCTTCCTAAGTAGGCTCTTGCATAAGCAAGCCCTTTGCCCAGGTGAGACAACAGTTTTTCTGATGAAGTTAGAAATTTCCTGAACCAAACAGAAAAGTTACTTACTAGTTTATGAGCCATATAATCCTTAAGAACTTTGGCCACCTGATGCAAAGAACTGGCTCCTTGGAAAAGACCCTAATGCTGGGAAATATTGAAGGCAGGAGGAGAAGGGGACAACAGAGTATGAGATGGTTGGATGGCATCACTGACTCGATGGACATGAGTTTGAGCAAGCTCCGGGAGTTGGTGATGGACAGGGAAGCCTGGCGTGCTATAGTTCATGATGTCGCAAAGAGTCAGACATGCCTGAGTGACTGAACTGAATTGAGCACAAATAGATAAGTAAAGACAGGCATTTTCAAGTCTTGGTCTTGATGGTTAAGCTGTGTGGTTACAGAGGGCAGTAATTGCCACAGAAATTGGCACTAAAAAGTGGGAGTTCTACTGTAGCCAATACCTAAAAATGTGGAGGTGGCTTTGGAACTGCATTAAGGGCAGAGGCTGGATGAGTTTTGAGGTATATACTACAAAAACCCTACATTACATGAATGGATCATTAATAGCGATTATTGTGTGAACTCAGAAAGAAAAGAGGAGAGCTATAGAGAAAGCCTTAATCTTAGTGAGTTCCTAAGTCACCATGAACAAACTGTTCATAGAAATGTGAACAGTAAAGGCCATTCTGAAATCAGAGAGAAATGAAGCATATGTTATTGGACCATGGAGGTAAGGTGATCCGTGTTATAAAGTATCAAAAGAACTTGGCTGAATTGTGTTCAGGTTCTAGGGTTTTATGGAAGGTACAACTTAAGAGCAATAAAATTGGGTATTTAACTGAAAAAATTTCGAAACAAAGTGTTGAAGATGTGGCTTTGTTCCTTCTGACTGCTTACACTAAAATGTGAAAAGAGAGAAATGATTTGAAGATGAACTTATTAACCAAAAAGGAGCTAGAAATTAAAGATTTGGAAAATTCGCAGGCTTTTTCTATTGCAAAAAATGAGAGACCATGTTGGGAAGAGAATACTAAGTGTGTGGCCAAGTAACCATAGATATTTTAATAAGGCAATTGGTACTGGTGTGAACCACAAACTTAATAAGCCACCCCAGTTGGAAAACCACCAATTTAAACTGAAGGAGAATGAGACAAGAAGGAATAAAGGAGGGCATCGGACTTAGATTTTGTAAGGCAAGACCATGGAGCTATTCCGTTGCGAACATGAACTATTCTTAAAGATATGGGACGAATGACCCTGAAGGTGATTCAGAGATCATCAAGGCTGCCTCCTTGGTTCCAAAAGGAAGAACCATCACCCTCCTTTTAACAGGGCGGATAGCACCCTGCCAGGCAAAGCTGTGGGGATAGGACCCTCTCTCTTCCCTCCCTTCACAGTGGGTCTAGGAGATGAGACATGGAGCCCTGGAGGGCAGTGCACTGAGCCAAAGAGGGTTATTCTCAAGCCCTAAGATCTTGTGGAGTTCGTCTTACAGCCTGGATTATTTGGGGCCAGTTACCCCTTTCTTCTTTTATATCTTTGCTTTTAAAATAAAAAGGTCTATTCTATGCAAGTCGCACCACTGTATTTTTTAAAATTATTATTTACTTTTTGGCGGTGCTGGGTCCTCGTTGCTGCGCAGGTTTTTCTCTAGTTGTGGTGAGTGGGGCTTACTCTCTAGTTGCAACGTGTGGGCTTCTCATTGCAGTGGCTTCTCTTATTGTGGAGCATAGACTCTAGGCACATGGACTGATTTCAGTAGTTGTAGCACATGGGCTCAGTAGTTGCAGTTCCTGGGCTCTAGAGCACAGGCTCAAAAGCTATGGCACACTAGCTTAGTTGCCTGGCAGTATGTGGGATATTCCTGGGCCAGGGATTGAACCCAAGTCTCCCTGTTGACAGAAGGATTCTTTTACCACCGAGCCACCAGGAAAGCCTCCATCATTGTATTTTGAAAGTATGTTACAGGTTTACAGCTCAGAATATGCTCTACCCTGAGTTTCATCTGCATCTATCTTAGATGATATTTAGAAGAAACTTTGAATTTTAGATTTTGGTGATGGTTGGTGGTTTAGTTGCTAAATCATGTCCAACTCTTATGACCACACAGAATGTAGCCTCAGATGGGATATAATAATTAGTAGTTTTTATGTGAGAAAAACATGAATTTTGGGACGTCAAGGGCAGAATGCTACAGACTGCATGTTTTTATCCCCCCAAATATGCTGAACCTTAATCCCCAAAGTTTTGGTATTTGGAGATGAGGCTTTGGGAAGTGATTTGGACATGAGAGCAGAGCTGTTATGAATGGAGTTAGTCTCCTTATAAAAGAGACCACAGAGAGCTCCCTTGGCCCTTCCATCAAACTGAGAACACAGTGAGAAATAGTCATCTATGACTTAGAAAGTGGGCCCTCACCAGACATTGAATCTGTCAGAACTTGATCTTAGATAGACTTCCCAGCCTACAGAAATGTGAGGAATAAGTTTCTGTTGTTTACAAACCACCCAGACTATGGGATTCTGTTATAGCAGCCCCAACATACTAAGACAATCATGTTAAGATGGGCATTCTCAAATCTTGAAACACAGTTAAGCTATGTGGCCACATAGGATCTTAATTGTCACAGTAGAACATATTCTGTTACCTCAATAGGAGTCTCTATGGGAAAAAAAAATGAACACAACTGCTGAAAAAGGAGAGACACTACAGAAAGAAAGAAAGGGAAAAGTAGTACTCTGTTTTCCAGTAACAAACCTGGATGGGTCAGGAGCAAAATACAACTGGCCTTTGTCAAAGAAGTATATAATTATTCCCAAGATTGTTATAACATAGATTACAATATGATTTGCAACCATACTGAGAAACATTTAAAACTGAAAGGAACTAAAATAAGTTACAGGCTTTAACTTATTTATAACTAATATAGGTTGAAAGTCATTCCCATCCATGCAAGAAAAAAAAGGTGAACAAATTTAAAATCAACAACTTTTCTTGGATGTTTTATAAAAGAACTGAGGTCTCAGGGAAAGCCACCACTGTGAAACTGAGGGAAGTTGAAAACCCGCAGTTTCGTGGATTTTTTCCCACACTGTTTAGAACACAAATTACTAATATCAGAAATGAAATGAGACATGTAGTGGGATTAAAAAGATAATAATAGAATACCATGAACAACTCTATGCCCACAAATATGATAACTTAGATGAATTGGACTAATTCCTTGATGGACACAAACTATCAAAACTCAGATGAGAAGAATTAGATAATCTGAATAGATGGATCTATATCCATTTAAGGAAACTGAGTGAGTAATTAATCCTTCCAAAAATGAAATTACTAGGACTAGATGGTTTCACTGGTGAATCTACCAAACATTTAATGAAAAAATAATATCAATTCTTTTCAATCCCTTCCAAAAAAACCAGAATCAAATGGAATATCTCTACCCTTCTACAAATCCACCACTAAATACTAAAATCAAATAAGGACATTACAAGAGAAGAAAATTATAGATCAGTATCTTTCAGAGATGCAAAAATTCTGGACAAAATACTAGGAAATCCAATCCAACAATAAATTTCAAAAATTATAAATCATAATCAAGTGAAATTTTTCCAAGTATGCAAAGGTTGGGTCAGCATATGAAAACCAGTTTATGTAACCCATTACATCAATCAGCTACAGAAGAAAGAAAAATATGATCATGTTAATTAATGCAGAAAAAGTATTTGACACAATACAACACAAATTTATTTTAAAAATTCTCAGCATAGTAGGAATAAGGGAGAATTTCCTGAACTTGATGAAGAATACGTGTAAAAAAGCGATAGCTAACACCGCATTTAATGCTGAGAAACTAGACGTTTCCCTCCCTAAGACTGGAACAAAGACAAGTATGCCCCTTCTTACCATTCATATCAACAATGTTCTTGAAGACCCAGACAGTACAGTAAGACGAGAAGAAGGAATAAAAGATGTACAGACTGGGAAAGAAGAAATAAAATTGTCTTTGTTCACAAATGACATGATTGTCTATATTTAAAAAGTTACAAAAGATTAACAACAACAAAAAAAGCCTCCTGGAACTAATTCAAGGTGGTCATAGCAAGGTTGCAGGATATAAGCTTAATACACAAAAACCAGTTGCTCTCCTACAGACCAGTAACAATTGGAATTTGAAATTAAAACACAATACATTTACAATACCTCCAAAAATGATAAACTTAAGTAAAAATCCAACTATAAAACTAGAATGAAAGAAATTAAAGATCTACCTATTATATTTGAATTATTCTCCTCCATTAGCAAAGATGAATACAGTAATGGAAGGGGGAAAGAACTATTAGGTTGAACATCTATTATATGCCAGATATATAAAGCACTCTTTAGATTATTACTTTTCACAATTATAAAAATCCTATGACATGGATATGACAATTACTGTCATATAGAACAACAATATTCTCTGAGGCCCAGAGAATAGCTTCAGGGGATGGAAAAACCTTATGATAAAGCATCATGCAGCTTTAACAATCATGTTTCTGAAAAATATTTAATGATATAGTCATGTTATAATGCTAAGTAAAAAGAAATTCAAAGATTAGTACTCAAGCCTCTGTATATAATATGAGACGAATTTATTAAAATCACAAATTCTTAAAATAAACAGGAGATTTTGCTCTGTAAAACTGTGAAAAATACATCAAAACAATATGTGGATTAACTGGTATGTTCATACACTGCTGGTGAGAGTTTAGTCACTTGGTAAACTATTTTTAAAGATCTACTAAATTTATCCATATGCATATTCTAAAGCACCAGCAATCCCATTCTATTTTTTTTTAACTTTACAATATTGTATTGGTTTTGCCGTATATCAACATGAATCCACCACAGGTATACACGTGTTCCCCATTCTGAACCCTCCTTCCTCCTCCCTCCCCATATCATCCCTCTGGGTCATCCCAGTGCACCAACCCCAAGCATCCAGTATCATGCATCGAACCTGGACTGGTGACTCGTTTCATATATGATATTATACATGTTTTAATGCCATTCTCCCAAATCATCCCACCCTCTCCCTCTCCCACAGAGTCCAAAAGACTGTTCTATACATCAGTGTCTCTTCTGCTGTCTCGTATACAGGGTTATTGTTACCATCTTTCTAAATTCCATATATATGCGTTAGTATACTCTATTGGTGTTTTTCTTTCTGGCTTACTTCACTCTGTATAATAGGCTCCAGTTTCATCCACCTCATTAGAACTGATGCAAATGTATTCTTTTTAATGGCTGAGTAATACTCCATTGTGTATATGTACCACTGCTTTCTTATCCATTCATATGCTGATGGACATCTAGGTTGCTTCCATGTCCTGGCTATTATAAACAGTGCTGTGATGAACACTGGGGTACACGTGTCTCTTTCCCTTCTGGTTTCCTCAGTGTGTATGCCCAGCAGTGGGATTGCTGGATCATAAGGCAGTTCTATTTCCAGTTTTTTAAGGAATCTCCACACTGTTCTCCATAGTGTACTAGTTTGCATTCCCACCAACAGTGTAAGAGGGTTCCCTTTTCTCCACACCCTCTCCAGCATTTATTGCTTGTAGACTTTTGTTTCACAGCCATTCTGACTGGCGTGAAATGGTATCTCATTGTGGTTTTGATTTGCATTTCTCTGATAATGAGTGATGTTGAGCATCTTTTCATGTGTTTGTTAGCCATCTGTATGTCTTCTTTGGAGAAATGTCTATTTAGTTCTTTGGTCCATTTTTTGATTGGGTCATTTATTTTTCTGGAATTGAGCTGTAGGAGTTGCTTGTATATTTTTGAGATTAGTTGTTTGTCAGTTGCTTCATTTGCTATTATTTTCTCCCATTCTGAAGGCTGTCTTTTCACCTTGCTTATAGTTTCCTTTGTTGTGCAGAAGCTTTTAAGTTTAATTAGGTCCCATTTGTTTATTTTTGCTTTTATTTCCAATATTCTGGGAGGTGGGTCATAGAGGATCCTGCTGTGATGTATGTCGGAGAGTGTTTTGCCTGTGTTCTCCTCTAGGAGTTTTATAGTTTCTGGTGTTACATTTATATCTTTAATCCATTTTTAGTTTATTTTTGTGTATGGTGTTAGAAAGTGTTCTAGTTTCATTCTTTTACAAGTGGTTGACCAGTTTTCCAAGCACCACTTGTTAAAGAGATTGTCTTTTCTCCACTGTATATTCTTGCCTCCTTTGTCAAAGATAAGGTGTCCATATGTGCATGGATTTATCTCTGGGCTTTCTATTTTGTTCCATTGATCTATTTTTCTGTCTTTGTGCCAGTACCGTACTGTCTTGATGACTGTGGCTTTGTAGTAGAGCCTGAAGTCAGGCAGGTTAATTCCTCCAGTTCCATTCTTCTTTCTCAAGATCAACAATCCCATTCTTAGGTATTCAGTGTATACCCTACAGATATACATTCTGTTCATCAAATAATACATATAAGAATTTTAATAGCAACCTTATCGCTAATAACTCAATTCTGGAAATAATTCAACAATAATATACAGTATAATGGATAAATAAATTATGGCATTTCGTATAATTTAAAACTATAAAATAATAGCAATGAGTGAACAACAGCTATGTGAAACATGGATGAATTTTGCAAAGACATTTTTGAGCTAAAGGAACTAGATATAATGTAAATAACTCCATACACATAAATTTCAAAAATAGACAATTTAAGCTGTGGTGTTACTCAGTAGAGGGGTTACTACTCAGGGGAGAGCAAGAGACATATTTCTGGAGTGCTAACTAATGTTCTCTTTCATTATCTCAGTCATAGTTACATGGGTATATTCACTTTGTGGAAATTCACTGAGTTGTACAACCATGATTCTGCATTTTCTGCAATATTCAATTATTCAAGTAAAAGTTTACTAAAATATTAATTGCAGCTATATTACATAATGAGAAATACATTTTTCATGTGTTTTTATGGCTTTCTGTATTTTCCAAATTATTTATGATAAGTATTTTCTGAACAGTTTTATTGAAGCATAACTTACATGGATAGAATCAACTTAGTACAGTTCAATGAAGTTTGGCAAACGTATAAATATATATAACCACCACCAAACTGAAGATATAGAACACCTTCATCTCCTGAAAAGGTCTCTAATATCTTTTTGAAATAAATCCCCTTACCATCCTAGCCTGGTCTGCTTTCTATTGCTATTGTTTTGCCTTTTCTAAAAATTGCATATAAATGAGATCATACAGTATGAAATTTTTTGTGTCTGGCTTTTTCACTTTATGTGATATTTTCAAGATGGTTCCATGTTATTGTATATATCAGCAGTTCTTTCTCTACTGAGTAGGATTCCATTGTATGGACATAGCACAATTTATTTATCTATCCAGCAGCTAAAGGACACTTGGGTTGTTTTCTTTTTTGCTATTATGGAATCAAGTGACTAAGAGCATTCGAATATATTTCTCTTTCTCTTGGATACCTAACTAGGAACAGAATTTCTCAGCTTTATATGTTTCATTTTATAAGAAATTGCCAAACTGTTTTCCAAAACAGCTGTACCACTCTGTATGTCCACCAGCAACATAAGAGAGCTCAAGCTGTTCCACCTCCTCACTAACACTTAGTATTACTGCCTATTGTCGTTTTATGCGGTAGCATCTCATCATGACTTTAATTTGCATTATCCTTATGACTAGCGATGCCATTTGTATATATTTCAGTGAAGGTATCTGATTGAATATTTTGCTCATTTTTAACTGTATTGTTTGTCCTATTGAGATGTAACACCTCTTTATGTATTCTGGATATGAGTCTTTTGTCAGATACATGTCATTTGTGTTTTCATCTCCCTAATGATGTCTTTCAATGAGCAAAAGGTTTTCATTTTTATAAAGTTCAATTTATCAATTTTTTAATGGTCTGTGCTCTTTGGGCAATGTTTGCATTATAGAGAAAAACATGTCTTTTTAAAAAGAGCTGACAATGACTAAAAGGTTAAAGAGACAGAATTGATCAATCTAACTTGCGGTGATTCAAATCCAAACATTAAAACTATTTGCTTGAACAAAATGGACAGTTTGGAGAAAGAATGGTGTAAATACAAAAAAGGTTGAACAACACTGCTCATAAGGTTGTTAATTATAATGCTCACAATCAAATACTAAAAAGGTATTTGATTTAAGGTACAGGGAAAAGATTATGGCATCTGGTCCCATCACTTCATAGCAAACAGATGGAGAAAAAGTGGAAACAGTGACAAATTTTATTTTCTTG
This sequence comes from Bos indicus, assembly GCF_029378745.1. Classification (NCBI taxonomy): domain Eukaryota; kingdom Metazoa; phylum Chordata; class Mammalia; order Artiodactyla; family Bovidae; genus Bos; species Bos indicus. The sequence continues at coordinate 74,355,308 of NC_091762.1, forward strand.
GGCTTCAAAATCACTACAGACAGTGACTGGAGCCATGAAATTACATCCATACACCTATGGCTGATTCATGTTGATGTCTGACAGAAAACAACAAAATTCTGTAAAGCAATTATCATTCAATTAAAAAATACATAAATTTTTAAAAAGTGCTTGCTCCTCAGAAGAAAAGCCATGATGAACCTAGACAGCATATTAAAAAAAGCAGACATCACTGTGGCAACAAAAGTCTATACAGTCAAAGCTATTACGGTTTTTCCATTAGTCATGTATGGATGTGAGAGCTGGACTATAAAGAAGCCTGAGCACTGAAGAATTGGTGCTTTCGAAATGTGGTGCTAGAGAAGACTCTTGAGAGTCCCTTGGACAGCAAGGAGATCAAACCAGTCAATCCTAAAGGAAATCAACCCTGCATATTCATTGGAAGGGAAGGACTGACACTGAAGCTGAAACTCCAATATTTTGGCCACCTAATGTGAAGAGCTGACTCATTGGAAAAGACCCTGAGGCTGGGAAAGATTGAGGGCAGGAGCAGTAGCGGGTAACAGAGGATGAAATACTTGGATGGCATCATCGACTCAATGGACATGAGTCTGAGCAGTCTGGGAGATAGTGAAGGACAGGGAAGCCTGGCATGCTGCAATCCACGGGGTCACAAAGAGTTGGACACGACTTGGCAACTGAGCAACTAGGGGAAAAAATGGATCAATTTTATAGTAGAAGTTACTATTTTAAGAGAGCTTAGTCTCAGAAATGAAGTGAAATGAAAACAAATATGGTTATCTCTTTTCAAATACTCCTTCAAAACAGAGTGAAATTAAAGAGAGAACCAGCTCTTAATGAATTAAGAATAGTAAAGGGAGAAAAACTCTTTTTCTTAAAGAAAACAGTAGGAAATATAATACAAAAGAGAATCTGGGGAATGGTGTAGCTGAATCATTAAGCCATATTCTGGATAGGAAAGATAGAAAAAGACACGCTTTTAAAATGAAAACACATATTTAATTCTATTATATAATTAGTTTGGACTATATGTGCTAAGTCGCTTCAGTCGTGTCCGACTCTGTGTGACCCCATAGACGGCAGCCCACCAGGCTCCCCCGTCCCTGGGTTTCTCCAGGCAAGAACACTGGTGTGGGTTGCCATTTCCTTCTCCAATGCAGGAAAGTGAAAAAGTGAAAGTTAAGTCACTTAGTCGTGTCTGACTCTTTGCGACCCCATGGACTGCAGCCTACCAGGCTCCTCTGTCCATGGGAGTTTCCAGGCAAGAGTACTGGAGTGGGGTGCCATTGCCTTCTCCATTGGACTATATGTGAAATAAGCAAAAGTAACTAATTACTATTAGAGGAACATATTTTTTGAGACAAATATGAATCCTGCCCCATAGAGATTTTATTTTTTATTTTTTTATCAAATTTTTATTGAAGTATAGTTGATATGCTCTTATGTTAATTTCTGCTGTACAGCAAAGTGATTCCATTATACATATACACATATTCTTTTTATATATATATTTTCTCCATTATGGTTTGTCATAGGATATTGAATATAGTTCTTTGTGTAGTATAGTAGGACCTTGTTGTTTATCCATTCTATATATAAAAGCTTATATCTGCTAACCTCAACCTCCTATTCCATCCTTCCCACCACCTCCTACCCGCTTGGCAACCACCAATCTGTTCTCTGTGTCTGTGATTCCGCTTGTTTCATAGATAGATTCATTTGTGTCATATTTTAGATTCCATAGACAAGTGATATCATATGGTTTTGGTCTTTCTCCTTCTGAGTTACTTCATTTAGTATGATGATCTCTAGTCGCATCCGTGTTGCTGCAAATGGTATTATTTCATTATTTTTTATAACTGAGTAGTATTCCATAGTACATATATACCACATCTCATTTATCCATTCATCCGTTGATGGATATTTAAGTTGTTTCCATGTCTTGGCTATTGTGACTAGTGCTGCAATGAACACAGGGGTGCATGTATCTTTTTGAGTCATAGTTATGCCTAGGAGTAGGATTTCTGGATCATATGGTAATTCTATTTTTTTGTTTTCTGAGGAATCTTCATATTGTTTTCCACAGAGGCTGCACCAATTTATTAATACATTCTTACCAACACTCTAGGAAAGTTCCCTTTGCTCCACAATCTCTCCAGCATTTGTTATTTGTAGACTTTTTAATGATGGTCATTCTGACCATCATTACGAAGTGGTAATTCATTGTAGTTTTGATTTGCATTTCTCTAATAACTAGCAATGTCAAGCATCTTTTCATTTGAAGAATGAAGTTTAGTTCTTTTGCCTATTTTTTGACTGGGTTATTTTTTGTTGTTGTTGTTGAGTCAGTCACATCAGCTGTATGTATATTTTGGAAATTAAGTCCTTGTTGGTTTGCAAATATTTCCTTCCATTCTATAAGTTTCTTATTTATTTTTTTTCAATATATTTTCTTTATGGTTTCCTTTGCTGTGCAAAAGTAAATTTGATTAGGTCTATTTGTTTATTTTTGTTTTTATTTCTATTTCCTTGAAGACTGATCTAAGAAAACATTGATACAATTTATGTCAGAGAATGTTTTTCCTATGATCTCTTCTAGGAGTTTTATGGTGTTTAAGTTTTTAAGCCATTTTGAGTTTTTTTGTGTGTATGGTGAGAGGGTGTGTTCTGACTTCATTGATTTATATGCAGCTGCAGAACACACCTTTTGTTAATGGGTTTCTCTAATTATACATTGTATTTTTAACATTTATCAGTCAATAAGTTAACATTCCATGTCCTCCAAGACATGTGTAGACAAAGTCACTGGGCCCATCATGACTTTTAATTCCTGTTATAAAATCCAAGAAAATATAATTTTTAAAACCTCTGAAGAAAAAAAAAATTAAAAAATAAAAATAAAACCTCTGAAGATTGATAGGCTTTACAGCTAAATTAAAAACAAAATAAGAGGTTGATCTCTTTCCCTAGTATTTCTAGTGTTTTCAGAAGCACTATATTTAATCACAAGCACTAAACTAATTCTCAAAGTTAAAAGATAGACAAGATTTAAAATGAGCTCTCCATTGAAATTGTAACTTCAATATAAAATTAAGGTTGAGGAGGTTTCCCCCCTTCTCAACCAGGCAACTTCATGGGGATAATTTATTCATCTCTAGGAGAAAAATAGATTAATAAGCTTAATGCATATTGCAATGTTACTACTATAGAATGAGTAAATGATAAAAGAAAATGTTTACAAGCTCAATATTTGGTATTTTCAACATAACTGTGATTCAGATAGGGAATGCATTTTTAATGTTGCCTTTTCAATGTACTGAGGTGTTTTTTTTTTTAAGATAGAAAAGCTTTCCTAAATTAGATTTTCTTTTAATTCTCCAGAATACTAAGGAAACAGGAGAACAACTTGCTTTTGATAAGATCTGTCTTTTAAATGTGACAGAGACCCAATTTGCCCAGCTAACTGGATTAGAGTAATCCTAAATAATTTAGCCTCCATTTACAGTTTGGGCAAGTTCATTATATGTGAACTCCCAGAAACTCCTCTCCTTAAACTCCTTTTGATCAATTAAAGTGCACTTTTAAGTAGGAAATGTACAAAATCTCCATAGACTGTGGCTCCAACTATTTTTCCTCATATTTTTATTCATGTCTTCATGCTAAGAAAGGGAACTAAAATGTGCTGAGTTCTAAAATATACACTCTTCAGAAGTAAGTCAGTTTCTTACTAGAAATAAGCATCTCACTAAGATAGAACTGTCTTAAAGGAATTTTGTGAATTTTGTCTTACTCACCACTATATCCCCAGTTCCTGGAACAGAACCTGGGACACAGGCAAGCTCAATAAAAATGTATCTCTATCTGCCTAGTATATATCAGAAAATTATTAAATACTTTAAAATATTATTTAATATCCATAAAATGTAAAAAAAAAGCTCTAGACCAGGTAAATGAAATATATATATGTATATATATATACATATATATGTATGTAAAGAAGCTGATACTGCACCTGATGCCAGGTTTTCACCACCTTCAAAATAACAACTTGGTTTACTACATTTAAAAAAAAAAAAATTGGTTTTTTACAATAAGCCAATCACAAGTCATTCTTTTATACAAGTAAATTATTCTCTTCAGCAGGAAATTACTATCATCATTTCAATCAGATGAAAAACTGCTTCTCAAAGAAAGAAAAGGTAACTTTCCCAAAATCTCTTCAACTGTTAAGCAATGTTAACTTATTCAAACCAAGGCCTTATAAGCTCCCCAGAACAGAACTGACATCTGGGTCATATAAACCAAATGTGAATTCAACTGGATCTCAAAGACACCTTTCACTGATCCTTCTCTTCATGCCCATTTTTGACTCCCTACTCTTTGATTGCCTCTTCATGAGACAATAAATCTCTAATATCATTTTATAAAGGGAGAACGGAATGGTAATTCAGCACAGTAGAGTTAATTTTTTAATTATTAATAGTTTAGTCATTTATTTTAGTTACAGCTTAGTATTGTTCTATAAATGTACAAATTTTTTGTCAAACTGGGAAATGCTATACGGTGGAGCACAAAAAAAGTGACCGTTAATTCTCGGCACCAATACCCACAATGAGATGGTGTCTATTTTCCCACTCCTTGAACCTAGGCTGGACTGTGACTTTTTTTATTAAGCTCAACGACTTCACATGGTAATGTTAACTGTATCACTCTCTAAAAACGTATTGGTACATCTCCAGTCAATAACGTTTGGGTAATAAAAGTCATACATCTCCAGTCAATAATTCTCTGAGTTATGAGCCCAGTCCTCAAGAGACCTTGCTTATGCTCACTCTGTAAATGTGAACATATCTTGGTGCTTTATAGAGGATGCAATGTCTTGCAGGGAGAAGAAAAAGCATTGGCCACACAGGTGAGATCTTGGACTTACGTTCACTCCCAGAAAACACCATAAATAGTAAGATGAGCCATCTTAGAAAGGCCCAAGCTAAGGTGCCAACCACAGAACAAATATCTTTGTTTTAAGGCAAAAAGTTTTGGGAGGTTTGTTATACAATATTAAATAATTTATTCACTCTCTTCTAAAGTTTCTTTTGTCTATGGTTACTGCAGATATAATCAGTATTTGTACAACCATTACAGATTTGCCCTACAGAAGTTCTCTTTCACACAATTTCCAACAGAAGAAAATCAAAATACATCTGATTAATTTATATACAGTATTGTTAACTATATTTCTGACAGTTGAGAATACTGATAGAAACCAAATCCCCCAATTACAGTTTTACAGATCTGATGATTAGAAAAATTTTCTATAGACTGGCTTCTGGCTGCCTATATCTTAAACCTTGTTTTGTTCCACTGCACACATACTTTAGATGCTGGGCACCTTAAGCATATTCATTTCACTTTGGCCACACACCTATGAATCGTAGCATCAATCAAGTTGGCAGAGTGGGCAACAGGAGTATTTCTAGAAGCTATTCTTATGCCAGAGTGAGGAAACAGTAACTTAAATATATGGGAAGTAATGATGTGGATCACATAAATATATTTCATTACATGAAAACAAAACATATTCTCCACTCATATTTCCTTAGGCCTCAAACAATGTCTAGGGTCATTCCAAAACCACTCAAAAGAAGGAGAAATGTAACGGAAGAGAAGTCAGAGTAGAAAAAGGCAGCAGACTTAATTGATTGCTGTTACATGTCTTGCACAAATTTTACAAAAGTATACAGCTGTTGGGATGAATTGCATTCACTGGAATGATCTTCATCATGGAAGTGACACTAAAGATTAAGTTTCCTTAGCTTTCTGCTCGATCCACCTCTGATCTTCTCCCTCTTCCTAGCTTCCTTCCTCTGCTCAGTCTCAGAAGCAGCAGTAAATCTTCCTCCCTATGTTTAAGCCCCTTTGCAGTATCAGTTTTCTAACCTAAGCACTTCCAATTTATGGTCACATTCATATTTTTTCCTTCTATTTGCTTCACACCCCAGAACTTGCATTTCATGGCAGTGTAAGCCACCAGAAAAGATAATTGCTTGAGTGTGATAATGGTGACTGACAATTTCATCTCCAAACTATTTATCAGTTCACACTCCATGTATCAGGATTCAAGGGAACATGACACCTCTTGTCAAGAAAACAAAAGGATCTTGTGACAGCATTTCAATTGAATTTCTCACCTGGCACTCACCACATTAGCACTCAGTTAAAATAACTCTATTTATTATTCCAAAAAACAGACAAAAATGGATGCTCCAGACAAGGTAAATGAAATTATATACATATACAAAAAAGGTAATACTGCACCTGATCCCAGGTTTTCACCACCTTCAAAATAACCTGTCATGTTTATTATAACTTTTTTTATTTGTTTCTGACAATAAGCCAATCACAGGTCATTCTTTTATACAAGTAAATCATTCTTTTCAGCAGAAAATGACTATCGTGCAGAATGGTAAGCAAAACATGTCAATCTCAAAATTCAAACTAAAGTGTCTCTTAGTTACTTGTAAACCTCAGTGAAAGTGTCAGTGCAAAATTCTAAGTAAACCTTCAATTATCTTGACTCTTAGTCTTCAGGAGACAGTGGAGCATAGTTGTCAAGGTCATGGGCCAGACTAGGGTATGTTTTCCTCAAAGTTCTGCTATGACTAGTGGTAAGATTTAACCAAATTGCTCAAAGTTTCTAAGCCTCAGTTTTCCAGTTTATTAATTACAGACAATAACACTACTTTTTTTATAGAGTAGTTCGTGTGGATTAAACGAGCTGATATACATAACTTAGCACATTACATAACTTAGCTCACAAGAAAGAATGATCACTTCTCATTATTTTTCCCATTTATATTTTCTCATTAGAATCATCCTTTTGATCTGAGGAAGAGCACTGGGGAAGGGAACAACAAAAATGAAAAAACAACTCAACCTGTCCTTCTAGGACTGATTCCAGCTTCCTATTTCAACAACCTGCCTAAGTCACTCCAAAGCAAGAGTTTTCTATTGTTCTTCCCTTGGGTGCCACTTTAGTTCTAAAGACATGGCTTCTGTCTCTGCAGTTCCTCACATATATCTTCTGCCAAATATATTTTCTTCATATATATGTTCTTCTAAAAGAATAAGTGCAAAGGCAAAAAATAAATTTAGTCTATCAAGCTGTATTGAAAATGCTAAATCAATTTTTGGGAAAGGGAAATACTGAGAAAAAGTACCAAAATAGAGATTTGAAAATAGCTTTCATTTTTTAAAAAGTGCTGGTAAAGCCCTAACGAAATCTGAATAACGTCCTCCAAACACTAGGCAACTTCATCATCACCAAACATTTACTTTGTGCCTACACAATTCCAAACACTTTGCTGGGACTTCCCTGGTGGTCCAGTGATTAAGACTCCATGCTTCTGCCGTGGAGAGCACAGGTTTGATCCCTGGTTGGGTAACAAAGATCCTGTATGCCATGTGGAGTGGCAAAAAAAAATTAAAAAAAAAAGAAAAGAAAAGAAAACCCTGCTGTGTTGGATACAAAGAGATAAATGACAAGGCACCTGCCCCAAGTAAGCACATTATCCAGTTGAGAACGTGGAGCCAAATCTGAAAAGACACACTATAAAGACTAGAATGAACTTTATATTTTCAACAAAAAAGAATGAATAAGACAGACATAAAGTGTTTCAACTGATGAGAAGATAAAGCAATTCCAGGGCCATCAGTAAAATTTTCACCCAGCAGGTTTGATAAAGGCTTGCTCTTCACTAAAGCATGAGGACCTGAGACCTTGAACTTCTGAATCATCCACAGTGGCCATTTCAAAGGCTGGCATCAGCAAAATGGTCTTGTTGGGCTCTCTGGGGAATTCTAGGCCTTGTTCACTTCTCCTGTACCCCAAAGCCCACTAAACCCATTGTTGATCAGGATGATCAGGCTCTGGTCTCTAAACTGGATCACAGAAGACTGTTCCTCTGTGATCTGGACTGACCTCAACACTTGACCTTAGAGGTCAAGGTTCCACACTGTGTGAAGTCTTACCCTGCCAGTTCTCTTCCTCCTAAGATGTTATGATGGTAATAAAGGAAGAAAACGATGGCTAACTCTTCCTTCCATTTTTGCCTTTCTGCACTCTCTTACTTGATGAAGTAAGGCTAAGCTTAGGACCTGTTCTCTTCAAGGAAAGCCTGCTCCTCTCTTTCTCTTTTCTCCCTGCTCTTTCTTTTTCTCCTCATTTGCTCTTTCTGTTCCACAAAGCAACTGAATCAGTAGGCTTATTGACAACCCAAGAGGGCCCAGGGAGGGCACATTAAGACACTGGGACAGACTCTGTCTTCAGCTGTCCTTATGTCTTGCGCCTTGGCACACTTGGATCTTACTATCTTACCACATGAGAAAGTAATATCCAAAGGTAAACTGGACATTGTTATAGAAACGGTCAGAACGAGACTTTCAACCTTCTCTACTTCCATGCTACTGAAGCCATTTCAGTATATATAGATGAAGGAACTATTATGGAGTTCTGGTTAGTTCTCACTTGCTTGGCTTTGAGTTTGGGAGTGAAGTTACAGAAGTTGTTGCAAATTGACGTCACTGTGCTCTGCTGGTCAATATATCCTGTACACACACTTTCTCTGAGGATTTTTCAGGGAAGAATGACCAAGACTGAGAAGGATTTAGACACTCATGACTCCTCTTGCCAAATGCCATCCAAGTATTATATTGACATCAACTGTTAATAGCATTCATTCCTTTATTCTGAATAGCTCTGCCTACAAGGCATAAGAACAAGCAAATATTGTATTCTATGATGATTATGTCCTCCACTTGACTTTTCAAAACATGAGTGAATATTTGGAGAGCAGAATTGAACTCCTCATATCTCTGACAAGAGGACCACAGGAACCTGAGAGACAGACATCCTTCTATTTTCCACAATTACATGTTGACAAGTTGAATGGAAGTTTCTTCATCTTCAATTTCAGCAACAAAAATAGCCAGATCCACCTGAAAGATCATATTCACTTTACTAGACAAGCTAAAGCCAGGGTTGGGAAGCAGGGAATAGCTAGTTGTTTTTTCTAGTCAGGTGCATCAGAAGTAGAAGAAAAGTGGGAGGAAAGGCATAGTCTGGTGGAAATAGTCCTGCTCTGCCTTAGCTGGCCCTGGGAATCATTTCTGAACTTAATTTTGGCTGTTTTTGCAGCAGTCTTTAGACTATGAGGAATTTAACATCTCTTGTTCTCAGTTTTTGGCCTTAACTGAAAATCTGAGACAACAGGAAAAATCTCACTTAACAACCTATTAAATTTGTATATGAGCTCCAAATTCTTTAAAATGTCAGCGAAAATAGCAATATACAAGATAAACTCTGAAAATGCCAAAATAATCAATGAAATATCATAATCATTAAAGTTTTCTTCACAGTTGGAAAATTATCAAATCTCTTTGCTACAAGCAGTTCTGATTGTATTCTCAAAGGCCCCTATTAAAAATATGTATATACAATATATTTATAGATGTATATCACACTGAGAGGATGTGCCAGATAGATATGCCTACTCAGAGAAATGATAATATTCACAAGTCAGTTACTGAGTTTCCCTTTAAGCCCTTTGGGCTGGCTATTCATCATTTGGCTCTCAGCATTATTTCTAGGCTTCTAGAATCTCCTCTATCACAGGATGGCTGGGAGCCTTTATGCTATATCTCACAGACTTCCTTGCCAGATGCTTTCCAGTGAGATTCTGCCAATGAAAGGCACTGTTGGGGGACTGAAAGGCAAAAGGGAGAGAAAAATCTGTTTTGTTTTTTTTTTCCCCTGCATTAGCGAGTAGGGCAGGGTATGTGCAGGCCCTGGGATCCTGCTTAGGCAGTAGATTTCCACAGCAGTGGCAGAGGTGGTGCCCCATCAACCTCAGCAGTATGATGCTTCTAGCTCCAGTTCCAGCAACTGCAGCCTCTGAAGCAGGAGGCTGTGGCTCCCAGATTCCTGAAACATCAGTGGGGTATGGGCTCCTTGTTGAGTTCAGTCACTAAGTTGTATCCGACTCTGTGACCCCATGGACACTATGCATGCCAGGCTTCTGTGTCCTTCACTCAGTTCAGTTCGGTTCAGTCACTCATTCTTGTCTGATTCTTTGCAACCCCATGGACTGCAGCACGCCAGGACTCCCTGTCCATCACCAACTTCTGGAGTTTACTCAAACTCATGTCCATTGAGTTGGTGATGCCATCCAGCCATCTCATCCTCTGTCATCCCCTTCTCCTTCCACCTTCAATCTTTCCCAGCATCACAGTCTTCACATCAGATGGTTAAAATATTGGAGCTTCAGCTTCAGTCATTCCAGTGAATATTCAGGGTTGATTTCCTTTAGGATTGACTGATTTGATCTTCCTGCTGTGCAAGGGACTCTCAAGAGTCTTCTCCAGCATCACAAATTTGAAAGCATCAATACTTTGGCACTCAGTCTTCTTTATAGACTCCTACTGCTGCTACTGCTAAGTCACTTCAGTCATGTCCGACTCTGTGTGACCCCATAGATGGCAGCCCACCAGGCTCCCCCATCCCTGGGATTCTCCAGGGCAAGAACACTGCAGTGGGTTGCCATTTCCTTCTCCAATCCATGAAAGTGAAAAGTGAAAGTCTAGCTGCCTGCAAAGGTTGGTGATAGTTATGGCTGCAGCAAAGCAACAGTAGAACCTCAACAGTCTCCTCAGCATGAAAATCTTGGGCTCTGGGTAACCCCATTTCCTCTGCTATCCCTCCAGCAGGTAAGTGATAGGTTGGTAACCTCACTTTCCCCTCTTTACTCCTTCAGTCTTTCCAATTTCATTGCCAGTTCCTTACATATTTCCCTAGTTTTCCCAGATAAACACTTAATCTCTTTTAGCACTAATGACTCAAGGGAAAACAGCAAAGATATGTACACAGACACACACACACAAACACACACATGCACACATATATGCATGCATGCTAAGTCACTTCAGTCATCCACCTCTTTGAGGCCAAACAGACTACAGACCACCAGACTTCTCTGTTCATGGGATTCTCTGGCAAGAATACTGGAGTGGATTGCCATGCCCTCCTCAAGGGGATCTTTCCGAACCAGGGATCGAACCCACATCTCTTTCACCTCCCACATTGGCAGGCAGGTTCTTTTACCACTAGCACCTGGAATTCCCATATGTACATATGCATACAGTTAATTTTCATATGTAGGTATATGCATATTTGATAAATGATGTAAAATTGTACAATTTAAAAATAACTTACAGAGGGCAAAATTAGTAAATCTCTGAAGTGAAAATGTTAATAATTACAGAATTAAGGTTAAACTTGATGGATTAAATATATACATTCAATCCCAAAATACCACTAGAATAAGAGTAAATTAAAAAACCAATGTATAAAATCACAAGAACAAATAATATTGAAGAGGGAATGAGACAGGAGGGACAGTAGACAAGACAACTTTGTCTACTAAATTTTGTCTACAATTTTGTCTACAAAAATACAATTTTGTAAGATGGAAAGGCTAGAGAAATCTGATTAGCAGAACTCAAAAAGGTGAAGCAAAAGATTTAAACAGCAAATCATCTAAAAGGGTCAGGAATGTATTTTTAAAAATCAGAAATCCAAGTAGCTTCAGACTTAAAAATTATAACAAATCAATAGAAATCAACAAAGCAATGTTTTCTAAAATTTTTAGGGAAAGTTATCTGTAACCTAAACCTCTATCCTCAGCTATACTTCAATCAAATGCAAAGATAGCATTAAAATATTCTTGGCATGCAATATCTTTAAAACTTTATCTTATATGCAGTCTTAGTTTTAAAAAAATCCAAAAAATGTGCTTCGTCAAGACTAAGAAATAGAGAACAAGATGGCAGAGGAGTAGGTGGACGTGGAGTACATCTCTTTGCACGGATACATTAGGAATATACCTTCAGACACAGAAGTGCATGCAGAACATCAGCTGAGAGCAGACAGAAGTACCTGACCAGTGGAAAATAATATATAGAACCATGCAAAACTCAGGAGGATGAAGGAACTAGGGGGAAAAAACAGGAGTGTTAATAGGACTGGATCTTCTCTTGGTGGGTTTGGGAACTGAAGCATGGCTCCGATGCCCACATCGCAGCAAGTATCTGAGTCAGAGAAGAAACATTTAAGGCTTAGAGTGAAACAGTTGATCTGTGGCGGCCTAAATAGAATGAGAATCAGACAGTTTGCCACAGACATACATACCCCAGACAGGAATGCTGGTCCCCTGGAAGGTGCAGCAGCTGGAAGCTGGAGTTTAGGGATTGTGGAGTAATCCCAGGGTGAGGGCTGCTGTTGACATTGGAGGGACGGATTGAGGGGATGTGAGGGTGGGGATCGTGGTGGGAAATGCTGGTAAAGGAAAGCCAGGCAGCCATGGAAGCAAGGCAATACTGCTGACTGAAGGAAAAATCTACAATCATGATTACTGTACCTAGCAAAGATCTCATTCAAAATTGATGGAGAAGTTAAAAGCTTTTCAGACAAGCAAAAGTTAAGAGAATTCAGTACCACCAAACTAGCTTTACAACAAATGTTAATGGGACTTATAGAGTTAAGAAATACAAGAGAAGAAAAAAGATCTACAAAATCAACCCCAAACAATTAAGAAAATGGCAATAGGAACATACATGTCAGTAATTACTTTAAATGTAAATAGATTAAATGCTCCAACCAAAAGACACAGACAGGCAGAATGGATACAAAAACAAGACCCATATATATGCTGTCTACAAGAAACCACTGCAGACCTAAAGACACATATAGACTGAAAGTGAGAGGATGGAAAAAATATATTCCATGCAAATGAGAATCAAAATAAAACCTGGAGTAGCCATCCTCATATCAGACAAAATAGACCTTAAAATAAAGAATATTACAAGAGATAAGGAAGGACACTACATAATGATCAAGGGATCAATCCAAGAGGAAGACATAACAATTGTAAATATCTATACACCCAACACAGGAGCACCTCAATACATAAGACAAACACTGACAGACATAAAAGGAGAAATTGACAATAACACAATAATAGGAGACTTTAACACCCCACTCACACCAATGTACAGATCATCAAAACAGAAAATTAATAAGGAAACACAAGTCTTAAATGATACATTAACTGAGATGGATCTAATTGATATCTTCAGGAGATTCCATCCAAATGCAGAAGAATACACCTTTTTTTCAGGTGTACATGGAACATTCTCCAGGATAGACCATGTCTTGGGTCACAAATCAAACCACAGTAAATTTAATAAAATTGAAATCATATCAAGCATCTTCTCTGACCACAATGCTATGAGACTAGATATCAGTTACAAGAAAAAAACTATAAGAAAAACAAAGGCATGGAGATTAAACAACACATTTCTAAATAACCAACAGGTTACTGAAGAAATAAAAAGGGAAATCAAAAAATTTCTAAAAACAAATGACAATGAAAACATGACAACTCGAAACTTAGGGGATACAGCAAAAGCAGTTCTAAGAGGAAAGTTTATAGCAATACAATCCTGCCTCATAAAACAAGAAAAACATCAAACAGACAACATAACTTTAAACCTAAAACAACTGGAAAAAGAAGAACAAAAAAACCCCCAAAATTACTGGAAGGAAAAATATCATAAAGATCCAAGCAGAAATAAATGACAAAAGATGTGAAAGAAACAATAGTAAAGATTAATAAAACTAAAGGCTGGTTCTTTGAGAGATAAAATTGACAAACCTTTAGCCAGACTCATCAATCAATAAAATTAGAAATGAAAAAGAGGAAGTTACAATAGACAATGTCAAAATACAAAGGATTATAAGAGACTATTATGAAAGACTAGGTGGCAAAAATACACAGAACTGTACAAAAAAGACCTTAAGACCAAGATAATCACAATACTGTGATCACTCACTTAGAGCCTGACACCCTGGAATATGAAGTCAAGTGGGCCTTAGGAAGCATCACTACGAACAAAGCTAGTGGAGGTGATGGAATTCCAGTTAAGCTATTTCAAATCCTGAAAGATGATGCTGTGAAAGCGCTGCTCTCAATATGTCAGCAAATTTGGAAAACTCAGCAGTGGCCACAGGACTGGAAAAGGTCACTTTTGATTCTGATCCCAAAGAAAGGCAATGCCAAAGAATGCTCAAACTACTGCACAATTGCACTCATCTCACATGCTAGTAAAGTAATGCTCAAAATTCTGCAAGCCAGGCTTCAGCAGCACGTGAACCTTGAACTTCTAGATGTTCAAGCTGGATTTAGAAAAGGCAGAGGAACCAGAGATCAAATTGCCAACATCCGCTGGATCATCAAAAAAGCAAGAGAGTTCCAGAAACACATCTATTTCTGCTTTATTGACTATGCCAAAGCCTTTGACTGTGTGGATCACAATAAACTGCAAAAATTCTGAAAGAGATGGGACTACCAGACCACCTGATCTGCCTCTTGAGAAGCCTACATGCAGGTCAGGAAGCAACAGTTAGAACTGGACATGGAACAACAGACTGGTTCCAAATAGGAAAAGGAACACACCAAGGCTGTATATTGTCACCCTGCTTATTTAACTTATATGCAGAGCACATCATGAGAAATGCTGGACTGGAAGAAACACAAGCTGGAATCAAGATTGCTGGGAGAAACATCAGTAACCTCATATATGCAGATGACACCACCCTTACGGCAGGAAGTGAAGAGGAACTAAACAGCCTCTTGATGGAAGTGAAAGAGGAGAGTGAAAAAGTTGGCTTAAAGCTCAACATTCAGAAAACTAAAATCATGGCATCTGGTCCCATCACTTCATGACAAATAGATGGGAAAAAGAGTGGAAATGGTGTCAGACTTTATTTTTTTGGGCTCCAAAATCACTGCAGATGGTAATTGCAGCCATGAAATTAAGACGCTTACTCCTTGGAAGGAAAGTTATGACCAACTAGACAGCATATTAAAAAGCAGAGACATTACTTTGCCAACAAAGGTCTGTCTAGTCAACGCTATGGTTTTTCCAGTGGTCATGTATGAATGTGAGAGTTGGACTATTAAGAAAGCTGAGCATTGAAGAATTGATGCTTTTGAACTGTGGTGTTGGAGAAGACTCTTGAGAGTCCCCTGGACTGCAAGGAGATCCAACCAGTCCATCCTAAAGGAGATCAGTCCTGGGTGTTCATTGGAAGGACTGATGCTGAAGCTGACACTCCAATACTTTGGCCACCTCATTCTAAGAGTTGACTCATTGGAAGGGACCCTGATGCTGGGAGGGATTGGGGGCAGGAGGAGAAGGGGATGACAGAGGATGAGATGGCTGGATGGCATCACTGACTGGATGGACATGAGTTTGGGTAGACTCCGGGAGTTGGTGATGGACAGGGAGGCCTGGCGTGCTGCAATTCATGGGGTCGCAAAGAGTTGGACATGATTGAGCGACTGAACTGAACTGACTGATATGACAATAAAATAGATAACCTGGAAGAAATGGACAGATTCTTAGAAAAGTTCAATCTTCCAAGACTGAACCAGGAAGAAATAGAAATTATGAACAACCCAATTACAAGCACTGAAATTGAAGTTGTGATCAAAAATCTCCCCAAAAATAAAAGCCCAGGCCAGATGACTTCACAGGAGAATTCTATCAAACATTTAGAGAAGAGCTAATGCCTATCCTTCTAAAACTCTTACAAAAAGTTTCAGAGGAAGGAACACTTCCAAACTCATTCTATGAAGCCACCATCACCCTGATACCAAAATCAGACAAAGACAACACAAGAAAAGAAAACTACACACCAATATCACTGATGAACATAGATGCAAAAATCCTCAGCAAAATTCTAAAGAACAGAATTCAGCAACACATCAAAAGCTCATACACCATGATCAAGTTGGGTTTATCCCAGGGGTGCAAGGATTCTTCAATATATGCAGAGTGATCAATGTGGTATACATTATTAACAAATTGAAAGATAAAACCATAGGATCATCTCAATAGATGCAGAAAAAGCCTTTGACAAAATTCAGCACCCATTTATGATTAAAACTCTTCAAAAATTGGCATAGAAGGAACCTACCTCAACAGAGTAAGGGCCATATATGAGAAGCCTACAGCAAACATTATTCTCAAAGGTGTAAAACTGAAAGCATTCCCTCTAAGATCAGGAACAAGACAAGGGTGTCCACATTTGCCACTGTTATTCAACATAGTTCTGCAAGTCCTAGCTACAGCAATCAGAAAAGAAAAGAAATAAAAGGAATCCAGATGGGAAAGAAGAAGTAAACATCTCACTGTTTGCAGATGACATGACACTGTACATAGAAAACCCTGAAGATAGTATCAGAAAATTACTAGGGCTAATCAGTGAATTTAGCAAAGTTTCAGGATACAAAATCAATACACAGAAATCACTTGCGTTTCTATATACTAACAATGAAAAATCAGAAAGAGAAATTAGGGGATCAATCCCATTCACCATTGTAACAAAAAAGAATAAAATATCTAGAAATAAACTTACCTAAGGAGACAAGAGAATTGTACACAGAAAATTATAAGGCACTGATGAAAGAAATCAAAGACAACATAAACAGATGGAGAGATAGTCCATGTTCCTGGGTAGGAAGAATCAATATTGTGAAAATGACTATACTACCAAACATAATCTACGGATTCAATGTAATCCCTATCAAATTACCAAAGGCATTTTTCACAGAACTAGAATAAAAAATTTCACAATTCATATGGAAACAATAAAAGACCCCAAATAGCCAAAGCAGTCTTAAGAAAGAAGAATGGAGCTGGAGGAATCAACCTTCCTGACTTCAGATTATACTACAAAGCTACAGTTATCAAGACAGTATGGTACTGGCCCAAAACCAGAAATACAGACCAACAGAACAAGACAGAAAGCCCATAATAAACCCATGCACCTAGGGTACCTTATTTTTTTACAAAGAAGGCAAAAATATACAATGGGGCAAAGACAGCCTCTTCAATAAATGGTGCTGGGAAAGCTGGATAGCTACATGTAAAAGAATGAAATTAGAACACTTCCTAATACCATACACAAAGATAAACTCAAAATGGACTAAAGACCTAACTGTAAGACCAGAAACTATAAAACCCTTAAGAGGAAAACACAGGCAGAACACTCAATAACATAAATCAAAGCAAGATCCTCTATGACCTACCTCCTAGAGTAATGGAAATAAAAACAAGTTAAAAAGTGGGACCTGATTAAACTTAAAAGCTTTTGCACAGCAAAGGAAACTATAAGCAAGGTGAAAAGACAAACCTCAGAATGGTAGAAAATAATAGCTAATGAAACAACTGACAAAGGATTAATTTCCAAAATATACAAGCAGCTCATACAACTCAATACCAGGAAAACAAATAACCCAATCAAAAAGTGGGAAAAAGACCTAAACAGACATTTCTTCAAAGACATACAGATTGCTAACAAATACAGGAAAAGATGTTCAACATCGCTTACTATTAGAGAAATGCAAATCAAAAATACAATGAGATATCACCTCACACCAGTCAGAATAGCCATCATCAAAAAGTCTACAAACAATAAGTGCTGGAAAGGGTGTAGAGAAAAGGGAACGCTCTTGCACTGTTGGTGGGAATGTAAATTGATGAAGTAACTATGGAAGATAATATTGAGATTCCTTAAAAAACTAGGAATAAAACCATCATATGACCCAGCAATCCCACTCCTTGGCATATAACCTGAGGAAACCAAAATTGAAAGAGACACATGTATCTCATTGTTCATTGCAGTACTATTTACAATAGCTAGAACATGGAAGCACCCTAGATGCCCATCACCAGATGAGTGGATAAAGAAGTTGTGGTATATATTCACAATGGAATATTACTCAGCCATAAAACGGAACACATTTGAGTCAGTTCTGATGAGGTGGGTGAATCTAGAACCTATTATACAGAGTGAAGTGAGTCAGAAAGAGAAAGATAAATGTTGTATTCTAACACATATATATGGAATCTAGAAAAATGGTTCTGAAGAATTTATTTACAGGGCAGCAATGGAGAAACAGACATGGAGAATAGACTTACAGACATGGGGAGAGGGGAGGAGAGGCTGAGATGTATGGAAAGAGTAACATGGAAACTTATATTACCATATGTAAAATAGATAGCCAATGGGAATTTGCTGTAAGGCTCAGGAAACTCAGAGGCTCTGTATCAACCTAGAGGGGTGGGATGGGGAGGGAGATGTGAGGGAGGTTCAAAAGGGAGGGGTATATGTATTAGTTCAGTTCAGTTCAATTGCTCAGTCGTGTCCGACTCTTTGCAACCCATTAACTGCAGCATGCCAGGCCTCCCTGTCTATCACCAACTCCCGGAGTTTACCCAAACTCATGCCCATTGAGTTGGTGATGCCATCCAACCATCTTATCCCCTGTCGTCCCCTTCTCCTCCTGCCCTCAATCTTTCCCAGCATCAGGGTCTTTTCAAATGAGTCAGCTCTTCGCATCAGGTGGCCAAAGTATTGGAATTTCTGCTTCAACATCAGTCCATCCAACGAACACCCAGGACTGATCTTCTTTAGAATGGACTGGTTGGATCTCCTTGCAGTCCAACAGACTCTCAAGAGTCTTCTCCAACACCACAGTTCAAAAGCATCAATTCTTCAGCACTCAGCTTTCTTTATAGTCCAAATCTCACATCCATACATGACCTCTGGAAAAACCATAGCCTTGACTAGACGGACCTTTGATGGCAAAGTAATGTCTCTGCTTTCTAATATGCTGTCTAGTTGGTCATAACTTTCCTTCCAAGGAGTAATGTCTTTTAATTTCATGGCTGCAAGCACCAACTGCAGTGATTTCAGAGCCCAAAGAAAATAAAGTCAGCCACTGTTTCCACTGGTTCCCCATCTATTTGCCATGAAGTAATGGGACTGGACGCCATGATCTTTGTTTTCTGAATGTTGAGCTTTAAGCCAAATTTTTCACTGTCCTCTTTCACTTTAATCAAGAGGCTCTTTAGTTCTTCACTTTCTGCCATAAGGGTGGTGTCATCTGCGTATCTGAGGTTATTGATATATGTATACCTATGGCTGATTCATGTTGAGGTTTGACAGAAAACAACTAAATTCTGTAAAGCAATTATCCTTCAATAAAAAATAAATTAATTAAAAGATAAAAAAGACAGAAATATACCAAGTAACCAGAAGATACAAAACTCAAGAAACAAGGAATTCAATTTAGGGGAAAGAAAAATGAAAGAAAAGAAAGAAAATTCCCAGGAGTGATAGCCTAGAATGTCAGTTAAGATGTCTGGCCTAGAGAGCAATGAATCCAGATTTGTATAGGAGGGTAGTGGGCTCCAGGAAGAGGGGGCAAGGCATGAGCTTCACTAAAAGCTGTTTTATAGTTCTGTGAGAAAGTTTGGGTCTAACGTAGTCATAGTGATCTAGGTAACAGACCAAATGACATTAAAAAAAAAAACTTGTGAAAAGGCAAGAAGAAATGTAATCATAATATAACACAAATTTAAACTGTAAGTATGAATGTATCAGAAAACCATGAAATAACTATAGTGGGAGAATAGGAGGAAAATAGGTACATGCATCAAAATTAGGGTTGAAGAAGCAGTGTAAAAGATATAATGCTAAACTTTTATAGAAGGAAGCTAACAGATACTGTCAAAAATTTAAAACAAAAATACACAGAACTAGCAATAAAGTACAGAATAAGAAATTGAGAGGTAAATACCAGATCAAACAGCCAAAAGAAATTGAAAGTGTCTGCTTGAAGAAAATGAGAAGGGGTTTGCTTATATTTATTTGTTTGCTTTTAGACTTGTAGTACTATTTGGCTTTTAAATGTAAGGGTAAGTATTACTTTGAGAATAATAATTAAATTTCTAAAGAGTAAATAAAATAAACTATAAAGATTTGGGGTAATTTCATATATATGCAGTACTCTAATCAATAATAAATTGGAACACATGAAAATCAAGCTATATTTCCTTTAATGAAATTAAACATTACCCATTTAATATATTCCTTGCAATCTTTATGCACTACTAATGTACTTTATGATTTTCATAACATGCAAAGATATTAGCCCAAATCAAGTAAAAGTAAACATTCTGATTTGAGTGGATGTCAATTTATTTTAGTTACTAAGGTATTCTGTTAGGTCTTGTTCTGATTTTTATTACTACATAATTAATTTTCTTAACACACAGAGACTTAAAGCAATAATTTTAAGATTCTCTCTCTGAGTTCTGGGGTTCCTGCTCAGTGTCTCTCCTGCAGTCACATGCAGGTGACTAGGGTGGCTGAAGCTAGAATAATTCAAAGGCTTCCTCACAAAACACAGTGGCAGCTGATTCTGGCCATTGTCTGGGACCTCAAATGAGGCTGTCAGCTGAAACACCTATTCACAGCCGTTCCATGTGTTCTGGCCTCCCCACAACATAAAAGTAGGGTATTAAGAGTTAGCATCCTGAGTGGACAGGCAGAAGCATTATCACCTTTTATGACCCAGCCTCAGAAATCACATAGCATTATTCCCCCATAGTCACAATTCTCCTAAAATCCAGAAGAAGAGAAAATAGATCGCCACTTTTCAAAGGCAGGGGTGTCAATGTCACAACGTAAGAAGAACATGAGCGACAGGGGATCTTTTTGTAGCTATTCTGGAATACACAATCCAGCCAAGGTCTCTTTGATCCAGCATAGACAAATCTACATTCACATCATGTTAAATAACCAGCAACTGTCTTTAAAAGGAGACATGCTTAGACCAGCAGATTTCAAATTGGGATATGTGTGCTTTCGGGAAAATAATTTTAAGGAAATAATTTCTAGATCCTATGCTTCACATGTACTCTTTCCAAAATTCGATTGCCTGAGAATATTCATGCCAGTTGTTTCAAAAAAGAGAGGCTGAAGCTATCGTTCATTTTACCATCTTACAATGGTACCTCGATCCTGAGTGCAAAAATCTCCAGATTTCAAAACAATAGGACAATTCAAAATATTAGTGTTAGTGTTCAAAAAATAAATGACTAATAACTGAATCATAAAATCTGAAACTGGTTTTAAATCTTTGCCTTTAAAAAAACTGAAGGGAGACCTAATTAAAATGACATCTGGAGGATCATTAAAGATAATTTTTGATGATAGATAACTATATGATTTTGGCATATAACTTGGAGTTCAAACGTTTGAGTGACATTGCTAAAACAAAATTCCACTCTTACCTACTTATTCATGGGTATATGATTTCTCAGATCTTATACCCTTAAAAAAACAAAAATAAAGGAGATAGATACTGAGCTTTGTCTCATCCTAACATAATTTGAATTCACTCACATATATTTATTTAGAACAAAAAATAACCCTTCCATCTGAATAATGGACACACTTCTAATAAACTTCATTTTTATGTTTATTACCTAAAGGAACATTTATTTATGCTGTTTAGGTTAATTTTATATTAAAAAGTGTGATGAAAATCCAATTCAGAAGAAATTTTAACATGGTCACATGGTTACAAATTTTTAATTACTTTTCAAGAAAAAAATGATCACTAAAAGACATTCATATGGAAAGAATTTATGAAAATAGGATTGTGATACGGAAATAGAATTTCAAAGAAAAATAAATGAAGAATTTCTAACTGTTAAAATTAGTTTGTTCAAGTATCTTTATATGGATTGTAGTGGGAATCAAAATCAAAATGGATACATTTCAAAGAATGATGAAATTTTTACATCAATGTTCACACTTTTTGGTAAGCTATATATTTTACAACTATTTATACTTATGATGAGAAATTTTAGAGGTCAGGAGAAGTTTCTGAGAAGGGATATAAGTTTTCAAAATTTACTTAAGACTGCGAATTTAGAATCATCCAAAATAATATGAAATCTGGTCCTAATTTAAAAGCAAGTATTTTACATAAGAGTTATTTTTGTTTTTAGCTAAAAGAAGGAGCTTCTGAACATTTTCATATCCTGTTTAACTACAGTTGTTTTTAATTGTACATTGTGTACGTAACTGTGAGGTACTTCAGTAGGACAGTAAAAAAGGAAAATCTTGTTTCATAAAACCTGGCAAAAAGTGGATAAGATTTAATTTTATTTTTATGTCTAAGACTAATTATTTAGAGTTGAGATTTCTGGTTTTACTTAGATTTTTGTACCTACATGAAGGAACATATCTAGAATTAAAAATCTACAGTTACATGTTCAAGGAATATGAATCAGGTAGAAATACAGAAAAAAATGCTGTCCATTTCTTTTGAAGATTATTGGTGATACATACTGCACATAGGATTTAGAAATTCAGATATTCTCCTGGCTCCCTTTACAGTGCCTCAGTGCCCACAAACAGTAAGTTTCATGTAATCTTAATGATATTATATCTCCCAATGCTCATCATGATACCTGATACAGTACATTGCTCAGTGTCTGTTTGTTGAATTATTGAAAGAATTAAAAAAAAAAACTGGGATTCATACACTTAGTGAGTTGGTCAGAAAGCCTTTTCCACTTTCAGAAATTTCCTATTAAAATGAAAATATATGCTAACTGACATGTTAGACATTGAAATAGAAATATCCTATGATGTCACTTATATGTGGAATCTAAAAAAAAATACAAATGAGCATATTTTAAAAAAGAAACAGACTCACAGATTTAGAAAACAAACTTACGGTTACATGGGGGGAAGGGGGAGGAACAGTTAGGGAGCATGGGATTGACGTGTTAGTTCAGATAGTTCAGTTGCTCAGTCGTGTCCAACTCTTGGCGACACAATAAATTGCTGCACACAGGCCTGTCCATCACCAACTCCAGGAGTTCACTCAAACCCATGTCCACAGAGGCGGTGATGCCATCCAGCCATCTCATACTCTGTCATCTCCTTCTCCTCCTGCCCCAATCCCTCCCAGCATCAGGGTCCCTTCCAGTGAGTCAACTCATTGCATGGGGTGGCCAAAGTATTGGAGTGTCAGCTTCAGCATCAGTCCTTCCAATGAACACCCAGGACTGATTTCCTTCAGAATGGACTGGTTGGATCTCCTTACAGTCCAAGGGACTCTCAAGAGTCTTCTCCAACACCACAGTTCAAAAGCATCTATTCTTCGGCGCTCAGCTTTCTTCACAGTCCAACTCTCACATTCATACATGACCACTGGAAAAACAATAGCCTTGACTAGATGGACCTTTGTTGGCAAAGTAATATCTCTGCTTTTCAATATGTTATCTAGGTTGGTCATAACTTTCCTTCCAAGGAGTAAGTGTCTTAATTTCATGGCTGCAATCACCATCTGCAGTGATTCTGGAGCCCCCCAAAATAAAGTCTGACACTGTTTCCACTGTTTCCCCGTCTATTTGCCATGAAGTAATGGGACCAGATGCCATGATCTTAGTTTTCTGAATGTTGAGCTTTAACTTTTTCACTCTCCTCTTTCACTTTCATCAACACACTTTTTACTTTCTCTTCTGCCATAAGGGTGGTGTCATCTGCATATCTGAGGTTATTGATATTTCTCCCGGCAATCTTGATTCCAGCTTGTGCTTCTTCCAGCCCAATGTTTCTCATGATGTACTCTGCATATAAGTTAAATAAGCAGGGTGACAATATACAACCTTGACGTACTCCTTTTCCTATTTGGAACCAGTCTGTTGTTCCGTGTCCAGTTGTAACTGTTGCTTCCTGATCTGCATATAGGTTTCTCAAGGGGCAGGTCAGGTGGTCTGGTAGTCCCATCTCATGAAGAATTTTCCACAGTTTATTGTGGTCCACACAGTCAAAGGCTTTGGCATAGTCAATAAAGCAGAAATAGATGTTTTTCTGGAACTCTCTTGCTTTTTCGATGATCCAGTGGATGTTGGCAATTTGATCTCTGGTTCCTCTGCCTTTTCTAAAACCAGTTCAAACATCTGGAAGTTCACAGTTCATGTACTGCTAAAGCCTGGCTTGCAGAATTTTGAGCATTACTTTACTAGTGTGAGATGAGTGCATTGTGCGGTAGTTTAAGCATTCTTTGGCATTGTCTTTCATTGGGATTGGAATGGAAACTGACCTTTTCCAGTCCTGTGGCCACTGCTGGTTTTCCAAATTTGCTGGCATATTTGCTGGGATTGACGTGTACACACTGCTATATTTGAAATGGACAAGCAACAAAGAGAGCAACAGTGAGAGATTTTATTTTGGGGGGAGCTCCAAAATCACTGCAGATGGTGACTGCAGCCATGAAATTAAGACGCTTGCTCCTTGGAAGAAAAGCTATAACCAACCTAGATAGCATATTAAAAAGCAGACATTACTTTGCCGACAAAGGTCCATCTAGTCAAAGCTATGGTTTTTCCAGTGGTCATGTATGGATGTGAGAGTTGGACTATAAAGAAAGCTTAGCACTGAAGAATTGATGCTTTTGAACTATGTTGTTGGAGAAGACTCTTGAGAGTTCCTTGGACTGCAAAGAGATCAAACCAGTCCATTCTAAAGGAAATCAGTCCTGAATACTCATTGGAAGGACTAATGCTGAAGCTGAAACTCCAATACTTTGGCCACCTAATGCAAAGAGCTGACTCATTGGAAAAGACTCTGATGCTGGGAGGGATTGGGGGCAGGAGGAGAAGGGGATGACAGAGGATGAGATGGTTGGATGGCATCACTGACTCAATGGACATGGGTTTGGGTGGACTCTGGTAGTTGGTGATGGACAAAGAGACCTGGCGTGCTGCGGTTCATGGGGTCGCAAAGAGTTGGACACCACTGAACGACTGAACTGAACTGAACTGTCAACAGAGCATCAGAGTAGAGTGTCATTCAACCTGCACACTACAGAAAGGATCTCCGTATGAAGAGCAGTGAAATAACCTTGATATTTTTTTCCTCTCATTCTGAGTCTGTAACTTTGTATTACTAACTGAATTTCAAAATTCTCTAGTTATGTTTTTTGTTTGTTTGTTACTGGGGTATTGTTTCACAATATTGTGCTAGCTTCTGAGGTACAATGAAGTTCAGTTTTTGAAAATTAGACAAACATTGTTTAGAATCCTTTGGAAAATCTAGACAATTGACAACATTTGTAACGTTTTTGCTGTTACATATTTTAAATCGTGGCTAAAACAGAATACTTGGTAAAGTCCATTGTAAGGAGAAATAATCTATAATAATCTGTTCAGCTCTGTGTCCTTTTAGCTAGCTTGACCCTTTTCACTCATCATGTATCCACTGTTCCATAAAGAAAAGCCTCAGTCATCTTATCTCCTAGCAAGGCCAAATGAGGAAATTGTCAAGGAACCACCTGTTCACTCTGAGAGAGTTAACTTGGGCAGGTTGATAAGGAGTCCAAGCCTAAGGCCCCTTTGAGGAGGATGTGAACATTCTCTTTTTCACATTCTTTTGCTTTAGACACATAGGCCTCATAGGCAGCAGTATCTCCTGTTCAAGGACATGCTTCTTTTGAGCTCAGAATGTATGTTATGATAGAAGGTCTGGGTAAAACTTCCCACAGCCTTGAGCTCTGGGTTAACCTGTTCCTTCTGGATAATCTTGTGCTGATGTCATCCCAGGATGTATGTTATGGAAAGCATCTGGGAAAAATCTTCACAGCTTTGAATAATTTTTTCTATTCTCAACAGCTAGCAGAAAAGAATATAATGCCCTACTTAAAACTAGCAAGGTAGGTAGTCATTCTATCCCTTTCTGATGTCTATGTCAGAAGTTTTTTTCTGTCACTCTCACTTTAATAAAATCTCTATTACACAAAGCTCTGAGTGACTGAGACTATCTTTGGTCCCGGAGTTAAATCTTCTCCTTCAGAGACCACAGATCTGGTGGAACACTATAAGTTTTCATCTATCAATCCTCAAATGGCTTTTGTTCTTATCCTATATGATTTTTTTAGCTAAAAATTTTTTGGCTCTGCAAATCAAAAGTCCTTTCTTTCCTCTGACTTCTACAGAATTAAAGTTCATATTTGCCAATCCCTTTGGCTCAGAGCATTCTCATAGTCCTGAGTAAGTATTGACCACTCTTTGTCATCCTGGAACCTGGTTAATAAATCCCTTTCTTGAACTTTGTTCATGTTTTCTGGGTCATTCTCTAATCCCCATATAGGCTGGGAAGTTTAGCTATGTTCATAAATCTGCTTGGATATGGAGATACTCACTGATTAGCATCCAAATAATTAAATAACTGTATACCCCCATCATTTTTCAGGAATTTAAATGTATATGTGTTGAGCTTTTCTAACTCATGTCATTATTCTTTCAGTGATAGAATGGACATGGTACACTGCTCTGTGAAGAATACCTCATTGCCTTTCACAGTTCTCTGAGTTTCATAGTGTTGACTAAAAATACCTTTTCACTAGAAGAGCCTAGAAGAACAGCACTCAAGAGAGTTGTGTTTTCCGTCACATTGATTTCAGTCAGTAGACTCCACTGCATGGTCGAGTTGCATGCTGCTAATAAATCAACAAACATTACATCTGTTTTCACCTGCATTCAGTCTTTTATCTGTGCCCAGTGATGTTTCACGTTAAATTTTAGAAGAGTTGCCTTTTCTTTCTTTGCTTTGTTTTGGATTATTTTATTTAATACATTTACCAATGACCAATCTCTTGAAAATCTACTGATTTTCTGATGATCTATGTAACATATACTGATGATCTATGTAACATATATAGGAAAATAATTTTATTTCTTGCAAGAAAAGTATTATATTTGCATTGACTCCATTCTTAGACTGTGAAAACCAACTTTTTAACAATATGATCAGGCTGAAGTTCATAGCTTTCACTAGTGCCACAAAGAAGTCAAATGTAAAACACTCCTATTATAAAAGTTCACTGGCTGGTCACTGAATTCTGTTCACCCAGGCTGGTGATAGTGCTTAAACCAAACAAACAAAATAAGTAAATAAAAGTAAATCTTATGCCATAACATTAACTCCTGAATATAGGTTGGCTCCAAGTATTAAATTAACCTGGTAATTATGAGAATTGCTGATGGTGTCTAATGCTAAAGCACATGTTACAGGCAGTTCTCACTTGGCAAGAATATAGTTCCAGATTAACAGTTGAGGAATAACAGGAAATTTTATAGCTAGATGCAAAAAGTGATAAGAGCAGAGGCAATGCATAAAGGATATTGTACTAGTCAGGGCTTTCCAACCAAAGCAATAGTCTACTGAAAAAAAAAAAATAGTCGACTGAAAAAAAGTACACAGTGTGAGAGTTGTGAGTTGAGTTTTATTTGGGGCAAAATGAGGAATAAAGTCTAGGAGAGAGTGTTTCAGATAGCTCGGAGGAACTAATCCAAAGAAGTAGGGGGGAAAGGTCAGTATGTACATGATTTTGGTGAAGGGGAATATATGCAATCAAGCACACATTTTTGCAGAAAGTTGTTGCTAGTCTTGGGAAGGTTTAGTGCTTTTCTAGATGTGAAGAGATACAAGAATTTGGGCTCATAAAATCTGCTGAAAATATCTAACTATCTGTCAGCACCCAGAGAACAGAGTGCCTCATTCCTTATTTCCACCCTAAACTCCATTCAGGATGTGTTGAAAGTCAGCAGCTGCTGCAGCTAATGATTTAATTCTTGTAGAGGAAGATGGCAGGTGCCAATTTTTAGTTGGCACAGTAAAACAGTGAGATAAGGAATAGGCTCATGTGATTAGAGAGGTTGAAAAGTCATACCATTTGCAGTTCACACACTGGGGACCCAAGAAGTCTATTGGTATAAATTCCAACCTGAGTCTAAAGGCCTATGAACCAGGAGTGATGATGATCTAAGTTTCAGAGGGCAGGAGAAGATTGATGGCTCAGCTTTAACAGTCAGGCAGAGAGACAGAATTTGCCATTGCTCCATTTTCTTCTACTCAGACCCTTGATGGGTTGCATAATGTCCACCCACATTAAGGGAGGGCACTCTGTTTTATTCAGTCCTTCAGTTTAAATGCTAATCTCTTCCAGAAACACTCTCACAGACACAGCCAAAAACAATGTTTAACCAGATATCTGGCCATCCTGTGGTTCAGTCAAGTTGACACATAAAATTAACCATCACAGGCGCCGAATCTAGCTTTAGAAGATCTGATTTGAAGTCCTGACTGTATCACTACTTATGTCCTTAAGCTTACATTGCTTCATCTGAAAAATGAAAGTAATAACTAGCCACTCACTGGGTGATAAAGTAAGTGGTTAGAAATACATGCAAACGTGCCTTGTAAATTTTCAAACACTCTAGAAATATAAGGTACTGTTACTTCTGTTTTTTATTAGTGCTATCCAGGAAGCTATCAAGGCCAGAAAAGTATAAATTTAAGACAAAGTTTAAATTTGTCTTAAATTTATAATTTGTCAGGAATTCCCTGGCAGTTCAGTGGTAAGAACTCCTTGCTTTCACTGCTGAGGGCCTGGGTTCAGTGCCTGGTCACAGAACTAAGATCCTAGAAACCAAATGGTGTGGCCAAAAAAAAAAAAAAAACAAAAGGCAAAACCTTTGTCAAAGTGATTTCACTGCAGGGAACAACATAAACAAGCTTAAAGAGCTATCTATGCTTTTGGATATATTTCTAGATAAAATATTACCAAAAAATATTAAAAGAAAGCCTGTACTAAAGAGGTTATGCAAAACAGGATCCATTCAATAAGGATTCATACAGATAGGCAAACCCAGCAATGCCTGAACTGTTATCCAAGCAAACTGTCTCAAAAATTAAAATAAGCAGTTGGAGTTACTACCTCAATACCAGGACAAGTAAATGTCGTAGGAGTACTAATCCTGGAGCACCTATATGTTCTTTTTTTTTTTTTTAATTTTATTTTATTTTTAAACTTTACAATATTGTATTGGTTTTGCCAAATATCAAAATGAATCCGCCACAGATATACATGTGTTCCCCATCCTGAACCCTCCTCCCTCCTCTCTCCCCATACCATCCCTGTGGGTCGTCCCAGTGCACCAGCCCCAAGCATCCAGTGTCGTGCACCGAATCTGGACTAGTGACTCCTTTCATATATGATATTATACGTATTTCAATGCCATTCTCCCAAATCAACCCACCCTCTCCCTCTCCCACAGAGTCCAAAAGACTGTTCTATACATCAGTGTCTCTTTTGCTATCTCGTATACAGGGTTATTGTTACCATCTTTCTAAATTCCATATATATGTGTTAGTATACTGTATTGGTGTTTTTCTTTCTGGCTTACTTCACTCTGTCTAATAGGCTCCAGTTTCATCCACCTCATTAGAACTGATTCAAATGTATTCTTTTTAATGGCTGAGTAATACTCCATTGTGTATATGT
This sequence comes from Bos indicus, assembly GCF_029378745.1. NCBI lineage: Eukaryota > Metazoa > Chordata > Mammalia > Artiodactyla > Bovidae > Bos > Bos indicus. The sequence continues at coordinate 74,384,641 of NC_091762.1, forward strand.
ACCACAGCTTTCTTATCCATTCATCTGCTGATGGACATCTAGGTTGCTTCCATGTCCTGGCTATTATAAACAGTGCTGCGATGAACATTGGGATACACGTGTCTCTTTCAATTCTGGTTTCCTCAGTGTGTATGCCCAGCAGTGGGATTGCTGGATCATAAGGCAGTTCTATTTCCAGTTCTTTGCTATATACCTGTGAATACTCAGTTAAACAAATAATTTATTGAGAAAATGGAATAAGCCATTGCTTATGTCAGTGACAGAAAAGACATCCACAGAAAAAGAAAGAATAGTGATGGAAATGAGCACACAGAATAGTTCCTCCTTTAAAAGCTGTGTGGACTTAGGCTTCCCAAATCCCAGACCTGTCATTCTCCTAGCTACTATCATTCCTTACACCAAAGCTGTCAGGTTTCTGAAGAACAGAAAATCTTCCATTGTGCTCTCTGGATACTGAGTGCACTGAGAGAGACACAACTTAACTATTCTACCTGAGTCTTGATTCTTTCTTCCCTAACAGAGCTAGCTTCTACTGGGAATGCTCTTACACAGCAATGATGAGAAAGGAGAGTTGGAGAAAAAGATTATCACAAATTTGAACTAAGGGTAAAATAGTGAAAATAAATAACAAAATCTAGGTTAGAAACAATTTCCCTGGGTGAGAATTTTTTCTCCCAAATCTTAAGTTGGTTAAGACTCTACCAGTTTATCAGTCATTTAGGCTCAAGAATATGATCATCTTTGATCATCTTTGCTTCCTTTATCCCCAAAAGTTACTAACTGCCAAATCTTATTATTTATAAGCACCTCTTTTCTCTTTCTTTTTAGCCCCTCTTTTAACATTCTAGTTTGTTTCCAAATTATTTTTATGAAATCATTACAATAGCATCCCAGCTGAGCTAGGCCCCCATATCAAAGCTTTCTCATACTCTAATTTGTGCAGCACTAGATCCAACCAGTCCATCTTAAAGGAGATCAGTCCTGGGTGTTCATTGGAAGGACTAATGTTGAAGCTGAAACTCCAATACTTTGGCCACCTGATGCAAAGAGCTGACTCATTTGAAAAGCCCCTGCTGCTGGGAAAGATTGAGGGCAGGAGAAGGGGACGACAGAGGATGAGATGGTTGGATGGCATCACTGACTCAATGGACATGGATTTGGGTGGACTCTGGGAGTTGGTGATGGACAGGGAGCCCTGGTGTGCTGTGGTTCATGGGGTTGCAAAGAGTCGGACACAACTGAGCAACTGAAGTGAGTGAGTGAGTGACCCAATGTATCTCCCCTGTTCACATCACTTTCCAAAGCAAAATCCTTCAGTGGCTCAACAACACATACAAAATCAAGTCCAAACTTCCTAGGTTAAAAATTAAAAGTCTGAAAATTCCAAGTGTTTGAGAGTTGTGATGCAATAGGAATACACAGATACTGCTGGTGGAAGTAAATAGGTAGGCTCTTTTAGAAAGCTGATTCTCAGAATCTAGTAAAATAGTATATGCACATGCTGTAACCCCCAAATTCTACACAAACAACAGTCATTATGATAAATAAATTGTGGTGTGAATATCCATATACTGGAATACTTATTTAAAAAAACACAAACTACAAATACATTCAACTGTGTGTATAATCTCATCAATAATACTGAATAAAAGGACTTAGACACAAAATAATATATACTATCAAATGACATTTCTATAGAATTCAAAAGCATGTAGCATTAGCCTGTGGTGTTAGAAGTCAGTAATGTCTCCTTTAGGGAGAAAGAAAGGCACAGCATTTGAGAAGGGGCATAAATGGGTCTTTTCGTGTGTTGATAATGTTCTATTTTTGAGATCTGGTTTCTCTGGTGTGTTAACTTTGTAATAATCCACTAAGATGTATATTTATGTTTTATTCATTCCTCTGTACTTTTTAAAAAAAATATACATTCCTAGCTTTGCTCTCAAGGTTGGCCACAATCTTCTCCCCATCTGTTTCTCTAATCTCACTGTGTCTCAAACTGCCTCGCTAAATGGTATGCTTCAAATATATCTTAGTCATTTCAGGCCACTATATAAATTATCATAGACTGGATGGCTTAAATAACATTTATTTCTCACAGTATGGAGGCTGGAAAGTACCTGCAGTTTTGATGTCTGGTAAGGGCTCGCTTCCCGGTTTGCAGATGGCCGTCTTTTTACTGTGTCTTCACATGATGGAAAGCAAAGAAAGGAGGAAACCACTTTTATATCTCTTTTTTAAAAGAACACTAATCCCTTAAAAAGACTTCACCCAAGGAGGGGACATATGTACACCTATGGCTGATTCATGTTGATGTTTGACAGAAAACAACAAAATTCTGTAGAACAATTATTCTTCAATTAAAAAATAAATAAATTTTCTAAAAAATACTTTACCCACATAATATAACTACGTCCCAAAGGTCCCATCTCTTGATGCGCTCTCATTAAGGATCAGGGTTTCAACATATAATTTTAAGATAAGGCCAGTAAAAAAAAAAATCTAATCCATAACAAACTACACAAATGTATTCACTCATCCCAGAAGAGGTTCTATTATTATTCTTTTTTTTTTTGAATTTAAATTTATTTATTTTAATTGGAGGCTAATTACTTTACAATACTGTATTGGTTTTGCCATACATCAACATGAATCCGCCACGGGTGTACACGTGCTCCCCATCCTGATCCCCCCTCCCACCTCCTTCCCTGTACCATCCCTCTGGGTCATCCCAGTGCACCAGCCCCAAGCATCCTGTATCCTGCTTCTAACCTGGACTGGAGATTCGTTTCTTATATGATATTACACATGTTTCAATGCCATTCTCCCAAAGCATCCCACCTTCTCCCTCTCCCACAGAGTCCAAAAGACTGTTCTATACATCTGGGTCTCTTTTGATGTCTCGCATACAGGGTTATCGTTACTATCTTTCTAAATTCCTTGTTATTTTGCCAATGCTGTTTCTCACCAGGAATTATCTTTTATATCTCTTCATATCAAAATCCTATCTGCATTGGCATAAAAACAGATGTGCACGCATGCTCAGTCATGTCCAATTCTTTGCTACCCCTTGGACCGTAGCCCTACAGTCTCTGCTGTCCATGGAATTTTCCAGGCAAGAATTCTGGAATGGGTTGCCATTTCCTACTTCAGGGTAAAAACAGACACACAGACCAGATGGAAAAGAATAGAAACCCAGAAATAAACCCACACTTATACAGTCAATTTATAACGAAGGAGCCAAGAATATACAATGGGAAAAGGACAGTCTCTTCAATAAATAGTGTTGGGGAAACTTCATAGCCATATTCAAAAGAATGAGACTATACCACTATTTTACACCATACATAAAAATCAATTCAAAATATATTATCAACTTGAGACCATAAAATTTTACTTACTTACTTTAAAACTTCAGCTTCTTTCAGTAGGACTTCAAACCATAAAACACCTAGAACATAGGGGACATGATTTTTGCACCGGTCTTGGCAAAGATTTTTTTTAAATTTAGTATCAAAAGAAAAGGCAACAAAAGCAAAAATAAGTGGGACTACATTAAGCTAAAAGGCTTCTGCACAGCAAAGGAAACCATAAACAAAATTTAAAGACTATATATGAAGTAGAAAAAAATAACTGCAAATCATTATGTTTGATAAGAGGTTAACATTCTAAATATACGAAGAATAAATATACCTCAACAGCAATAAAACCAAACCATCTGATTAGAAGAACTAAACAGACATTTTTCCAAAGATGATATACAACCGGCCAACGGGTATATGAAAAGGTGCTCAACGTTACTAATCATCAGGGAAACACAGATCAAAGCCACAGTGAGGCATCACCTTATACCTGTTAGAATGGCTACTTTCAAAACATCAAGGGATGACAAATCACAGACGTGGAGAAAAGGAAATCCTTGTATACTGTTGGTGAAAATGTAAAGTGGTGCAGCCCCTATAGAAAAAAGTATAGAGATACCTTGAAAATCAAAAATAGAACTATCTTATAAACCAGCAATTCCACTTATATGTCTGAAGGGAAAAAAAATCACTATCTTAGAAATCGCAAAACAGTGGAATATTATTCAGCCATGAAAAGAAGGAAATTCTTCCATTTGCAACATGAATGGACATTCAGGGCGTTATGCTAAGTGAAATAAGTCAGAGAAAGACTGAATGATCTAACTTATATGTGGAATCTAATATATGGGGGTTTTGCTCAGACTCCAAGCAATTCTCAGACGCAGGCTAGGTGTTTTATAATTTAACTTAATTCTGACACTTTCTACCCAAATATAATTTTAGATTCCACGAGTTAAGGGATCAATCCCAGAAGACTGTCCTCCACTCCAGGAGCCAATCACAAATCCAGGTTTGTACCTATGCTTCTGATTAACTGGCTATAAATCAGAGGTTTCCATAGTCCCCTCTTTGGGTTCTATTAATTTGCTAAAACAGATCACAGAACTCAGGGAACTAGTTTACTTGCTAGATTGTAGTTTATTACAAAAGATATTAAAGGATATAAATCATAGCCTCACGAAGGGACACGTAGGGTGAAGCCCTTAAAATTTCTATTGGGGTTTGAAGCCTGAAATGATGGTATGTAGAAGCATTTTGGTTCACTAACTGGAAGTTCTCCAAATGTCCTCCTTTGGGGTTTAAAAGAGGCTTCATTATATAGGCATGGTTAATTGAATCATTGGCCACTGGTGATTGATTCAACCTCCAGCCCTTCCTCAGAAATCAGGGGATGGGATTGAAAGTTCCAATCCTTCATTTAGGTTGGTACCCCTAGTAACTATCCCCATCCACATTTTTAGGAGACTTCCAAAAGTCACCTCATTAACACAAACTCAGCTATGGTTGAAAAAGACTTGTTATGGATAATAAGACACTCATTTCCCCTTTATGGCTCTTAAGTGTTTTCAGGAACTGAGGATAAGACACCAGATATTATAACAAGAGATGTTCCCGTTGCTCTTACCACTGAAGAAATTCCAAGGGTTTTGAGAACTGTTAGCCAGGATCATAGACAAAAGCCAAATATGTATGAGAAATACATCTGAATGACCAGTTTTGTATTTCCTACAAATCACCTCCAACTCCAAAAGAGGACCTAAAATAATCTAGATAGTCTATCCATTTGACCACAGTGCTTGGTACAGAGAAAGACAAGAATTAATAGAGCTGATGGAATAATAACAATTATTAAAATAACAAATATTACCCCATTTAACCCCCAAACACCCCCACTGGGACATCTGCTCTCAAAACGAAGCAGCAGCTTTGAGAGAAAAGAGAAGCTTTGATTGGATTCAGTATGTAAAAATCCGATAACTGTAACTGCCCTATCCATTAGGCTCACAAAGTCAGCCTGAGGATCGAAGCAACCCAGAGGGGGCTCTTGATAATGTAACATGAACTCTGAATCAAGTTACACATGAAGCCAGGCTTACTTGTGAACTTTTCAGTTGCATGAAAACTCACCTGGGGACTTTTCCCTGTTTTGACTTAAGCCAGTTTGAGTTATTGTCACTTGGAACAACAAAATTTATAACTGATGTAGAAATTGATACCAAAAGTAGGGTGTTGTCAGAGACAAACACTAGAATGTGGAAGAGACTGAATCCACATTAAGTACTTGGTAGGAAACAGATCCTTAGTGGACTACGTAAATAGGATCAGAGAAGTGCATGCAATGCAAGTCTAGCTTTTGACATGTTAGGAAATATTAGCTGGGGCTTCTGGGAAAAAGGAGCATTGATGCTTCACATATATTTGATGGTATTGAAATATGTAAGCCACACTATTACCTATAATACAGTCAGAATTTTTCAGTATTTCAAATCTGTCTAGTCCTTCTAGAATTCTTTAGTGGCAACAAAACATGACCAACAAGGTATGATTTACGTTCAGTATGAAAAAAGGAAATCTAAGTAAGTAACCATATGGTCATAGATTATTTAAGTAAAACAACAACTGGTTTTGGTGCTTTCATTCAAAAAAAAAAAAAAAAGTAAACAGACATTCCAGGGAGAAGAATTAAGGAAGCAAAAATTTTACTCAATACTTTTAGTGATTAAAATAATTATTTTAAGGAGTAGACTCCAGGGAATTTATAAAAGTCCTTAATTAAACAACACTTCCCCTTTGAAAAGTTGGATTTCAAAATTTAGGCATGGACTTCCCTGGTGGTATGGTGGATAAGAATCTGCCTGCCAATGTAGAATACACCAGTTTGATCCCTGGTCCAGGAAGATTCCACATGCCACGGAGCAACTAAACCTATGTGCCACAACTACTGAGCTGTCGCACCTTGAGCCTAAGCTCTGCGATAAGACAAACCACTCCAATGAAAAGCCTGCACACTGCAACCAAGAGTCCTCCCACTTGCTACAACTAGAGAAAGCCAGTGTACAGTAGTGAAGACACAGAACAGCTAAAAAAATAAAATTAATTAATTTTAAAAATAAAATAAAATTCAGGCACACACACATATATATATGTGTGTGTATATACATACACATGTATGTGTGTATGGGTGTTCACCCATACATATGTATGTGTGTGTGTGTGCGTATATATATGTATATGTATATATGTGTGTGTATATATGTACATATATATACACACACATATATGTGTGTGTGTATATATATATATAGCAAGCAACAGTGATTTTTCCTAAACTCCTCAGTAGTCCTGTATGTATAGTGATAAAGCTGGTCATTTTTATTTGGTGATAAGTGTTTCTTAGTCCTAGGGCATTATAATCACATGCATACATGCTGTCACTTCAGTTGTGTCCAACTCTTTGTGATGCTATGTACTGTAACCCTCCAGACTCCTCTGTCCATAGGATTCTCCAGGCAAGAATACTGGAGTGGGTTACCATGCCCTCCTCCAGGGGATCTTCCTGATCCAGGAATCAAACCTGTGTTTCCTGTGCCTCCTGCATTGCAGGCGGATTCTTTTACCCCTGAGCCACCAGGGAAGCCCACTTAAAATCACAAACTTTATTATTAAAAAGTTTCAGCTCACCTCAAATACTTTCTGTGCTATTTGGGGAAATTGTCTAGGGGAAAATTCACATAAGAGTAAACCCAATTTAACAGAAAACACGACGAATTGTTGATGAAGTGCTTTATAAGTGCATGCGTTTGGCCCAGAGGAAGCATCGGACTGACTCTGGGAGTGGGAGGCAGAGAGAAAGATGCAGTATCTCCTTCTCTGCCTGCTTGTGTTGGATAAATGGATCATTTTATTGTCAGGTTGGCTGAGACTGAATGTCAACATTACACAGGAAGGTCCCAAAGGTATGCAGTACAGGGGAGTCTATTCCAGCTTCCTTCACTTGATGCTATTAAATGAGCTCACAGTCTCTGAGATAAAAGTTAGATAAACTGAAGGCCAATAAGTGCCTAGTTTTATAGCAGTAGTTTAAGTTCAAACTCTTAATTTTTTTAAGAGTTTATATATACTTCTACGGAAAAACCTTATCTAAAACAACACTCTAACAGATGAAATTTACCAGAGAAAATAAACAATATTTACTTGTGAATTTCTGGATTGATTGGTAAAGTTCTTTTCCCTTTCAATAAGGATAGCAACAAGTCACTTAGAATGTATGAAAAGTCTAAGCCCTAATAACAAATGGCAATTTAATTTGAAATATCAGAAATACATTCTGTGTTCATTTAGAAAATTTTGACTAGGGTTACATATAAAGAACATTCATCTACTCACTCCACAAAAATTTATTATCTATATTATATGCTAGAAAACCATGGTTCCTGCCTCTGCAAAAATCTGTTTAGCATAGGAGAAATTTTTGTTGCTCTAAATACCTGTGATTATCATGTGTTCAATAGGTACCACACTTTAAGAAGAACATGATTAAATAATAAACATTCTTATTTAGTAATATTTAGTAATATAATATAATTTTGGGCTTCCCTGGTGGCTCAGAGGTTAAAGCGTCTGCCTCCAATGCGGGAGACCCAGGTTCGATCCCTGGGTCGGGAAGACCCCCTGGAGAAGGAAATGGTAACCCACTCCAGTATTCTTGCCTGGAGAATCCCATGGATGGAGAAGCCTGGTAGGCTACAGTCCACAGGGTCGCAAAGAGTCAGACACAACTGAGTGACTTCACCTTCACCTTCAATATAATTTCAAAAAAGTTCATATATGTAATCAATGATCGTATCCAGTATGTTTACCGACTGGTACAGCGAGGTCCCAACAAACCAAAATGTAGGTAGAACAGGATTGATTTTGGAAGAAATCTGTGGTATACACAATCCTAGCCATTATGTTCACTTGTATGTGTGGTTTGCAAGTTTCCACAGAACCAGGGGCAAGATCTTAAAATGCAATGATTCCTCCTACCATAACAAAGATGAGGATGAGGGCTAAAAAGAAATCATAATATTGGCAAATATAAGTTTATCATTAATTCATATTTACTACACATGTACCATGTGTCAGAAAGTGTGATTGGCACTTGATCAAGAAGTTGCAGGCTGCTAAGGAGTAAATATGAAATAAAGAAGATTAAGTGGCAACACTGATTGTGGTAAAAGAAAAACTGAAGAAAATGTTTACATGATAGAGAATTTTTTTCATACTTTAGACTGAGCAGAAAGTTGTGGAAAGAGACTGAAAAAAGCAATTAAGAAAGGGCTTAATTATTAGAGCAAAAACTTACAAGAGATAGAAGGCATGAGATCACGAGCTTAGGTGAAAGAAAGGAGGAAGAATAACTGAAAGGATGGATGAGAAGTACAAATTAATTTGAAGATGTAGAAGAAGCTAAATATGTCCTAGGATGATGGCAGGAATTGGAAGGAAAGGAACAGGATGATCCAGAAGAAAAAGAATAAATGAACTTCAAGGAGATGTGAAGAAATTTTTCACAGCTATCATAGCTATTTCCTCTGTGAAGTATTCAAAGAAATCTACTAACAGAAAATAGTGCAGCATTAAGCATAAATGTTATTAACAGTAATAAAAATTACCAGCATAGGGACTGGGTAAGGATATGTCACAATTTGCTAGATAATATTGAAAATCAGTATTTGGAAGTCATAAATGTATAAGGCTGTTGATTTTTTTCCTTATGGTTATATATTTTGATTCAGTATTATTCAATGTCTGTTTCCAGGATCAGAACAAATAGATGGTTAGATTATTCTAGAATTGAGGATTAGAATAATGGAATAACAAGGTCATAAGAGTGTTGATAATTGAGAGTACTGGTGACAGAGTGATTCAGCTGAAGCACTATGGGTGTATCAGTTGGATTGAATAAGGAAATGAAGCCAAAGGAGCTTATTGATCAACAATATATGAAGCCAACATAGTTGAAGAACCAGTGAGAAGGAAAAGCAGCTGCTTCCCTGCATAAAACCTGCAGATGGGCATTCTTCAGCCTGGAACATAGAGTTTAATTTACTGCCTATAACAAGGCTTTCTATAATCATGCCTGCCTAGTCAGTTCGTTTCTCATTCCTTCCCCAAATACTCCAAGGAATCCATGTGTCCTGGCCTACCCAATGATTATGGTGCTTTCTGTTTTCAAGTCACTGCCATCCTTCTTGAAGAGCTCCTCTTCTTCTCTTAAATCCTCACTCACCTGATGAACTGCCCAGACTTCGAGACTCATCTCGACAATCTTTTCCTTTTTAAAGTTTCCTGTGTTAATCTGTCCCAGAGAAGGCAATGGCACCCCACTCCAGTACTCTTGCCTGGAAAATCCCATGGATGGAGGCGCCTGGTAGGCTGTAGTCCATGGAGTCGATAAGAGTCGGACACGACTGAGCGACTTCACTTTCACTTTTCACTTTCCTGCATTGGATAAGGAAATGGCAACCCACCCAGTGTTCTTGCCTGGAGAATCCCAGGGACGGGGGAGCCTGGTGGGCTGCTGTCTATGGGATCGCACAGAGTCGGACACGACTGAAGTGACTTAGCAGTATTAATCTGTGTGCAAAAGATAGGTACCAATTATCATCCCATCCCAGTATACTCATGCTATTGCTCCAACAAAAAGCCCTTGATTATGAGCAGGCCAATAGAATGCTAAGGAATTGGCACTGTGTCAGTTCTAGCTTGGGCTTCCCAGGTGACACTAGAAGTAAAGAACCCACCTGCCAGTTCGGGAGACACAAGGGATGGGGATTCAATCCCTGGATCGGGAAGATCCGCTGGAGGAGGGCATGGCAGCCCACTCCAGTATTCTTGCCTGGAGAATCCCATGGACAGAGGAGCCTTGTGGGCTACAGTCCACAGGGTCACAAAGAGTCGGACACAACTGAAGGACTCAGCATGCACACACAGTTCCAGCTTAACCCAACTACCATACTATAAATGTCAGGCTCTCCTACATGAAGTATAAGATACCATGCAGAGAAAAAGGCCAATGGAGGAGAGTTGGCATATAGCAACTATACCCCCAGACATGTAAATAATACATTCCTGACCCTTCCTGCCCATTCTAGCAACCAGTTGAATGTAGGTGGAGCCCAGTCAACCCACAGAATTGTGAAAAATAAATCAGTGCTATTTTAAGCCACTAAATTTGAGGGTTTGATTATGAAATTATAGACTAATTATACATCTTCCATTTTCAAGTTAAGTGCAACTGCTCAAACTTGCCACTGTATCATACTATGGTACCTAAAATATACCCCTATTATTTTACTTATCACACTAGGATTGCAAGAAATGTTTTCATATCCACTCCCTTCCTATTCTGTGAAATGTGCCAGTGCAAGTGTGTATATAACACACAACATATAACAGATACTCAATAAATGATGTGAACTATATTGAACCTAAATTGAGTTAGTGGGAGGGAGCGAGGGAGAAATGAAAACGCTATGCTTAATGCTGACAAGTTGGTGCTTTTGAACTGTGGTGTTGGAGAAGACTCTCGAGAATCTCTTGGACTGCAAGGAAATCCAGCCAGTCCATCCTAAAGGAAATCAGTCCTGAGTATTCATTGGAAGGACTGATGTTGAAGCTGAAACTCCAATACTTTGGCCACCTGATGAGAAGAGCTGACTAACTGGAAAAGACCTTGGTGCTGAGAGAAATAGAGGGCAGAAGGAAAGGGGGACGACAGAGGATGAGATGGTTGGATGGCATCACTGACTCAATGTAGATGAGTTTGAGCAAACTCCAGGAGTTGGTGATGGACAGGGAGGCCTGGCAAGCTGTGATCCATGGGATCACGAAGAGCTGGACATGACTGAGCGACTGAACTGAACTAGTCATTGGAATTTTATGGTTAAACATTTCACAAGTGGACCTGTTTCTGGAAAAATATGGAAACATGTTGGAAGTGAAGTTGGCTCAAATACAATCTAGGAATTGAGGAGAGAGTGGGTGCATCATTGAGGATGTGGACTTGTGACCTAGGATGATGATGGAATTTGTGTGGTGCAAAAGATGGTGATCCTGAATGGGGAGAGATTGTCAATCTCAGAAAAAACAAAATCTGTGAGTGACAGTTTTTCACTACTATAACAATATTCTTAAAGCTGATGGACAATTAATATGATGAGGGGCCAATCTTCTGCCCAACGTACACTCAAAGGAGAAAAAGTAAATCTCTACTTCGTAGACTTATATATATTATTCTGGTTTTCCAATAATCTATTTGAGTGTGCCTTCTCAGTCTCCTCCCTCTGAATCCTTTTGCTCCATAGCCACTGAAAGTTTTCTGCTCAATTCTCTCCCCCACACCTATTCTCTTGGCCATCTGAGTCATTCTTATGACTTCAACCATCACTAAATCTGAACTTTTTCACCCCAAATCTTTCATGAGCTTCAGCATGGGTATTTCAAATTCTCTCTTGAATATCTCCACTTTCTGGCCTTTTTGATGTATCAAAGTCAAGACGTTAAATGGCAAAACTGATTACCTTCTATATTCAAGCCATGATTTTCCTCCTGTATTTCCCAGTCCTGTAAAGGGTTTCACTGCCCATTTGGCCAGTATAGAAAGAAATAGCACAATGTTTAAGAGCTTGGGTTCTGGGATTAACTTGAATCTGTCCTTCATAAATTTACTACCCACACAACTTTGGCAAATTACTTATCTTTTCAAAGCTTCAGTTTCTGTCATCTGTTATAATCCTCAAAAGCTTGTGAAAAGGATTAAATAAATACCTATCCAAACCCTCAAAACTAATTATGCAAACTAGACTCCTGAAGTCATCCTTAACTTTTTCCTTTCCCCTAGCACCTGACTCTCCCAAGCAACTGACCACAAAGCCCTATTAATTCCACTTCTAAAATGTATCTTAATATATGCCTCTGTCCACTGTCACTGCCACTGCCCAAGCATACTAAAGCATACTCCAAATGCTCATGACCGATCTAAACTGTCTTTCAGACCAGTGTTAGAGACAGCATTTCAAGAATACAAAGCAGATCACATTATTGCCTTCACTTCAAAATTTATTTGTCCACTTCCTACAAAAGTAGGAAGAAAAAAAAAAACTAATTACAAACACTTTAGAATCTGATGTTTGCCTTCTTTCCCTGAATTACTTTTACGGTCTAACTGTACATCATTTTTCACCATTCCTAGATTCTACACTATCATTCTCCAAACATATTCTTCTGCCTTCCCAACATACTCTATTTCCTTCCCAACATCCTCAGTCCCCACCTCTCCTCTGAGGATTCTTGCTCCAACTCAAATGTGATTTCCTCTGTGTTGTCCTCTCAGAACCCCCAAGGACAGAGGTCACTCCCTCATCTGTTTTTCCATAAGACTGCAGACAAACCTGTCACAGCCTTGACTGCACTGCTGCTGCTGCTGCTGCTAAGTCACTTCAGTCGTGTCCAACTCTATGCGACCCCATAGACGGCAGCCCACCAGGCTCCCCCGACCCTGGGATTCTCCAGGCAAGAACACTGGACTGGGTTGCCATTTCCTTCTCCAGTGCATGAAAGTGAAAAGTGAAAGTGAAGTCGCTCAGTCGTGTCCGACTCTTAGCGACCCCATGGACTGCAGCCTACCAGGCTCCTTCGCCCATGGGATTTTCCAGGCAAGAGTACCGGAGTGGGGTGCCATTGCCTTCTCCGTTGACTGCACCACAATATAGCTATTAATTTATTTGTCTGCCTAGCTATACTCTGAGTTCCTCCTCAGAGACAGGAATAGTGAAATATTTATTCTTACATTACCAATGTCTAACATAATTCCTGGAATATACCAGTACATGTGAAATGCTTGATAAATTGTTGAGAATGAATGAGTGAACAAAGAAACTATGTAGCCTGAATGGTGCTGGATATACATTATTTAAATATGAATTAAATCCAAATAGTTCTGATATACAAAAAGAGAAAATCCTCAAATGTAGGCACTAATTTGAAATACATGCTATGTATTTTTCCCAAATCCAAAATTCTATGATATTAACTGTGAACTGAACTAAGCTTTTCTCAGGCATTTAGGATTAGAATTTTTCTGGGACACACAAGTTTGTAGAATGAGATCTAATGAGTTGTTTAGAATGTGTTTCTAATTAATTCTATCATATTACCTTTAACAATTTATATTTTGTGAAGTTTATACTTTGCAATTAAGCAAAATTGAATTATGTGCAATAGCTGATCTTTAAAAATGAGAACACAGTGAAGAAAGTGTTTTTTTTCCTAAAATCTTGTCAGTTTGAGTGACATGTGAGTACCCAGCACCAAGCAGCTGTTAGGGAAATCTTATTACTCTGTGTCTGTCACTAGAAAATTGGAATAAACGTTGCAAGACCTACACACTTAAAATGTTATGATGTGTTTTTAAAACTGCTTTCCACAGAAGGTCCTTTATTTTATTAGAAAATTATAAGCAAACAAGTCTTGTTTAATGGCTTTCAAAGTATAAGCACATTTCATGTCAAAATTGTATCACTCTCGACTGCTTACTTGTGTGAGAAATCTGTCAAGCACTGGTGCCCAAGAAAATAGGGTACCATGGCAGAAGACTCTTTGCTGAAGGAAATAAGGTATGCTCAATTAAACCAATACAGCATGTGTAATGGTCTGATTCCATCTTAGGAAGAACTGTCAGCTTTCTGTTCTGGGATCAGAATTTTCCTAATGCCTGAACTTGTTGGTGAATTCTGTGTAACTGGAGGAGGGCATGGCAACCTACTCCAGTATTCTCGCCTGGAGAATCTCCATAGACAGAGAAGCATGGCAGGCTACAGGCCATGGGGTCCCAAAGAGTCAGACACGACTGAGCGACTAAGCACGACACAGCGCCTTAACGAGATACAATCTTGAGCTTGTATCTCAGGGAAAGGTGAGCTCTTATTTTTTTTTCTCCTTTTAATACTCAAGTAGTCTTGGGAATTTTGTCTTTTCTTCCTGATATCCTCTCTGTCTCTACTCCCTTTCCACACTGCTCTTAACTTGTTAAATATTTTAACAATTCAACATGCATGAAGTCATGCTAAGTCATTGCTAAAATTATAGCCACTTTTTCAGGGGAATCAAAGGTTGGTTGTGGTATTATTTGAGAGTCATTCTGGTGTGCTTCAGTTTCAAATATCAAAAAATGTGTGCATCAAAATGAACTGGATGCAAATAAAATATGGTGAAACATCCCTGGTGTACTCCAATGTCCCCTTTACAGTCTACTCTATTTGACAAGTTTATACTAATCTGTTTCTATAAGCAGAGATCACAAACAGAACTTTCCCCCAAAAAAAGATGACAATAAATACTAATATATAACCCTTAAGGATATTTTTCTAGATAGTCTTTAACAAAGATGACTCCTAAACATAAAATAATATTGTATGTTACTAAACTGCCATCTACTGTGCTTGTTCACCCAGTACACAATATCATCTTTTACAGGCTTGCCTTTTTCAATGATTATGTGAATTTATCCCCCAGCTGTTTCTTGACATTCTTTTTTTCCCCTTGTTCTAGCCATGTGTACTTCTTAAAGACCAGGGAAAAAAAATTCAACTAATTATAGTCCTACCAAAGCCTTTCACATCATTTAAAACTTAGATTGATTACTCACACTACCAGGAAGACATGTCAGTTTGAGACAAGAAGAGGTTTAGAGAGGTTTACACTTTGCAGAGTGCCACCTGTCTCCAAAGGGCACAGTCATTAAAAAGCTCCAGGTGCAAGTTGTGGGAGCAAAACAGCATAATGAAGTCCTTTGCCTCCTTGTGCACCTTTTGATTAATAACATTCTCCCCCAGTTCCAGCAGATTGTGCACCAATGCTCGCTGCAAGAAACCTGAGATACCAGTCCACTGTTCTCTCCTTCTCTGAATAGAATAAATTGCCATTTATCTGTGACATAAATCAAAAGAATATACAAAATTAAGTATTTCTGATACAATCTACCTTTATAAGAAAAGACCAATAAGCAAACAGAATGATATTGATTCAATAAACAGCATTAAATAAGTGTCACTAATCAAATTCTACCTAATCCTTTCTGTCCTATAACCACACACACAGAAATCTAAATGATATTTATACTGATAACCTGAACGCATTGTAAAATTCCAAGTTGTTTCATGAAAGTGGGAAAGAAAACTGGCATTTATCAAATACCTACTATTTACCAGGCATTTTCACTAGCACTATCACATATTATCCATATAACAGCCTGGTCAGGTAAACATTGTTATCGTCATTTTCACACTGAGTAGGACTGAGGCTCAGAGAGACAATAAGAACCAACATTTACTTGCAGCTTACGATCTTCCTGGCATTGTGTTTATTAATTTAGAGGTATTGCCTCAATTAATCCTCAGAACCACATTGTGGAGTAGGTGGTATCATTATTCTCCTTTTATTAAGGATGACTCAGTGAAGTTAAAATAACTTGCCCAAGATCACACAAATAATATGTAGTAACACCAACATCTGAACCTCGGCAAACTGTTTCCCATGCTTGTACTGTCAATCCCAACATTAACCTACTTACGAGTGTGGGACTATATTAATACTTTAATGTTAAGTGAGTTATATTATTGTTTTGTTTTTGAAAATTAGGAATTATGTTTGGTACACATGGTAACTTTCAAGTAATCAAACTCACCTACTAATAGCTATCAATACGTATTCCTTATTATGCATTTACCATCGAGTACTTTACATGCATCACCTTATTTGAAATTCATGTACATACGTAATATCATTCCCATTTGGCTCTGATAAAACAGATTTGGAGAATAACAATAATGAGAATAATCACAGCAAACATGTGGCATTACTATATGCTAGACACTCTTCTCTCAAAGAGTTTAGAATATAGTACTTATTTAACACTCACAACAACAAAATGATGTATTATTATTCCTATTATACAAATGAGGAAAATAAGCAGCAGCATTTTGACCTTTTCTGGGAAAGTGAAGAATTGGTCCCCCTGTGTTTGTTTTTAAACTACCTTTCCCTTGTCCATCCTGGGGCCCTATCAGGTGAAGGAGGAGCAGTCACTGCACCCATCAGTGCAGGGCCTAGTTGTGTCAGCAGAGCAGGAATTCCAATTCCAAAAGCCCATGATTTTAACTACTAACTACTCTAAATGGTGGAACAATTTAAAGTAGTCATTCCTTGTTTATTGCAGCAAATGTTAGAAACATGCCTTAACTATAATAGCATTCATCATAATCAAACATTTTGTTGCATACCATGTAATATAATTCTGCACATTTGGTAGGGAGTGGGAGGGAATCAAGCCTGTACAATTTCACACTGATCAGCCTTGCACATAATTTCAAAGACGGCAGAAGTAAAATTGTGTTCTACAAATACTGAGCACTAACTATGTCCCAGGTGCTGACATTAAGGAAATAAATAAGATTTAGTCACTATCTGTAGGGAATTTGGGAGAAATAAGATTACAACATAAAGGGAAAATTGCTAAAATAAAGTTTTGCCTTCTAAGCAAAAGCCAAAGCTACAAACCACTGTATGTGACCTTGTCACACAGGCCAAAAGAAATTATACACAGGGTTCATCTGGCGAAAGAGCATCCTCCATACTGCATAGGGTAAGATGGTTAAAATATTATTATAACATTGCAATCTTATTTAAAATTTCAATAATATGTATGTATAAACTAGAGGTAGAAATTTGAAATAACTTTATGATATGTATTTTCCTTGTTTCTCATCTGATTTTCACCTCTGAGAACTATTTTCCTAGCAGACTTGTTTGTTCTGGAGCTCCCAGTCCTCCTCCCAATCTAGCCCATACCAAATTCTAGCTATAATACTAGTCAGAATTCCTGTGTTGCAAGTGACAGAGACCCAGTGTAATTTAGCTTAAGCAAAAAGAGAATGTGTTGACTTGGCTTGTGTAACTGGGAAGTCAAGGAAATAGACATGGCTTTAGACAGAACAAAATTCATGGACTCAAATACTTAATCCACAGGTCACCTTCTCTCTCCATCCTTTACCCCTCCTACCCCCATCCTGACTCCTCATCCTCTACCCCTGCTTTAATTCTCTACATCTATCACTTCTCATCGTTTCTCCTTGACTTGTTTTTATGAGTGTGTTCTCTCTATATATTGGCTGTCACACTCCCATTACCAGCTTGGGAACTCAAATGGAGAGAGAATTTCTATCTATCTCCCAATATTCCTAATCAAATCCTAGGTAATAGTTCTGACTGGTCTATACTGATTCATATATTCATTCTTGAACCAATCATCATGATCAGGCCAGCTAACTCAGGACTGGATTATCAAATCAGCCTCACACAGATCAGAGATTTTACCTAGCATCAAGCTTTACTAAAAATTCCAAGAGTACAGGCAATCAAGAGACAAAGACAAAGCAGAGAAAGGTCTGGGACATCCTTGCCAGGTCCTTTCTATCCACCAGCCCAGAATAACAGACAGGACCTGTGTGAATATTTGCAGATTTTTATTTCACAGAATGAAGCATGTAATTTCTAAGATATCTCCATTTTATACCTCAAAGGTACATATAACCAAAGCTATGGTTTTTTCCCAGTAGTCATCTATGGATGTGAGTGCTGAAGAATTTTTGAATTGTGGTGCTGGAGGACTCTTGAGAGTCCCTTGGACAGCAAGGAGATCAAACCAATCAATCCTAAAAGAAATCAGTCCTGCAAACTCATTGGAAGGACTGATGCTGAAGCTCCACCTGATGCCCACCTGATGCGAAGAGCCAACTCATTGGAAAAGACCCTGATGCTGGGAGAGATTAAAGGCGGGAGGAGAAGGGGATGACAGAGGATAAGATGGTTGGATGGCATCACTGACTCAATGGACATGAGTCTGAGCAAGCTCCGGGAGTTGGTGATGGACCAGGAGGCCTGGTGTGCTGCAGTCCAAGGGGGTGCAAAGAGTCAGACACAACTGAGTAACTGAACTGAATTCCCCTTCAGGGGACTGGGCGTCCATCCTGATTGGATGGCCTGGGATGAGAATCCCAAACTATGCTTGGGGTTAAGGGGAGCACCATGATAGACCTTCCCCAAAGAAGCACCTAGAGTATAAGATCACAAAAGGAAAGCACATTAAGCAGATATAAACTGTGACTGCTTTGGTCCACTCTACTATTTGTCCAGATAAGAGACTTTTAAGATTTCTAGCGATGCTACTAACTTTCCTGTTCCTAAACTTTACTTTTCTCTAGTTTCTAGCTGTGAAAAATTCCCCAGTTTTATATTATGGCTCACTGAATAAAGACAAAAGAACAAGCAGTGACAGTGAAGAATGGGAACAAGAAAAGCCAATCTCATGGTCTGCGGGAAAGTCAAAGAAATGTCTAATAAGGCCTCATAGGAATCTCACAAAGATTATCTCAGGTAGGTATTTTCCATCCAATTCTCTTAATATCTTCACATCTATTTGCCTACAGAAATTCTAACATAACAATTGAATTTCTTTAACCTTAGGCAAGGGAAACAAATGCCTGTCCTACTGACCTAATACTCCAGCAAGCATTTTTGTTTGGCTAAAACAGTATTGAATGTCTTTGACTAGTTTGTCACAATCTCTTTCCATTACCTAATGTCTTACCCTGGCCTGCTCTATTCATTTATGCTACTGCCTGGTCTCTGTAAACATTTGAGTTTTTTGAGTCATAGTTTAAGGTCTTGACTTCTACTAAACTGAAAATTCCTTTTAAAAGAATGTCAACATAATTGTTTTCAGTTATTTATGTCAGTGTAAATGAGTTTCTCGACTGTTTTTATCAAGGAAAAAGAAAAAAACTAGGAGAATAGGGTTGTGACCAAAGTTAAGACTGAAGGAATAAGGACTGGGCCAGGACTAGGGTTACCCAGACAACTAGTGCACAAAATTTAAGGAGGCACTCTCAGGTGACACATCTAGGCTCAGCACCTAAGAAAGAGGGTCTCCTTAAATTTCATGTACCATGTGACATGCTTGCCTCATTCTTGACCCAGTCCTGAAGGGAGGCCCTTTAACCATTTTTGGTTTCTGTTACTTATATTGAAATAACCTTGATGCATTTCCCTTTTTCACCTATGAACTCAAAGAGTTGTTCCACCTAGGAACACTCTTGTATTAGTCACTTAGTAGTGTCTGACTCTTTGCAACCCCATGGACTGTCGCCCACCAGGCTCCTCTGTCCATGAAATTATCCAGGCAAGAATACTGGAGTGGGTTGCCATTCCCTTCTCCAGGGGATCTTCCCCTCCCAGGGATAGAAACTTGGTCTCTTGCACTGCAGGCAGATTCTTTACCATCTGAGCTACCAGGGAAGCCCCTAGGAACACTCTTGCTGCTGCTACTGCTGCTAAGTCGCCTCAGTCATGTCCGACTCTGTGAAACCCCATAGACGGCAGCCTACCAGGCTTCCTCGTCCCTGGGATTCTCCAAGCAAGAACACTGGAGTGGGTTGCCATTTCCTTCTCGAAGAATACTCTTAATACCCTCTAATTATCCCTATATTACACTTACAATACTATTTTCTATCTCTTATACATCTGTATTCACCAGCATTCTCCTTAAAGAAAGAAGCTGTCATATTGTCTTCTTTGCAGCAAAAATAGCTTGCCTTGCTAAATGAGTGTATAAGTGAATGAATGAATATGTTGTTAACATCAAGCATCCCATTCCTCCGGTGACATAGAACACCCATAAAGTCCTGTGTCAGCTAAAATATCTTATTTTTGTCATAGACCTATGACAGATTTTAACAAATTTTTTATTCTAATTATGATATGATTGTCCCATAAATTTGCCTGTAATCTCAGTATTATCCACTATTTTTTTT
This sequence comes from Bos indicus, assembly GCF_029378745.1. NCBI lineage: Eukaryota > Metazoa > Chordata > Mammalia > Artiodactyla > Bovidae > Bos > Bos indicus. The sequence goes on from NC_091762.1 coordinate 74,404,919, forward strand.
TCAAAACATGTGGTCTACAAAGTACTGCATTAAATTTGCAACTGACACCTTATACTTGCTTTGCCTTTCAGCCTCAAGCAGGGTTAGCCTCCTTGACCTAATTAGACTTCTCCACTCCCACATGGCTAGTAAATACTATAATTAATTTATAAAGGACTCTGAAACACCAGCTGGCAATAACTTCCTATTAATGGTTTGTAAAGAACAAAAAGAGCATTTAAGTTGCAGGATATTTGTGAAGTGTTTAGAGATGGATACTCACATCTTTTAATCCACTAAATTTTCTAGGAATGTCAATTTGTAAAGTGTACTCAGTAAACAATGTTTAATAACTTCTTGTCATTTCAGCACATTATATTATAGAAAGAAATCTGTGTGACAAAAAATTCTTAGACATGCACACTTGGGGTATGTGAAACTTGAATGTCTATGAATAGTCTTACATCTCAAGCACTATAGTAAACTATATTGTTCTTCAAAGACTATGAAAGAGAAAAAGGTGGACAGTCAGTTTAAGGATTTCTCAATGCCTTGAGGTAGTGAGTAGTGTAAGTATCATCTGTGGGAATATTTACCTATTCAAGAGCCCAGAATGAGACCAAGGCAGAATTTTTAAGATGGCCCCCAAGATTCTTGCCCTCTGGTACACATACATGACCTATGTTATACCCTCCCCTTGAGTCTGGGCAGGACCTGTTAACATGATGAGATGTCACTCCTTCAATTAGTTTATACTATAGAACATAACCTTCCCAGGTGGCACTAGTGGAAAAGAACCCGCCTGCCAATGCAGGAGACATAAAAGGCATGGGTTTGATCCCTCGGTTGGGAAGATCCCATGGAGGAGGGCATGACAACCCACCACAATATTCTTGTCTGAAGAATCCCATGAACAGAGGATGTGAGCTACAGTCCATGCGGTCACAGAGTCAGACAGGACTGAAGCGACTTGCTGCTGCCAAGTCGCTTCAGTCATGTCTGATTCTGTGCGACCAAGCAGACGGCAGCCCACCAGGCTCCTCTGTCCATGGGATTCTCCAGGCAAGAATACTGGAGTGGGTTGCCATTTCCTCCTCCAATGCATGAAAGTGAAAAGTGAAAGTGAAGTCACTCAGTCATGTCCAACTCTTAGCGACCCCATGGACTGCAGCCTACCAGGCTCCTTGGTCCATGGGATTTTCCAGGCAAGAGTACTGGAGTGGGGTGCCATTGCCTTCTCCAAGCGACTTAGTACATATAAAGCAAAGGTGATTGGATCATTTCTGCTATGATTACTTTGTTAGGTAACACTGCAGTTATAGTGGTGGTGTTGGTAATAGTAATACTAGCAGCAGCAGGAAGGAATTGTAGAGAAATTCTCTGCAGGTTTTGGAGAAGTAATGTTCCACATTGCTGGAGGGCTGTGTGATTAGGACCTGAGGGCAGTCTCTGAGGGAAAACCTGCAGCTGATATCTGGCAAGAAGATAGGGGCCCCAGCCCTCTAGCTTCAAGGAACTGAATTTTATCAACAACTTTTTTTCTTGTATTTATTTTTTTTTAATTTTATTTTATTTTTAAACTTTACAATATTGTATTGGTTTTGCCAAATCAACAACTTGAATGACTACGGAAGATGACCCTGAGCCTCAGATGAAACTACACTCCTAGTCAATACTTTGATTGTGATCGGTGAGATCCTAAGCAAAGAATAATCCATTCCCAGACTTCCTATCTACAGAAACTGACATAATAAAATGTTGCTATAAGCTGCTAAATTTGTAGTAATTTGTTACACAGCATTAGAAAACTAATAGAAGAGCCAAGAGCCACCAACCAAGTGCAAGACCTAGAGCTCCTCAGGGACCTAGCAAACCCCATGCACAGTGAGGGGGGTATTGCAGGGACCTAGAAGACCCCATGCACGGTGAGGGGGGTATTGTTGAGAGACTACTAAAAAGAACCAGGGACTGAGGCTAATAAAGTGCTGGTACAGATTTAGGGTGTCCTGCCCAGAAAGGCCTGCTAACCTGGCCAGTCTCCAGCAGACAACAGAACATTTCAGGGCTTTCATTTCCAGGACCCACGCAGGACTGGGTTCTGTCTCTCAGACTCTGCCCAATGGTCCCAGACACCACAGAGGACTTGGAACATTTGGAGGCTCTCCAAAGTGTCTCACACACCTGTCCCCCATTGGAGCAGGGCTGGATTAAAAGTCCTTATTGCTCAGGTCTAATGATAGTAACTGCTTCTGTCTGTCCTGTGAACTAAATAGCAGGGGAAAGAGGTTTGCAAGAGGTAAGCAGAGTCAGCAGCAAGAGAGGAGAAAGCATGCTGCTTAGATGTGAGGTGACTTTCTTTAGTTTCTTTCTGAATCTGTGCTGTATTCTTGCCTTCCTATCCCATCAAATACCTTCTCTTTATCACATTAACTCCCTCCCTTTTTTTATTTAAGCCATTTTATTTTTATTTTTGTTACTTGCAAGCATACAGAGCTCTAATTCAAAGCCAGATTTTTAGTTTTGTAGGTTTGGAGGCTCAAGTTTATCATTTCTTCCAGAACAAATTAGGGCTTCCCTTGTGGCTCAGCTGGTAAAGAATCCACCTGCAATGTGGAAGACCTGGGTTCGATCCTTGGGTTGAGAAGATCCCCTGGAGAAGGGAGAGACTACCCACTCCAGTATTCTGGCCTGGAGAATTCTATGGACTATATACTCCTTGGGGTCACAAAGAGCTGGACACGACTGAGTGACTTTCACTTACTTAGACCAAATCAATCTTTCAGGGATCAACATGTTAAGACGACTCATAAGAAATTAATATGCCCCTCAGAATGTCAATTTATCAATATATAAAAAGCTAAATCTAGAAAGAAGAACTTGTATGGACAACTCACTCTGGGTATTTCACCACGGTAGGTTAAATGCACTCATGAGAGGAAATTACCAATTAGAGGGTTGTTTGATGAGCATATACAGATGTTCCTTGGTTTCCTTGGGGTATTGGTTTCTGAACTCTATGCAGATACTAAAATTAGTGGATGCTAAGGTTCAACAGTTGGCCTTCCCAATCTGCAGTTACACATTCGCAGGTTCAGTCAACCTGGGTTACGTATTATTGTGTATATTTATTGAAAAAAAGTACGTATATAAGTAGATCCCTGCAGTCCAAACCCTTGTTCAAGGGTCTATGACAATTAGAGGAAAGAGAATAGGTCCTATCGATGGACTTTTCTTTCAAAATAGGATAATGGAAATTGCTTCTCTATTCTAGGAATGTTTCTCTTTGAAAAATTAGTTACAGTCCTTGAACTAATGAACCTGGTCATTGCCAGATTTATCCTTATATTTTGTGTACTGTTATCCTAGACTTATCTCAAGCCATCTTTCTGTTGACATGTGATTCTCCCAGAAAAATTTTACTAACTACAGTTGGTTAATTTTTTGGTACCTTAACTACATGTTATTCACCACCCCTAGCATCCATTACCTGAAACGGGAAGGTGTTAGTCTCTTAGTCATGTCCTACTCTTTGCAGCCCTATGGACCATTGCCCACCAGGATCTTCTGTCCATGGAATTCTCCAGGCAAAAATACTGGCGAGGAAATGGGTAGTCATTCCCTTCTCCAGAGGATCTTCCTAACCCAGGGATCTATCTGCATTGCAAGTAGATTCTTTAGCATCTATTACCTATGAGCCTTTAATTGAACAATAATAACCATTGGCGCCTAAAGTGAGCTTTCTCACTTAATCCTTTTAGCAATTCTAAAATACTATTAGCTTCATCTCTAGATAAAGAAACAAAATACAGCTAGTTTAAGTGATTTGCCTAATGAGTAGTAGAGCTGAGATCTGAACCCAAGAAATCTGACTCCAGAGTCACCATATATTACATTTCAAAACCTTTCACAAGGTCCTTATACTTTCTAAATCTTGATTTCTCATCTGTAAACAAAGCTAATAATATCTTTCCTAAAGACTGTTGGGAGTCTAAATGTGATAATTAATGTAAAGCTCTTAGCTCTACATATACCAAATATATAGTAAATAGCTATTATTAAAATAATTCCCTCAGGAATGTAGATTAGATTTGTGTTCACCTTAAATCATAAACACAAACCAGGTTTTAGAGTGAGTTAATTCTATTTCCAGGTGGCTGATATAACAATCACATGCTAATATTTCTAACCTCAAATCCAAATGATGATATTTTATTACTCAATTTCCAATTATGAGTGCCTTTTTGGAGGTTACAACTACCCACCACTCCATCTTGAAGACTACACAAAACTCAGCCACAACTTTGCCTAGGGTCACTGCTGCTTCCTGTGACCAAAGAAGTGGCTTCCACTTTTCACACATCCCCAGATTAAAATTATGGAATTATTTAGATATGAGTATTAAGTTCATAGATTTACTCATTTGTTTAATAAAATCCTTATTCTTCTAAGGAAGACCTACTTGTTTCAAGAGCAAACATTCTATGGCAGCTTGTTAAGTTATAATTCCAGGTATTTTATAACACAGGGATTTATATATTATAAATTTTTAAAATTTTGGTCAGTTGAAAAAAAAACATTGTTTTAATATATTTCAACTGTGACTCATGCAGGGAATTTTAAGATTTGAAACTTCAAAAAGTTATTTTTCATTGTCTCTGAATAGCAATTTTTTTTCCCTGCATGTATCTGAACATGTATGAACAAAATCTGCTTGATTTATCTATATTTTAAGAAAATTCTGAGTTTAAAAATGTAAATATCAGAAGTTAACTACTACCACTTCAAACTCTCAGTTAACTGTAGAACTGAGAATATATCTTAACAGCTTTGTAATACTACTTGATATGACTTACTGCAGATTCAACATCTCAACTGTAAGAAACTTTAATTACCATTAAGGCCAAAAGGCATCCACGTACCAGTCATATTCAGAAACTCACAAGGGGGTCTGTGATCATCCCCTTTGTCTCTAAAGCTAGTATAATATTTTGCAAGGATCTACTGAATGTGAGATAGGTGTGATGAAATGGGTAAATTTAAGTATTTATTTTTTTATACTTCATTGAAGTTTAAAAACAAAATGCCTAAATCATAAGGGCACACAGCTTTATAAAAACTTTTGAGTTTTTATAAAATGAAGATACTTGTATAACCAGAACCCAACCATGACAAAGAATATGATCAGGACTAACAAAAAGCTCATGTCCCCTTCCAGACACTATCTTCTCCCCAATCCCTAGGGTAACCATAATCCTAGATTAGTTTGGCCTGATTTGAAGTCCATGTAAATGGAATTATATAGCATGTGCTAGTTTGTATCTGGCTTTTCCAATTCAATACTGTATTTGTGAGTGACAGTTATACTCTTCAAAGTAATGGCAATTTGTTTATTGTCACTGTGGTGTATAGAATTCCACAGTGTAAACCTGTAACAATTTATTACCCAGGCTACCATTCACAAGCAAATGGGAACTTCTGGTCTGGGGCTATTACAGTACAGCGATGAACACTATTATATACCTCTTTAGTGAACATACGGGCATTTCTATTGGAAATATACTTGGGAGTGGAATCTTAAGGTCATAGGGTATGAATATGCTAAGATTTAATAGACTCTAACAAACACTTTTCAAAGTAAATGTATCCATAAACACTTTCCAAAGTAAATGTATCCATTGACACTTCCACTAGCAGTGTATAAGAATTCCAGTTGTTTTTCAACACCTTCTCCAACACTTGATATTGTCTAAATTTTTCATTGTAATAATTCTAATGGAAGTGTAGTGGTAATTTCTATTTCCTTGACTTGCAGTGCCAGCCAAAATGGAGTAAGATCATGACAGCCTATCTTTCCTACTAATCACAACTAAAAGTTCAAGGCAAAATACAAAAAGCAACTACCTGAGGACTCTAAAAAAAAGTAAGCAAAAACAGGCAGATTGGGGAGGAAAGTCAAAACTTGGGAAAAATGCCTTCTGTGTTTGTTTTTCCTACTTTCTCTTACAGATTTGACTGGAGGTCTGACACCCAGTGATACCTTGGTGGTAGCACAGGAAACAAAAACAGAGAGAAATCCCATATTTCTAGCTAGATGAATGGGGAAAGAGGGCTTCCATGAGTTAAAGTTTGTGGGGGATTATTTGGCTTTTTTTTTTTTTCCTTTTTTCCCTCTGGTCTTGACTGAGAGTTAGGGCCAGGCTTGGGCAGTTAGGACACCAAGAAAAAACTCGTCTTTCTAGACAAGGAAATTGGGAAAGGGCACCTCTGGGAGGGAATTCATCTTTTGTTTTGCTTTTTTCTCTCACCTCTTTGCTCCAGTGTGTGCCCTAGTCAGATGCTGTAGCTGTGGCACCAAGCTAAAACTCCAAGAGAAACCTTATATTTCTAGCAAGAAAATGAAACTCTGCAAAACAGAGGAGAGGAACATCAAAACCAGGAAGAGCTGGAGAAGCAAACTCCCTAATTCTTTGTATGAATCTGACTAAGTTCTCTGCTCACACCTTGAACTAAGCACCTGCAGAATAGAAAAAAGCTGCATAGCAAAAGATATGTGAACTACAACTTAAATTACTTGCCAAGTTCCAAAATAATTCCTGAGTGTTTTATGTATAGAACAGATTCAATGTAACACAATAAAGCCTCTGAAAACCAAACTGACATGGAACCAGCACCCACAGGTGAGACTCAACTTAAGATATGAACCAAACTGGATTGATGGCCTCCTAAAAGAAAACAAACAAACAAAAAATCAACATTCCCCAAAGGCTTTAATCAGAACCCAGAGTCTATGCAACAAAATATTCAAAATGTCTTGGATAAAAATCACAATTACTCAATAAACAAAGAACTGGAAAAATAGGACCAGTTATTAAGGAAAAATAAACAGCTGCCAATAAAGCAATAATTAGAATGTAGCTGAAAATGTTCTCTGAGATACAAGCTGTACTCTAGAAAAATTCTTGCATTTTTGTATCCAAATTTATGACAAAAGTTGAGAAACAGAGGGATAAACTGTCACACGAAGCAACATTACCAATAAAGAACAGCAAAATTAAACAAATACAAATACACGCAACAATCTAGGACTTTTTAAAAGCATATTGTTGACGAAAAGAAAGCTGCAGACGATTATATAACAATAAACTATCCTTGTAAAGTTCAACCGTTTATTAGCCATAAACTACATTTTTAAAAGCAAAGGAATAAACCCCAAATACAAGTGAGTATTGGAGAAGGCAATGGCACCCCACTCCAGTACTCTTGCCTGGAAAATCCCATGGACTGAGGAGCCTGGCTGCAGTCCATGGGGTCGCTAAGAGTCGGACACGACTGAGCGACTTCACTTTCACTTTTCACTTTCATGCATTGGAGAAGGAAATGGCAACCCAGTCCAGTGTTCCTGCCTGGAGAATCCCAGGACGGGGGAGCCTGGTGGGCTGCCGTCTATAGGGTCGCACAGAGTCGGACACGACTGAAGCGACTTAGCAGCAGCAGCAGCAGTAGCGGCAGCAACAAGTGAGTATAACCTCTGGAGGAAACCAAGGGAATGGAATGGGGAAAAGACAGGTCTTTTAACCATTGTGGCAACCTCCTAGTTCCAAAATAACTGCTCACTTCCCAAGTGTATATTACTTATCTGTTACATCTATTTACGTACCCCAAAACAATATGTTTTAAACGATATCCTATGTGCATGGTGAAAGAACAGAGTTCTCGAGACTTTATTAAAAATCACTTTTCCAAAAACAGGAGAAGTCCACTTCACCCCTACCGATTAGCGAAATTCGCCTTTGCCAGCCCCGGAGGGTCATAGTCACTTCCGCCCCACCTCCCTAGTCCCGCCCATCTGAGCGGAAGTACTTTCCTTTCAGGTCCTCCTGCCTGTAGGGGGCTCTCCGAGCCATCTAGTGCCACGAATGCCTCCCGCCTGGGCTGTCCTGGCGGCGCCTGTTAGTTTAGTCCTAGAGAATATATTTTCATTGTAACTCTTTCGGCCAGAAAAAAAAATCTCACAGGCATATTTTTCTGGACAATAACGTTCAAACCCAATATAGGCCGAGTGTTCGCACTATCAAACCCTGTCGCAGTGTTGGAAAGGAGTCAGGCGGTGTGAGGACAGCCCCGGAGCGCCAAAAGTCCCCGGCCCGCTCCCTCCTGTGAAGACGTAGCTGCGGGTGGTTGTGGTGGCGGCGTCAAGATGTCGACCAAGAATTTCAGAGTCAGTGACGGTGACTGGATTTGCCCAGACAAAAAGTGAGTTCGTGAAGGATCCCGAGTTTGAAGCGGGGTTTGTCGTTGGAGGCTTTCTCGAGTCGATTGAGCATTTTCCGTTTTTACGGTCGCTGATGCCGTCAGCCGAGTGGTGGAGGAGAACTGCCGGATCCCGGGCGGGAAGGAGGCTCTTAGTCTCCTCACGATGGGGTCTTTCAAGAACCTTTCTTTTGATTAAGTCTTCAGCGTCTCCTCGATTATCTCTCTCCGAGGCAGCCAGCTGTTTGGGGAGGGAGATGGCCGCCCGTTTTCCTCACTCCCCACCCCACCCCCGGCCAGGTTTCTGCGATAAGGAAACCTCCCCGGTGGAGGCCAGCTCGGTGTCGGATCTCCCCCACGTGACTTTTCCCTGCAGAACCTGACTCTTGTTCCGAAAACGTTGCTGTCTTGAACTCATTTGTTTGCTTCACCTAGTTCATTTTGCTGTTTGTTTTTTGTTTAATTTAATTCAAACTTTCTTTCCGTATTGTTTTTACTTTTTCCTGCCGAACGCTAACCTCCTTTGGTTGCAGGAATTCTGGCTTTTTTTTTTTTTTTTTCTTTATTGGTCTTTAATTTCCCCACAAGAATTGAGCCTTTCGCCTCCTTAGAACCGAAACATACGAGGTCTGTGTTTTTGCCTGCTCAGCCCTGGAGAATGCCTGCTTCAAAGAAGCACGTGTTTTAGTGGCTCTGCTGAAACCAGTGTCCTTTATTAAATTGTTTAGGAAGATTTTTTATTGGCGGGTGTTTAAGTAGGTGTATTTATTTGGAGATATACAAAAATTATTATGGAAAGTAATTGTCAAAGAATCCGCATCTCGTGTTCCAATAAAAACTTTTGAATACTTGTCTCTAAGCAAGCCACAGATGGCATATGGAGTGTCTGGTAGTAAAGAGTGAAAACTTTGAAAATTAATTCCAATCCTATTGCTTATGTAACTTTACCTAGGCTATTTTACTTTGCTTAAAAAAACAGAAGATCTCCCTTAAAATGGTACAGCATAGATTGTGTAGAGCAATAAGATGTAGCAAATACTCATCAATCAATAACTATAAATATTAGTTTTAGAATCAAATGTCAAAGAAGATTAAGGGCTTATTTCCGCAGCATATGTCTTCCATTCATATTTTGAGCAATTTAAATGAAGCCTGGCGGGCTGCAGTCCGTGGGGTCACAAAGAGACAGGATTGAGCAACTGAACTGAAATGAAGCATCGTGCTTCTTTACATAAAAAGTTGATGTTTCTCGATTACATAAAGATTAAGATTACTTGAAGGGTATCAAGTCAATTTTGAGTAGAACAAACAACTGACTTTTTGTGTTGTTGGTCACTTGTTAGAATAATTTGCTTTTGACAGTGTCATTAATGACAGTGTACTCAGATATTTGAAGGTTTTTCTAAGAGTTTCAATTTATTTATTGCATTTCAATTTAGAAATGCAATTCTAAGCATTTCAGTTCAGTTACAAATATATGAACAGACTAACTTCTACAATGTATATAAATCCAGAAGACATTTTCAGAATGTATTTCCAATGCTTATTGGAGTCCTAAAGGATATTCTTTATTTTGGGGGGGGGGGTGTGAGGGGAATGACCTAGTTAGTGGTGTGCTTCAGTTGGGTGTCTCTTCCATACGTCGCATCTTTATTCCATTCTAGTATAATACCTAAAAAAAAAAAAGAAAAGAAAGAAATCAACTTTGTGAAGTTTAAGCTTTACATGATATTTAGAGCATTTAGCATGCTTTTATGATTTGCAGATGCAGTATAAAAACCATGTTCATGAACCCATATTTTTGGTTGTTTAGTATCAGCATAAAGTTACAATATGTTACTTGATGTGTTGACATTATTGGTTGTAGTTTTCCAACTAGGTTTCAGAGGTTTAATAGATACCCCCAAAACTGAGTTTTCTTTTAGTTATTGAACCTATTTCTATTCTGTCATAATTTTCCTTTGTCTTTTTACCATCCCACCTTCTGTTTCTAACAAGAGGATAGTATTAAGATCCATGAAGCCATTTCTGACTTACCCATTTTCTCCCCCTTGGTTCACCTTTAGGATTTTGTATTATAATTCTTAACAAAATTTTGTATAATCTTATTTTCTATATGAGAGTTACTTTAAATCTTTTTGAACTCCCTGGTGCTTCATCAGTAATTGTTCAAGTGGACTCACATCTCACTTAAACTTTGTAAGGGTATCTTGTTGTACTTAATGATGTGTGCCAATATGAGGACACTGAGGCATAGAGATCCTTAAGTGACTTACCAGAATCACATAATTGGTAACTGAGAGATTGAAGTTTCTTATCCATGACTCGTAACTTCAAATCTTGTATTTTTTCCACCTAAATTGTGAGGGTTTTTTTTGTTTGTTCTTTTGTAGTTAACATTGACGTTAACATAAAAAGAGAAGTAGAAGTTCTGGACCCAGGTATATAGGGAGGACACATTAAAAAAAACTGTGTAATAGAATCTTTAAAATTACGTAAGTTTAATACGTGTCTCTCTAAGTATTTTTTACTTTATTTTCAGATGTGGAAATGTAAACTTTGCTAGAAGAACTAGCTGTAATAGATGTGGTCGAGGTAAGCACTTAAGGAACCTTCTGTTAAGACTGTTTATACAGACCATTTATTTATTTCCCCAGATTCATACTGCATTTTTCTATTTTCAGAGAAAACAACTGAGGCTAAGATGATGAAAGCAGGGGGCACTGAAATAGGAAAGACACTCGCAGAAAAGAGCCGAGGCTTATTTAGTGCTAATGACTGGCAGTGTAAAACGTATGTGTTTTAAATGATCATCCTGACTTTTTTCCCATAATGTATGTAGCCACTACTTGTTAATACTACCTACTCTTTTTAGTCACATTGGCAAGCCACAGTAGACTTTAAATCAAAGATCTGTTGATTGTTATTCATTCTGTATCTGATATTTAAGTATAAAGAACTTTAAAATTTTATTTTTAATGGTAATGTTAGTTGTTAGTAAGATGAATTATGTATACCAGTAAATCGATGCTCAAGATGAGCTAACATTCAAAAAGAGAAGGGTATTTAAAAGAACTAAAAACCTATTTTGTCCTATTTTTGAAAAATCTCAAAAACTTTTAGCCTGTATCATTAGTGTGAAATATATCATGAAATCTCTTTTGTCTGTTTGCACAGTAATTTTAGAATCATAAGTTGCATCCTGTAGATAATTATTCCTAATTAGGTTTCTTAATATTTCTGATTTTCACGTGCTATATTGATTTTTCCAATATCCATCTTTTCTCTTAAGCAGATGAATCAAATATGCATGAAAGGACTGAATCAGAAGAGGGTCTTACACAAATTTCTGATCTTAAAAATACTAAATTAGTATTGAATAATTTTCCAGCAACAGATTAAGTCACTGAATTTGGGATCCAGTGCATGAACTGATTCTGCAGGAGAAAAAAAATTTTTTTTGACTTTTATTTGCAGAGTATAACCTTACTCTTTGAGGTGAATTTGGAGACTGGGAAATTAATAGAACATTTCATTTAAAGTGGTATTGCCCCCCTTCCCCCTGCAAGACAGCAAAATCTCTGTAAATATAATTTCTCATTGATTTATCATAAAAAGACAGAAGCATTCTTCATACTATATACAGCTTTTGCTTCTCTGCTTAAGTAGTTCAGTCTGTTCTAACCATACTCTCTCCTCAGAAAAGTTACATTGGTACATTTCCTTTGTAGCATCCTTTTAGTAAACATTTCTTTATGGTAGTGAGTTCACTCTACTTTTTAGTTTAAAATTCTTAAATATTTTGAAATTTACTATTTGTCTTATGTTATAATCTACTAATTTGACATTTTTCACTTTTAAAGTTGCAGTAATGTGAATTGGGCCAGAAGATCAGAGTGTAACATGTGTAATACTCCAAAGTATGCTAAACTGGAAGAAAGAACAGGTAAGAGTCAAACTGATTCCAATTAAATGGTTTTAAAACCACTAAACATTGAAGCTGATAATTATATCACTTCATAAGAACACAGTAAATTAGGATTGTTTATTCTGCTCTTATATTTTTTATCTTGATTTTTTTTTTTCTTTCATCCACAGAGTCATCTTTTGTATGGTAATTTCACAGTTTACAAAGTACAGCATGAGGAGACTGTATCCTAACAATTACTCGACATTAGGATAGTTTTAGAAATGCTTTATTCCTCTCTGTCCTTTGATAGTCTAAATGTTTGTTATTAATAATGGTAGGATAATCCCATTTTTTTCATTCATTTGATTTCCTAGTATGACAAAAACAAACATGGGGCACCTTTTAAAGTATTTGTCTAAAGTTTAGGCAATAATTCTAAAAGTTAGCCATGCATTAGAATCATTTGAGAAACTGAAAATCCAGATTCCTAAACAGCTGATAAAGCTCCTTGGTGGTGGGTCCCAAAAATTTGCAGGTGTTTTAGATGGTATTTGGTCACCATTGGTCTAAATAATAACTCATCATTGACTCTGTGGGTTGTCAGTTATTGCATTGTCAGCATTATTAGTCTCAGTCATGTCCAACTCTTTGCGACCCCATGGACTATAGCTGGCCAGGCTCCTCTGTCCATGGAATCCTCCAGGCAAGAATTCTGCAGTGGATTGCCGTTCCTTTCTCCAATGGGTCTTTCTCATCTAGGGACTAAACCCAGGTCTCTTGGATTGCAGGCAGATTCTTTACTGTCTGAGCCACCAGGGAAGCCTCTGTGTGTTGTCAGTAGTTGGGTGAAAATACTTACCTGATAGAATGTAGTTTCCCATTATCATCAGTTAGAGCAAACACATTATCAGTATACTTCACATCTGATTTTGTCATTCAACAACTTGTACAGTCAAAGGCTTCCTTCTGTTGATACGTTAGTCACCTTATCAGACCTAGACTTAATAAACTACTTCCCTGTTTCCTTCTCCTCCCTGACTTTAGACAGTTGCACTGTCTGTAGATTAAGGCCTTTTAATAAGACCTTTTTTTCCTTCTCTTACCTCTTTAACGTTTATATTCCCCCCCCCCTTTTTCCCCCCCCTTTTTTTTCCCCCCCTTTTTTTTCCCCCCTTTTTTTAAATTAACACACATACACTCCTCTAGTTGGTTATTCTGTTTCCTTTTTCATTGTATTTTCATGGTCACAGAATGTTGGGTTTCTTCTAGGTCCAATTCCTAAGCTCTCTCTTATGCTCTGTTTTCTGGGCATTTTCTTGAAGACCTAAGTTTAAGTAAGCATTGGCACACCATGATAACCAAATTTATGTCTCTAGCTCAGACTTCTTTGACCTGTATATTCAGCTGCCTATTCATCATCACTATGTAAATGTCAAACTCATTATATCTAAACTGAATTCGCGATTTTCCCCGAGGACCTGGCCCTCTTCTAGCGATCTCTTTCTCATGATTGGTACCACCCGCCGTATGCTTGTTACATAAACCAGAAACTTAGACATCCTTCTTAATAACTCCTTCATCTCTCTTGTTTCCCCACAAGTCTTCTCCATCATTTCCCTAGGCAGAGATGCAACTTTATCTTGTTTCTTGGGAAAAAAACAGCCACCTTGTTGTTGTACATATATCCCACACAGCCAGGAGTTCTTTGTTCTAAACTAAAACTCCATTTGTTTAAAACATTTTGTTTTGATTGCTTTTAGGAAAAAGTCCAGAATCTTAACAGTTATAAGAATTGTAATCCCTGGAAGCCTTTTATTTATTCACATTCTCTTTGACCTGTTTTGTGATTCCTCCTTTAAAAGTTTCACTAATGCAAGAGCTAAAATCTTAACAACTGAAGTTGTTGAAGTTTAATAACCTCACTTTCCTTTACCCATTATCTTTTTTGTGTCCTGACCCTTTACCATTTCCCTTGATACAAGTAGTTGTCTTACAAGCCTGTCATTGTTGAAGATGTGAACTAATAATACTGTTACTGTCTAGTTTGTCTTTATTATTTGTTCTCTGCTGATTAATCAAAATATAGATTCTCAGAATTTTCAAAGTAGTGTCTCAGTTCTTCCTTTGAAGCACATGTTACATTCATCCCCTTTTCTCTCTTCACTTCCATTGTCACAACCCTAATTCAGGCCTATTTTAAATGTTTGATCCTTTACTGATCTTTGCTCACATTTTACATTTTTTGAGACAAATCTTAAGATATTATTTTTATTTTAACACTTGATAAAAATCTATAGAGGTTGCTTGTTTCATATAAACTGTATCATAAATGATGCCAGGACTGTGCTGTTTCTTATACTCAAATATTGAGTATAGAATTGAGGAAATATTTATTGGCCATTGGCCACGATGCAGGGGAATACTTGGTTAAGCAAACTAGAAGTGTAAAGGCAAAAATTAATGAAGTCTTCAAGAGAGCAATGTTTAGGCTAAGAAGTGAAAGTTAGTAGCAAGTTGAGAGATCATTCCAAGCAAAAGCAAACAGCTTATATGAATCAGGCCCTGACACTTGAAAGAATTTAGCATATGGGTGAATTCCTAGCAGCTCCAGAAGACACTTCAGAAATAGGCAAAGGCCATGTAAATCATAGTAAGAAGTTTTATTTCATTCTAAATATAATGGGAAATAACAATTTTTAACAAGGGATTGACATTTCTAATTTTTAAACATTACTGGTTTATAGAAAAATAATTAGGGGGTGGGAGTGGCAAGCATCGAAGCAAGAAGACCAATTTTACAACATTCCCTGAAAGTGTCAAACCAGTAGAGTGAGGGAAACACACATAAATAAGCCAGTTATTCCTCTCCCTTGTTATTCAGTGGAGATGATGCTGAAGGCTTTCTTTTTTTTTTTTTTTTATGCTGTAGCTACTGATTTCCCACATAAAAGACTTCATGAGGTGTATTTGTTGTATGAACTCATACAACATACCTTAATAATATATTGCTAGCAGATTATTTAGGTTCTTCTATGACTGTGTGAGAGAACATGAGAATAGCTTTGTGTTTGCTATCACGCTTCCTATGCAAAACTGCCTACCTGTTTGCTTCTTAAATCTTGGTATAATTAATTCTTTGGCTCCCCATGTTTGCCTTACCATTATTTTACTTTCAGATTACTGATTGGACAAAGAACTCTACTGAAAGCCTATTGATTTTAAATAGCAGTGCTTTAATATGTTTACATTTCCACATATAAGTAGTCAAGTTTTTCTGTACTGTTGGCTTACAGTCATCCTATTATATAATTTTTTTTCCTCTTTTCTTATGTGAATCATTTTGCATTAATTTTTTATCTACTTCAAAGTATTGTGAGGTTTAAGTCTTTACATCTCTTACGTCTCGGGACATACTGCCATGATATTAAATATATATCTAGAGTCAAGAAACTATATAGTTGAATTACAATTTTCTACAGCGTATATCTCTCAAATTATCATTGAATATGAGCCTTTTTCTTTTTTTAAATTACTAGTCTTAGTCGCAGCATACAGGATCTTTGATCTTCATTTCAGCATGTGGGATGCTTTTTAGCTTTTAGTTGCATGGAGGCTTTTAGTTGCAGCATGTAGGATCTAGTTCCCCGACCAGGGACTGAATCTGGGCCCCTGCTTTGGGAACATGGAATCTTAGTCACTAGACCACCAAGAAAATCCCTGAGGTATTTTCTTGAGGTGAGCATATACCTAATTTTACTTGATTTTTTTTTCTTTTAATATTTGATACTCTGAAAAACCAGAGCCAGGATTTTACTAAGGAAAAGTTATTGATAATTTAAAACACTTCACTGTTTTGTCATATGCATAGAAATGAGGAAATTCTTGTATATTACAGTTGGAGTCTATTTTGTCTCTGGAACAAGGTAGGAAGAGGAAAAAAGGGATGATATCAAATATTCTGAGGATAGACACTGATATATTGTGGTTTTCACCGGTACAGAGTATAGTGAGGAAAAGAAAGGACACTGCATTAATGTGGGATTTTTTTTTTAAGTGAGTTAATTTTATTGCCTTATTTTACTGGAACACTTACATCCTTTCTATTGTTAGTTTGTGGCTCTTATAAAATGATGAGAGAGTAAGTGATGAGTTTTTTAATGCCTGTGACTGACAGATTTAAAGTTGCAAATCTTAAATTTTTAAAAAATGCTTTTTTTGTCTGTAAATTTAACATTTTGCTGATTCATTAAATCCTTAAAACTGGGAAGTACTCTTTGTGTGCTCGTACTGTTCTGAAATATGTGAGATCGTTAGGTTATGTTACTCTTAACCACTTCTTTATTTTTTTCAGTGGGAGATATTTTTCAGAAGTTCTCATCTCATTTTCTCTAAAACTCACTCACTTTCTTCTTCCTATCTTTGTTAAGCCTGTCAGAGATCTGTAAGTCTAAATTGTAGATAGTAACTGTGGCAGTAAATAATAATGGTGTATTGATCATGATTGGTCTTTATTAGAATATTTTCAGTTGAAAAGTTTACTGGCTTTCTCAGAAAAACTGAGTGACTTTTAACTGTGTATTTAAAACCGATTTTTATGTTTTTTGTTGTGTCATTATATTTGCCTATATATTTTCCAAGCTCTAACTGTATTTTAGCCCAGCAAAATTTCAGTATATCAAAAGATTTCAAGCTATTTTTAACTAGTAAACAGTGAAATTTGATTTTTAGTTCTTACTGAGCCCACTTCTCCCAAAAGAATTACGATTAAAACCAGAGGAAAGTCGTTTTAAAACTTGGTTATAGCAGACATTTAAGGAGATGTTTTCCATCCATATATTCCATGTATTAACTGAAATCATACAGGCAGGACATTTTAAAATTGAGAAGAGCTAAAATTGTAGCCATGAGACTTTTCCAGCTATATCCAACTTTGAGGCTGTTCTCTGTAATGATACTTTTTTTTTTTTTTTTTTGAGACCAGTAATTTATTAAAGGGATAAACAGATGTCTTTGATAAGATTTCATTTTTTTTCCTGTTACTTGTAGGTGATTTTGGTGAATTATCATAACAATTTCTGCTCCCCCTTCCTTAGGATATGGTGGTGGTTTTAATGAAAGAGAAAATGTTGAATACATAGAAAGAGAAGAATCTGATGGTGAATATGATGAGGTAAGATATACATTAGTGTGTAGGTTGAATGCAACTTAGAGAAACATGCTAGAAAATATAAGTGAAAAAAAATACTAAATGTATCTCATTTTTGTAAGTACACATTAAGTCTTTTACAGGAGCTTATCATTTTGTTGGAAATCATAATTGACTTAAAAATACATATTGACGCCTAAATATATAAAAGTAATTTCTTGGGAAAAAATATTTTAATACTTTAGCTAACAGAAATATTTTGAAACTTTTTCTCTAGTTTGGACGTAAGAAAAAAAAATACAGAGGGAAGGCAGTTGGTCCTGCATCTATTTTAAAGGAAGTTGAAGATAAAGAATCTGAGGGAGAAGAAGAGGATGAGGATGAAGATCTTTCTAAATATAAATTAGATGAGGTAACTTATTTCCTTACCATATTTCCCCTTTGTCTTGTTTAAGCTATGGCATATGAATGTCTTTGATAACCTTTGGCTTATGGTGAAGATGTGTTCTACAGTGTCATCATTTGTTTCCACAAAAATTTTGATCTGTTTTACCAAGCATTATTCTGACTTGAGATATACAGTAGTGACCGAGACAGAACATGCTTCTCTTAACTTAAATTGCACAGAGGAAAAGACATAAACAATATAATTTAAATAGCAATAATATTATGAAGATGCATGATGTGATAGCAGATCATTAGAAGAACTACTTTGGTTTCAGTGAATGGGGGATTTCTGAGACCATGAAATTTGTGTTGAGACTTGAGTGATAAGAGTGATACGAAGGAGCCCGCGGTAAGGGCTGGGATCAGAGCATTTTTAGGACAGTGAGAACAGCAAATAAAGTTTCCCATAGTAGGAAACAAGCCAGCAACATCCAAAAAATCATATATGGGGTAGTGTGGTCAGAGCAGAGGGGAGAAGGTAATATGGGGGTCAACAAACGCATCACGTCTGGTGATGTTTATTCTGTGGGGCCTGTGTGTAAAATTTTATGGATGAGTAGATACAGATTAAGGGTGCTTTGAGGTCTGAGCACAGGAGGCCCTCAAATGCACATAAAACAATATGGAACAAGTTTGAAAAATAAATGAGATAAAACAATATGAAAGAAGTTTGAAAAAGAAACTAATGAGATATATTTATCTGATCTGTGTTTTAGAGATTACTGTCAACATACTGAGATATTGGGGAGGCAGAATGAATTCCCACAGTTAGACTTCCTAAAAGGGTGTCCTAGAGAAAGGAATGAAGTTCTGAACTAAGTCTTAAAGGAGATGCATTTAAGAACTTTTAAGGGAATAAAACTGAAAATTCTTGACAGTTTATATGGTAATACATTGTGTGAAAAAGAAAATGAGTATGACTTCTACATTTACATCTTTGAAATGTCTGAGACAGTCATTCAGTCTCTTTAGCTGAGATCAGGAATGTAGTAGTCAGATTTCAGGATTGAGAGTGAATTTGTTGAGATGATAGTGATAAAATGTGTTCATATGAAGATGTCCATTACATAGAACTATTCATCATTCCTAGTAGACAGCATTGATATCTCAAGGTCTAAATATAATTAATTGTGGATTTTTGTTAGGATGAGGATGAAGATGATGCTGATCTCTCAAAATATAATCTTGATGCCAGTGAAGAAGAAGATAGTAGTAAAAAGAAATCTAACAGACGAAGTCGCTCAAAGTCTCGGTCTTCACATTCACGATCTTCATCACGCTCATCCTCCCCCTCCAGTTCAAGGTCTAGGTCCAGGTAAACGGGTACAGGTCAAGGGTAACACCAGTCAAAATGTCAGTATCTAACTTCTTTACTTATAAATTTTGTTTTTCTTAACTAAACTTTCCTTTTATTTTAGAGTTTTCATTCAAGTTATCATTTAAAAGATCATTTTTTTCTATCTTAGTGCCGTGAAGTTATTGTCGAATATTTCAGAAATACAAAATTTTAATA
Source organism: Bos indicus (assembly GCF_029378745.1). NCBI lineage: Eukaryota > Metazoa > Chordata > Mammalia > Artiodactyla > Bovidae > Bos > Bos indicus. Next base: position 74,424,164 of record NC_091762.1, read on the forward strand.
TGAAACTTCCTTAGTCCAGTTTAGCACCATGCCTTTTATTAAAATAGACTCTAAAAATTCAATTAAATCATTATTTATAGATACTTAGTTATCAAAAGAGATAGTTTTACATTCAGAAAACTCAAAGTAAATAAAGTGAAGATTTATATTTCCACTGATGATTTTAAACACTAGTACAGAAATTTTCTAGGCATTAATTGAACTGCTGCTCTTTACAGTGTTTTATTTGGCATAGGTATTCTGAATACAGGAGAAATTTGGCTGTATTCTGTTATCCTAATGCTCATACTTTAGAGCTGTCCAGGAATAAATTAGAGGATTTAATTTGTGTTATACTTGCATATTATTTTGTTAGTAATGTAAAGTTTTAATAAAAAGTCACTGATTGTGTAGTCAACAATAAAAATGAAGTTTTAGTTGAGAAAAAGCAACACTTTATGTAAGCAGATTTCCCTTGAAGAACTCCTATTTAGTTAAGTGAAACTGTGTGCAATGAATTTCAGCTGTATTTAGGAATAAAATATTAGCTAAGTACTTATGTAATTTTTGAGTTACTGTAAAGCCTGAAAACTTAAAACAGTGATTATAAAGATACTTTTAAGATAAAAATTAACGTTTTTCTGCAAATTGTTATTTTCAGGAACAAATTAAGTATAAATTAAATTACTAAATGAAATTTGTTTAATTTGTTGACTTTTTAAATGCAAGTGGACCGTATTTCCTGTCATTTTCAATAATTTCCTAAAACAGTGACAGGATTATAAGTGTAGTTTCCCTTTAATTCTCACATCTTTGAGTAGACAGAAAACATACAGGTTAAAAATATACCCATGTCAGTATTAAAGCTTTATGCTAACTAATGACGAAGAAAATAGAAACATTTCAAGTTAAATATAAACTGCTATATTCCTGAATATGTCAGTCCCTCTCAGGTTACTTTTAAGTATTTGTGAACAAAAAGTATTCAATATTAATAAAGTGATAATGCTGGGCATTTTTATCTGTACAATCTTAAAAGCGTTTTTAAAGAAATCTTGTCAGACTTGGAAAGTTGTTCAGTCTCGCTAAGTCGTGTCCAACTCTTTGCAGCCCCATGAACTTGAAAAGTAGTTGATTGTTTTCAAAAATTATTAATTTAAGTTTTGGCATAATTGTTAATACAGAATAAAAGTTTTAAATGAACCTTAAAATACTGTGTTTTGAAAATATCCCAAATAATTATTAAATGAAAATGAATCCTAATGCATAGTTTTCTTTCAGTGTTCATATCACAAAGCTTAATTAAATGGTCCTGGAAAAAAATATCCTTCCATGTTGTTCCAGGTCGCGTTCAAGAAGTTCTTCCAGTTCGCAGTCAAGATCTCGTTCCAGTTCCAGAGAACGTTCGAGATCTCGTGGGTCGAAATCAAGGTGAATGAGGTAGCATCTCTCTGTAAAGCAGAGAGAGAAAATATTTAAAGGCTGCAGAAGGCGTTGCTTTTTTTCCCTTATTTTGCTTCTATTTGTCAATTTTATTTTAGCATTAGAAAACTAATGCACTTGCCTCAGCTTAATTTTCTCACCATGAGATGTCTCCATTGCCAGCAGTGTGCCAAGACATTCCCATGATTGAATTAAGGTGGTTATTTTGCATTGTGCAAGGTTTGCTATTTTTATGCTAAAATGTGATGAAATGGGAAGATGCAGCCAAGCTTTATCACCAAATGCCTACTCATTAAAGTTATTTTGCAGTAGTAGTTATAGTAAGTATGCAGATGAAAAAGCTTAATTCATGTTTAAAAGGAAGAAAAATAACTGCCTCAACACAGTTTTGCAAGGCAATTATTTCAGTATTTACAGAAATAATTCTGTAATTTACATCAGATAAGTGGGTTTTATTTTCACTTCTCTGTAATATAACACAGAATATTATACACAGTGTGTGTAGTATGTAAGAAGTATAGATACTTCTTAAATTCCACAAACTAAGAAGTTGGTTGGTGGTTTAGGTAGGATGTGATCTTGAAGCATTTTTGTTAACTTCAGGTTAACTTCAGGTTGCATTTAGTTAGCACTGCAGAGGGAAAAATAATTTGTAAAGAACCAAGTGAGAAACTAGCTTTTAGTCTCTTAAAGTTTTTTCTAGACTTCGTCAAAATATGCTGCCATTCTTTTTAATCTAATTTGTTGATCTATTAAAGACATCTAACAAGAATAAGAAAACAACTAAAATTCCACTTAAGTGGAATTACACTGAAGTGTAGTGTTAGCTAGTTGATAAAAATAATTGCTTAATAGCTTATTTTAGAGCCAAATCTGTAGCATTAGAGGGCAACTACAATTTGATAACATTAAGAAGAAAAGAATGATATACACACTTGTATTAAGTTAATATGATAGAGAGCAAGTTAGATTATTGTTATTATGTATTATCAATGTTTCAGTTGTTTTATTTGAGTGCTTCTTAGGTGAAGATCCTTAGGTCCTAGTTCCTTTGGGAAGCACTTTAAGGTTTACAGAACAGCCTTCATATTCTTTTCAAACATTTTTTCATTGCTTATAACTTTCCAAAGAATTCTCCTTTTGGGCTTTCTGATTTTATTTTAAGCCCAAAGGTGAATTTTTTGGGAAGTTTGAGCTAAATTACTTCAACCAAAATATGTAAATGAAGAAATACTGTATTTAAACATTTGCACATTTACCTCTACCTGAAACATGTGAATGTCAACACTTCATACTTCATGGATAGTAGTCCTTCATAAAAACAAATATTGTTAATCAAGTTTTAAAGTTACTTTATTTTTCTTTGAATGTTTAATGATTTAATAGCTACTGTTTTATGTCATTTTGTCCTCGTATCCTGCTTTTACTAAAGCAACTTAACTAATAAGTTGCTTAATTCCACAACAAACTGTTATTATTTTCTTCAGGAAGTTGTATGATACATATTTTTTCCCCAAATGGAAGGATGTAGTTTCTAGACATTAAGTTAGTTATACAAATGCTTACCTGTTAGTTTTGCTACTTATACTTTAAAATGAAAGCCTTTAAATTTTAGAAAACGAATTTAAGATTCTACTTTAATGCATTAGACTAGTTTTTAATTAAAGTAGTGAGCACTTATCTAGTGGTGAAGTTAAATTAAATAGAATTGATTTCATGGTTGAACCAGAAGTCTTCTGTTGAGTAAGCAGTAAGTATTCTTTCTTATAAAATTTTTATAGCTATAAATTGTTTATTTTTGGAGCTAGAAACTAAACCATCTGCCTCATTTCTTCTTTTAATGAAATGTTTGATTTGTTTCTCAATCAATGAAGATCCAGCTCCAGGTCCCACAGGGGTTCTTCTTCCCCACGAAAAAGATCTTACTCAAGTTCATCATCATCTCCTGAGAGGAACAGAAAGAGAAGTCGTTCTAGATCTTCTTCATCTGGTGATCGAAAAAAAAGACGAACAAGATCACGGTCACCTGAAAGGTTTGGGTTTCTGTAGAAATAAGAATGGGTGTTCTTAAGTGTGTTTAGTAGATTAACTGAACTTCTTAGTCAAGGATTAGATTTTCATTATCTCCTTTGTTACCCACTTTAAAATCTTCAACTGTGAACTTCAAAAAACAGATTAATTACTTTGTTTACTCTGTGTTTTAATCAGGTTGTTTAGAAAAGTGGATCAAACTACTCTCTTTCACTCTCTGATTATTGTTTAAATTTTTATTTTCATATATAATTATTATAGCCAACTCTCGGTTATTTCTGTCTCTTAAGTTTCTAATTCAGAAGCTGTGTGTTGATGTAATTTAGAGATTGATTTGTATAAGTATTAATTTATGTTATCTATTTTACATTAAATATTAGAAACTGTAGGATTCTAGGGCATCTAATAAGAAAATTAACTATTATAGATAATTGGAAGTCTGTCCTTATTTAAATATGTATAAATACATTTCCACAACAAATTGTTGTTTTTGTTCCCTTTATAAAGAAATTGTTCTTATAGCTAATATATTTTTTTATCTTTCAGTCCGAATTTCTTTTTTGTAGAAAGAGATCTTGACTAGATTACTTTACCTGTGTTGATATTTTTAAAATTTGGAGAGTGTGTCATCTGTCAGCCTTTCCTGCAGCAGACTAGTTAATTATTCAGTTTCATTATTTTTCTCTTTTTTTCCTCAGTGTCTAATTATATAGTCATTTTAATGGCTTCCTTAATAATCTTTGCAAATTTTTATATCCCTTCAGCTTGTGAAAAGTAAGGATTAGATAAAATCTGATTTTTGCTATGTTCAGTGCCAGAGTTACCTCTTCTTGTACATAATGATTGGTTTTGCGTCTTCCCATTTTGAAGTGTAGATATTAAGGTTACACACAGCTAGTTTCATTTCTGCGCATTTATTCCTTTGTTAAAAAAAAAAAATTACTCCGTACTTTATGAAATTCATTCTGTTGCTTTTTTACCACTTCTTCAAATTTTTATCTTAGCCACATATAATCCCCCTAGTTTGTTGTCATCTAAACTTAATGAACATGTTCTCTATTCCATAAGCCAGGTGATTGGTGAAAATACTAAACAACCCTGAGCCCAGGGCCAACCCCTCGGAACACCACTACTTTACCCAGGTTGATATATTGACTTATTCATACTAGCTGCATGAATATAATCCTGTAACTTAATTGTACAGTCATCTTGTGCGACCTAGATTTCCAAAACATAATTATTTATGGATATATATTTGCATACACAGTCAGAAGCCTTGCTATATCTGTTTTACGTATAGCCTTACCACACAATGTACAGTATATCAGAAAGAACGATTTAGTCACACTGCCATTACCCAGTTTATATGCCTTTGTTGTATTAATCTGTAGTTGTATACAACTTTGCAAGGCTTTCCTTCATTGCCTTAAATAATTGAGAGGTGGCTATATCTTAAAGAGATTTTTAAATTATGGTTGCACTGCTACTGGGCTCATATCCAAAGTTAAATACTAGTTAATTTTATGTGTATAAGTTTATATCTTAGATTTTAATTATTCCTTTTACCAGTTTAATGAGGTTTAATTTTTCGTATTCTCAAAGTCATACAAAGGAAGTTGATATTCAGCTCCAGCTTACCAGATTACCTGTTTTCCCCATTATGTCTTACAGGCACCACAGGTCACCTTCTGGATCATCCCATTCTGGTTCCCGTTCAAGTTCAAAAAAGAAATAATGTATTAAAATTTACATCTTAAAAAAAAAGTCCAATATAATGCATGAAGCATATTTTTTAAGAAGTTGGTGTCTTACTTGGTCAGAAGTGCTAAATCTGCTAGTAGAGGTGCATGCCTTTCATTGCTTTTCAGAAAAATACAGCTGTGTTTATTTGTGATATTAAAAGTAAATAGTATTTTAAGCCATGATGTCCCAAAATAGATGCTTTGTTTGTCATTCATTATTTACATCCATTTGCTTTTTTAAGCTATAACATCTCAGCTATAACAAAGTACTTTGTTTTCTAATTTAAACTCTTGTTTTTCTCATCTCCAAATATGAGCATTATCTAGGCTTATCTGGACTTTGGGCATGGAGGCAAGACTGTGGTAAAGTAGTTGGAAACAATCTGTTTATATTAATCTGGGGAAAGGACTCAGCCTGTTTGTTAACCTGTGTCAAAGTGATTCTTACTAGAAAAAGTTTAACAGATTGTTAAACTTCTTTATTTTGAAATTCCCTATGTTAAGGGTGCCTTAGAATCATTGTCTCTATCTAGTTTTACTTTTTGCACCACCAAGTTTAATACAGAAAAGTTTTGTGAATTGCAGAGAAGAAAGGTGTTAGTTTCTGCCTTTTTGACACAGTGATTTTGAACAAGAATGCCTAGCAGTTCATCTCTACTAATGTGGTTGATGAGAAAAACATACGAAAGTGTTTAATATTTTTAGAAGCTTTGTGTGATACCTTTTACAAATTCAGTTATCACACAATAGGGTAGACAGAATTAAATCCTAGTTAACGAATAAATTGAAGAAAGCTTTTGAAATATATTTCTCTTTGGGTATAAGACCAACAGAGACAAGACATTGTGAATTTAATTGAGCATTTGCTTTGAGGTGTTTAAACACTGCATAAAATTTTCTTCTGAGTAACAAATGCTTATTTCCTCATGACATAAGCAGAAATAATTGCTTCTATTCACTTGAAATTATTTATGGCTTAAAATACTTTCAAGATTTGTTTTATTTCTCAAAACCTGGTCATTTGAGCTCTATTTTGTCTTCTGGTTTTTAAAAAAAGGTTTCTCTTAACAGTATCTTCAGTGACAATGCAAGGTAAGTATTTTAAGGGAAATTGACAGATGTGCTTGGGAACTTTTTGTGCATGGGAATCAATACCCACATTTTTTGGTTTTGTTTTTTGTTTGTTTTTCCTTAACATTAATGTCTACTGCAACTGAAAATTAAATGTTTTAAGGTACTTAGTAGACAGATAAAATTTTCATTTGTTCTTTGTTTTAAAATGAGTGATTTTTCTCTTCAGTTTATCTAAAGATGAAAGCAAAATAGCTTATGTAGAAATATTTTGGTAATATTTTTACAGTGAACTTCCCCTGCTTTTTTTATGTCTTAATTTTTTTTTGCTACATTTACTGTAGGTTGCACAAGAACTTTTACTCTCTTGTAATTGTGCCTCAGACTTCTTGAAAGTCCACCTTCTAAATTGCCCAGATGATCTTCTAGATTCTACATGCTATTGTTGGTTTATTCTTGTGCTTTCTGTATTTAAAACTTTGACTGTACTAATAAGCAAATGCAAGGTTATAAATTTAGCTAATAGTAGTTTACAGACAATTCGAATGATTATGATTTTATTTGGTTTAAGCTGTACTAGTATATTTCGTAAGGAAATGATGCTGTAGACAAATGTAAATAAAGCTTGTGAGTCAAGCATCAAGTGATGTTTGTTAGAAATAAATTAGAATTTTTAAGCTCTGATTTAATGTTCATTTTTAAACTATTTGCAGTCTGGTTTATTACTTTTGATTGTGCATTTTAGACTTCCTCTGTTCACTTACCTTTTATGTAAAGTCACCTTATTTTTATATATGAATGTTTGGTTTAAAACATACCAAAGCCATGATCACTATAACCTTTGTCACTCAGCAATTTTTGAATTTTTTTAAACAGAGAGTACCCAAACTAGTTGAACATTGCACCAGAACGTAGCTTATTCCATGTGGCAAATAACATGTCATTGTGCTTCTTAGCACTTAACAAGGATCTTTTTTAACTGCCAAGTGTTCTTAAATTTGTATTTAGAATCCTTTTATCTAAACAATATTGAATAGTTGGTATTGGCAACAGATTCCAAGTCCAGAGCAAGCTATAAGCATAAGACTGTCTAGGCACATGTACCAAGGTAAAACTGATTTTTTTTCCTCACATCTCCTCGATATTTGGCTTCCACAGCCAGTGCTGTTTCAATAGATGCTGGTAAGATGGTATGAAATTTCTCTTTTCTTCCCTAACAATTTTGACATAATTGTTAGATGTTTTGTTTTTTAATAGAAATAACTTGATAGCTTTCCTAAACTGGAAATAATTTTATTTCTGGAAAACAATGGAGTTTTGTTTAAAGGCAGTTGAAGGTATGTAATACTGATTTCCTGGCTAATTCTTCCTGTCATCTTTACATACTATTGTATATAATCCCATGTTTTACAAACCGAAAGATTACAGTTTAAGAAAATTAAAATTTGCCCAAGGGAATCACAGAGGAGTGGCTTAATGGGTATTCATCCCCAAGTCTCATGGCAGATAATCAGTATTACCTCTAGTAACAACCAAATAACCTGTTTGAGGAGATAAATGTTAAGTCAAAATAGATTTTTTTTAACATCTGATTTAGTAAGAAGGTGTTAATTTTAGTCTTTTATAAGTAGGTGGATAAGTAGACATACTATTTTGAAATAACTTAAAATTTACAGAAAAGTTGCAAAGGCTGAACAGAACGTTCCCACGTACTCCCACCCAGTCTCTACCATCATTAGCATATCACCCTGTGATTTTGTCAAAACTAAGAAACCAACATTGATATGTTACTGTTACTTACAGTCCAGGTTTTGCTTGAATTTCAGTATTTTTCCATTAATCCAGGGTGCTACGTTACACTTCCACTTGTTTCTCATAAATCTCCAGTCTCCTCTGGTCTGACAGGTTGTCATTCTTGCCTTGCCTTTGATGACTTAAGAGGAGTACTGACTGGGTATCCTTTAAAATGTCCCTCTAAAGTTTGTCTGGTTTTTCTTGTGATTAGACTGAGTATGAGTTTCAGAGCAAATACCACAGAAGAAAAGTGCCCTTTTCACAGAAATTGCCTGAAATCACCATTGTAGTTCAGTTTTTTTCCCCTTAATCTACTCCATTCTTTGTCAGCAAGTCACTAAGTGTAGCTCACCTTCAGAGTTGGGACGGGGAGAGTTAAATTCCAGCACCCTGTGGGAAAAGGCTGTCTACACAGATTTGAATTCACTTGTAGATTTATCTCCTATTTATTTACACTTGTATGGACTTCTGCATATTTATTCTTTAAGTCATAGTTGAATGCTATGTTATTTTCTGCTCAAACTTCCAACTTTGGCCATTGAGCGTCCTTTTCAGATTGACTCTTAACCTTTGACTTGCCTCCATTCTCTGGTAGATGATGGAGAAAGGAAAGGAAGGAAGAATTGTTGGAGGTTTATCATCAGGTAGGTGAGGGAATAAAATCTAGACCTTGGTGATGGTGATAGCTTTGACTTTAAATAGGAGCCTAGACAGTTAAATATAATATCAGTAAGAATTAATTCAGGTGGCATTAGAGCCAACACAGTTTTGTTTTTTCCCAGCCACATTGAAGCACACGGATGCTTACGAGAGGGTGTTGTAGCATTGCACATGGTTAAAAGATGAACATGTGATACTAATAGTTTGCAAATGCCTGTATTTAGCAAAGTAAACATACTAGCATAAGAAAATAACGATAATTGGTAACTTATACATAAATGAATAATTAAAATATACATAAGAAGAAGAAAGCTATATACATTATTCAGTTGAATAAGACCTGGATTTGAAGGCAAAATGTATGTAGGACAGCCCCTTTCACATAATCTCAATCTAGTGGGGAAATGGTCTTATTTATAGAAGCAATAAAGTCTCTGCTAAAGTGGGAAGAAAATCAGTCTTGTATGAGTGAAGAGGCAAACTCTAAGGAATTGACTTGAGCAGTCTTGAAGGACAGGTTTACTGATGAATAAGGTGAGCTAGTTTGTGAAGCCTCGAGATTTGGTTGTGTTTTAGGAGATCCAAAACACTCTCGTGGTTTAAAACCTTAGAAAAAGAAGGAACCAAGTAATAATGCTGTCAGAAATAAACTGCACCACATTGAAAAGTGCTTGAAAACAGTGATAATTAAAGACCTTAATCGGGCAGTCAGAACAAAGAGTTTTGTACCTACCCACAAACTGAAACATCTGTGACCTGCCTGTTCTCTGTGGCATTATCAGAGACTGAGTACCTCCAGCCTGAATGTAATATGAAGTGAATGGGTATGATCCCAGTGGTGGATTTGGCAATGATACTTCATTTCTATCTGTACTCTTCTCCTGGAGTCAGAGCCAGATTTGAATTTTTACTTCATGGAACCTGTATGACATTGGACATTTTTATGACTAGCGTATGAGTATACAGCAAATAACTGAATATTACTCCCTATTCGTGGCCTCAGATATTTCGTATGGTAATACTAAAGTATTCCTACTCACCCCTTTCTATAGCACCAGATCCATTAAACTGCCTACTGTGTGTCTTCTTTTTAAATGTCAAACTGTTTGAACATATCTAAATTCTACCCATGCAATCTGTCCATCAAAACTAGTATGTTTCACATTGATAAACAACATTATCAGTGATGTAGGATGGAGGGTCCTCTTAGATTTCTCTTTTGCCTTCCCACCTCAAATAAATCTGACTTAACTTTGAATCAGAGAAGGCAATGGCAGCCCACTCCAGAACTCTTTACTGGAAAATCCCATGGACGGAGAAGCCTGGTAAGCTGCAGTCCATGGGGTCACTAAGCGTCAGACACGAGTCAGCGACTTCACTTTGATTTTTCACTTTCATGCATTGGAGAAGGAAATGGCAACCCACTCCAGTGTTCTTGTCTGGAGAATCCCAGGGACGGCGGAGCCTGGTGGGCTGCTGTCTATAGGGTCACACAGAGTTGGACAACTACAGCGACTTAGCAGCAGCAGCAGCAACCTTAAATCAAGGGTTCTCAAGCCCACAGTGCTCCACTACTGCTACCAGTGTCTTGGTTTATGGACTAAGATATTAAAGTTGGCTCTTAATGATTATTGGGCCTCCAGGCTGGCATATGGCATATGCAGATGGTAAAGAATCCACCTGCAGTGCAGGAGACCTGGGTTCGATCCCTGGGTCAGTTGCTTGGAGAATCCCATGGACAGAGGAGCCTAGCAGGCTACAGCCCTTGGGGTTGCAAAGAGTTGGATACAACTGAGTGACCAACACTCACTCACTCCCCCTCTGACATTTAGTAGAGGTCTTCCACAGTGTTTGCTAAATGATACTTAACCAAGTAGTTATTCTTTCAGTACTCAGTTATTCTTTCAGTACTCATATAAGCTGTTTATGTTCATGTAATTTCCTTGTTTAAAAATTTTCCTATGGTTTTCAGGATTAAACTAAAATCTTTTCTGACTACCACACCTTCCCTTCCCCCTGCCAGTTCCAGCAGACTTGAGCACAAAGCCTATATAGCTATCCCCGTGAGCCATGCTGACTGCTTGTGATAAATTTCCATCTGTGCAAGTTTCCTGTGCCCTGTACACATCTCATTACCATCCCTTTTTCACTTGATCTTCATGACTTGATTCAAAACACTCAGATGCACACCCTGATTCCTGAGTTTCCATAGTTCAGGTGAATTTCTTGAAAGTCTTTTACCCAGTATTTCTAGCTCTTTCAGCATTCTATAGCTAGCACCATGTTTGACAAAGGAATAAATATAAATATGTTTCTTAGAGTTTAGTCAGTTTTTTCCTCCAATACTAATAAATGCTTATTCTTTACTGGAAAACATTTGGTTGCAGGAGTTTTCTTTCTGAAGTTATGATAGCCAGTTAGCAAACTGGACACTTTTGATTTTTTTTTCCAGTTGAATAGTTCCATTTCATCACAAGCTAATAAGGTTTGCATTTACTCATCCAGCTATGCTTCAGTGTAGTATAGAATCTGTAGAAATTGCATGTAAACACTGTTTATTGCCCTTGATGTATGCCAACATAAAAGGGTTAAGTCACTCAGACACCTCCAACTCTTTGCGACCCCATGGATTGTAGCCTGCCAGGCTCCTTTGTCCTTGAAATTCTCCAGGCAAGAATACTGGAGTGGGTTGCTTTTTCTTTCTCCAGAGGAACTTCCGAACCCAGGGTTTGAACCCAGGTCTCCTGCATTACAGGCAGATTCTTTACATCTGAGCCAGCAGGGAAGCCCGGTAAAACACCAACTTAGGTTTATGCAAACAGCTAAGAGAAGATTTCCATGGGGTCACAAAGAGTTGGACACGACTGAGCAACTGAACTGAACTGAAGATTGGAAATCAAGCCTTACTGGTATATGTTTTGAAATTTGTTTAGTTTCTTTTTATATTCCCGAAGATGGAAGCACAGAATTATTCTGATCCCAGGGATGGGGGAGCCTGGTGGGCTGCTGTCTATGGTGTCGCAGAGTCGGACATGACTGAAGCGACTTAGCAGCAGCAGCAAGAGAATTTTAGTAAGCTATTGGTTTATACCTAACGTCTGCAAAAATACCAACCTAAGCAAGTTTGCTTATGAATTGGTAAATTGAATTCCTTTAGAATGTATAACTCTTGGAACTAAGTTAAAAATTAGCCTTTGCATTCTTGTGTAGGAACACAGGTCAAAATGGTTTTGTGTTTATTAAAATATTGTCATATGTTTACTTAAAATTTAGAACAGTAAACATAGACTAGTTACAATCGTATTTAATAGGTTTTGAGGCCCTAAAAGCTTTTAATAGAAAATAGCATAAAATACTATCGATTGATAACTACACCAGTGAAGTTCATTTTATTGGCAAAGATGATTTGGACATTTATTATAAGAAATGTAAATTAGGAGTTATTTGCTCTTTAGTGAACTAAAGACCTGAAAAAACATGAAAGTGATGTGGATGACACAAATCTGATGAATTAGTAATTACATTAATCCTCTTAATGACATTATTACCTCTAATTATTCAAATCTGCTGAAAATGTTGCCTTTTCAGTGTTTAAATACTTCAAATCAGAATTCTGAGCAGAAAAGATAAATCATCTTATTGTAATTTGGATTATGTGGCTATTAGAGCTTAAGAATTTTAATGTGATACTAGTGACCATGATCAGAGAAGGTTAAATATTTGCACCTTTGTAAATGGTGTGGTTGGAATTAGAGAATTGCATTGCTGTGTATCACACTGTTCTTAATACATAAGAAGCATCGAAAAGGAAAGGTCGCAAAGTGTTCTCGTTAATTCTCTACCAGAAATGAAGACCATGTAAGTACTTCTCAGGCTGCATAACCCGGTGCTGCGGCACCTGCATTACTAAAACCCTGCAATAGAAAAAATGCCAAGAGGATATTGGGACAATTCACTTGTAATATTTTCCCCAAATTATGGAAATGAATCTAAAACAGTTGATGTAAAATCCTTGAGCTTAAATGCTGCTCACAAAGCATTCCATATCAAGGTCTAAGCCTAGACATGGAAATTTAAGCAGATCTATTCATAATCAAGTTGTTGAAAGCCTGTGACGAAGATGAAAAGCAGCCAGAGAAAAAGTCGTTTATATAGAAATAATAAGGATGACAGCCAGTACTGTCGAAACAGTGAAAAACAAGATCATGCAGTATCTTTAAAGGTATTTTAAAAAATCAGCCTATTCTATATATACCCGTTCAAATGTATAAACTTTGTAACTTCTCCAAAGCTGAATCTCTAATACAAAAATTAGATTTTTTTTTTTTTGGCAAAAGAAAATTGATATCAGATGGAAATTAGATCTATACAGTAATAGCACAGGAAGTGTTATGTGGTTAAATACAGGTTTGTTTTTTAAGTCACTAAAAGATAATTGTTTAAAGCAAATAGACTGTGAGACTTAGGTGCAAGTAAACAGCAGAAGTTGCTCAGGTCAAAATGGGGGAAATGGAAGTGAGCTATTTGTAGGGTTATAAACAAAGTTGTACATATCTTGAAGGTACTTTGAGAATATGTATGCTATAAAGGCAGCCACCGAACATAACCAGGAGTTACACATAATACACTTGAAAAAAATGGAATCACAAATAATGCAAAAGGAGGCAGAAAAAAGAAACGTGATGGAAAATAGTAGGTTTGAGCCCAACCACTTTTCAAACACTCCCCATAATAAAAGAGACTGTCAAACTAGATAAATGGAGCAAGACCCATATGCTCTTAAAAGAAATCTATTGTGAACATAAAGATACAAATAGGTTAGAAGTGAAAGGGTGGAAATAATGTAGTAAAAACTGATGAAAGAATAGGAATAAATCATGTATGTCAAAAGCATAATCAATCATAAGCATTTATGTGTGTAATAGTTGAAAACATGAAACAAAACTTGATAGAACTGTATGGCAAAAATGGGGAGATAAGTCAACTTGACCTAATTGACACAGAACTCACTAGCAACAAAAAACACTCTTTCAAATACACTTGGGAAGTTGATGTGTGCTCTATTTGATTCTGTTTACATGAAGCTTAGTTCAGTTTGGTCACTCAGTCGTGTCCGACTCCTTGCAACCCCATGGACTGCAGCACTCCAGGCTTCGATGTCCATCACAAACTCCCTGAGCTTGCTCAAAATTCTCTGTCAAGTCCGTGATGCCATTCAACCATATCTTTCGTTGTCCCTTCTGCTTTCAGTCTTGCCCAGCATCAGGGTCTTTTCCCAATGAGTCAGTTCTTTGCATCAGGTGGCCAAAGTACTGGAGTTTCAGCCTCAGTCTTTCCAATGAATATTCAGGACTGATTTCCACTAGGATTGACTGGTTTGATCTTGCAGTCCAAGGGACTCGCAAGAGTCTTCAACACCACAGTTCAAGAGCATCAGTTCTTCAGCACTCAGCTTTATAGTCCAACTCACATCCATACATTACTACTGGAAAAACCATAGCTTTGGCAGGCCTTTGTTTGCCAAATAATGTCTCTGCTTTTTAATATGCTGTTTAGATTTGTCATATTTTTCTTCCAAGGAGCAAGCATCTTTAAATGGCTGCAGTCACCATCTGTAGTGATTTTGGAGCCCAAGAAAAGAAAGTCTGTCACAGTTTCCATTGTTTCCCCTCCTATTTGCCATGAACTGATGGAACCAGATGCCATGATCTTTTTTGACTGTTGAGTTTTAAGCCAGCTTTTTCACTCTCACTTTCATCAAAAGGCTCTTTAGTCCCTCTTTTTCTGCCATAAGGGTGGTGTCTGCATATCTGAGGTTATTGATAGTTCTGGCAATCTTGATTCCAGCTTGTGCTTCATCTAGCCTGGCATTCACATGATGTACTTTGCATATAAGTTAAATAAGCAAGGTGACTATACAGCCTTAATGTACTCTTTTCCCAATTTGAAACCAGTCTGTTTTTCCATGTCTGGTTCTTACTTGCTTTTTGACCTGCATACAAATTTCTCAGAAGGCAGGTAAGGTGGTCTGGTATTCCCATCTCATCAGAATTTTCCACAGTTTGTTGTGATCCACACAGTCAAAGGCTTTGGAGTAGTCAGTAAAGCATAAGTAGAAATTTTTTTGGAACTCTTGCTTTTTCTATGATCCAACAGATCTTGGCAATTTGATCTCTAGTTCCTCTGCCTTTTCTAAATCCAGCTTGAAAATCCAACAGTTTTCGGTTCACGTATTGCTGAAGGCTAGCTTAGAGAATTTTGAGCATTAGTTTGCTAGCATGTGGGATGAGTGCAATTGTGGGGCAGTTTGAACATTCTTTGGGATTGGAATGAAAACTGACCTTTTCCAGTCCGGTGGCCACTGCTGAGTTTTCCAAATTTGCTGCCATATTGAATGCAGCATTTTCACACCATCATCTTAGGATTTGAAATAGCTCAACTGGAATTCCATCACCTCCACTGGTTTTGTTCATGGTGATGCTTCCTACGGCCCACTTGACTTCACATTCCAGGATGTCTGGCTCTAGGTGAGTGATCATCTTGGTTGTGAAGCTCTTTTTTGTACAGTTCTATGTATTCTTGCCACCTCTTTTTAATATCTTCTGCTTCTGTTAGATCCACACCATTTCTGTCATCTACTGTGCCCATCTTTGCGTGAAATGTTTCCTTGGTATGTCTAATTTTCTTGAAGAGATCTCTAGTCTTTCCCAATCTATTGGTTTCCTCTATTTCTTTGCACTGATTGCTGAGGAAGGCTTTCTTATCTCTCCTTGCTATTTGGAACTCTGCATTTAGATGGGTAGATCTTTCCTTTTCTCCTTTGCCTTTACTTCTCTTTTCTCAGCTATTTGTAAGGCCTCTTCACGCAACCATTTTGCCTTTTTGCATTTCTTTTTCTTGGGGATTGTTTTGATCACGGCCTCCTATACAGTGTTACAAACCCCATCCATAGTTCTTCAGGCACTCTGTCAGATCTAATCCCTTCACTTCCACTGTATAATCATAATGGATTTGATTCAGGTCGTTTAATGGTTTAATGGTTTTCCCTACTTTCTTCAATTTAAGTCTGAATTTTGCAATAAGGAGTTAGTGATCTGAGCCAGTCAAAACTATTCACCTAGAAATATAAGTAACTTAGTGGAATAAAGTAAGAGATTACAGAAAAGAATACACCCTTAATATCTTTGGGGGGAATAATTTTATATATATAGAAAACTTGCCAAGATAATAAGAGTTCCTATACCCTTAATATTTGGCATAATTTGCAAGAATACAAGAAACCAATATTCACACATTACTGTTAACTCCAGATTTCCTTTAATTTCTACCAGTTTACCAGGTATTCTACAGAATACCTGACCACCAGAGTACTTTTCCAGTATTCTGTAGCTGCTAAGTCGCTTCAGTTGTGTCCGACTCTGTGCGACCCCATAGACGGCAGCTCACCAGGCTCCCCTGTCCCTCGGATTCTCCAGGCAAGAACACTGGAGTGGGTTGCCATTTCCTTCTCCAATGCAGGAAAGTGAAAAGTGAAAGTGAAGTCACTCAGTCGTGTCTGACTCTTAGCGACCCCATGGACTGCAGCCTAGCAGGCTCCTCCATCCATGGGATTTTCCAGGCAAGAGTACTGGAGTGGGGTGCCATTGCCTTCTCCGGGTATCCTGTAGAATGACCTTCATTTGGGGTTTATCTGTTACTTTCTTTTCATGATTAGACTGGGGTTATGGGTTTTAGAAAGGTTACTGTAGGAATGAAGTGCCTTCCTCATCACATATCAAGAGATATATCCACATGACATTACTGGAAATGTTAACCATCACTTTGTTAAGACAGGGTTTGCCAGATTTCTCCATTATAAAGGTACTACTATTTTCTTTTTAATACTATATTCTTTGGAAGCACAGGCATACGTTGGAGATACTGCTGGTTCAGTTCCAGACCACCACAGTAAACCAGGTATCACAGTAAAGCGACTCACATAAACCTACTGGCTTGCTAGTGCATATAAATTATGTTTACCCTATACCAAAGTCTGTTAAGTGTGTGATATTATGTCTAAAAGGACAATATACATACCTTAAGTCTAAAATACTCTTATTTTTAAAAATACCATTTTCTGATGGTGCAGGATTGCCACCAATCATCTATCTAAAAATGCAGTATCTGAAACTCAAAGCACAATAAATGCCTGAAAGTCATGAAGTCAAGCATACTCTCAATAAGGGGGACTATGTTTCAGTTCCTGGAGAGGGGAGTATCTACATATATTAAGCAGGCTTGCCTCTTTTTTACTCATTTATTTACTCATTTATATCAGTATGGGCCTGTGTATATTTACATTTGAATTATATTCAGGATTCCATTATTTTATTGGTCCGATTGTTCCAATTAGCCATTGGGAACTGTTTTACGTTGACTCCTGTGTTTTTGACATATCACCATCCTTTTGTCTTTTGAGCAGTCTAATTTTTGATAATACAGATGTTGTAGGCTCATATCTTCCCTGTCTCAGCCATCAATCAGTCATTTCTCCAAGGAGTTCTGGTGGTTCTTATTGAAGAATGATATTTAGAAAGTAAGATCTAGATTCTAGGCTATATAGAAATTTAGTATATGATAAATGGTATTTAAGAGAAGAATTATGATTTACTTAATAAATAGTGCTAGTTAGCTTAATAAGGTGGAAGTTTAACTTTTTTAATAAAAATTAAATCTATTTGATTAAACATTATTAAAGCAGTATTTTCCAAAATGTAATGAGTATAGAAATTAAGGAGAAACACTAACTTTCTTAAGCAATAATCCTAAAATCATAAAGGGAAAGATGAACATTTTACTGAACAAATTTTCTACATATGGTAGTAAACATGACACACAAAAAAGAAAAATGATAGGGTAGGAAAATAAGAAACAGGTGATGGGTATCTAAATATCCAAAGAGCTCCTGCGAATTAATAGTATAATGATAATCCAATGGGCAGTGCACAAAAATCAACGAGGAAGTTAATAGACATGTGAAAATGGATTTAACTTTACTAGTTAGGGAGATCCAAACTAACAGTAAAATATATTTTACTCAGATTGTAATTCAGAGCCTGCAAACAAAGCAGCAGGAATCCATGTATTGTAAGTGAATGTATCTTTGTATGAGCATAAAGAAAAATCTGAAGTCATACACCACAACCTGTTCATATTGGTTAGTTTGGAAGTAAAATTAAGGACAGGTGTAGAAAATATCACTAACTTTTAAAAATATATGGGCTTCCCTGGTGGCCCAATGGTAACGAATCCGCCAATGCAGGAGACAGGTTCAATCTGTGATCCAGGAAGATCCCACATGCCTCGGGGCAGCTAAGCCCGTGTACCACAACTACTGTGCCTGTGCTCTAGAGCCTGGGGCCCATGCACTGCAACTCCCGAAGCTCGCATGCTCTAGAGCCTGAACACCGCAACAAGAGAAGCCACCACAGGGAGAAGCCTGCACACGGCAAGACTCAGCACAGCCATAGCAATTTTTTAAAATAAAATCTACATGCTATTTAAGCTTTGCTTAGCTTATTTTGTCACAATAAAATTTAAAATGATAAAACCAAGACAATTAAAAACAGTAGCAGTAGATTAGGTAAATGATGGCAGTGACCTGAACCAAGATAGTAGCTGTGGAGATGGAGACAGTGAATGTGTATTTTGGAAATAGAATTAATATTACTGGATAATGGATTGGAAAAGAGAAACAATGGAAAATGAAGAGTCAAGGATGGCCATTTGATTTCTGGCTTGAGTTTGTGGATGGCATTATTATACATTGCAATGGGGAAGACTCAGGTATAACCAGGAGTGGGGAAGAAAATTTGAAGTTCCATTTGAACATACTGTGGTGTTACTGGGTTATCCAAGTGGGATGACAGTCACTTGGATAAATGAGGCTAGAATTCCAGGGGAAGTATAGGCTGTGGATACAAATTTGGGATCTATCAATCCTCTCCTAAGGATTTATCATGATAAAAATAAGCCCCACAAATGTACATACCAATAAATATAAAAATGTTATTGTAATTGCTGCTAATAACAAAAAATTATAACCTAAACATTCAGAAAAATTATGCCCCAAACATTCAAGAAAAAAAAGATTGTTCCTGGTATTTAAGACTATAAAGAATTTCTATATATAATGACCAAAAGTAATAATCACATTTGTTAAATGATCAAAAGACAAGAAAAAGCTGTAGGAGTACTTCTAGTAACAATGAGAGGGTAAAGAAATCAGAATTTTTCTCCTATTTTAATTTAGAAGGTTTATAGTCTTAAGATTAAATAAATTTGTTTAATGTATGAAACTCTGTGTGTGGTGTGAGATAAGGATTGTGTTCATTTTTATTTGCATATAGGTATCCAGTTTTCCCAGCACCATTTGTGAAGACTTTACTGAATTACCTTAACACTTTGTTGAAAATTAACTGAATTTGCATTTATGTATGTATGTGTGTATACATATCTTTATATTTCTGTGTATGTATATATACACACACACACACACACACACACACACACATATATATATATATATATATATATATATATATATATATATATACACACACACATACATATCTATATAAAGTGGGCTTCCCAGGTGGAACTAGTGGTAAAGAATCCACCTACCAGTGCAGGAGACACAAGAGCCGAGGGTTCCATCCCTGGGTTGGGAAGATTCCCTGGAAAAGGAAATAGCAACCCGTTCTAGTGTTCTTGCCTAGAAAATTCCATGGACAGAGGAGCCTGGTGAGTTATCATGGGGTTGCACAGAGTCAGACATGACTGAGCACACACACACACATCTATATAAAGTTCAATGGAATAACATAAGCATATTATTCCATTGAACTGCATGTATATCATTATGCCAATATCACTGTCCTGCAAATAACAATTATAAAGTCTGGTTAAAAGATTTAAAACAACAACTATTTAAATTTATTGGAAAGCATTCAAAAGCACACAGAGCTAGGAGAAAAAAATAATCTCAAAAAAACTGCAACTGACAGGAGTAAGAATTAAGACTTCTGGTCTTTTGGACTGAGGTGATATCCAATCCTCATGACTATCTCATAGGAAATAGTAGTAGAGAAACTGCCCTCATTGGCAAAAAGTGCAAGAGATGGGAGTTCACGTTTAGAAAAACCACTGAGATTTAAATAGGAAATTCAAATAATGAGAACCACAGAAAGTGAACTAGAACTTCTGCCCAAATCTACATTTGACAGCCAAACTATATGTGAATGACAGAATCGCCCTGGAACCTAATTTTAAAAAGCAAGCTGAAGCTTCACAGGCTTGAAATACCAGGGCACAGCCCCAAACTGACAAAACAGCTAGAAATCAGAAGACACCCCCGCTATAAGCAAATAAACCAGACAGAATGATCCCCATCACTGAACAATCAACAAATCATATAGGTATGTTGTTGTTCAGTTGGTAAATCATGTCTAACTCTTTGTGACTCCATGGATTGTAGCATGCTAGGCTCCTCTGTCCTTTGCTGTCTCCCAAAGTTTGCTCAATTCATGTCCATTGAGGCAGTGATGCCATCTAACCATCTCATCCTCTGCTACCCCCTTTTTCTTTTGCCTTCAGTCTTTCCCAGCATCAGGGTCTTTTCCAATGAGTTGGCTCTTTGCATTAGATAGGATAGATCAATTCACAAGAAACCAGGCTTAAAGAGCAGTCATGTGTGCGTGGATTTATCTCTGGGCTTTCTATTTTATTCCATTGATCAATATTTCTGTCTTTGTGCCAGTACCATACTGTCTTGATAACTGTGGCTTTGTAGTAGAGCCTGAAGTCAGGTAGGTTGATTCCTCCAGTTCCATTTTTCTTTCTCAAGATCGCTTTGGCTATTCGAGGTTTTTTGTATTTCCATACAAATTGTGAAATTATTTGTTCTAGCTCTGTGAAGAATACTGTTGGTAGCTTGATAGGGATTGCGTTGAATCTATAAATTGCTTTGGGTAGTATACTCATTTTCACTATATTGATTCTTCCAATCCATGAACATGGTATATTTCTCCATCTATTAGTGTCCTCTTTGATTTCTTTCACCAGTGTTTTATAGTTTTCTATATATAGGTCTTTAGTTTCTTTAGGTAGATATATTCCTAAGTATTTTATTCTTTCTGTTGCAATGGTGAATGGAATTGTTTCCTTAATTTCTCTTTCTGTTTTCTCATTATTAGTGTATAGGAATGCAAGGGATTTCTGTGTGTTGATTTTATATCCTGCAACTTTACTGTAGTCATTGATTATTTCTAGTAATTTTCTGGTGGACTCTTTAGGGTTTTCTATGTAGAGGATCATGTCATCTGCAAATAGTGAGAGTTTTACTTCTTCTTTTCCAATTTGGATTCCTTTGATTTCTTTTTCTGCTCTGATTGCTGTGGCCAAAACTTCCAAAACTATGTTGAATAGTAATGGTGAAAGTGGGCACCCTTGTCTTGTTCCTGACTTTAGAGGAAATGCTTTCAATTTTTCACCATTGAGGATAATGTTTGCAGTGGGTTTGTCATATATAGCTTTTATTATGTTGAGGTATGTTCCTTCTATTCCTGCTTTCTGGAGAGTTTTTATCATAAATGGATGTTGAATTTTGTCAAAGGCTTTCTCTGCATCTATTGAGATAATCATATGGTTTTTATTTTTCAATTTGTTAATGTGGTGTATTACATTGACTGATTTGCGGATATTGAAGAATCCTTGCATCCCTGGGATAAAGCCCACTTGATCATGGTGTATGATCTTTTTAATGTGTTGTTGGATTCTGATTGCTAGAATTTTGTTAAGGATTTTTGCATCTATGTTCATCAGTGATATTGGCCTGTAGTTTTCTTTTTTTGTGGGATCTTTTTCAGGTTTTGGTATTAGGGTGATGGTGGCCTCATAGAATGAGTTTGGAAGTTTACCTTCCTCTGCAATTTTCTGGAAGAGTTTGAGCAGGATAGGTGTTAGCTCTTCTCTAAATTTTTGGTAGAATTCAGCTGTGAAGCCGTCTGGACCGGGGCTTTTGTTTGCTGGAAGATTTTTGATTACAGTTTCAATTTCCATGCTTGTGATGGGTCTGTTAAGATTTTCTATTTCTTCCTGGTCCAGTTTTGGAAAGTTGTACTTTTCTAAGAATTTGTCCATTTCTTCCACGTTGTCCATTTTATTGGCATATAATTGTTGATAGTAGTCTCTTATGATCCTTTGTATTTCTGTGTTGTCTGTTGTGATCTCTCCATTTTCGTTTCTAATTTTGTTGATTTGATTTTTCTCCCTTTGTTTCTTGATGAGTCTGGCTAATGGTTTGTCAATTTTATTTATCCTTTCAAAGAACCAGCTTTTGGTTTTGTTGATTTTTGCTATGGTCTCTTTTGTTTCTTTTGCATTTATTTCTGCTCTAATTTTTAAGATTTCTTTCCTTCTACTAACCCTGGGGTTCTTCATTTAAACTCCTAGAGGAGAACATAGGCAAAACACTCTCCGACATACATCACAGCAGGATCCTCTATGACCCACCTCCCAGAATATTGGAAATAAAAACAAAAATAAACAAATGGGACCTAATTAACCTTAAAAGCTTCTGCACATCAAAGGAAACTATTAGCAAGGTGAAAAGACAGCCTTCAGAATGGGAGAAAATAATAGCAAATGAAGCAACCGACAAACAACTAATCTCAAAAATATACAAGCAACTCCTACAGCTCAACTACAGAAAAATAAACGACCCAATCAAAAAATGGGCCAAAGAACTAAATAGACATTTCTCCAAAAAAGACATACAGATGGCTAACAAACACATGAAAAGATGCTCAACATCACTCATTATCAGAGAAATGCAAATCAAAACCACTATGAGGTACCATTTCACACCAGTCAGAATGGCTGCGATCCAAAAGTCTACAAATAATAAATGCTGGAGAGGGTGTGGAGAAAAGGGAACCCTCTTACACTGTTGGTGGGAATGCAAACTAGGACAGCCACTATGGAGAACAGTGTGGAGATTCCTTAAAAAACTGGAAATAGAACTGCCTTATGATCCAGCAATCCCACTGCTGGGCATACACACTGAGGAAACCAGAAGGGAAAGAGACACGTGTACCCCAATGTTCATCGCAGCACTGTTTATAATAGCCAAGACATGGAAGCAACCTAGATGTCCATCAGCAGATGAATGGATAAGAAAGCTGTGGTACATATACACAATGGAGTATTACTCAGCCATTAAAAAGAATACATTTGAATCAGTTCTAATGAGGTGGATGAAACTGGAGCCTATTATACAGAGTGAAGTAAGCCAGAAGGAAAAACATAACTACAGTATTCTAACGCATATATATGGAATTTAGAAAGATGGTAACAATAACCCTGTGTATGAGACAGCAAAAGAGACACTGATGTATAGAACAGTCTTATGGACTCTGTGGGAGAGGGAGAGGGTGGGAAGATTTGGGAGAATGACATTGTAACATGTAAAATATCATGTAAGAAACGAGTTGCCAGTCCAGGTTCGATCCACGATACTGGATGCTTGGGGCTAGTGCACTGGGACGACCCAGAGGGATGGTATGGGGAGGGAGGAGGGAGGAGGGTTCAGGATGGGGAACACATGTATACCTGGGGTGGATTCATTTTGATATTTGTCAAAACTAATACAATTATGTAAAGTTTAAAAATAAAATAAAATTTAAAAAAAAAAAAAAAAGAGCAGTCATGAAGAGACGAGATAACAGTAGCTGCCTATCAGTGGAGAGAAAATGTTAGCGTTTTGAATCCAGGCACATTAACTGCCAAAAGGACCACCCCATCACCACCAAATCAGTAATCTTCAGAAGAAATGAAATCCACAGTCACTACAGTATATGAATGGTAATGTCCAGTTTTCAGTTAAAAATTACTAGGCATATAATGAAACAAAAGTTTGGAAAAGAGGCAGTCAATAAAAAGGACTTAGGGTATCAAGATAATTGATTTAGAAAAGACTTAAAGTGTCTATTTTGTTGAACTCTTAATTATATTGATTAATGTTTGAGAGCTACATCTACCTTGTGTTCCTGAGATAAATCTTACTTGATCCTGAATACTATATACATTTTTCTACTTTTTCTTCAAAACTGTACATTGTTTCTAAAATTGGGTTTCTTGATTTGCATGACATCACAAAAGCCACTGAGTTTAGCATTCTTTCTTCTGTTATTTTGGGTAAAATATCAAGAGTTTCCATTAAAATACAAACTCCATAAATGTAGAAACTTTTGTTTTTCTTGTGTCCTTGACGACTGTATGGTGTCTGACATAGTGTGGGTGCTCACTATTTATTTATTTTTGGCTGCACCATGCAGCATGTGGGATCTTAGTTCCCCCACCAAAAATTGAACCTGCATCCCCTGCATTGGAAGCAAGGAGTCTTAACTACTAGACTGGTAGACAAGTCTCAATACTTATTGAATAAATGACTTGAAAACATTCTGAAATTAGTAGTTGGCTCTATAGAGTAAGAACTGCAGATATTTTCAGATAATCAAGGGCTTGATTGTGTGAAACTATTAATTTTTCCAGTTCAGTTAGTCATGTCTGACTCTTTGCTATCCCATGGACTGCAGCACACCAGGCTTCCTTGTCCATCACCAACTCCCAGAGTTTGCTCAAACTCATGCCCATTGAGTTGGTGATGCCATCCAACCATCTCATCCTCTGTTGTTCCCTTTTCCTCCTGCCTTCAATCTTTCCCAGCATCAGGGTCTTTTCCAATGAGTCAGTTCTTGCATCAGATGGACAAAGTATTGGAGCTTCAGCTTCAGCATCAGTCCTTCCAGTGACTATTCAGGACTGATTTTTTTTTTTTTTTAATTTATGTCTATTTTAAGATTTCCTGATAGAAGTTCAGTAGAAGTATATACAATAAATTCATCAGCACTTGCTAAGTACTGACATATGTCAGAAATTTTAAGATGTAAGATACAATAGGGGATTTAAATTTATGGACTAAAATCACTTCTAGGCATAATATCAGTTAAAAATACATAACGGGTGAATGCATGCTTTAATATCTTTTCAAAAGTTTTTGAATATGTGGTCTTTCAGTTACCTTACTCTATAATTTTAATCCTCACTGAAATATTGGTTAGACAGACATTCAAAGAAAGACAGAATGACAATAGTTATGTTAGGCCCCTATGAAAAGTATCAGAGGTCCTTAAGCAAAGCATGTATTGTTCAGAAATTATATAGCATGTTATTAACCTTTGGGTCACTAGAGGGCGGTGATGTTCCAGACCAACACAATTCAGACTATTGCTGTTCTGACACCAAGAAGCGTGGATCCGGGGACATTCTGTGCCAGCATTCTATAGTGACACCTCAGATCCTCCAAATTACTTGTTTTCAAGGTGAATAACTACAAAACAAACAACTGAGGATAAGATGAAGCAATCAATACACAGAAAGGAGGAAAGTGTTATACAAAAATTCTGAAATGTAGTACATTTAAGGCATTGGTGGAGGTGAGTTAAGAGAGGGTAACATTAATTGATACTATATGCCCTTATACTTTTAACTCTTATGTAGTCTAACTGGTGTGTACTGCAGTGAGGGTAAGAAAAGTTTCAAAGAGGTCAAACATTCATAAATAAAACAATAACTTTTGATGTCACTGTATATTGGCTTTGGGGTTTTTTTTTTTTTTGATGTATAAATCATGAAAAGGTCTTAAATTTTAAAATAAATATACAGTTACACTAAAGTTTTATTGCTATAACATTAAATTTTGATATCTACAGTTACACTAGAGTTTTATTGCTATAACATTAAATTTTGATATGTACTTTCAATCCAATGCTTTGGATAAAACTTGTATCAGAATACCATCAAATATTATTTTACTTTTAAAATGACACTTCAGAAAAACATTTTCACAAATATGAGTTTGAGACTAATTAAAACTAATAAAAGCTTGGGGGAAGATTTTAAAAATGAACCAGTTCTCTATTTCTTCTTAGTTGTTCTCATTAGACACATGGCATTACAAATAAATTTCAAAAAAGTAAAAGAAAAAAGCTAAAACACGAAATTAGTGATGTGATTAATGCATGTTGTGAAAATAGAGTTTACGTTTTCTTTTTGCTTTTTCTCCTTTAAAAACTATATAGGCCTATAATGATTTTTTTTTTCAGACTCTCATACAGAGACAAAACAACAGCATAGAAAGAATGCAAGGGAATATATTCCATTCTCATATCCTACCACTATTTTACATCCAATAAGGAGATCAACTAAGCTGGAAAAGACAAACAACTGAACTGACCCAGTCTTGCTCTGAAAGTCTGAGTAATGGTCTTCATAGGGCTGAGTAAATGGGCTTCCCAACTGGCTCAGTGGGAAAGAATCCGCCTGTGATACAGAAAACGTAGGAGATGCCGCGGAGTCCATCCCTGGAACAGGAAGCTCCCCTGGAGGAGGGCATGGCAACCTGCTACAGTATTCGTGCCTGGAGAATCCCATGGATAGAGGAGCCTCACAGGTTACAGCCCATAGGGTCGCACAGAGTCGGACATGGGAAACGACTGAGTTGAATGATTAGATCTAATTTCTTAAATATGAGGAAAAATGAAGTTCGAAAATAATTTTTAAAATCTTTCCATTCCCCGACAAGATGAAAAGGCAGAAAAACTAGTCTCTCCCTAGATTTGAGAACTGCTGGTCTTATCACCTGTTTAGAGTGGTTACGGTATCTATGTAAAGAATACTGTGCTTCAGATAAGAAGTTGGAGACTGGAGAATTGCTGAAAGACTTGGGCACATCCTTTAACTTCGGGAGCCTCAGTTACCTCACCTTAAAGGGGGAGTAATAACAATACTTGGAGGATGTCTGGGGAAAAAATAGGGAAATGGTTGTGAAACATAAAATATTGGCTTAGTAAAAGATGTTACTAGGCGATTATGCCCATTTTCACTAAATGTGAAGACCTTCATAACATCTAAATGCAATTTCTAGTCCTAATTGCATAAGAATGGTCCAAGGTGGAGAAAGATGGCTTTGTAAGAGTTTGCCTTGTTTCTCTGCCCCACCTCCCCTCACTCAAACAGGCTAGCAGCCTTTGATTTCAATATTTCAGATGTGCTGAGACAATGAAATAGTGAATGCCAGCCACCTGCCTCTAGCCCCTTTTGCCCTAACTTTTTAAATATTTTTAATTAATTAATATATATATGTATATTTAATGTTAAGGAAGGAGAATTTAGGCGGGTGATGGAAGGGGTTGGTAGTTGGGATTTCTTTATTTTTGAATCTGACAGTCTGATTTTGTCTTCCTGTACCCTATTCCCTTAAATCTTATGGCACTATTGGTTTTTCAGTTTCAGTGCGCCCCTGGGGACAGAGCAACCTGGCCTGCTTAAGATCATGCGAGAGTCCCAAAGCAGAAAGGGAAAAATGTTCACGCTCATCTACGTATCAGGAGTGTGGTTTGCCTAGATTGCTCAGGGTCAGGTAGGTAAGATAACACTTGCCAGGGTTACAAAAGAGCGTCGGGAGGAAGATCCGGTCCTTGAGCGAGCCTCTGTGGATGGAGAAGGAGGAAGGCAAACACCTTGGCAACTTGCCTGAGGTGGGGTAGCCGAGGGAGACCTTTTATCCCCAGCCTCTCCACGAACTCTCCTCTGGCAGAGAACCTGAAGAGGCGCGGGGCCGCGCGGGGCAGCCTAGCTGGGCTGCCACTCCCGGCAGGAGCTGGGCCATTTCTAGAGGAGTCCTCCCGGGGCGGAAGGATGTTCGGAGCCCAGGCAGCCAAAGCAGTGATCAAGCCGCAGCGAGAAAGAGAGAGGGGGAGAGAGAGAAAGAGAGAGAGAGGGAGAGAGAGAGAGAGAGGGAGAGAGAGAGAGAGAGAGAGAGGGAGAGAGAGAGAGGAGAGAGAGAGGAGAGAGAGAGAGAGAGAGGGAGGGAGGGAGGGAGGGAGGCTCTCTGCTGCCTCTGCATCCTCCTCCCACTGCACTTTGGCCCACGCCCACGGGCGCCCCGCCCCCCTCGGGCTTATAGCAGGCGCCCGGGCACCTCCGGACGCCTGGGAGCCGACGGCACGGCTGCCTGCTTGGCCTGGGAGCCCGGGCGCCGCCGCCTTAGTGGCGAAGTGAGGCGGCGGCTGCGCCCCGCATCATGGAGGGCAGCCTAGCTGCGACCCCAGCCCCAGCCCCGGTCACCACCGACAGCCGCCGCCTCCTGCGCCGGGTCTGCCGGCTCTCGTCGCAGTTCTCAAGGTGCCGTCCCTTCCTCACCTCCAAGGCAATATGAAGGCGACCCGAGACCACGCGAGCGCTCCTTTCTGTACGCGCTTCAACCACTCCGACCCGGGCATCTGGGCGGCCGAGCGCGCCGTTGAGGCGCCAAACAACCTCACGCTGCCCCCGGAACCCAGCGAGGACTGCGGCTCGGTGTCCGTAGCCTTTTCGATGACCATGATGATCACCGGGTTCGTGGGCAACGCGCTGGCCATAACGCTCGTGTCGAAGAGCTACAGGCGCCGGGAGGGCAAGCGCAAGAAGTCGTTCCTGCTGTGCATCGGCTGGCTGGCGCTCACCGACATGGTCGGGCAGCTGCTCACCAGCCCGGTGGTCATCGTCCTCTACCTGTCCCACCAGCGCTGGGAGCAGCTCGACCCGTCGGGGAGGTTATGCACCTTCTTCGGCCTGACCATGACTGTCTTTGGGCTCTCCTCGCTCTTCATTGCCAGCGCCATGGCCGTCGAGCGGGCTCTGGCCACCCGGGCGCCGCACTGGTACTCAAGCCACATGAAGACCAGCGTCACCCGCGCCGTGCTGCTAGGCGTATGGCTGGCCGTGCTCGCCTTCGCCCTGTTGCCGGTGCTGGGCGTAGGTCAGTATACTATCCAGTGGCCCGGGACTTGGTGCTTCATTAGCACCGGGCCTGGGGGCAACGGGACTAACTCCCGGCAAAACTGGGGCAACGTTTTCTTCGCTTCTGCCTTTGCCATACTGGGGCTCTCGGCGCTGGTGGTCACCTTCGCCTGCAACTTGGCCACCATTAAGGCCCTAGTGTCCCGCTGCAGGGCCAAGGCCACGGCGTCGCAGTCCAGCGCCCAGTGGGGCCGAATCACGACAGAGACGGCCATCCAGCTCATGGGGATCATGTGCGTGCTCTCGGTCTGCTGGTCGCCGTTGCTGGTAGGTAGTTCCAGGGCTTGGGGAGTTCGGGGTGGGCGCGTGCGCGCCGGCGGGCAGTGAAGACTTTGAGAAGTGACAGCACCTGCAGGGGCGTGTCTGCAAGCAGAGAACTTTGGAGAGGGCTCTACCTGCGCTGTCTTGGTCTCGGCTTCAGACAGAGCGTAGCTCCTCATTTACTTGCTGAGCACCTTCCAAGGGCAAGGCATCGCATTAGGCTCTGGCTGTGCACGCCTGGAGACCCCAGGGGTGCTCACATTCTAATCTGAGAGAGTAAGAAGATACCCACGTGTTCACTGCTGGTGCAGAAACTGGTTTCTCCCGGGAGTACTAGGAGCAGAATAGAATGGCGATGACAACTCTAGCCCGGTACTCTGGGTTTTCTCCTTATTTCAAATACCTCTCGCAAGTTGAGTCGATTTTCACTCTGCAGAAGTACTTTACCGGCGGCCCCCTACCCCGCAGACAGGCACAGCCTCTGAGCTAGTGCGCGTCCTCCCGCAGCAGCCGCCGCTCGCTTTGCTAGCAGGCAGACGCGAGGCAGGAGAGTGAAGGGGCTTCTCGCCCTCGGCCAGCCTCCGTCCTTTGAAATTGCGCTGCGCCCTCTAGGAAGTGCTAGAACCCACGGTCATCCCGTGGGCCCCGAGGCCTACTAACTCCCTCGTACCAGCTTTTGCTTGTCCTTGTGATCACTGCACGGGGCTGATGGCAAGGCTCTTTCTGGGATAGGACGTAGAGGTTTCTGCACTTACCAGCTCCTCACGGGGCCCACAGCCCGGGAGCAAGTGACGTTTCCACATTCTCCTTGTCTAACACCCGTTCTTACATCTTAGTTTCCAGGTTTTCTTCCGCAGTCCGTTTAGCTCGACATTTGGTGTAAGTGCTATTTACTAATTCCTGATGAATGGTTGCTTTTTTAGGCCCCCAGCAACCTGGCTCAGTAAATATTCCTGCAAGAGCGATCTGGTCATTGTGACAAGGTTACAACAGATGACATATCAGACCTAGAAACTTATTAGACAGTTGTGAAAACTCCTTGAATCTATGGCACAGTTTTCAGAAACCACCCACGTGTAGGGTTTTTGTTTTGTTTTGTTTTGTTTTTTCCTTTTTTCTTGTTTTCGTTTTTATCTGTATCTTGCAGCTTACGGAATCTTAGTTCCCCCACTAGGGATCCAACCGGTGTCTCCTGCATTGGAATTTTCATGGCAGGACCATAGAAGTCCGGAGCTTTTCTTTTTTTAATTGTGATAGAATACACATGAAAATTCCTATTAGTTTACATTAACATTGTCGTACACCATGTACAATTTTAAAATCTTTGTACTTTTTAACAAAACTGTAGTTCCTTTTCTCCTCTCACCCAACCCCACCCCACCCCCACCACTCCTGCATTTGACAACACCGATATTCCAGAATACTCTTGTTTAATTGTGTAGTAAATATATTTAGAGCAGGAGTCTTGGCTTAGAATCGATCATAGGTGGTGACAAGGAGAGTTATGTTGGGACCTCATAGCCCACAAATCTCTGTAAGGTTTCAGTTCTGCATTCCAGAAGCTAGAAGTCAGGCTGATGTCATCACCGTGGCTTATCAAAGCCAGCACCAATTTTAGACATATTTACTTCTACTGTGTGTAGGTAGCCAAATAGAAGAAAAAAAGAATTCTAAATAATAAGCACTTTACGATAATTGATAGTTAATGTAGCTTTAAAGGCAAATAGAGTATTTGAATTTTTCACAACAGTCATTTGAGTCCCACATATTTGAGTTCTATCACACTTTTTATATGTGTGCTCTATGTATCCAAGGAAAAAGGTAAATCATATGAATAAAATGCTTACTCATACAGTTAACCAGACTTATAGTTGTTGCTTTCTTTTTAAGTAGAAGAGAAAATAAGCAGTGTGTTTTTTATTTCAAAACTGTGCTTCTAATATGATGGGCACAGTGGCCTTATGAAGACTTTAGATCAGTTCTGAAAACTGAAACCTGGGATGACCAAACTCACTCTTAAGAAACCCTGTATTTGGAATTCATCTTAATTTCAATTAATATTTGCATATAAACTTCATTGGTTTGCAGCATTTTATCAAAGTTTATTGGGTCAGTTCTCATAAAAACATTAAACAAATTCAACATGTGATCATATCAAAGACAAGAAATTCGTGGTTTTCAAAATAGGTATTTTTTTAACTAAAGGAATTATTCTGTCTTCTGTTTTGTGTACCACTGAAGTTAAATCTCCAAATATCTTCAGAAAGATCTGCAATACAAAGTTGGAATTATTTCAAAGGAAATAAAATGGCAAAACTGCTCTCTTAAAAGCTTAGGGAATTGTAAGAATGAAAACACTAGAATTTAGTGAACTGAATTTTTAGTGTATTAATGCTGAAATGAGAGGGTTTTTTAAAAAATATGTTTTTCCTAATTATAAAATATAGATTCTCTGTTAGCTTTAAAAAAAAAAAATGGGCAAAGGGTACTAATCTAATTATTCAAAATTCTTACTTAAAAGGATTCGGAGTGTATCTTATCTTGGAGGACTAACGTGATGATAATAATGTTCAGTTGTCACTGCTGAAAACCTTAGCAGAGAATAGATACCATAATAAGAAAACATCCCAACTGCTGCAAATTCCTGCTGTGTAAATAGGAGCTGTTGCTCAGTTTATCTGGTTTAAATAGAGGTTTATCTATGGTGCAAACAAAAGCTTTTAAACTTTTTCCTCCAGAAGCTATACAATAGAAAATCTGAAATTAAGTGAGAATACAGTGGGAAGTGATGTCACCATTGATAGATGACCTACACTTCTTAGTCAATATAAAGCATCAAATTCTGTTGAAATCAGTCAATTGGCTCAGCAGTGCAATCTGTTTGACTTATTATCATTAGATGTTTTTATGAACTACGATCACCAAATAGTCCAGTTTTTTGACATGATAGCCAGGTTTCCAGAAGCAGGAATAACCCAAGGCTGTTGTTCAGAGGAAGCCATGACGACAGTTTGTACTTTTGTACACCTGGTGCTCCTCAAACAGGTACAACAGCTACAATACTAATACTGTAAGGGACTAATACTGTAGCCATCTTAAAAATAGTAGACGAAAAGCTATCTACACTATGAAAAGAGATAATGAGGAACAGAGTTTCTCATCCACAACTTGGGAACTGTATAAAAGCAGCCTTAGGCACTTTGCCTTTAATCTTGAACCAGCAAATTCCCTGCTCAATAGCCACAGATGTGGGCAGAGATGCTTTAACTCAAGGAGATATTTTTGCAACATAGATGTAGTGTTTTTTAAGGTTAAGGAATCACTGACATTTTTTGACATAGAAAATTTGCCTTAAATGCACTACATGTGATAAATAGATGCAATAGGTTATTTTACAGAAGTAATGGTGTTTTATAGTGTTATAAAAATAACAATATTAGAATATTGTTAAGAATATTAGAACCAGATTTCTAATTCAAGATATTTGACTCTAAGTTTATTTTTAATCTTTTTTCTGTTGTATTGATTTGTTTGTTTGACTTAGCTAAAAGCCAGCAATTCTAGTGCTAATCATAGTACTGGGGAAATTATATATCCTTTTAAAATGCAAAAGTAGAGCTAATAGTTATCTAAGGTCTTTTTCCATGTGTTATGCTCAGTTTCTCTTATTTGGGAGAATCATGGTTTAAAGACACAGAATGAAAAATTTGAGAAGGAGACTTCTTGGTCAATTGTACTTTTGTAAGAATGGGGTTTCCAGTAGTCATGAATGGATGTGAGAGTTGGACTGTAAAGAAAGGGGGCAGTGCCAAAGAATTGATGCTTTTGAACTGTGGTGTTGGAGAAGACTCTTGAGAGTCCCTTGGACTGCAAGGAGATCCAACCAGTCAATCCTAAAGGAAATCAGTCCTGAATATTCATTGGAAGGACTGAGGCTGAAGCTGAAACTCCAGTACTTTGGCTACCTGATGAGAACTGACTCATTGGAAAAGACCCTGATGCTGGGAAAGATTGAAGGCAGGAAGAGAAGGGGATGATAGAGGATGAGATGGGTGGCATCACCGACTCGATGGACATGAGTTTGAACTAGCTCCAGGAGTTGGTGAAGGACAGGGAAGCCTGGTGTGCTGCAGTCCATGGGGTCACTAAAAATCAGACATGACTGAGTAACTGATCTGAACTAAAGAGTGGGGGCTTCTGAGTGACTTGGGCTTTTGGACACTTATACGTAAGGAGATAGCAGATTATCTAAGTGATATATCCAGAAGCAAATATAACTTGAAGATTAATGAGATAAATCAGGGCTTAAAATGTAGGTTTTTGTACCTTGAGTTTATTAAAGAGAGCCAAGAATTAAACAAATTCTTAAGCCATCTTATTTGAAGACATTCAGATGGTCTAGAGTTGTAGCATACATGTGACTCATTGGACTTTCTCCTTTGAAAAATCTGTAAAGGTCAATAACTCAATTATGAAAGTTTCCATAGGATCATTTTTCTGGGAATTACACTCAGGAATATCCACTATAGGCATTTGTAACAGAGGATGATTGATGATTTGTCTAGGGGAGCTGAGAGGTGGTAGTGAGAGGTACTGGGTGTCATGTTCAATTTTCAGTCCTTGCCTTGCAGAGCTAGAAAGCAGGGAGAGAAGTTCTCCTTCAAACTCCTCACATATGGGTAGCACTTTTATAGTCCACCAGTGTGGCAATGGCACCCCACTCCAGTACTCTTGCCTGGAAAATCCCATGGACAGAGGAGCCTGGTGGGCTGCAGTCCATGGGGTCGCTGAGAGTCGGACATGACTGAGCGGCTTCACTTTCGCTTTCCACTTTCATGCATTGGAGAAGGAAATGGCAACCCACTCCAGTGTTCTTGCCTGGAGAATCCCAGGGATGGGGGAGCCTGGTGGGCTGCCGTCTATGGGGTCGCACAGAGTCGGACACGACTGAAGCGACTTAGCAGCAGCAGCAGCAGTGTTCTACATGCATCTCTTTCACACTTGGAAACTCTTGGAATCTACAACTGTAGCATGTCATATTCTGAATCCCTCTTTTCCCTCAATTCCTTATCATAGAAGTAAATAAGTGGTTTGTATTTCAATTCCTGCCTTGCTTCTTGAGAATGATTAGATGGCCTCTTAAGTCCTTCTTTTCCCTAGAAAAATTCTAATTTTCAGAGATTAATGAGGGTAACCCAAGAAGGGACCTTATTTTTCTTGGGGTTCCTCTTATATCTTGTCTCCTTGTTTATTTTATGGTAAACATAGTAATTCATCCTTACACAGAAATGACAATTGGACAGTGTGTGACTTTTTTAAATGAGAGGGATGCACACTCACGCATGTGTGCACACATATGCACACATATACACACATGCGGAAATAACACTGTGGAGTAGTGACTCTGCTCCCTTTATTCGGAACACTTTGGTCTCCATTTTCCAACTTTACACCTCACCCCTCAGCCATTCAGGACAGCTGCCAAGCAGTCACTGTCTTGGATTGGCTAAGGTCCCAAGTTAGCAGTGACTTTGTTAGAGGAACCTTCCTTGAGCCTCTTTAGGCTTGGTTGGGTGCTCTAGCTGTTTGGTCCCACAACACTTACCTTGCAGATCCGGTGTCTTGATCTGAGTCACACTTTACTGAACATTCTGGTTAACTGACCTCCTGAGGGCAGATATAGTAACTACCAGTAAATTGTTCTTTTCCTAGGAACTATCATGATGACCAGCCATACACAATATGTCCAGTACAAGCCTATTGAGTGAATATCTGAGCACATAAATTAGAAGACAGGTTCTTGTCCCAGTGACATAACACAATCCTCTGTGTGACCTTAAACGGCTTGCTTGATATCTTTGTGAACACTTTTCTTTTTTTCCTGTAAAATAGGAATAAAAACACCAACTCAACTTATTTCACAAGATTGTAATAAAAAGCAAAATAAATGTATGTGAAAATAGTTGAGACTATTTCTTCCATATTAAGAATACTACTGTGATGTTTTATAGATGACAATGTTGACTTCTTGTCTTCAGATAGACCTTTCTCCCAGGAAACTGGAGAAAAGAGAGACGTGATGTTTCACAGCTTGATTAGTTATAATTAATTGGTGGGGAAATGTGGTGGAGAATGTAACTTTTCAGAAAAAAATTAAGAAAACGGGCAAATAAATATTGTAAGATAAATATTTGTAAATCTTTGCAAGGTATAGTAATTCATCCCTGCTCCCTGCCTCCGTCACCATCACCATTCTCTCAGCTCTGGGATGCTTTCCCCCTCACAACTGCCAGTTAACTCTCTAAACCTAAAACATGCTGGATTCCACCTCCCCTTCCTTTGAACTTGGAGGAGTACCCACCACCTCATGCTCTGAAGACCTCTGTCTAGAATATGTCCCTTATCTTTCCAGTCAGGGACTCCATGTGCTCAGACCTGTCCTCATGTAAATGAGTTGAATTAACTGTGCATTTAGTTGCTATCCTAGGTCAAATCATTCTGCAGACCTCTTAAGGCTAGAGCCTGTGCCTTGGTTGTCCTCATCTCTTCACAGGTGATCCAGTGTTGGGGCTGCACAGATTCTCCACCACTGACCCATAGTCCAGAACTGAGTTTACATGAGCCTTAAATCAGACCAAAGCATGAGAAACACACAGTTGTAAACTGCCTCACAGTTAGTCTAGGTCCTGACAAGGCATTAATATTATTTGTAGTCTGCAAATAACACAAAGTGTAATTTTCCCATCCAGTAACCCTCCTAGAATTCTCTTGGGCATCATTTATAAGGAGAACATTTCAGCATCTGGTCTAGTCACCTATTCAAAATCAGTATTTTATTTTACCCTTGCTGATTTTTATGATAGGTGTTTGAGGACTATAAACCTAAACATGAAAGATGGTGGCAGAGATAGAAGAGGAAGCTTGATTTTTCTCACTTTAATTCTGTTGAAAAGAAATTAGGTACTAATTTAGGTAAGAGTCATATCATATAGTGAAGTGAAAGTCGCTCAGTCATGTCCAACTCTTTGTGACCCCATGGACTATACAGTCCATAGAATTCTCTAGGCCAGAATACTGTAGTGGGTAGTCTTTCCCTTCTCCAGGGGATGTTCTCAACCCAGGGATCAAACCCAGGTCTCATGCACTGCAGGCAGATTCTTTACCAGCTGAGCCACAAGGGAACCCCAAGAGTCATATCATGTAAGTACAGGATAAATTTTACACCGAACAAGATTTTTACAAATATTGGTAATACAAAGACAGAAGGTCAAGTTGGAGCTGGAAGTATACTTATTTTAAGCAACTTTTTTAGTTAAAAAAAAAAAAAAATATATATATATATATATATATATATATATATTTGACTGTGGTAGATCTTAGTTGTGGCATGTGGGATCTAGTTCCCTAAACAGGAATGGAACCTGGACCCCCTGGATAGGGAGCACAGAGTCTTAGCCACAGGGTCACCAGGGAAGTTTCCTATTTTAAGCAATTATTGATCTAATAAAAATCAAATATAATTTTAAGAACGTACTTTTCACTAATCCTTTATTTCCTTTAAGTAGATTTGATCTTTTTGTTCCTCTTTCTGAATATTCAGTATGTTATTTTCTGTGCTTGAGAACATGCTGCTGTTGGTATGACTCATGAGCATTTGGAAAAAGAAGTATGCTGTTAATGCTGAAAATACTGAAAGAGAGATTCTAAAAAATACGGTGTGTTTTGAAGAATTCACCAGTCCAATAAAATGGAGCTTTCATTGTGGTCTTGATATACGAAATTTCCCTGATAACGTTCTACCACTTTGGGTCAAGTAGAGCACACACATCCACATTTCCCTAATTAATCCAGTGCCTTGGCAGTCAATGGCACAAACAGCAGTCAGTGATTAAGTGACCTCTGCCTCTGTTTCATAAGAACAAGAGAAAGCTATTGAAAAGCAGATGGAAGGTAGAGAGAGCAAAAGGCACAGAGCCCGCGGTTCTCGTCTTGGCTTTTCTACCAAAGGATAAAAGTCATCCTATCTTTCTGGTTTTCCCTTTCCTCGTGAGTAAAATAAAAACACTTATCACTCTAACCTTGTTTTCCGTTCTGACTTCCTGTGGCTCAAAATAGATAAAATCATCCCTTTTAGACATACCATATTAGGTATGTGGGGGGAAATACCCAAAAACGTCTTAAGAATCATAGAAATGTATACAAATGAACAGAATAGATCATGCATTCTGTTATATAATTATTCTGTAAACATGTATTGAGTGCTTGCTTCATGTCTGCCTCTCTGGTGATACAGTGATGATAGGGTAAGGTTGAAGATATTGAGCAGTTACCTGGCTCTAAGGGGCAGTCTTCATGTCATGTTCCACGTGAAGGACAGTCCTTGTGGAGCCGGGTGCCATCTGTGCTGTACTTGGTAGCCCTGAGTGTAAGCCAAACAGACATGCTAGCTTCTTCCATGAAACTTTCAATCTACTAAGGTAGACCCACAGAGAATAAACCATTGATCCAGTAAACAGATGTAACCAGTCTGGTGGGTCATCACCCTGGTTGCCTTTCTGCCACATGGTGCAGCTGCTGCAGGTTGATCTTGTCTGGGCTGAAGGGCAGTGCTGGTCCACTGGCACCGTGAAGCCCTCATGGAGCATGTCCCTGCCCAGGCTGCAGTGGGTCTGTGCTTGGGCGCCATTGTTAGGAATCACATTCATTCACACCCTCTAACTTCAGCCATGAAGCTCAGCAGCAATTTTCTGAAGCACAACCACTGTACTAGAATTAAGGACACAGAGAGCGGCTGGCCCCTGGCCACATACTGCCTGGAACCTCCTTCTGGGGTCCTTAGAGTCTGGGTTGTACTCAGATGACTTTCTCACAAGTTTGTCTTTCTCTTCCAGTAAATTTTCTTTTAAGACATTCCATGTCTTCTCCCTCTACTGAATGCAGCCAAAGTTGCTCTCTACTAAGTTTCTTGGCTTCAGATAGTGGGAGAGGAGGTTAGATTTCTCTGCTTTTTTTTTTTTCTCCCAGAAAATATGATAAATATGATGGTCTACTTCTTCCCAGGTAACCAGCAATTTATACCGGGGGTGTTGTATGGATTTCCTTTGTTGTACCACACAACTCTCTGCTATGAAAACCAACTCAGTCAACATTTACCAAAGTGAATGTTTCTTATTTCTGTAATACCTGCTCCAATGTGACTTGCTCTGCCCACCTGAACAGGGAAGAGCAGGGCAGCTTCTGGCATCCCCCTACATACATCATGAAAACAATGCATGTGTGTATGGAGTCACTTCAGTTGTGTCTAGCTCTTTGCGACTCTGTGGACTATAGTCCTCTAGGCTCTTCTGCCCGTGGAATTTTCTAGGCAAGAATACTGGAGTAGGTTGCCATTTCCTTCTCCAGGGAATCTTCCCAAACCAGGGATCAAACTGGTATCTCTTCTGTCACCTGCATTTGCAGGCAGGTTCTTCACCACTGCGCCACCTGGGAAGCCCACATTAAAACAATGGACGTGTTATAAAGGCAAGAAAAAGGTGCTTTGGCAAAGTGTCAAGGAGGACCTTCTTTTGATGCATTGGTGAATGTGTGGGTGGTTAAAGAGGATCTCCCTAAGAAGACATCATTTATGGGGAATCTTGAAAGTTGGTACATTGAGGAAGAAAGAGCAACTTGTGAAACTCTCAGTGTAGCAAAGAGCTGGAAGCATTTGAGGAACTTAAAGAGTGCCAGAGTGGTACATTAGCATGAATAAAAGGAACAGTAGCTTTAAGGTAAAGCTAGGAAGGGAGGCAGGGCCAGACCATGCAGAACCTTGTCATTTTTGTTTGGGAGTTTATAGATTTTTTCTTAAGTATCTTGGAAAACAACTAGCTTTGAGTGAGGGAGTGATTTGATCTGCTTTGTGTATTAAGAAGATTCAGGCTGCCTTATGAATTAGAAAAGATATCAGAGCCCTTGAGTTCTGAGCTCAGATGGAGATGTAGAGACATTAATTTAAAAAAAATTTTTTTCCTTAAGTGTTGCTTTAAAAGGAGAGACAAAGCTTGGCATAGAATTGACAGTGGGAGTGGAAGTCTGTGCAGAAGCACAGGGAAAAATTGAGCCAGGTGTGCTAGGATTGGTAAGCAAATATGTTTTGGTTGAAGTGTTTGAGAATGTCAAGAAATATTATGAGTCAAGTAAGGACTGAGGAGTAAAGAAGGAAGGAGTGCATTGGTAGATTGCCTTGAAGATTAGAAATAGGAATTTGCATTTCATCTTGGGCAAGTTGTATTGCTTGTCTGTACTTCTGTTCCATATTTGTAAAAGAAGAGGGTTGACCTTATAAAATTTCTTGATTTATAAAGGGTCATTTAGTAAAATAACTCATCTAATGTTTGATCTATTTCTAGAATATTCTTGGTGAAATTTCTGTTTTGTTTGAATACCTTTACTTATTGGAAATTTATTGCTTTTTAAGGGGCACAAAGAATTTTCTTAGAGTTTCTTTCTCTCTCTCTCTTTCTCTCCCTTCCTGCCTCCTTCCCTCTCTTTCTTCCTTTCTCTTTTATGGTCAAACATAGTACTAATAATATATGTAAAACACTTAAACACCATATCACACTTAATAAGCACTTAATAACTGGGCTTCCCCAGTAGCTTAACAGTAAAAGAATCTGCCTGTGATGTAGGAGCTGCAGGACACACAGGTTCATTCCCTGGGTGGGGAAGATCCCCTGGAGGAGGGCATGGCAAACCACTCCAGTATGCTTGCCTGGAGAATCCCATGGACATAGAAGCCTGGCAGGCTATAGCATATAGGGTTGCCAAGAGTCAAATACGACTGAAGCAACAAAACATGTGTGTACACATGCATATTGGTTGAACTTAAGTGTTGCTAATTCTAGTTCTTGGTTTATGTGGAACAATACTAAATTTAATTAGAGATATCTTTTATGTTTCAT
This sequence comes from Bos indicus, assembly GCF_029378745.1. NCBI lineage: Eukaryota > Metazoa > Chordata > Mammalia > Artiodactyla > Bovidae > Bos > Bos indicus. The sequence continues at coordinate 74,464,029 of NC_091762.1, forward strand.
GGAGAAGGAAATGTTAACCCACTCCAGTATCCTTGCCTGGAAAACCCCATGGACAGAAGAGCCTGGCAGGCTACAGTCCATGGGGTCACAAAGAGTCAGATACAGCTGAGCAACTTCACTTTCACTTTCGCTTCACTTTATTTTTAAAGTTATATGACACTATACTTCTCAATTAAGTATCAAGGAGTTCTACTAAATCACTGTAAATAAACAGTAAAATAACGTGAAATTATCTTGACAACGTCAGGGACAGGAGCCATGATGTATTAATTCATTTAAGTGACACTTACTATCAGTTGTGTGCAAGACACTGTACTATGACCTGATAGAGCAATGGCACAGTCCTTGTCCTTAAGGAATATGTTGTTTACTGAATGATTTCCTGGAGAAACTTGAGGTTGTGACTCAAAGAAGCAATATTATTTTTCTTTATCAATTATGAATATAGGAAAAAAAGTTGGGACCATTCAGAATTTATTTACCTATTCATGTGTTCAGTGATTGTTTACTGAGTACCTACTATGTGTCAGACACAGTTCTAGGTGCTGGAAATATAGCAATGAAATAAGCAGACTAGCTTCCTGCTCTCAGCAAACATGCATTCTAGGGGAAGGAGAAAGTCAATAAATTAGATGAGAAGTCAGATTGTGGTAAATACTGTTAAGAAAATAAAGCATGTGATGTGATAGAGGAAGACTGGGAAACTTTTGTAGATGGAAACATCAGAGAAAGGTGCCTCTTAAATGAGAGGTAATATTTAAGCTGATATCTGAGGGAAAGGAAAGAACCAGGTACGAGTGATCTCCAGGAAGAATATTCTAGGTCGAGGAAACAGCAAAGGCCCTCACTTGGTAAGCTCAAGGGGTAGAAAGAAGTCCTGTGTGGCTGAAGTGAGATGGGTGTGGAGAAAGTAAGAGTCGGTGAATTGAGGTAGAGACAGTGTTGAGGGCCAGATTGTGTGAGGCCCTGTGGATGAGTTTTGATACTATTTTAAGAAAACGCTAGAAGATTTGAAGCAAGGGGAGTGACATTATTGGATTTATGTCTTTAAAAGATTCTTCTTGAAGCTGTGTGAAGACTGAGTTGCAGAAGGGCCAGAGTGGGCGTAGGGAGACCAAGTAGAAGGTATTGAAACTGTCCTGATGGGGAACGATGACAGCTGAGGTTGGAGTGGAGAAGTGAATATATTCATACAGAGTGTTTTGGAGATAGACTTTACAAGACTTTCTGCAATTTCTCTAATCCTTGTTCTGTGTCTCTGACAGGAAATAAGGTCCCATCTTCCTCTCTGGGCCTCTGATAAGGAAATGGCTATCTGTCTACAAATGACTTTCCATCTAGTTCCTTAAGGTGGAAGTGACTACTCCAAGCTAGTAATGGGCAGATTTAGAATTAAGTTCTATCTAATGGGAGCTATTTTTTTATTCTGAGATGCAAATTGGAATAGTCAGAGAGAAAGGGAAATAAGCAAAGTTTGCTTGTGAAATAGTAGGATGTTATAAGACTCATCATCCCTGAAGAAGATCCAGACCAAGCTAAAGCAAGCTAGTTTAAGGGGGAAAAAGGGAAGGGGGAGGTGGATTTCTTGGTTCATATAAATTGCTGGTGGTGCCAAGAGTGGAGGTGACCCTGTGGAAGACAAAGCCAGGACTCTCTGTATCTTTCACTTTGACTTCTTGCCTGTGTCAGAATCTCCAATTCAGGCTCTGTTTCTAAGGAACTAACCTTGGACATACTCTTGCAGCTCACTGGCCAGGTTCCATGTACTTTTGGTACATAGGTTTATATTTACAGTCTGCATGAAAGGGTTTGATTTTGCTATTTAAAATAATTTTTAAATTAGCTTTATTTCTGGTTGTCCTGGGTCTGTGTAGTTGCACGGGCTTTTCTCTAGTTGTGGTGAGCAGAGACTGCTCTCTAGTTGCCGTGCGCAGGCCTCTCATTGTGATGGCTTCTCTTGTTGCAGAACACAGGCTCTGGGGCACATGGGCTCAGAAGTTGCAGCTCTCGGGCTGTAGAGCTCAGACTTAATAGTTGTGGCGCACAGGCTTAGCCACTCCACGTCATGTGGGATCTTCTCTTCCCTGATCAGGCATTGAACCCATGTCTCCCGCATTGGCAGGTTGTTTCTCCACCACTGAGCCACCAGGGAAGCCTTAATTTTGCTTTTATAGCAATACAGTATTTCAGTGACTATGAAGCACTGTTTCAACAAAATTTTTCCTCCCTCCCTCCTTTTTCTTTGCTATTTATTTATTTAGCAAATATAAGAAAGAGTTATATGCCACATAAAGTTTCAGGACTCCACTTCATCTTCAAAGACATTGTGAGTTTTGTTAAATTACAATTAAGGATTTAGACTTAGAGAATTGTCCAGAAGTGAGTTGGGTATAGCTTGAGGTTTCCAGTGGGACAGAAGTAGGTATATAAGTTTCTGAAAGCTCACAAGTACGCCATCAACACTACAGAGAGGCAACAAGAAAAGGAAAAAAGAAATTTTTCTTGATTTTCCCATAAAGGATGAATTGCAGTCTGGGTTTGATGCTAACCTGTCAACTTTCGGTATAAACTATTGGATATACTAATGACCAACATTCTGGGTGGCATATTTTTGAATTCATTTAATGGTAATAATTTTCTCAAGTATAGATTAAGGATTTTCCTGGATCCACAAGATAAATTTCTTAACTTCTTCAATTTTGTTCTATAAAAAATATTAGGGGATGTCTTGATTTTTTTTCCTCTTGCATCTATTTCTTATTAAATCGTGTTGTAGGTCAATTTCAGGAAGCATGAGAATACCCTCTGACTTCAGAGCTCTAGTCTTCTCCTTCAACTTAATATTTGGTCACAAACAATAGAGTCTAACACTAAACACAAAGGGCATATGTGAAAAAGGATACTGGGGGCTCACAGTGTCCATAGAAAGCTGGCAGCTTTGGAAGATAGGCAGGACACAGGCTGTTCTAAATGCTGAGCCATCAGGCCAAGATCCTACTGCAAAACAGTTTCTGTTGCTCTTTGTGTCCTGGGAGCAAACCTGACTGCTTTAGCTTGGGTTTTTTGCCTCCTGGCCAAATAAAGATGTTACTAGAAGAAGGATCAGGCAACTGCAGCAACTTGTTTTGAAGTAGGACCTGTTAGTGAGAGGTAAGTGCTAGGATTTCTCTCCCACCTAGAATACATCGGAGAAGGCAATGGCAACCCACTCCAGTACTCTTGCCTGGAAAGTCCCATGGATGGAGGAGCCTGGTGGGCTGCAGTCCATGGGGTCTCGAAGAGTCGGACATGACTGAACGACTTTGCTTTCACTTTTCTCTTTCATGCATTGGAGAAGGAAATGGCAACCCACTCCAGTGTTCTTGCCTGGAGAATCCCAGGGATGGGGGAGCCTGGTGGGCTGCCATCTATGGGGTCGCACAGAGTCAGACACGACTGAAACCACTTAGCAGCAGAATACATAGAAAAAGTTTTTCAAAATTGGGGTATTCATAACAAAAATGAGGGTTCGTTTTAACATCTAAATCATCCTTAGAAACATTTTGATAGTAAAGTTGTATTTTTTAAGTCCTGTGTGTGTGTGTTCATGTCACTTATTGAGGAGTTAGAATGGCAGTGAAACTAATGGAGAGGAAGTTGAAAAGATCCACAAAACAAAGGACATACTTATTGAAAGCCTACTACATGCAAGCACCTGCTGCTGCTGCTGCTGCATCGCTTCAGTCGTGTCTGACTCTGTGCGACCACATAGACGGTAGCCCACCAGGCTCCCCCGTCCCTGGGATTCTCCAGGCAAGAAGACTGGAGTGGGTTGCCATTTCCTTCTCCAATGCATGAAAGTGAAAAGTGAAAGTGAAGTCGTGTCCAACTCCTAGCGACCCCATGGACTGCAGCCCACTAGGCTCCTCCATCCATGGGATTTTCCAGGCAAGAGTACTGGAGTGGGGTGCCATTGCCTTCTCCTGCAAGCACTTGAGAATTACTTTATTATCTAATTTAATTTGCACAAGTTTATCAGTTTGGTATTTTTTTATCCCCATCTTTCAGTTGTACAAACTATACTTTAAACAATCAGAAACCTTTCCCCAGTCCTACCCCTAGAAATTAGTAGAAGTTAAATTTTTTTATGCTGTTATAATCTCTTTCACATTCATTGTCTCTTCTTATTAGCCTACTGGTGGCTCAAATGGTAAAGAATCTGCCTGCAGTGGAGCAGACCTGTATTCAGTCCCTGGGTCAGAAAGATCTCCTAGAGAAGGAAATGGCTACCCACTCCAGTAGTCTTGCCTGGAAATTTCCATGGACAGAGGAGCCTGTCAGGGTACAGTCCATGGGATCGCAAAGAGTCAGACACGACAGGACTGAACAACTAACACACAAAATATTTTCAGGTTACTTCACTGAAAATGTCACACACAAAAAGAACAGATTGATTGAGAATGGTCAATGATCATGGAAACTGTCTGGGTCACATAATTATAGTGATTAAAGGTTTCCTGCAATATCTTTGTTGATTCATTAATTGATTGCCCTTCTTAAGAGCTTGGGTTTCTAGAGAACATACTGTGAAAATCCCCGTGGAAGTGACAAGAATTTTGATCTATAGCAAACTGTTAAAGGATTCCATTCAACACAGCGCCTACAATTTAGGAGGCTTTTTCTGTAAAGGGGCAGCATCAATTTCATCTGGTTCCTTCTGTCTCTTCAGATTTAGAAAACTCACATACATTGGTAAAGTTTTACTAGGCAAACATTTTTCAGCTAGTACAATTCACAAATATTATTCTTTTTACTAAACTATTTATAAAACAAATAAAACTGTTTATTGAGTTCTCTTTGCTTAGCGGGAAAGTGTTTGACTACAGTCAAAATTAGAAAATTTGTTTTGACAGTTTCAAAACTTCTAGCATAATACAATGCAATTGGGATTCTTGCAAACCTGCTTTTATCTGTTCCCTGCCTCCCCCCCCTTATAATTATAGAGAAGAAAAAGAGGCCTACTGAACCTCAGTGTGTTCACAGTGATTCTATAATATGGAATTCAGGCATTTTTCCATCTAGCACTCTCTCACCCAGATTCAAAGGCTTCAGATTCCTTAGTTTAATCCTAAAAATCTTGGATTTGGCCATGTTTACCACGCATTTTCCATTCCTCCCCCAGCGTCCCTACTGTTAGTTGTAGAAATCAATCTGTAGTTCCTAGAATAACTCGCAGAATTACACATTTAGAAGTGTGACCTCCATATTGCAAACCTCTCCAGAAACTTCTGCTATTTTGGGGGAAAGTGAAAGTGAAAGTCACTCAGTCGTGTCCAATTCTTTGTGACACCATGGACTATATACACTCCATGAAATTCTCCAGGCCAGAATACTGGAGTAGGTAGCCTTTCCCTCTCCAGAGGATCTTCCCAACCCAGGTCTCCTGCATTGGTGGGGGGATTCTTTACCAGCTGAGCCACAAGGGAAACCCCTATTTTAGAGGAGGTGTGTGCTAAGTCACTTCAGTCATGTCAGACTCTTTTTGACCCCATGGACTGTAGCCTGCCAGGCTCCTCTGTCCATGGGGTTCTCCAGGCAAGAATACTGAAGTGGGTTGCCATGCCCTTCTCCAGGGGATCTTCCCAACCTAGGGATGGAACCCTTGTCTCATGTCTCCTGCACTGACAGGCAGTTTTTGTTTTTGTTTTTCCATCACATCCTAGATTTATTACAACTGGCCTGCAGGCAAGAGGAGAGAACTATTACATTGACACTTAAGTTCTATGGATACATCTTAAATAGAGGGAGAATTCAACCAAGAATACAGGATAAGCTATTCCCAAGCTCCAGGAAGCAGTCATGTGACTGAGCTGCATTTTTTACAGACAAATAAGGCAGTAGCCCTTCACATCAATTTTCGGACAGTTTTTATACAATATGCTTCTGTGGTACAGGAGAGAAATAATCAGAGCTCACAATGTAGTTTTTACACTATTGTCACAGTGTGTGAACACTGTACACCCTTTTGTTTTCAAAAGATACATTGTAATAAACTTCTTGCCCTTGAGTTTATAGTTTGTAATAATCTATGATTAATACACTATAATTGCCTTTTTTATGTGGTCCTCCACATGAGAGAATGGTCAGATCAGCTCCTGGACAGTCAGCACTGTGTTCCTCTCCATCTGCATATGGCAAAGTGACCCCACGAGGAGCCAGACAGAAGGGTGACTGTGGAGATCCGGAGCCCTCCTGCGTCCCCGGGAGCCGTGGGGGCCTGGGTGAGTGGGGGTGGGAGGGTGATAGCTTGGCTGGTCGGGGCTTCCCCTCCAAGGCTGGGAAGTCTGGGGTTTCGATACCACCGGGGAGAAAACAGGAAGACCAGGTGAGTGGACCAACGCGAGAAACCACTGGTGAATTCTGAAATTGACGGGATGTAACTGTGAACAGCACCATTCTCCCTTAACAGTGTCTGTGACTGTCACCTGGGAGGAGACACAGCGACACTCACCGCTGATGGTTCGTCGCGGCATCTGCTGCGTCTCAGACCTCACCCGCTTTATGGTCGGGTGGGCATGAGCCGCTCACGGTGCTGCTGGACACACTTGACCGTCACACGGTCGCTGAACTCCAGGGTGGCCAGTGGGAGACCATGGAGACCCAGCTCACAGGGAAGGGAGGAAGAATACTAAAGTGGGTTGCCATGCCCTTCTCCAGGCAATCTTCCTGACCTAGGGATCAAACCCTTGTCTCATGTCTCCAGCACAGACAGGCAGGTTTATTTTTTACCACTGTGCCACCTGGGAAGCCCATTTTAGAAGACAGAGCTTTTCTGATCCTTGAGACTGGTTCTATACTCCATATGCCCTGCTTCTATACTCCATAGGCATGCACATACCCTTTTCATTTAATTCTGTACAGTTATGTTTACAGTTGTCATAATATTTATTATGACAATAAGGATGATTGCCCACAGTAGACAAATGCTTACTTCACAATAGGCACTGAGCTAAGCATTTTGTAGACATAATCTCATTTTCTTCTGTCAACAACTCTACAAGGGTATAGTGTTATCTCTTTTTTCAGATGTTATCTCTTTTTTGAGATGTGAAGTAACTTTACTAGGGTCACAAAGTTAATGAACAGTGGAGATGACCCTCAAATCCAGATTTGTCTAGCTTTATAGCCTGTGTAATGAACTGCTAAATTAAATGGCCTCCCTCTTGTTAATATCCATGTATTTGTCTGATTCACTGTAAACTGCTAAAGAGCAAAGACCTTACCATATTTGTCTATGAATCTTCCTGGCCCGTAACAGCCACTCAATGAATGATTGTGGAATGAGTGAATGAAGAAACGAAATTGTAGTAAACTGGAGGGGACATGAGATTTAGGATCAGAAAATTAATTTAGAATCAGAAAATCATAAGTTTAGCCCTAAGTTTTACATATATTACATGGTTTATAAAGTTCACATAAACTGTTCAAGGCAGGAGACATTTATCTTTTTATTTTTTTTCTTTGCTGGGTAAGCAACTTGCTTTAAGATCCACAGTTGGTAAATGGTATTGAGCAAATCAAGCCCAAATGTTTTTTATTCCAAAACCACCAAGGAGCTTTGGAATGCAGCTTGAGTCTAATGAATGATGGTACTAATTTAAACAGTAAAACTGTGAGCATTATATTAAAAAAAAATTACGCCTTTCCCTTTATTTTTAGCTTTTATTGTTTCTACGTTGTTGTTAATAATAAAAATTCTTATAAAGACTGAAAACAGTAAGAATGGGAGACACAGCATTGTTTGTGTAAAACAAGAGAGAAATTAATTAGAAGCTGTGGGTATATGCAGTGGAAAACAGCTGCTCTAATGCCTAGTATCCAAAGAAGAGAAAAACAAAAAGGATGTTTCGGAAGGTGCCCTGCGGATAACAATTAAACAGTGAGGAATTTTAGCAACAATAGGGAAACAGTAAAACTAACAAAGGCAGGGAGAAACAATGCTTCAAAAGATGCCAAAAAATTTCAGTCCATCAGTGTTGCCCTCAGTTGTTATTAGAGATGGTATAAGGTGGTATTATTAGAGATGATATAATATTCTTCAGAATAAAGAACGTAATTACAAATCTAGGGTTGGGACAGCCTTCAGAGTTGATTAATCCAGAAGCTCAGCACTGTAATCAAGAGAGCTTGCCTCTTCTTACACAGTCTACAGTTTTGGCCTCATCCTGTGTGTGGCTTGTTCCCCTCGGGTAGTAGGCTGGTTGCTAGTACATGCTTCTTTGTTCATCTCTTGCAGGACAAAGAAGCTTTGTTTTGCTATGGCTCTCTCCTAAAAATGAAGAAACTTTTCCTGGGATGTCCCTGGGGAGCTTCTTCTTAGAACTTATTGCCTAGTATGGGGTCATACCATCATCTTTGATCCAGACATTTCCAGCAGCTAGGGATGAGTCAGCCTTGAAGCACTTAGGCGCCAATGAAAATAGGTGTTCTGGTGAGAAGGGGAGATGGGAGAATGGAGAAAGGCAAAAATGGACACTGTGGTGATGATATTTCTGCCATTTAATTGAGAGAATACAGGTGGAAGCCCATCAAAATGTATAAGGCACTGGACCTGCACTGTCCAATATGGTAGCACTAGCCACTTGGTTATTAGACAGTTGAAATGTGATCACTCCAAATTGAGATACAATGAAAATGGAAAGCAGAATCTTTTCATTATTTTGAAAAATAAAACATCATTTACAATATAAATATCACATGATACTTGATGGTGTTCATCTGCCATCTGTACAGTGCCTGAAAGGAAAGAATGATTGTTAAGATGTATTTCAAAGCTGCTACATAAACCTTATTGGATTATGGGATTAAAAAGGGACTTGTGCCTCTACTGGATATAGCAAGTTACCATTCTGTTGTGTGTGACAGCCACATTCTTCCTCACTGGAATTTATGTACTAGTTAGGAGGTGACAGTGAAGGGCTCTTTTATGCTTCATTGTATTGTTCTTAACATCAAAATAAGAATAATACCCAAAACAATAACAACAAATACTTACATAGTACTTATTATAAGCCAGATTACAATACTGTCTATCTCTATGTCTGTTAACTCAACAACCTGGAAGGTGAGTGGGTTGTAGAAACCAATGTCTTCAGTTCTGCTACTTTGAAACCCAAAAGGATAGTCAGTCACCAGAAATATTTTGGTTGCCACTTTTCCCCTTCACAAAAGCCAAGCAGTAAAAGTGCAAGTTAAACCCAGTTAACACAGTTCTCTTTTAAAAGGTTGAGGCATTGGCAGCCAAACTTCTTGTCATAATGAGGAATCATAGAAAGTTCTCCTTAATATCAAGGAAAAAACGATGCTGCTATATGATACTTTACTCCCCTCAAGCTGTGGATCTGGCACTGCACTATTGCTTAGCCCCTATTTATAGTCAACAGAACAAGAGTTAACTGTAAAGAAAGCTGGCAAATTTTCAGAGGGAGTGTTTTGTGTTGGGGAAAAGAAAATAATATAGTGTCAGGAAGTTCCTATACTAACATAACTAGAAACCTAACATTGGCAGGAAAGTTTGCAAGTAAATTATAAACTGTTATTGATGCATTATCTGTTAGACTCTGAGGGGCATTTTACATATTTATTATAATATAGGCATAAGATATGGCTTCTCAGGTGGCACTAGTGGTAAAAAACCTGCCTGCCAATGTAGGAGAAGTGTGAGACGCGAGTTCAATCCCTAGGTTGGGAAGATTCCCCTGGAGGAGGGTATGGCAACCCACTCCAGTATTGCTGCCTGGAGAATCCCATGGACAGAGGAGCCTGGGGCTACAGTCTATGGGGTTGTAAAGAGTCTGACACAACTGAAGCGATTTGGCCTGCATACATATTCTTTTGTGTGTGTATACATATACCACATTTTCTTTATCTATTCATCTGTTGACAGACATAGGTTGCTTTTATGTCTTGGCTATTAAAAATAGTGCTGC